>NC_090181.1:33466462-34076462 GCF_024679245.1 Pseudorasbora parva | reverse complement strand
TTAGCTGGCTAGAGAGAGTTACAAAGGTCTGAACCGTCACTCCCCTAAAAGCATGTCTAGAATTTCCCCATAAATGCTGCTAATGCAATTATCTGTATTTATGAACACAAGCTTTTACAAATGAGAGCTAATTATTGTGACTTAATGATGGTGCTCTGAGCCGCCACCTCCACAGCGCCACTGTGAGCTGATAAGAGGGGAAATTTGCTTAGAGGATTTTTTGCAAATGTCATTGCCACTTTGTGTACAAGGATGATAACTTCATCCATCCATTATCGAGAGTAACACCTGCGATGATGCACGGCATACTCTCCGGCCCGCACGATAGATAATTAGTAATGAATCAATATGTAGAGTTTGGAGAGGAGGTGCGGAGCGGGCCGATTCGCTCGCCCTGCCGCTGATAACGGACGGAAAAAAACAGCAGAAGAGCGTCAGAGATGCCGGTGAAGAATGAGCGCAGTCCTGCGATCCGCTCCTCTCTCCGCTGCAGGTTTTGGGACTGTCTGATATCTCTCTCCCATCCTTCCTGCCCCGTTCTGTTGTGAATACATTAAGAAAGAGGGATGCCGGAGCCGGTATCTGCCAGTGGGCCAGAGGCACGTTAAGATACCTTTGCATCCATCAAACAAAGCCTGTAAGCTGAACAGGAAACGCATCATTGGCTGCACTACATGTGATCGGAGGTCTCGTGAACGGCAGTGAGTGTTTGGGTGCAGGTGCAAAAAGGATTTTCCTTGCTCTTTTGAAAAGACTGTGACTACTAGTAAAAAATAAATGGTGAAAATAAAACGTTATTGAAACTAAGTTATGACATTACAACCAATAACACATTTACATATGTCCATGCAGTTGGTATTTAGCAACTTGGAGATTGGCCAATCACAACAGAGGTCATTTACATAAAGTATTGATGGTACAGTAGCAAAACAGCATGTCGTTGCCCTTGTATCATTCCAAAACTGTAATATTTTCTTTTTTTCTTTGGTAGAATATCCAAGCTTCTCTTTTCCATTAGGTGCATGGGTGCTGATTCATACAAAAAAATGCCATTAAAGATTTACACTAACATTCAAAAGTTTTTGAAATAAGTCTCTTTTGCTCACCGAGGCTAAATTTATTTGATCCTTTTTTTCCTGATACTTTTGAATACAGTTTAAAATAGCCACATTTATTTGAAATATTATAAATATATTTAATGTAACTTTTGATCAATTTAATATTTTTAAATTTGCCTTGTTGTGACTTATCATATCAAGAATCAATGACATTTGGTTTTTATCAAACCTGGCCTAATGACGGAAATAAGAACTAAATTACAACTATTTTGGTTCAGTAAGGCTTAAGTAACATTATACATGAGAAATAAATATATAGTGTAAAATAGTACTGCTTAATAATGGAAAAATCATAATCAGGATTATTTTAGTAAGTATTGTAATCTCAATTATTCAACACAACATATTTTTTGTGTATTTGACGTTTGACCTGAAAAAAGTTCACTGTGCTTGTCCGTGTTCTGTTCTGTCTCGGTGTGCTCGTGCAGAAAACCACCTGAGGAAGAAGTTCTCTTGTGCTTTTAATAAGTGAAAATTTTCCAGTGAAAAATGAACCTAGGGGTAATTATTACATGGTTACCGAGTAGATCGTTCTCTGGAATGCGTCTCCATGAAAATCGAATGTAAAGAGTTTTATCTCTAAAAACAGATTAGCTGATAACGCTTGTCTATGGGGCACAGAGTAAGTGAAATTAAATTGCTGGTTAATACCACTAACAAGGCTCAAAATAGCCTCACACTAACACGGTAGCATAATGAGGGTCCTGCATGCAAACCGAAGCAGTGAGAACTTTGTAAGTGTACAAACAGTTTAATAAGAAGATACTTTATAAAGACAGTCCATTACGCCTTTACAGACGGGAGCCATTTTGGAAGACAAGTCAAGCCACGAACGCTGTGCTAAGTGATGAACTGTGACTTAGAATCTCATATGGGGCGGCAGTGGCTCAGTGGTTCATGTAGGTTGTCTACAAACCAGAAGGTTGGTGGTTCAATCCCCGGTTCCACCTGACCAAGTGTCGAAGTGTCCATGAGCAAGACACCTAACCCCAGCTGCTCCCGACGAGGTGGATGGCGCCTTACATGGCTGACATCGCCGTCGGTGTATGAATGGGTGAATGTGAGGCAAAAATGTAAAGCGCTTTGGATAAAAGCGCTATATAAATGCAGTCCATTTACCATTCATATGGGACACCTTCTTCACTTGTAGTTTGTCAACCATATATTTAAAAAAACAGATATAATTAATGCATTTCCTTGTAATTAGATTTAACAAACTTATCAATCAGCTCACTTAGCACAGCGTTCGTGGCGTTCCAAGATGGCGCCTGTCCCTAAACGCCGACAAGGTCGAGCTCTAGTAAAGCATGGTAATTTTACTTTTGTGCGCATTAAGTTTGGAGCAAAAGCGCACTGCATAATGATAGGAATGTAAACCGAAACTCAATTTCGATTAATCGCACAGCCCCAGTGTAGAAAATGGCCTGTTTAGCACTTTAAGATCGTTGTACCAATCTGATTTCTCAGGACACGAGTGAAGACAGACGGCTGTGCAGGTTTGATCCCGAAGTCCATTTTTTAAAATCTAACACCGGGAGACATGCAAGAGAGCAGAATGTGTCATGTCTGACTTATCCCTTACGGACAAGCGAATTGAACCTGAAATATTCTGTACAGAAGGATGAGAAAAGAGGAGACAGACAGACTAAAAAGTGAAAGAGAGAGAGAGAGAAAGAGAAAAGTGGTCTAAGGAGATCTCATTCCCACCTCTATAATGTGGGATAAAGACATGGTTTCACATATGGTGTATTGGTAATGGGGTGACAGGCCACAAATCCTCTCATTTAAGTGCAAATGGCTGTTCTTTTGGGGAGGCCTGAGCATCTGCCTGCCAATGTCATCCTAACCCCCTCTGGAAGCCTTTTTTTGTTTCTACTATTCCCAGCATTCCATAAGGCACGACGTCTGATACACAATCCAGAGGGCAGTGGAGTAATCATCTTAAGGACAGACGTTAAGGGAGGATTTCACTATGAATGAATTGTGTCCCGCTGATAGCGTTGTTTATTTGCATATTGTTTTAAAACCAGATTTACTAAAATAATTATGCAAATCATGCAAGAGAGGCTCAATCTTGCAGGCATTTTCTTATTCTTAAAGGGGTAGTTCTCCCAAAAATGAAATTTATGTCATTAATGACTTACTCTAATGTCGTTCCACACCCATAAGACCTCCGTTGATCTTCGGAACACAGTTTAAGATATTTTATATTTAGTCCGAGAGTGTATCCAAGTGTATGCACACTATACTGTTCATGAGGGAATAAAAAAGTCTTCAAAGTAGTCCATATGTGACATCAGTTAGTTAATTAGAATCTCTTGAAGCATCAAAAATACATTTTGGTCCAAAAATAACAAAAACTACTTTATTCAGCATTGTCTTCTCTTTCCTGTTTATTTTCAAACCTCAAATAAAGATTCAAACGGTAATGAATCAACGGATTGATTCATGATTCGGATCGCATGTCAAACTGCTGAAATCACGTGACATTGGCGAATCATGAATCAAAACAAAACAAAAATATGATCACTTTATATGATGAACAGAATTTAGTTTTTTAAAGAGTGCCTCAAATATGGTAAACACAGATGTATATTTGAGCTTCTGTTTTTACTATATTTGATGCGCTCCATTTATCTTTCAATCATTGTTTATATGTAAATAAAATCTGTTCATCACATAAAGAAAGCATATCTCTACAGCATTAACATCTCAAATTAAACTGATTAGTTTTATGATATACTCTTTTTGTATTTCATAAATATATATATTTATGATATTTTGGATTTTCAAAAGTTTGGTGGCATTGACTGTCAATGTAGGGATAAAAACCTCTGAGGTTTCCTTACAGATATCTTAATTTGTGTTCCAAAGATGGACAAAAATGGTATGGGTTTGGAACGACATGAGGGTGAGAATGATGGGAATGGACTAGAATGAACTTTTAGAATCGCTTATGAATCGCCAGAGTGAATTGCTTTGTGGAAAATACAGAGACTACCATTATCTGGTATGCTTTCATCTTTTGCTGTGCTTTTAATGCTAATATGTGACCATGAAGTCATAAGCCGCACAGGTATTTTTGTGGCAATAGCCACAAAATTATCGATTTTTCTTTTATGCCAGAAATCATTAGGATATTAAGTAAAGATCATGTTCCATGAAGAGATTTTGTACATTTCCTTCCGTGAATATGTAAAAAATGTATTATTAGTAGAAATATGCATTGCTAAGGAATTCATTTGGACAACTTTAAAGGTGATTTTCTCAATATTTAGATTTTTTGCACCCTCAGATTCCAGATTTTCAAAAAGTTGTATATCAGCCAAATACTGTCCTATCAACAATGCACCAATATAAAGATTATTTATTCCACTTTTGGACGATGAATACATATCAAATTTTTTTTTTTTAATTACCCTTCTGACTAGTTTTGTGGTCCAGGGTCACATATAATAAATAGTGAATTTAATCATCAAGATTTTGAATAGAGCATGATGTTTAATATCATTTACAATGCAGTGCCATTGGTTAAGCTCATCAAAATCACATTAGAAGAGGCGTTTAAGTCTGCAATGGAAGTGTGGAGTTGTAGTTACCGATGCAAAATGTATGTTATCTTTTCACCCCTGTTAGCCTCTTTTCTCTTCTCAGCTTTGAAAGGCTGGTGGTATCATCCGATCTTCTTTACATTAACGCAGTGGCAGCAGAGCCCAGGCATGCAAACGATGAAGCGTTGACAACATTTTCATTAGTAAGATAGAGCTGTTGCATATCGAAGGAGGAGAGATTAAGATTCCACCTATTCTAGACGCACAGATTTGACATGCAATAAAAAGATACAGAATTGAGCGGCTTGACAATCTATTTGTAAATGCATTAGACGGTAGATAAATTCACGGTTTTCAGAGGAGGACGAATCCCACGGGATAGTTTGGTGATCAGTGTGGTAACATCCCGGCTTCGGGCATGGATTGTGTGGTTTACTATGAAAATGAGTCGATGATTCTTGGGTTATAGGCTTGTACAGGTAGATTCAGCGAGGCCTAACTGTTTGTTCTGTTGAAGTGTCACCTGCTGAAAAATAAGGCTTTGAATGTATTTGGAGAAAATGAAAATTCTGTCATCATATAGTCGCGCCCAAGTTGTTCCAATCCTGAATGAGTTTCTTTCTTCTGCTTAACACAGAAAAATGTTGATGGGCTCCAATGACTTATGAAAATAAATACTAATGATGACAGATTTTTCATTTTGGGATGAACTATCTATTTAAACAGTAGCATCTGTCTTATGCGTGTAAATTTAAGATATTCTTCTTTTTCTTTTTCTTTTTTTTGCAGTATTTTTATAACAATAAACAAATTTCTAGCCCAAATTTTCATTGATGTAATGTGAAAAGTAGATGTACTGCCTCTTATTCATGATTATTTCTTTATTTGTTTGAAATATTCTTTAAAATTATTTGATTTATAATGCAGTATATGAAAATGTATATATGTATATAAAAATATATGACAGTAAGACGGTCGATATTGACAATAATATAATAATAAAAAACTACAAACTTTTTTTTGCTTTTTAATTCATTCTCCTGAAATAAAATACATCAGTTAAAAAAATAGATCAAATAAATAAAATACATTTTTAAAAATCATGAGAAGCAGCTTTTTGTTGTTATATTGTCGTCAATAATGACCTTCTTACTTTAATATAGATTGTTGTTTACTGCAGTATTAATTGTTAATGTTAATGTCAATATAAAAATTTTTTGGAAATATGACCTGGACGTGGGTGAGTGGTTGGGGGGGGGGGGGGGGGATTACCTTGGAATCAAGGCTGGTAATCCCTACTTTATGGGGACGTACAAAAGATTGCCTCACAAAGATGGCAATATCCAAAATCCTTGTCCTTTTGGGGACATTTTTAGGTCCCCATGAGGAAAACATCTTATAAATCACACAGAAGGAGTTTTTTTGAGAAAGTAAAAATGCGGAATGTTTCCTGTGATGGGTAGGTTTAGGGGCAGGGGCAGTGTATGGGGGATAGAAAATACAGTTTGTACAGTATAAAAACCATTACACCTATGGAATGTCCCCATAAAACATGGAAACATTACGTGTGTGTGTGTGTGTGTGTGTGTGCGTGCGTGTGTGCGTGCGTGTGCGTGTGTGTGTGTGTGTGTGAAATTCACATAGTCAGTGGTTTAATTTAAAGTAACTTGTCAGAGTTCATGTCCGTTTTGAAAGAGAAATTCTGTCCTGAATCGATGGACCAGCCAATCAAAATCTCCCTAAAGGATAATCATCATGAGACAGCTCTGAGAGACACGAAGTTCTTCTTTCTAAAGTGCAACAGCAAAAAAAAATCTCTATTTGTTGGACTGGTGTTCCTCTCGAAGCCACGGGTCATTAATTATGAAGAGATTTTTGTGGATTTGTTTGTAACATCACACAGCATTGATCACTCCACACACCTCTGAGACCTGAAGTATCTCCGCCGCTGATTCAAAACATAGCTTGATCCATGAAATTTGTCACTTTAGAGATATTTTGCCCGAGGCTTCTGTTATCTCCTGCTAATCTGTGTTCCTGAGTGAAAATGGTGAGATGTAACTATGTAAAAATTAGCAGTTTTATTTGTCAGACATGTTAGATATACAGATATAGCCTACGGTTTGGAATTAGGCCATGAATGTCGACCGTTTCACAAAAGGTCACTTGACTAAGGACATGAAATGCGCTGTTCTGTCTTTTAGTCAGGAATGACATTGCTGTCATGGCATATAAAGCTGAGGTGCTTTTATAGCTTTACATTTAATTCCAGCTCACAAACTAATAGTTTCATTTCCCCAAGAAAAGAGAGCTCCCAAATGTTAAGGTGTGTGTTCAACCTTTTCTTTCAATGAAAATGAATAGCTATATTAAGTTCTCTTATTTTCATGGCATTTTGTTGCAGCGAGCAGCGGAGTTCAATCGATATTCCTTTAATGGAACAGAGAGAGAGAGAGAAAGAGAGAGAGAGAGAGATTCCAGAAGCCTCAGCCATGTTTCTCATCTGTTTCCTACTGGAAAAGCAAACTCACTCTTAAGATAAGATGGAGTATTCATTTACATTTCCCATGTCTCTATACTGGACAGTTAGGTAATTGAGGATAAATCAAATGTCATAGAGAGGACAATAGCTCTGTTCCAACTTCCAAACCTAGTGAGCTGCCTTCTAAAACAAACATCCTAACCTTCGTGGATCATAATAAGAGCTTTTGAACCTTCTACATAGGCAGGATTAGAAGCCGTTCATGCAGAATTTGTTTCCGCATTCTGCTGCGTTCTACCCTCTTATGGAAACTTGTGCTAGATTAAGCTGTTTTTGATGCATGTTTAGCAGAGTCTCACACATAACACTGTGTTCTAAAAACACAGCACTCAAAGTAAAAGAAGACAGCTTTATTTTTTCATCCACTTCCCATCGTCTCGTTTTTAAATGTAAAACGCATTCCGTTTAAACCAGGGGCATCACTAGGCCCATTTTAGGAGAGCTGTAGCTAAATTTCCACCTGACTGCCTAAAATTTTTCAATAAACACCTTAATATGTACACTAATTCATGGGCGCCTCAGTCCCCTTTAAAACTCCTATGAAAACGACAGCAGGGTTGGGCTCCTCCATGTATTTTAGTCTGTGTAATTCAGCGAGGACAACGTGCATTTATTGATAGATTGTTATGATATCTGCATATGTGTAGTTCTTAGTAGTTTGCAAGATATGGTGTGGGAGAAATTCAAGACGGTTTACCGTCCACTGTTAAATCTGGGCTTTCTTTTTTTTCTTATGTCCCTTTCATGTACATTTCATGAGACTTGGTGACTTTTCCTGCTCTAACTATACTTCATACCTCAATACAATAAAAATGCTCAAATTTGTCATAACTTGTTTTATAATAAATCCAAAAGCAAAACACGTGAAAAGGACTATAAATGGGAGTGGAAATGGCAAATGAGCTAAGTGGTTCCCTGCAGCTGACTACTGTTTATAGTGGTAATTTCATGTAATTTTCATATTAAGAGTATGTTTATATGATGCCATTTTCAACTGAAACTGGATTTTTTTTAATGCATTTTGGACATTATTTTACACGACAACTGTGTTTTGAGAACGAAAGCTTTTGAAAATTGGTTTCAAACAGGAAGGAAGTTGTACACTCTAAAAAATGCTGGGTTAAAAACAACCCAAGTTGGGTTGAAAATGCACCAACCAAAATGCACCAAAATGTTGTTTTAACCCAATGGTTAAGTTGTTTTAACCCAGTGGTTGGGTTAAATGTTGCTTAAGACAACCCAATTGCTGGGTAAGAACAACTCAACCATTGGGTTAAAACAACCCAATTGTTGGGTTGGTGCATTTTCAACCCAACTTTAACCCAGCATTTTTTAGAGTGTAACAACATTGTCGTCTGTTTTTTGTACATCGTTGTCGTGTAAACATACCCTAAAAGTGTTTGTTTTCCACCAGGTGAATCCTCCATTAAAGCATGGCACATTTCCGAGAATGAAGATGAGAAATTTAGATTTTCTATTTTACTGCACAAATGTAGAGTTCAAAAAATAATAGTGTTTTAAATATTCCATGTGTTGAATTTTTTTTTTTTCTTCAAATCTAGACAATTAGAATAATATAAGGTTTTGCTATATTCTCTAACGGATCACTGAGAAAAGAAGCTGAGAGAGAATCCATTTGCACGCACACATTTAATTCCAAGACTCCTCAGAAAAGTACAGGGACATCAGAATTAGAAAACAAACACGAGCCATAACCAGAGAACAGTAAACGCAGGTCAGAACATCCAGACTTACAATTAACGACTCGCAAACCCTACATGAAAACCAAGACCTTAAATACACAAAGCAATGAGTAGATAGACTGCAGGTGTGTACAATGAAGGTAACCATAACAACTGATATGACAACAAGGAGAGACAGAAACCAAACAGGAAGAGAACATCAAAACAATGAAAACAGAAGGCACTTCAACATAAAAGTCTAAAGAAAGTCTTCAACATACTAAACAAAAGACCCAGAGCTGGGATCATGACATATTCTTAATGATTTTTTTTTTTAAATTATATCACGTGATATTGGCGATCCGAATCGTGATTCGATACACTGATTCATTACGGTTCGAAGCTATGTTGTTGAAATCGGCCCATCACAATACAAGTCATTTTTTGCGCACAAAAACTATTCTCGTTGCTTCATAAAATTATTGTAGAGCCACTGTAGTGAGATGTCTTTAGTGCCTTTTATGGGCCTTGAGAGAGGAAATGACATTGCTGTCAGTAAAAGCCTTTGGGAGCCATCAGATTTCAACACAAATATCTTAATTAGTGTCCCGAAGATGAACAAAGGTCTTATGGGTGTCAAACGACATTAGGGTAAGTATAATTAATGACAGAATTTTCCTTTTTGGGGGAAGTAACCCTTTAATTCATGAGATGTGGTCATGTGACAGAACCTTTCTACTTTGTTCATATTGCATCCTTAAAGTCCAGACATTCAAATTCGAAGGCGCTGGAGAAATTATTTTATTTGACCTGCCTTACTAGGTTTTTGTCTTATTTTCTCTCTCATTCGTTTTTTATTTCCTCGTGCACTGTAGTCGGTTGGATGGTGGAACGGGAGTTTGCGAGAGCTGATATGATGTTTCCTCGCTCAGGGCATGGCCTAGCTCGGCTGCTAACTGTAATTTACTTTTCTCTCCCGGTCGCCTGCAGTCTGCCTCGCCGCGGCTGTGTTGAATGATGTGCTAATCCATTATATTCTTCAGACAAGTGTATCGACCAGTATAAACAGACTGGAGGGCACGAGTCTAAATGAAAGCCGTAGTTTCCCTCTGAATCATTTAACTAGATCCTCAAGCAAGAGCAGCACATAACAGCCTTTTTTCAGCCTGCTGAATATACATTAAGAAGCCATTAATGCTGCTGGTATAGAAACACTGGACCTGAGTTGTACCTCCTTTTCTCCTATTGCATCCTTCTTGATAATCCCACCGATACTTTGGTACTGTATATTCTCTAATTTATGATTGTGCATTATGTCAGATGATCTGATTGCAGAACGTTGTGCTCCATCTGCTGGTTCCCTTTGTGTTTCTCATATAGGGCAGCTTTTATTGACTGTAGAAACCACTGCAGATCAGATCTGATGTGTTTTCCATATGTTTAGACAATGGCGTTCATAACTAATCATTTATACTGTAGCATTTAGATGTTAAAACACAATCATTCAAAAGTTTGCAAATGGAAGATTTTGTAATGTTCTTGAAAGAAGTTTCTAATGCACACTAAGACTACATTTATTTGATTACAAATACAGTAAAACAGTAGCCTGACAAGCCAGACCCACATCAAGATGTTTGGTCTGGAAACTCACCATAGACAGGGCTCAGTCTGAGGGGCGGGATAAACGGTTGTCTTTCAAACTCCCTCTGCACGCGATAGGATAGCGCTACCACCAACCAGAGCAACGAAGGTGAAGCTGAGCTAGTTGACAGATGAAACTTTCACCATATCCGGTCGGCAAAACTCAGAACACATCTTCCCTTTTTAAGAATGACTTCAGTGCCGTTCTTTGTTCTTTTCTCAGAGAAACTCCAAGTCTTCCCGAGTCACGGTCAAAGCTGATTCGAAAGACCGCCATTCACCAGTTTCTGTGTTTAATAGAAGCACGCAAAGCGCAACACGGCCGTCATTATGTTAAGCCCCACCCATCGACTCTATACACAATGTGATTGGCTTGACCAGAGTTTGGTTTTTACAGCTCAGAACTGTATTAAGAGTTGCTAGATGACACTCGCGGCACTATTTGCTGCCACTAGGGTTCATCTAGATTTCGAGGCTAGTAAAACTTTACAATTTAAAATAACTTTTTTCTATTTAAATATATTTTTAAATGTAGAATATTCCTGTGAATTTTTAGCATCATTACCCCAGGCTTCAGTGTCACATGATCCTTCAGAAATGACTCTGATTTGCTCCTCAAGAAATATTTTGTAAATGTTCAATGATGAAAACATGATGTGCTGCTTCATATTTGGTGCAAACCCAGCCGGATCTCACGAAAATGCGTATAAATAGTACGAGTGGGCAATGCCGTGGAATGTATACGTCAAAACTCATTTTACTCAACTCAAAACAGTTTTTCACGTGCATATGATACGCACTTTATGGCGTATAATACGTACAAACCCCCAACCCCACCACCCTAATCCTACCCAAGAGCGTGTCATATACACGCCATAAAGTGCGTATCATATGCACGTGACAAACAGCGTATCATATGCACGCCAAAATGAGTTTTGGCATATACATTACACAACATTGCACACTCATACTATTTATACGCATTTACATGTGACCGAGTTGGCAAACCCTGATAAAAAATGTTTTAAGTATTCTTTGATGAATTTAAGATTCTAAAAGTATTTTTACTTTTGATCAATTTCATGAATCTTGCTGATAATAATGTCTTTCTTACTGAGCCCACACTTTTGAACGGTAGTGTTTGTTAATGCAGTACATGTAAATTAAGTTGCTGGTTATTAGATATTAGGATTTGTGAGTCTCAGATTTTCATGAATATGTCCTGCGGTGTATTTCTGTGTATAACTGAATATTCAGTGGGAAATAATGTAGGGCGGGTCTTGTTGTTATCCATTGAGATTTGATTGGCTCATAAAAAGTATACCAATAGGGTCATATTTTTGGTCATATTATATTTTATCCACCTGGATGTTTTATCCACGTGGATCCAATATGTTTTATCCATCAATGTGGCCTTTATTTAGCAGGAAAAAGCATAGTTTGTAAGGCAGAGAAAGTTATTAGATTTGGAAGAAAGAGTATTCAAATTATTGTTTTTGTTTAGAAGAACATACACTGATGCACAATAAGACCAGAAAGTAAATCAGGTCGATTTTGATACTGTTTGAATGAAGGTTTTAATCAACGTAAGTTGTTTTTCTTTTTTATTAGACGTTTTTTAAAAGAGGAAAGAAGCCGTACCCCGTGAAATCCCTGTCAGTGTCATAAGTAAGATGTGACAGCTGTAAGAAAACTGCTGTTTTTGTAAGTTTGTTTGTTTTCTTCATCGGTGCACATCCATTTGGTAAAAGTTAATAACGAGCACAGCTCTCTAGCCCAGCAATTTGTTTTGACACAGCCATTAATTATTTGCTAATTGAGACATGAGCACGGATTCATTCATTAAGTGCCACGAGACCGTTTGCTTTCTCTGCAGAGCTTCACGCTGCTTGTGGATTTGCAGTGAGCGCGACTTCTCAGTTTTTGTTTAGTGTTTTTACTATCATAAGTAGCAGATGATGCTTTTGAAATTGATAGTGAATGATCATAAATTTGACAAGGGGTTGCAGATAATATCTCTGTGTTGTTTGATGATGTGTGAGTGCTGGCCTGTCTGAATGAAGGGTGAAGGGGCAGATGGTCTAGAGGGGTCTCTGTGGACGAATCAGCCGTGCTTAGTGTGGCAGAGCATGCTGGGGTCACTAATGACTCCCTCAAGCCTCACTGTCAACACACACGTACACACAAACCCCGTGACACACAGAGGCATGGTAACATGAGGCCAGGAGGGGGACTGAGGTCAGATGAAGATCGTGTAGCAATAATTCATGTGTACACATTAAACAAAGTTGTAAATAAAACAAAGATTACTGTAGTGCGTTTTACAAGAAAATAAATATTTTTTATATTTTTCTACTAGATGCCATTTTTTATAATTGTTTGTTAGTATTCTCACTGTATGTTTTTGTACAGTAGCTGTCACTTACATAAAAAAAAGTTGTTGTTTTTTTGTTTTATAGTGATTCCAGAACATTTGGACACTTCACCCAAAAATGTTAATTTTCTCTTCATTTCTTTCATGAGATGAACATATATTTTTAGAAAAATTAACAATCATAACTGTAATCAGGGCTTGACATTAACTTTTTTTGCTCACCAGCCACTGTGGCTAGTGGTTTTCCAAAGTTATAGCCACTTAGTATTTTCATTGGCCACAATTTTGACATTGATACCATTGGGAAAAACTGCCATATAGATACGTTTAATATTATCCTATAATTTGGCAGCAGGTACATTAGGCTGCTGTCACTTTAAGGCCTGGCGCACGGATTTGTTATACTGTTACACGTGTTTCTCGCATCCTTCTCAACTTTTTACATTGACTTAAAACATAACTGACTGTGGTTGTGTGAATACTAGACAAGGCTGGCATTTTGACATTATTTTGTGTGTATTTGCCCCCTCATACAATCAATTCAATGATAAAATTCAAGCTCTGTAACATCATTAATATTCATTGAGAGCAAATGAAACAAGTGAGTGAGGTTTGTGTGTTAACTCTTTGTCGGAGAGATGAGAGAAAGCGCAGCTGGTATTGTGTGTATATTCTGCGGAAAATCCGTATTGGAAGCATTTCAGATATTTCAGTATCACTACATTCCACATCGTTTATTATTTCAGGTGCCTTTTTAAAAGACTGCAATTGAAAGAAATTAATATATTATAAATAATATTCAAACCGCCAAAATGTCTAGATGGGGTGACTGTTACACACCATTGTAGGGCTGTCCCCGACTAAGGATTTACACATTTGTAACAACAACGACCCATGAGTTTAATGTCTCGGGGAATAATTAACTCAAAAGGGATTTAATATTCAATATTCATGAATTTATGAATATGATTTGCCAGTTGTTCATTACGTATTAAAATTTTCCGATAGGGAAAATTGTTTAATTAAATACAAGTAACCCTTTATGAAATTGCTTGAAATTATCCTACTAAGTTTGTCCTGCAAATTAGTTATAGACTTTTCAAATCAATTCTCAATAATGGATTACTGCTTTACGAGCGCATGAGAAACATTAACTTTACTGATCAGGATAAGTTCAATATTTCAAATGGTCATACAGTTTACTTTACTAACATAGTAGCATAAGCAGTTAGGTAACGTTTAGATCGCAAGTTTCATTGACTTTGTGTATGTGGCAGAATAACAGATTCAACTCATTAAATGTCTTTCGGAGGTTTAATAAACACAGACTAAAAATAACACTACAATTCACACAGAAAGTACATACTAAATATGCAACAAGAGAGTAGAAGTATAGATATTAACGAAAGAATACATAAAAGAGAATAATGAATAGACTGAAGTTAGAGAGAGATAAAAGAGAGAGAGAGAGAGACAAAGAGAGTGAGAGAGAGAGACAAAGAGAGTGGGGGAGGGTAAGAAACAGCTTTCCTTCAGTTCAACCAAATACGACCTTCACGGAGTTAATTTATCCCAACGGGAGAATAACACACCCTCTTTACAGCAGTAAGAAATAGAATACTTGCATTCTTTTTGGTTTCGTTTTGGCTTCTCGCTTGTGTGCATGTGTGTCTGCGTGTCCGGCGGTCCGGCGGTCCGGCGGTCCTTTCCGAGGTTGGGAGGGAAGCGGCTGTTTGCTTTAGCGATGCTTCGTGTTCTTGAAGATCGGATTGTAGAAGAGAAGATTTTTGGAAGAGATGAGGCCTGCTTGGAGGGCCTGCATTGGTGGCATGGCTTAAGTGCCAGCCCCCCCCCGTGGGTGTTGGCTCCCACAGGAGAGAGTTGAAGAAGTAAAAGCCAGAGAGTTTCGGAGAAGAGAGGAGGGGGAAGAGCTTGTCTTCACTGGTCTTTTAAGGTCTGGAAATAGTCCCACCCTCCAGGGTTAGACTTAACCAATGAGAGTGTTGGGATTTCCCGGCGGGAAATTCCTCAGCAGAATTTATAGCTCTTTGTTTGAAGGTTCGACTCAGTGGGTCTCTGAGTCTTCATACTATAATTAATGCAACAAACACACACTGCATTTTCTGAATAAGTGATATACTTGGAAGTGTAAGTCGTGAAGTGAGCATTAATTTGATAGGAGACATGACATATATGAGGTTATCTGAACTAGTACTTTGTTAAGACAAAGACAAAAAGATGCAAAATACCATACAGAATAAACATTTTACAAGACAGTTATGTGTTTACATATAATGTCCTGGGGTGCATGTTCATTTATAGATGGTTTGTCTATAATTTGAGGCAAAAGCTCTGTGTCTCTGTGTCAAAAGCTCTGTGGCCACATTCTTTCCGGCCATAAAACACCTTATCAGATGGTTTCCAGGGTGACTGAAGAATCTCCCTCTGTTGTGTTGGGGGAAGGTATGCTAGTGAGCACAACTTTCAAAACATATTTGTTAAATGTAACTGGCGATTGTGTGTTTGATTCGCCTGAGTCGCTACACATTCGAATCAGAATTGTCGAATCTATCTATCTATCTACGCGAAGCTCAGTGCCGCGCCACATCTTTAAAATATTGAGCACCCCCATATTGCCAAAATGGTATGATCCTCGTTTCATAACACCCGCAAAGATTCGACTGTGAGATTGGTGGTCGACTCTTGCTCCGCAAATATATGCATCGAATCTTCGACTTTTCGGGGTCACCCCTACACCACTGCTGAAATACACACACATTTGGCGGGTTGGTGGGTGTTAATGTCAAGCTCTGACCATTATCCGCAAGACCTCAGTGAACAAAATAAATGTCTGCCGGATCAAAACAATAGGTGTACGGAAGAAAAATACAAATATATTTAAACACAAACTATAAATCATTGCGGCCTTCCTCTGTGCTTTGCGTTACTTCTCGTGCAAATTTCACAACGTGTACACCTTAAACTTTACTTGTCACTACATCCCCCTTGAGAACACTCGTATGACAGTATGAAGCAATGAGGGTGAGTAAATGATGAAAGATTTTTCATTTTTGGGTGAAATATCCCTTTAAGTCACATTTAAAAATCTGTTAGATAACAAAATATCAAAGAAAATCTCATTAATTTTAAAGTGTACATTTGAAAGCTGTTATTTTTTTAATCATAGAACCAGAGAAATACTGTTAAAAATAATGATGAGACAGATTTTTTTGTATCTAATGCAATGACATGAGTCTCTTTTTGAGTTTCAACGAAAAACCCTCTTCTTATCAAGAACCATTTTTATAAAGTTCTTGTTGAATCAGACTGTAAAACCCTTTTAAGTTCTAGATGAAACAATGGGATGCATGATACAGATTAGCCAGTAATTATTTTCGTGGGATGGCTCATTATTCATAAGTTGATAATATATTAAAATTCTCTACAATTATATCTAAATCAGTAAAAACTCTAAACTACGAGTGAATTTAGGTCTCACAACATTATAATATGAATATAAAGGATATATTATAATATGAAAATGGATAATAGTTTTAGCTTAAGATTATACTTTTTTATTGTTATTGTTTATGGTTTATAAAGATAAACTTTAAATGAGCATTAGACAATCACGAAGGTACAAATATCACCTTGGTTTAACTCCAAAAAAAAATTGAGGCAACTATTTGCATCAGACTTCTAAGTATTTTGAACTCATCTAATTTGTGTTTGATCAAATTGACTTTACACTTCAACATGCACCCTCTAGTAATTTCAACTTAATTTTCCTCGTAAACAGAACTCAAATACTTTGTGTAGCAGAAACATAATTCAACTGAGTAAAAGCAAATAAAATGTTGTGTATTAATTACTCTTATCGCATTAGTTCTATTTTACTGTTTTACACTCTATTTCACTGTTCACCATTTCATGTAAGCTGTATGCAGTAGAGATGAACCACAAACTGCTATAAACAGGTGTTCATTGAGCAAAGCAATTCATATGATGCACTGAGCCTACCTGTCGTCAGGCTAATGTCAGGCTCCACTCATCACCGCCATGGTAACCCCCAAAACTGACATGTAGCTTGTTGTCAAAACATGACAATAACAAGCCTTCTGCTTCATTTATCTAGCTTAAAAAACATAAAGATAAATAAATTAAACATTTTGTCTTCCAATTAAATCCCATGCAAAACATTCTGGGAACTAGACATCTCCTCACCCCCGTAAGTATAGATTGTACACAATAAAATTAAGTTGTGACAAAATGTTTATTTAAATATTGATTAAGCAGCAAACATCCTCGAAACAACAACAGTCACGTGTAATGTAGACAATGATGTTATAAAATTACACTAAAATATTTGTCTGGCTATCACCAGACCAAGCTCAATTTAAGATTAAACATTGGTCTGGGGAGTCTGATATGTATTTTGTACTGCACAAAAGGCGTGATAAACGGGCATTATTCAAATAACTCTGCATGCAATTGGTCCTTCAACCAATCAGACCTCAAGAGACGTGATCAACGGGCAACGACCCATCGCTTCTCTATCTGTCATCATGTTAAACACGCCAATAGCGTGCCAGATGAATAGGCCAGTTTATGATTTGTTCCCACAAAAGTGTAACAAAAGCAGTAGAAATGAATGATCAGGAGTGGCCGGGCGAAATCAAATCGCCAGTAGATTAGGCTGGGTTTACCCAGTCTACTAAAATATGGAATATTTGAAAAATAGCTAGATATATGTTGCGTATGTTATCACCATATGAAAGGGTCAATTACATTAGCCAGATCCAGCAGTTGTAAATGTAACTTAAATAGTATGTTAGAAATGCACATGTCTACAAAGCCTTGTCTAGATTACTCAGGATAAGAAGTGCCATATATAATTATACAAATATGTTTTTGCTACAAATCCAAATTAAGCTACTCAAATTATCCAGGTAAAGTAACCGGCAAAGATTTATTTGTAAAAAAAAAAATATATATATATATATATATATATATATATATATATATATATATATATATATATATATATATTTATTTTGAGTGTTAGGGTTTACAGTGTAACTGATAAAAATGATTCACTGGGGCTATAAGTTAAAAAAAAAATTATATATATAATGTTTAACTTATAGCCCCAGTGAATCATTTTTATCAGTTACACTGTAAACCCTAACACTCAAAATAAATCATTGGTTTGAGTTGAGCCAAATCAATGGTGATGAGTGGAGCATGAGCTTAGTTTGATAACAGTTATACGGTATGTTAAATGTTTTATATTGCTGTACTCTTTCAGCAAGTGCTATGCTATGCTAGTTAATGCTAGCCAAGTTTCAACTACTGAAAATATTGAACTTAAATGTATTAAGTTAACCCTTAAATGCATACTATTTGTTAGCTGGGTTGTTAGCTCCCCGGGATGTCATTCACTACCCTCCTCCTTATTTATTTTTTAAAGTTAGACATCAACCTTCTTAGTATTCCTCAATCAATCCGTTATTACCAATATAACAAGAAAAAAAATAATACCATTAGAATTGAATGCCTGTTTTTCCACTCATTTTCTGTATTTAAAAAAAAATGTATATAGTGTCGCTAACGACCTGAGGTGTGTAAGATTGTATGTATATTTTTTCTAAACAATAAATAAATCTATAATGATGAAATTAGTGCAATTCACCTTTATTTCACAAGGTGGCAATGTCTGATACGCAATGATTAAGTGACGTTTCACTCATAGTTACCAACAAACGAAACTATATAATCTAATATAATAATAATAATTTCTGCAAAACTTGAAATGGCTCAGCGATTTACAGCAGAACAAGTACTGAACACATTCAAATACTAGTGTCACTGTCGCTTGATGATGGATCTGGTGAAGAAGCTGTCAGCGATCAAAATATAGATTTTGAAGACGTTGAAAATTAGTTTTAAGAATATGCGTGAGATCGCGAATATGAGCCAGATGCTGAATGTACTGCGAAATGAGCTCTGACGAGGACAGTGATGATGGGATAAAACTTCAAACTGAATTCTTCCAAGCTCCAGAAGGTAACAAAATATGCTTTATTTTATTCTTCTGTAATTGTTATTCTAATATCAGGAGAGTTTTATATTATCGCGACAGGTCTAACATCTATCCGTGTTAGATATAAGACCCAAATATGTAGCTTAAAAGCAGATCAAATGAATGAGTACAACAAAAGTTCTGCTTACGGTAACTTAAAAATATTATGTAACTGGATTGCCTCAATTCTTTTGAGTTTGCCAACTTATTCAGGTTTGCAGCGTGATCTACATGAAAACAACATGGATGAAATGAGCATGCACATTTAAATATCTAAGATTAGTCTATATACATCCAGTATTAATTAATAAACTTTAATATCAGTGGTTAACTGATAAAAGATGAACGCATTGTGAATTCCTGGACTGAACCATTTTGTAGCGTGTTAGGATTACAGTAGACCTGCATGAACAGGTATAAACACAACTGGTGTCTGTAGCCACAAAAACACTCTCACACCCTATTTTCATATCCACGTTGTTAAATTCTCCGGATGCTCTCTGTAAACTTGTTATCTGAAGAGAATTCATGATCTGCCCTGTTCTCAGGGTCTGAAATCCTGCTTTGCTGCGGTCAAACACTTTTCCCCTGAAACAGCTGTACAGAGATTAACATAAATCGGTGGTTGGTTAGTGCGCGTTTAGCAGTGCATTAACAAATTTGCCACCTTAATGAGTCTCTAAGTAATTGCCTTCCTGCCCCTGAATGCAAACAGTCCATTACCTACAACTATATGATTTTTCAGTACCAAAACACCAATTCCCTGTCTGCTCGCTTAAGTTGTTTTCAAATTAAGGCACGCTTGTGTTTTCTCCTTTGCTGCATGATTGTTTATTAATGCGCTTTGGTTGTGTTTATATGTAGAGTTGCTATCTGTAGACTGTGTGTGTGTGTGGGGGGGGGGGGGGGGGGGGCATGTTAATGACATGGGTATGACATACACTCTAAAAAATTATTGTCGGTTTTTGTCGGTTTAACTTAAAAAAGTAAGTAACCTGGTTGCCTTAAAATTTTGAGTTTATTGAAATCGAAAATTTGAGTTGATACAATGAAGGACATTTGTTTAATAAAAAGAAACTCAAAATAGTATTGTATCTGATAAATCATGAAAATAGCACTATTTGGCATGTTTCACTGCATCATCAGAAAAAAACACACAATTACCCAATATGCTTACAAAATCTTTTAATAATCTTTTAATAAAGGTTGTCGAATCTCAAAAAAAAAATAATTGTATTAACTCAAAAATGTAATTTCAATGAACTCAAAATTTTAAGGCAACCAGGTAACTTTTTTTCTAAATATTTTTTTACAGTGTAGGTATTACAAGGAGAGGGGGATATATGAGGACATTGGCCATGTCCCCACTTTTCAAAATGCTTAAAATCATACAGGATTTTTTTTTTGACCCCGTAAAAATCAAGAATGTTTTAGAAGCAGTGTAAGGGGATAGAAAATAAAGTTTATACAGTATAAAAACCATTACGCCTATGGAATGTCCCCATATGTCACAAAAACAAACGTGTGTGTGTGTGTGTGTGTGTGTGTGTGTGTGTGTGTGTGTGTGTGTGTGTGTGTGTGTGTGTGTGTGTGTGTGTGTGTGTGTGTGTGTGTGTGTGTGTGTGTGTGTGTGTGTGTGTGTGTGTGTGTGTGTGTGTGTGTGTGTGTGTTGTGTGTTGTGTGTGTGTGCGCTTGTTTTTGTGAAATATCAGGACACAAATGTGTATAATGTCATGGTTAAAACTTTTATTTTGCTCAAATATGGCAGGACATTATCCATTTTTCAAAAAGACTACAAATCATACAGAATGAGTTTTTTTGAGAAAGTAAAAATGCAGAATGTTTCCTGTGATGGGTAGGTTTAGGGGCAGGGGCAGTGTAAGGGGATAGAAAATAAGGTTTATACAGTATAAAAACCATTACGTCTATGGAATGTCCCCACATTTCACAAAAACAAACGTGTGTGTGTGCGCACTCGTGAGTGTGTGTGTGTGTGTGTGCATGTGTGTGTGTGTGTGTGTGTGTGCGTGTGGAATGTTATTTTGTTAAAGGTGAAGAGCCTCAGTGCACATATACACACTAGCCATCCTGTCCGTCTCTCATTGTGTGCCATATTAGAAACGGCAGGCCGAACGTCAGCGAGAGCCGCTCTCATATTTTACCTCTTTTCATTCCCCGAGTGTCTCGGCATCATCTTTCATAGAAGCTGAGCTTGGCAACCGCAGCACCAAACATATCAAACGCGCTGGGGTGGAAAAATATTAGTTTACACAAAGGCAGGCTGAGAAATTAAGGATGATTTTATTTCCTTATCTTTCCCCCCAATTCATTACTTTGCAGTGTGTGGCAGGTTGCGGGCTTGTCAGAAGAGACTAATGGCCTGTCGGGGCCGTGGAGGAAACGCCGCGCCCTCATCGACATTAATACTCTCTCGTCCCCCGTGGAGAAATCTGCTTGATCTGAAATTGAAAACAAATAGTAATTTCCCACACTCACTTTTTTGGAATTTACCTTCAGCGAAAGCTTTTGCGTGAGTATTCCCACGCAGAGGACGTGTCTTCGGTTGGTGCTTTCAAGCTAAAAACATGTCAAAGGAACGATAGACGCACTATAAGGAAATGCTTAACCTTCCGCGTAGATTTAGATTTATAATTCACAAACAAAGGCGGCAAAACCAAAGCGGAGTTAGACAGCTGAAGAGCGGCTGGCGTCGAGCGTTTCGCCGATGACGGGTTGTTTACGTGAATGTGAAGTTGCACGCCAGCGGAGAGCGAAAAGAACAATTGTCCTTGAAAAGGGAAAAGCGAGCAGAGTCCCACTCCGGCGTCGCTGCCGTACTCTTTAAAGGGCCCCTGATTAAATGACAGTCGCTTTGTTGTTTACACATGGAGGCCCCATCCAGCATCCAGCGACTTTCTGTTCTCCCACGCACACGGCAAAGATTAGAGCCAGAGAGAGACAGGGAAAAACTCTGGCAACCTCCAAAAATCTGGGACAGCGTGAGGTGCGAGTGCTATTGGACGTGGGTGGAGGAGAGCTTTCTCTCCTTTTCCTTGGTAGTATTTTTCAGAACAAATAAAATTCACTTTTAAGAGCCTCTCTTTTGTTACGGCGTCGGTTTGAAGCGCCTAGAATGAGAGAGACCGAGAGAGCGGGAAAGTTAGCGGTTTAGTGTTCTTGGCAAGGTCATCTTTAACAGCTGAATGTATGGATCCTTTGGGACGCAGGCAGAGGCAGACACAGCCAGACTAATAACGTGTGTGAAAGAGAGAAGGGGAAATCTGGAGACTGCATTTACCTTGCGATGAAATTAATTGCCCTACCAGTCACTCCCTATAACACAGCGCGCACACACACACACACACACGCACACACACACACACACACACACCAAAAGATGAAGGACACTCCTGCCATGCTGTGTGTCGTAAAGCGATAGCTCTTCCGCACTCCTGTGTAGCCTTTTTAATATCTTTCCATTAGATTTATCATAATACACTGCATGTCTTTGATCCCCTCATCCTCTTGTACTTTGCAGCTAGCACAAAAAACGCGCACAAACGGCTTTTCTTAGCAAATGATCAATATTTGAAGTGATGCAACAGGTTTACAATTAGCAGTTTGTCCATGCATGATCAGAACATATTTGATGTTTTCTGTAAATCTGTGTGGAGTGCCGGGAGTTTTGGACCAATGAGATTTGACTGAGGGCAGGACTACACAATGTGATGAAAGCTGCTTTAGTAGACGGGTTTTAGACATTTATCCAAAAATTCCATTCAAGATATCTACCTTTTTCTTACGCCCCATGATGCTTTGTGCAAATTATGGAAGTAACTTCTGGTAAACTGTAAATAATCAGTGAAAGGTTCGCTCTTTGAACACAATAATATGCTTTTTTTTAAAGCTGTGGTATAATGAAGTGACATTATTCTATTCACCCTTCAACCATCAAAGATATTTAAAGGAAAATGTTCATAAAGCATTAACAAAGTGTTTTTAACAGACCATGAATAACCTCAACAGATTGATTGTTTCCTCTGCAATAATATGGATGGGTTATCATTGTAGTAATATACAGAAAATGATGATTGAATGAAAGATTTTTTGTTTAAGATTAAGGCTCTTCTGCTTTATTTGATCAAAAGACACTCAAATCTGTAATAGTGTGAAATATTAATACAGTTTAATATAAGTTTTCTGTTTTAATGTTTTAGTTCACTTATTTCTGATGTCACAGCTGAATTTTCAATAATTCCTCCAGTCTTCAGTCACAAAATCCTTCAGAAATCATTCTAATATGATGATCTGCTGCTCAAGAAACATTCATTATTATTATTATCAATGTTGAAAACAGTTGTGCTGCTTAATTTTTTTCTTTTCTTGTTTTTTTTTTTTTTGTGTAAACCGCAATACTCTACCGTTCAAAGGTTTGGGGTTAGTATATGTATAACAAATACGTTTATTCAGCAAGGACAAATTAAATAGTTCAAAAGTGAAATTAAAGACATTTATATTGTTACAAAAGATGTCTATGTTAAATAACTGCTGTTCTTTTACCTTTCTATTCATTAAAGAATCCTGACAAAAATGTATCACGGTATCCACAAAAATATTAAGAATGCAACAACAACAAAAAAAAGGTTTTCATCATTGATAGAAATTAGAACCAATATTAATAATTGAGCACAAAATCATCATCATGTGACACTGAAGACTAGAGGAATGATGCTGAAAAATCAGATTTGACGTCACAGGAATGAATGACATTTTAACTTATATTTCCTTGCCAGCGTTTTTCCCCCCCAAAAAAGTTGCCAGCCCCCGCCAGGGTTTTTGATCATTTTCACAAAAATGTTATGGCCCATAGTATATGTTGTTGTATGAATATCTGAACATGCAATATATCAAAAGAAAGAGCAGACTCTCTGCTTTTAAAGGTGCACTATGCAACTTTTGTCCACTGGAGGGTGCATATTCTAAACGGCTCGCGAGTACCGGGACTTTTATTATGACGGCACGGGACACAGTCGCTGGGCGCGCGTACTTCCGCTTTTTCCGGTGTAGGTAAAAACAGCTAATTTGATCATATCAGATACATTTAAGGGGCCAAGGGCTTCGGCCATTCGTCCACTCTCTCCCCTGAACTGAAATGAAGTAGTGGGCTGTACTTTCCACATGATTGACATCAGGTTCAAGTACGCCAGGTTGGCTGGTGGTTATGTTGCCCGCATACCGCCTCCCATGGCCGAGACTGGTATTACGATACCTGTCGGGCCGGGGCTAGTAATGCTACTGCTAATTAAGGTTGATATCTCTGCAGCACTATAACTTCATATTTTTTTATGACATTATCACCCTTATTTCTTCTTATTCTTTTGATGCGTTTAGGTCATTTTTTTAAATTTTTTACCTCAATTTTTACAGATGGCACCTTTAAACAAGCAAACAAAACACACACAAAAAAAAGACATTTTATTCTAGCTTCTTGCATTCTTTTTTCTATCAACACTTAAATATGGGTCAATTTCATTAAAAAAGCAACATTTTGAACTCAAAGCTGAGAAAATCACGTTTTTGTGAAAGGCATTCAGTATGATGATCAAACACAGATGGAGTAGATCCATCAACACCCCTACTGCTTGCACAGTCCTATAGCTTGTCCTGGGTCCACATTTCATTAAGTAACATTAGTTTTGGTTTATATGATGTTTAATGTCGATGATCACGTTATTTTACATATGCATTTGCTTGCCTGCGATCGCTCGTTTCTCCTTCTTATTCGCCTGTGCTTTGATCAGGATATTTTTTACTCGTTCAGAAGATGCGTAATAGCATCTAGCGTCTAGCATATAACAGTGAAACCCATAGAAATTCTGGGTGGGGGAAACGAGTTAAAAGTCTAATAATATTTCACAATATGATTATTTTTTAGATCAAATAAATCGTCTCGGTTACGTATGGTAACCCTCGTTCCCTGAAGGAGGGAACGGAGACGTACGTCGAACGTGACCGACTGAAAGGGAAACAGCCTTTGTGACTTCTTTCAAAAACATTTAAAAATCGTAAAGTTTCTAAACTTTAGAACCGGTACTGTAGGCTATGTCTATGTTGGGTAACATACATTGCCTGTATACAAATAAATAAAAGTAATAATATTTCAAAGTGCTTTCCATTATTTTGACTGATAACAAATATTGTATTTAGTAAATACAATTTAGTAATTTTTTTTTCTTCCAAAAACCATACATAAACGTTATTCTCTCAAAAATACAAGCATACATGGTGCTAACACAAGGGTAGCCCAGTTTGTGCTGAATACAGTAGGATGACACTTTTGCCATTAATATGTTTAAAAGCAACTGAAAAAGCACAAATGTTAGAGCATTTTAAAATATCTAAAGGGCCCCAAAACTGGCTCAGGCTTCTAGGGGTTAATAGAGATTAGAAATGAAAAGGGGGATACATTTTAAAGCATCCGTGTGAAAACAGAAAACAGAGAAAAGGGGAAAGCAGACCAAAAATGCTCAATACATGTTGCCCTTTTTCATACTCCTGCTGTTCTTTATGTGGTTTTCTTACTGTCGTGATGGAGCATCAGTTTGAAGACAATTATTCTGAGCAAGTTAAAGTGAGTTAAACTGACGTGTTTAGATCTATCTGATGCCATATACGCTCATGACGGCATGAGTGAGTAAATAATGAGAGCATTTTCGTTTTTGAATGAACCAACTCTTGAAGTCACATTTAAAAATCCATTAGATAACAAAAGGTCAAAGCAAGTCTCATTTATTTTAAAGTTTACATTTAAAAGTTGTTGTTTTTAATGATAAAACCAGGGGAGTGCTGTTGGAAAATAATGATGAGACCCAGTGCATTTGCATATTTGCATAGAATATGCATCTTGCTGTTTCATAATGATAATTTGTTTAAAAATTGAAAAATAATACACACATTTTGAAGAAATTAAAAAGTTAATATAGCCTACCTTTTTTGGTAACACTTTATTATAAGTATTCAGTAATAAAGTGTTATTAGTGTTCAATCAGCTCATAAAGAGTTAGATAATTCTTTGTTAACGACTAATTTACCATAAATATTTCTCATTTAGATTAGGTCACAGAAAATGTCATTAGTTGAGTGCTTTAATCCAGCCTTTATTGAACATTAATTAAATCTTGGGTTTTCATGTTTTATGGGGACCTTCCATAAAAATAACTGTACAAACTGTATAATATGTCCCCTAAATTTACCCCTGATGTATGTATTTCATGTTGACAGCATTATGTTATTTTTTTAAGTGTTTATGTTTAGCCTTGGAGATTATTGTATTTGTTAACATTTTAAGGAATACATTTTTATTTATTTATTAATATCCAATAAAGGTTTGTTTAAAGCACCTAAGTGAGAATAATTTACGGTTAAAAAGTTAACTAACTATACTAACTAACTAACTAATTAACTAACTAACTAACTAACTAACTAACTAACTAACTTATATAACTCTTTATGAGCTAATTGAACAATAACAATTTGTTATTTAACTATTTGTATATAGTCTATGAATATATTAACTACAGTTAAACTATTAATTAACGATAAACTAATAGTTTGCAACCAAGAATGACACATTTCACATATTTACTTTATAATATATATATATATATATATATATATATATATATATATATATATATATATATATATATATATATATATATATATATATATATATATATATATATATATATAATTAGCAGGTTTCTTTGTTTGTTTTTTTTTTTGTAAATATATTATAACTGTTTCAAGTTAAAAATGGCATAATGGCCATCGCAGCGACGGCTCTTGGCGTATTGAGAGCTGGCCACTAGAGTACAGACCGAATCTGAAGCCGTAATGCCCCTCCGCCCTGTTAGAGTGCCGCTGCGGCCCATATATTTATTACCACTGTTCACTGGCTTGTTAGTTTTTAGTGCGGCATGTTTTTCATTCTCTATGGCTGGTGGAGAATGGCTCAAAAACGGCTTTTTAAAGAGCAACATTATTATGAATGCTCTCACCATTTGAGAGATACATTTCTGTTATTTATGCCCCGGCTCTCGCATTTGTGTAAACATAAAATCGCATGCTTTATTACATCCCTCCTGCACCCGGCGCCTTGACCCCCGTCCTCGTAAATTGAGAAATAGTGGGGAACTAATGGAGACAGATGGGACTATGGCATGCCATTTACTCAAATTGGTGAAGTAATTAACCTCGAGGTGCTGGGGTTTGAGAGAGAGAATATCTCGAGTAGTCAGATAAACAGACTCCGGGCCTAACCGCCTCTGACAACTGTATCATAAACTAGACTCATTCTGTTCAATTGACCTGTCAACATCTCACGACCAAATAAAGATTTGTATTACTGTGTAGTTTGGAGGGGCTGCTGGCGTCTGCCGCCGGGGCGAGCTGCTGTCTCTCTCTCTCTCTCTCTCTCTCTCTCTCTCTCTCTCTCTCTCTCTCTCTCTCTCTCTCTCTCTCTCGCTCTCTCTCTCTCTCTCTCTGTGTCGTCCTGACTCATTTCAGCCTCTCGCAAATCTGTCTGCGTGCCCCGTCTGACAGTTCGGTGACAGGCAGAAGCGTCTGATTGGCCGTGGAGCGAGGTATTATGTTAGGAGGTGAGCTTAGAAACATGAGTCTCTGGCACTGACATGTGCTGCAGAGAAACCCTGCGCAAACTGTTGCTCACTTAGTAATCTTCCCATGGTCTTCCCTCCATTTGTAGGACAAAACATCCTTAATTATCATGAACTTCAATGAATTGGAATTTTGAAGGAGCAAGTATGTAATCAAACAGTAAAAACAGTTAATATTGTGAAATATTACTACAATTTAAAAACTGTTTAATGTTATAATTTATGAAGTTATAAAGTTTTTATGTAATTTATTCCTATGATGACAAATCTGAATGTTCAGTATCATTTCTCCAGTCTTCAGTGTCTCATGATCCTTCAGAAATCATTCTGATATGATGATTTGCTGCTTAAGAAACTGCTGAATGGTCAAACTTTTGATTGGTGATATTAGAAGTTAATCTCACAAAAAATGTGTTATGTATTTGAAAAAGGAAACAGTGTGATTATATATTATATTATATTATATTATATTATATTATATTATATTATATTATATTATATTATATTATATTATATTATATTATATGTGTGCGTGCGTGCGTGCGTGTGTGTGTGTGTGTGTGTGTGTGTGTGTGTGTGTGAGCCTGTTTATGTGGTTTATGAGGACACAAATTTGTATAACTTCATGGGTATTACACTGGTATTACACAATAAATGTGGTTTATGAAATCCTCATATTTCAAATAGCTTTAAAAACATACTAAATGAGTTTTTTTTTTTTTAGAAAGTAAAAATGCAGAATGTTTCCTGTGATGGGTAGGTTTAGGGGCAGGGGCAGTGTAGGGGGATAGAAAATACTAGGGGGATAGTTTGTACGGTATATAAAACATTACGCCTATGGAGAGTCCCTGTAAACCACATCGACCAACGTGTTTGTGTGTGTGTGTGCGTGTGTTGTGTGTGTGGGCTTGTTTTTGTGAAATATCAGGATACAAATGTGTATAATGACATGGGTATGACACAGGTATTACGAGGAGAGGGTGAAATATAAGGAAATTTCCCATGTCCCATTTTTCAAAATGCTTATAAATCATGCAGGATTTTTTTTATTTTTTTTTGAGAAAGTAAAAATGCTTAATGTTTCCTGTGGTGGGTAGGTTTAGGGGTATGGGCAGCCCAGGTGAAAAAGGCTGTTAAATGAATGATAGTATATTTGTATTGTACTAAAAAGATACTCAAAGTGCATTTTTAATGCATTTAATAGTACAGATTTTTCACCTGGGAGTGTAGGGGATAGAAAATACGGTTTGTACTGTAGAAAAACCATTACGCCTATGACATGTCTCCACATTTCGTGTGCGTGTTTTGTGTGTGTTTTGATCCTTCAAGTCTGTTCAGTAATCAAGCAGTCAGGCAGCTGTTCTTCCACAGCAGTCACACATTATGGCTGATTTTCATGCTTTCCTCCACCCGAGAGACACAGATCTAGCCCTTCGCCCTCCTCCTGCTACTGTACTGTACACATCCCTGTCTAATAAAGCACAGCTCATCCGCACCGATGCATTATACGCAAGAACTGCAGAATACTGACAAATTCCTATTCTGACAAGTACAGTACAAATAAACAGCTTTTATTTCCGAGTTCTTTTTTTCATATCGCATACACAAGCAATCACAGTGTAAAGTGTCAATGAACAGGTGCGCTGTGTGCCCGAGGCTGAGTCTCTCTCTCTCTCTCTCTCTCTCTCTCTCTCTCTCTCTCTCTCTCTCTCTCTCTCTCTCTCTCTCTCTCTCTCTCTCTCTCTCTCTCTCTCTCTCCCTCCCTCCTTCTTCCTGTTAGCCTGACTGCGGCAGCCCTCTGCGTCTGTCGGGGAGATTTACATTTATTGTATTGACAGCAGTTCTGAGAGGTAATAGGGAAGGTGTGTGTATGTGTGCGAAACACGGACGTACCTGACACATTTTCCACGCCGTGACATGTGATTTGACAGTGACAGGTGATTTGGGTCTGCCTCTAATAAGTGAATTAATCTGAGGTAAAACATAGTGATATGTCATGTTCCCAACACCTTAACAGCTGGCTGGCTTGTCCTTTGGTGACAAGCTAGTTTGTCCTGTGCAAATCTTCTGTCACCCGCTTCCCAAAAAAAATCGAGAGATGGGAATAGCGTCGTCTTGGCGGGGGCAGGTGAGGAATTTCTTGTCAGATTTAGCCAGCTGTGCCGATGATATTATCTTCGGGAGGCTTTTTATCAATCTAGCACCTCCTCAAACGCGGGCCTCCCTCAGGACGCCGCCGGGACCCTCGTAGAGAACGGGTGTTGTTGAGCGAGCCGGAAATGATAAATGAGACTTTGGGACCATACCTTGAGGTATCGGCGCTCCGCCGTTAGGAAGCGCGTCAAATTAAATCAGCGAGTGTAGAATTAGAGGCCTGTTATTGGTCTTACATGCAGTAAAATGAGTTGGCGTGTTGTCCTTGATGTTCCAGATGAGTTCGAGCTGAATGCTCTGTGAGCTTTAACACGCTGTCGAGGTTGTTTCTAAGGGTTTTTGACTTTTATTGTGGACTGTCCACAACTTTACTACACCCGTTAACTGTGGTTTTAACTGGTAACGGTAAATTTCTGTCGGAAAAGTTAACTCCGTACAAGCATGTAGAAAGACACTTGTCAAAGGCCACGCTCCTCCCCAATGAAAGCTGGATTAGACACTGTGCTGGGAAAGTTTAGCTTTCCTTTGAGGGTAATATCATGGTATTAGACATGAAAGACCGTTGGGCTTCTGAAACACATTTAGGCTTCTGGGGAAGCACAGGCCCAGAGGCAAATGAGTCACTTTTTGGAATGTAAAATACTCGGAACACTTCTGGCACACTGCACCCGTGAGGCTGACACCTTTCCAGGAGTTTTCAGGGACGCAAAAAAAAAACAACTACAGTCATTTCGAATATGAGTAGAAACATTCCTACATGCTGTAGAAGTTAATATCAGTATATGTGGAACCATTCTAGTAGGCTGCATAACAAATCTGTATGTGCTCAGCATGAGCTGTGGCTATAGTCACTCAGCATTTCCACTAGCCACAGTTGTGATGTTTGATAACGTGGGGGAAAATTACCATATAGATATTTTAAATATAATCTCATAATCTGGCAGCAGGTATATTATATTACCTGACACAAGGACCCATTATAGTGTTAGATGTTTATGTTTATAATCACTTACAACAGTATTTCATTGTTTAAGTCCAATATATAAATAACTCAATTTAGTACGATCATGACAGAGCGAGAAAGTGCAACTGGTATTGCGTGTCTATTCTACGGAAATGAGTATTGGAAGTGTTTCAGATATTTCAGTAACAATATGTATTGAAAATATTCAATTTTCTCTATTATTATTTCAGGTTCTTTTTTAAAATATTAAAATTGAAAAATGTATATATTATATAATTATATATAGATTATATAGCCGCCAAAGTGGCTAGTAGAAGTGACTGAGTTACACACCACTGCAGAAATACACACACATTTGGCATATACATATATACTGTCAGAAAAAAGGTACATTGCTGTCACTGGGGCGGTACCCTAAGGTACAAAACCAAAAAGGTACTAATATGTACCTTTAAGGTATTAATATGTACCATTTAGGGGTGAGTAAGGTACAAAGATGTACCTTTTCACTTTTGTACCTTAGGGTACTGTCCCAGTGACAGAACTGGACCTTTTTTTCTGAGAGTATGTATATATATATATATATATATATATATATATATATATATATATATATATATATATATATATATATATATATATATATATATATATATATATATATATATATATATATATATATATATATATATATATATATATATATATATATATAAATATATATATATATATATATATATATATATATATATTAGAAACACACACACACAGACACACACAATTGTGGTCAGCAAGTTTTATTTTTTAAATAAAGTAATATATTTATTCAGCATAGATGAATTTGTTTAAAAAAATACAGTAAACACATTTATAATTGTACAAAATATTTATGTTTCAAATAAATGTTCTTTTTGACTTTTTGTTCAAGGAATCCCCCTAAAAAAGGTTTACACAAAAATATGAAGTAGCACAACACTTTTCAGCATTGATGATGATGATGATGATGATGATGATGATGATGATGATGATGATGATGATGATGATGATGATGACAACGATGATAATAATTAATAATAATGATAATAATAATAATAATAAATATATAAAAAAAGACAGTTAAAACTTCTGTTACAAAATATTCTAATTTCAAATAAATGCTGTTCTTTTTTGTTCATCAAGGAATCCTGAAAAAAAATCAAAATTTCCATAAAAATATTAAGCAGCACAACTCTTTGCAGCATTGATAATAATCATAATTGTTTCTTGAGCACCAAATCAGCATATTAGAATGATTTTAAATGTATTCAGAGGAATAAATTACAGTTTTAATTCCATTTAAATATAAAACAGCTAATTAAAATTGTAATAATTTTACAATATTGCTGTTTTTACTGTCATTTTATTTAAATAAATGCAACCTTGGTGAATTTTATATTCTTTCAAAACCTCTAAACTTTTGAAATGTTCTAGAGTAAGTTCTACTTCCATGTATGTGTGTGGAATACCCAATAGAGTACAGAGGTCAGTCAGCGATGTAATCAGGTTTCATTCGGCCATGTGTCAGTACAGTAGATCGGGTTCACATTCCTTTAGTAGTTCTGTCAGTTACATTCAACCATCAGTTTCTGCCAATGTGAGATTTTCAAACTTTAATGTCAAATTTCTTATTGACAGCTAACTGTGTCCTGGCATTGAAAGCACGCTGTAGTTAGCTCAGTAGCTCTACGTTTTATTCAGTACCACAATTGCTGCAGCACACTTCTGTGTTGAACGTATCCTCCTCCTACAGTTTTCTCGCTAGACATTAAAAATGAAGCAGTCTGACACAAGGTGCGAAGTCTTGGCCTGAGCTTTGCTCCAAGGTTGGGCCGGGTCTTTGCAGGCCCGCAGGTCTTACATGCCTTGAGCCCCTTCGGCGTCTGGCCCATAAGCCCTGTTTGCAGGAAGGGCTGTAAATTGTGCTTACAGAACTGGAATATAATGTCAGCCTAACCTCAGTCTGACAAACTCGTCTGCTGATCAACAGTGTGTATGTGTGTTTGTAGAACGCCTCTCTCAGCTCCATTCTTATGAGATTCATGTCGTTCTAGCTGCTTGAAAAGAGAAATATCATGGATTACTACTGTACAAAAGTTCCTCCCCAGTTCGCTCAGAGTATTTATTGAAACTTGTAAGTTACATTCTTCTTCTTCTTCTGTCTCTATCTTGCACCATTCTCATTAGAACCGACATCATATCTCTGATGAGCACTGATGACATCCATGTTGCTCTTGAACATCCTCTTTTTGTGGCACCTTCTACTCTTCCGTGCAATGCAATGTTGGCAATCCTGTTTAAGTTACATTTTTATGCAATATTTTAAAATTAGCGACTCGTATCCGATATTTGCATTTGCACTGTACACTGACGAAACAGCCCAAGACTTTCTGACCCAGAAAAGGAACTAAAACGGCAGACTGATTATTTAACAATTTGCAACAATTTGGGAGGGAAAAATTGGATTTGGGTCACTCATACCATTCAGTGTAAATGGGGCCTCAGTGACTCCTTTATAAAGACGATCAGTTATTTTGTTCCTGAATGAAACGAATCAATGATCAATGATGAGTCGTGAATGATTCAATGACTCACTCCTAAAGAGTCTGTTGTTTAGTTCCTGGATGAAACATTGGTTTTAAATGAATCAATTGAGTAAATGATTCAATGTATTTGAGCTAACCAATTGTGAATGATTCAGTGAATCACTTGTAAAGACAATGGCTTTACTACTGCATACTACTTCTCTACTACATTATGTGACAAAAGATGTATGTCCAAATTCACAGTACTCATAAAAGAGTATGCAAAAAGTACCCGGATGATCCTGAAAAGATTCTGAAGAAGATTCTGGTGACAGAAGATTCTGAAGTGTGCATCTGATGGACACTTTAATATCCCATAAGGACATGGGAGAGGATTTGTGAATGACAGTGAAGCGACACAACTGATGCTGCTAGGTCAGATGATAATGACAACATGGCGATGTATGTAGTACGTCCAGATTACACACTCATTCGATATGGAGCATACTTTTTTAGCGGCAGTGAAGTAATTACTTATTCAAAATAAGTACCTACTAAAGAGAGTATATGCGATTTCAAACGCAGCCAGTCGAAAATGATAAAATATTAAAGGATAGGCCCCTGTAAAATAGGTTGTGGATTGCTTCTAATCATCTGGTTATTACTGTGTGTGTGTGTTTGTGTGTAAGTGTTGACTGGTATCTGTTGAGAGGTACTAACCACTCACCGGTGTTCATTTCCTGTTTAAAGAGGATGCAGGGACCATGAGCCAAAGCGCTTTTAGAGGAAGTCTATATCTCAGAGAGACACTTCGGTAATAAATTTGGGGAGCGTGTTGCCTTTGTATCTGATCTACCTCTTCTATTCATTACATTTGCAGATTCTATCATAGTAATCTGATACATTTGGCATGTAATTTTATTGAATGCCTATTCCTAGAAGATACCGTCTATACATTCCCATCACACAAAAAAATCGAGGTACTACAGTTTATTTTTAAAGCGTTTGTACATTTCGACATCACCTCGCTCACCGAGATACGCAGCCTCTCCCTTAAGTAAAGCTGTGGAAAGAGGGCTACTTTGGTCTTACTTTGACTTTCTTCCTTCCTAAAGCACCAAAGCCAAACACTGTAACCCGGAGTTATTTGAAGAATACCAATTGGACATCTAGTGCAGGGGATTTTGCCACTGGTGAATTTTAACCAATGGACTTCTAGAAACTTGGACTTTTTTGCTCCAACCGGACATTGATCCAGGCGTACGTCTCATCCGTTTCTCGTGCGCGGTAAAGCTGTCTGCACAGAGCTTATCGCTCGCCGCTACACTTGTTTTCCAGCCTGATTTATGATGGCTTTGGAAAGGTCTGCCAATCCCATAGGCTCACCTTAATGCACAGGATTCGGCTGGCGTCAATGCCGCAGAAATCGCGCTCTCCCAGACAGCTTCCCGGAGAGTCCCATATGATGAATAAATGCTTTATATAAATTGATCAAAGGAAGGCGGCTGTCAGGATCCGTCATAAGCCGTGAGATGAGCGGTGAAGAAAGAGCTCAACGTCCTCTTCCTCGACCTCTGTAATGAGTTGTTGGGCGTCAGCCAGGTCTCCAGCCTCACTAACGGATGTCCTAACAAGCAGACTAGCTAACTGAACCGGCCTACGCCAAGCCTGACAAAACGCCGTCTGTTTGAGCTGATTTATGCCAAGTGTCTATTACAAAACATATCTATTAGCGGTCTCAATCGCCCTTCCGCAGTCTCTCTCTCTCTCTCTCTCTCTCTCTCTCTCTCTCTCTCTCTCTCTCTCTCGCTCTCTCTCTCTTTCTCTCTCTCCCGCAGTGATTACTCCCTTTATTTTGATGCTGCGACTCAGTAAATCAGACGCTACTTTGGAGCGCAGTCGAGTCGAGACGTGCTAGCATAAATCCCAGATTTACAAGAGAGCGCGCGCTCATAATGGATTGATTGTGCTTTTCTCAAGTAGAAAAGGAATGATCTCTCTTCCTGACAGAAATCCACTGCTCTCCTTCTCTAGTGCGGCTCGTTTGATTTATCACGTATGCCGTGTGTTCCAGTGCTCTGCCTTACTCATCAAACACAGCTCTTCAGGAAAAGGTGCCTCAGGATTTTGTCAATTATTATCAGCGCAGAGTTGCTGTACATTTTTAAATAAGCTGCATAGAAGTGCCAAAATATGATCAAAATCTGCTTGATATTGTGTGATATATTATGAAATCTGTTAGACACACAGTAAAAAGGTCACTTTTTAGGTAATAAAAAGTAATTATTATTATTATTATTATTATTATTATTATTATTATTATTATTATTATTATTATTATTATTATTATTATTATTATTATTATTATTATAGGACTTTTTGGGATACTTGATTTTGGTCAGCTGGTCTATCACCAGGCAACTGATCAATAGTTCCTGAATTTGCCGATAGTTGAGTCATTTTTGACTCAACTTTCTTCTCATGTAATGCAATATTTTCAGTTTATATAATAATATTTAAAATATATAATATATTTATGAATGTACAGTCAGATAAACCAGACAATATTAATTATTTTTGCAATATTAACCTGTTGACTGGCATTATATGTTACTTTATAAACTGATATCCGATACATTTAAAGTCATTTAAACCTTTTTTTTAAATGGATGATATATAAATGTTGCTGCAATATAATATTACATATTACAATTTGGTTGATTAATATCAGCAGTCTGATCATTATGAAGTCATGTCACCTATAGTCACCTTTTATGTCTGCTAATTAACCTGGCAGACAAATTATTTACTGACATTATTTTTGTTAAAATATGTAAACATTTCTTGAACATTAGTGACATTAATACATTTCTGTTAATTGCTATTTTGTTTTGCACCTTAAACCTTCACAGCAATGTCAGTTGTCAAGGTTATTGTCGAAGATGGTCCTAGAATTACTATATTGCAAATATTTTGTGCATGATTTGCCCTCATTTGAAGGCTCAGCCAGTGATAATTTCTTTTAAACAAAGCCATTCACAGAGTATTGTATTTGTGACCGGTTTCCCCTTCAGAAATCGCAAACTGAAACAAAGAGACAGAACAAAGATAGAGCATTAGAATACAGAGCGGTGAAGCGGCGTCCAGGGGCCGAGCTCAATCCAACACCCAGAGGCCCTTATCAACTCTTCAGGAATAGTGTTCAGCCTTGTTTAAACCTGGTCTAGCCTACTGGTCCCACACACACATACACACTCCAGGGCTGGTTAATATAGATAAAGCAATTATATCTCAAGTTTTTGAGATATTTGGTCTCAATATACAGGTTTCTGAAATGGTTCCAACAGTGTTTTTCAATTAAATTTAATAATTATATATATATATATATTTATATATATATATAAATACACATACATATATACACATACATACATACATACAAAACACATTACAGTATCAGGATCAAGACATATTCTACTGACATTGGGCCCTATTTTAATGATCTTAGCACATGGCGCAGATGCACTTAGGGCATCCGAATCCACTTTTGCTAGTTTAACAACAGAAAAAATGGTCAGCACACCAGGTGCGTTGTCCACAAGGGTTGAACCAAGTCTATTAATGAGTCATGGGTGTGTTTTGGGTGTAACATGCTATAAACCAATCAGCATTTTATCTTCTATTTCCTTTTAAAAGCCAGTTGTGCTTGCAACATGGCGGAGTTGCTATTTGCATGCCGGAATTTGCGAACAGAAAGACTGAAGGCTTCTCCAGAGAGGAATTCTTTCCTTTTTAATATTTGGCATTGTGTGTTGCTGTGCGTTTGTGTTTGTAATAATCAGATTGTTAGCATGTTATGCACCCGCCTATAGGCGCACATTACTATCACACCCTTTAAAGGGGTGGTAAAACACATTCTTGTGAAGGCTTGATTGTATTTGCGGGGTGCACTGTAACATGTTCATGCTTCGTTTAAAAAAAAATCCATTATTTTTCATATATTTTACCTTTATTCTACACCGCTTTATCCCTCGTTGTAAAAACCGTCTGATGGTTTCCGGGTTCTATGAAGCCAGTCCCTCAAAAATACGCAATGGGCTCAGATTGGTTAGCTGGCCCAGCTGTGTTGTGATTCGCTAACCGCCAGTGCACATGTTTGTAGATCGGTAAGTTATCACCATAGGGTTATTATGAGCTGGGGGCAGGGCGGCGCCATTGTGTTTTCAACACTGACAGAGTCGGAGCCTGCTGGATTTCCAACACAAGATCATCCACTTCATCTGATTAATATAATGTCACATTACGTGAGGGAACAGGGTCGAAATTGATTGTGTTAGTTGATCGGTAAAGTTATCATGGGCTGTGGGTGTCTGGCCACCGTTATATGTTTAAAACACTGACGGAGATGGGGCCTGCTGGGTTTACAACCTAAGATTATCCACTTCTCCTGATATATGTGACATTTTTGTGATTGTGTAATGGAATCTGAAGTGTATGAAACCTAAAATAAACATTAAAAGACACTAGGCGTTTCTCAATGTCAAGGAAGGATCCTCGGAAGCCAGAATTCCAAGGATGCTACGTCATCGACATCCGACGAAGGACTGTTCCAATGTCGAGGATCCTCGGAATTTCAACCAAGTACTGAGTCCTTCGTTCGAAAAATATGCCATATACAGGAAAGGATGCATATGAGTAGCCTTTGCGCTCTTCGCATTCTCAAATCACCCACAATCCTATGCGCGCAGGTTTGCTATCTTCATACGTTCCCGAGGCGGAGCGTGAACGGGGCAAATATGCTTGTATCAGGGTTTGTAGATGGGAAGGAAGGAGGCAGGAACCGGCGAACGTTCAACAACTTTATAATAAATAATAAACAAAACGAAAGTAACGTGGGAAGCCCCTCACGGGCTAACCGTAGTAAATATAAGTAAAGTTTAACGTTTAAATGCCGGTACAAATTACTGCTGTATTGATATATAAAAAATACAAATAACGTTACACATAACGTTATTGATGGCCAACGGACCTTTTCACTGACGTAATGACGTGCACCTGTTCCATTTACGTGTTTTCCGAATGCTTAAGAGGAGCCTCGCCTAGCCTCTGAATCTCCCTTTGCTTTAAACTTTGAACGTTGTAACTTTTCAGATGTTGTTTATGCTGAAACAGCAACATTACACACCAGCTAAAGTTAGAAAAGTAAAATTGTTTTTTTTACTTTAAATAACACAAAAAATACTGTGCTATTGTCTTCAGACCAGGTTTTTGTTGGTCAATGGCGCAGTCGTTTTCAGAACAGCACACCCATGGGCGAACAGATGGTCACGAGTGCATTTGCTATTTAAACAACTTGGCGCTGGACATGAAAATGATAACTGCGTCAGTCTGAAACTAGCAAAAAAAACACTTGCGACGTTTCTGGCGTCGCATTGCACAGGGCCCATGGTCTTTATGAAACTTAACCAAATAAAACCAATTAAATCATTGCAATAATTTATGATGATGCTTAATTTTGCATTGCCAGCAAAGTCATCACAAATATATTCTGAATATTCAATGTATCGCCCTGCCCGAAGACGAACTCCCACAGGCATTCACCCATTCCACTTTCACAACCACTTTTTGTTTGTGTGTGCGCGTGCGTGCATGCGTGTGCGTGCATGCGTGCGTGCGTGTGAGGTCCTGTCTCCCCTAAACACCCTTGTGTGGTCGAGCTATTTAAAGTCATAAGAAAGAGTTAACAAGCCTTTCTCCCATCTGAGAGAGAGGAGCTTAATGAACAGTATGGAGATCAGCGATCACTGTCTCCCAGTAAGCGTATGGGTGGATGGACAGACGGATCGATGCGATCTCAGGAGAACCAGTGGGCTTGAGAGAGGAGAGAGAGATGGTTAGATTACAGCCTCATCAGCCAACTGGGTTTTGTGTCCATTTCTGCTCTGGTCTTCTCATCTCAGGGATGAAGTTGTCTGACATGCTGAAATGTGGAAACACTCCAAAACAAGAGAAGATTTCTTACTACCAGTGATGCTTACCTCAACCAACACTGAATTCTACCTTTAAATGGGGCATATTCTTCCCTTGTGTTGTTTATTCCCCTTCAAACGCTGCTTATAATGTTAGTCAAGGTTTCACAACCAGGATTAAACCACCAGTTTTTATTACTGTACCTTTAAGACGTCGTATATAATTAGTTTGGGGTTGGTACAATGTTAGATTTGTAATGTTTGTAATTATTATCATTGTTGAAAGCAGTTGTGCTGCTTAATATTTGTGTGGATACCATAATATATATATATATATATATATATATATATATATATATATATATATATATATATATATATATATATATATATATATATATATATATATATATTATTTATTTATTTTTTATTCTTATGATTTGCTTGTGTGCAGATATCCAGTCACTGCTGAAGTAATGTCCTGTTTGAAAAGATCCACTTTTGAGATGACTAGAGATGCGTGTAGATGTCCTGACATGTTTCGGGAAGCAAACGCAAATGTTAACCTTTAAGCAGCGGTGAGCTTTTGAACCGTGATCACAGGCACCTGAATGTGTGCTGGGAAGTTCAGTCACTGTGTCGTCTGCTGTACGGTGGCCCTTGTAAGTCAGATGTTTGTATTTCCCCTCAAGGTGTCCTGTTGCCTGTAGAGAGAGACGGAGCATAAATCAGAATACAGCCAGCCCTTACCGGCCCTCAGCACAGCCAACTGAGAACAGAGAATAAGAAGGACAGGGAGAAAGAGAAGAAGCCTCTTGTTCTGGCTGTAAGCCACCTACTTAAACAGCAATAGTGTGTGCGTCAGTTGAATGGAGTAGCGAGCAGGATGCAGAATTGCGAATTTAAGGACACAATAGAATTAAAATGATTGAAATTCAAAGGAATGTATAGAACTCTGCTTTTTCTATAAAAGCAAAGTTTGTTAACTTCCAAACATTGGGTTTGTTGTAAAGTTATGAGAAAAGTTTAAGGATAGATAGACCCTAACCCTACAAAACAATGGCTTTCTGCTATCTTGTTAAAATGTTAGGCAGTCAGTCAGCCATCATACGGTCCTTGAGCGGCCCGTGGGCATGCCAAACCAAATGAGACAGTGAGGAAAGGTCGGTTTTGCAGCACGGCTCATTCGCTGGAGGCACGATCTGTGTGTTTGCATTGGACAGACAGATTATAAATGTGTGGCGGCATGCAGACTTTGCTAATGACTGTTGTCCGAACAGCAGGAAATTTCACTGTAGATTCACACTCTTTAACCAAATAGATGTTGAGAGCTCATTGTTGCCTTAGCTAATTAGACTTCATTACCTGCTAACAAGGATCAAATAGACTTTTGCCAAACACTGCACCTGATTGGATGGACTGTCTTCCATAACAGAAATGGACAGTAGGTTGTCATATGTGCAGTGTTAATAATTTATTTTAATAAATAATTTGATCAAGGTTGGGAAAATTCAGAATTCATGATTTGGTTCCATTTAATTTCATGAATTGGTACTTGAATTAAATTAGAGAAGCTTAGGAAGTTGAATCAGAGTTTTTAATTGAATTGGAGTTCAAAGAAATTCAACAAGACTTTTCACTCCACTTTGAACTTTAAAATGAAAGATAATTTATTAATTATATTAATAAATATATCAACATGAATATATATTAAATATGAAGTTTGTGAACAAATGAACAAATTTCTATTGGTGAGATTTCTACAAGACATTTTAAACTACTTTGTTCATCTTGAGGAACCTTCCTTTTTTAGTAAAAAATTACACTAATGTTAATTTCAGATTATTTTGATTCCACTTCCCTAAATTCGCTTTGCGATTCTGTATTCTGTTTGCAATCCAAATTCAGGAATTAAATTGAAATTAACACAGAACAATAGAGTAACTAGCTAACTGGCTCATGTTAACTCTCCCCGTCAGTGTGTTTGAATAAAAAAGTTGGTTAAAACACCAGCTTTTTTGATCATTTTCACAATTTCATGGCCCCCAGAATATTTTGTTGTATGAATATCTGAACATGTAATATGTCAAAAAAAAGAACAGGCCCTCTGCTTTTAAACAAAAAAAAACTGTTGAATGTGGGTAATGTAAAAAATTATTTAGCAAAAATCTGAGAAAATCACGTTTTTGTCAAAGACTACATCCAGTGCAGATTCAGAACAATGATCAGAAGTGTTTACACAGTCTTGTAGCTCGTCCTGGGTTGACATTTTATTCTGTAATATTAGAAAGTTTTGATTTATATACTCTTTAATGTTTATGACCACATTTGATTTCACATTGGCATATGATTACATAAGATATTGCTTGTTTCTGCTTCTTCTTCACATGTGCTTTGATCAGGAGATTCAGAAATCTTTCAAAAGATGCATAATAGCGCCCTCTACTGTATAACAGTGAAAACACAGAAAGCAAAAATCCCATCAACGGTGGGAAAGCGTTGTCTCTCAAATGACAGAAATGTCTGTCAATGGTGGGGAAAGAGGCCAAACCTTGACCCCTTGACTCAAACATTGTTTACAATCTTCAGGAAGTCAAATGTCACAATTCAAACCCTGATACAGCAGCAGGCATGAAACGGTTTCACATGTGCACATCAAAACAAAACATCACCCTCAAGCTCATCAGATGATCAGACCCGCGCGGCTGGATTGCGGGTGCGTATGCGCGAATGTACCTGCGGACGTGTTTGTGTGTGTACGTCTTTCTCACCAGCTCCTGTTCAATAATTCATCCATTCAGCGCAGCGGGGAACAGACGCAGATTTATGGCTTGTGATTGTGCAATGTCTGGATTTATCAGGACCATGGAGGGAAAATTGACCAGAGCTACAAAAGGCCATTTCTGCTTGTATTTGATCAGCATGAAAACTCATCAGAACTGGGCGGATGGAGGGGAAGGGGGTTTGTAGGGAGGTTTTCATTAAGGGATCACGGCAGCCCCCTGGTGTTTCCCATCTTCATCTGCCTGATCCAGAGCCGCCTGGTCGGCCGGACCCCCGCCCTGCTCCCGATTAATATGAAACTGTTACAAGAAAATGAGAGTTTATTGATTTGCACCAATGTTTCGAGCTCTATTCAGATGCACCGAGCGCTGACTGATAAGTGATTCCGATAAAAGAACGAAAACCAGAGAACCAGGGAAAGTTGGAGAATAGGGGAGACGACAGCATTGACACGCCATATTTAATCTGTCTTAGGGGGGAGACTAATAGGGGCGATTTCTGTGTTTTATTTAGCGGGTGATTTAATTTGGTTTGGGCGGCAGTACGGACAATCGCAATGGTAATGCCTGTCTTGAGGACAGACAGAAAAGGGGGCTAAGGTCTTAGATTGCCACCTACAGCTATGACACTTCCCCTTTATGGAGAGGCGCTGGGATGTGACTGAGGGGGACGGAGGGGTTATTGCCTCCACAGATTTCTCCCCTGAGTTGATTTTCATTTTCGTGATTTTCAAAGTGGCCAGTGATCTGTAACAGGCCTCTACGGCGGGCCGAGGGAGGGGGCCGCACGGCGAAACGGACAGAGGTTAGCCGGAGACTGGAATGGGAGTCACTGTTCCATCTTTCTCTCTCTCTTTCTTTCCCTCTTGTCAGCAAATACTTGACCAAAAGCCCCTTTACGTTGAGACCGTGTAGTCGTGGTACTGTGTTTTAGGTTTTTTGATGGATTGTCTGCATTTTGTCCCAAGATGACCTTTCAAGATGAATCAGCTGATTTAAAAAATGAAAAAAAAAGAATCAAATGGCATTATTTCATTTACCTGATTTACAAAATATTCTTATTTAACATATAATGTTAAATAACAGCTATAATATGATTTGTAAAATGTAAGATTTTAGTTGTCTCCCAGATAGTATTATTTAATTAGAATTAGCCTGGCTTATGTTATACCAGTGAAAGTCATTTTTAAGAGTCAGATCTGTATAAGATTTAATTTTTTAATGTGTAAAACTGAGCTTAGACCTCATTGTCTGTCTATCTGCCTGCAGGTTTCTTTGATGTTGTATTATCTTTATATCCTCATCATATATATATATATATATATATATATATATATATATATATATATATATATATATATATATATATATATATATATATATATATATATATATATATATCATTTTGTGATTGATAAAATATTTGGCTGTGAAGTGGCTCTGAAGTGTCAAACGCGATCTTTGTTCACGGGCTTTAGCGGCCGGCTCGCTGGGTTTGCCGATTTTGCACTCCTTTGTGATTTGGCTTTTGGTCTTTGCTGTCACAAGTTCTGAAGGTTGAAGGGAAAAGCAATGTCAGGAAGCTGATTGGTTGCACAGAATTTCTAAGACAATCTGAATCTCATATTCAGCTACTTTGCCACAGTGGATTAAGATGATCTAAGGGAGCTTTGTGAGCTCGATAAAAATCAGGAACGCCAGAGAAAAGAGCGCAGGGAGATTTTTACCCTTTTTGTCCTTCCAAGTTAATTGTTAAAGTTATTGTCTCTCTGCAGCGATGTTCTGCGCTGCCTGGAATGAGAGACATGTTGCCTATGAATTTCATATCACTGCTCTGAAACTCTCTGGCAAACACAAACACACACATGCACATTGTTTGTTCTGTTATAATGGGTCTTTCCATTGACTTCAGTCGTTTTTACAACCAAACCCTCACACAAACCATTATCCATTTAGTTTTATATATAAAAAATGTATAAATAACCAAGGTCACCTTGATTTTACCAAGACTTGTTCCTTGATCAACATATTTTGTATAATATATTTTTCGAAAATGTAGTCCTAACCCTGTCCCTACCCCATACGCATACCCCTACCTATAAGTTATCCCTAAAATCAGAGGGAAATGATAGGTGAATACAAGCACCTAAATGGTGGTTTAAGCCTGAACTTGATATAAACTGTAAACTTGTGCCTCAAATCTGATTAGTTGATTGTAATGTTGATCCAGAAACATGTTTGTACTTGGTGAAATCACACTCACCAAAAAACATTTCGATTTAGTTTACATCACTGTCATTAACATGATTTGGTAATATTAGTCAGTTACAGGTGGCATGAGGGGGCGGGACATCCTCATTCTAGACTGCATTTGATTGGACACTGATATATGGAGTGCAGAATGAGTCAGTAAAGTTTTTCTAGAAGATAAAATCTCTTTTTAAGTGGTTATATATGCTGAACTGGAGCATACTGCATTTTAGATGGCCTTTTATTAAGTGAAAGCCACAAAACTCTCAATTTTCCTTTTGGGTGGTTTGCTTTTTTGTATCCATTTGGGGACATATGGTCTTTACATTTTAGACAAAAACTGATCAAACCAAGTGCAGGTTGGCCCATTAGGCAAACTTAATTGTGTTTACCAAAGTGTTTATTGACAGTGACAGTGTATTTTGCCACAATTTCTTTGGTAACACTTGAAGACTGTTAAATAAATCCTTATAATACACATTGTAATCCATTATAATGTTTATATAAATTATTTTATATATTTCTAGTAATATAAAAATAATATTTTCATAAATAATTGTGACCACCGTTATGTTGCGATACTGGCCAATGTATGCGTATAATGCATTTTAGCACAACAGATGCATGAAAAGTTTGAACAATCATTCTCTAGTTATTTCTGGGGGGGGAAATAGAATGAATCATTATTATACAAAATACTGTATTTCTGTATGTATTATAAGTTTTGTAAATATATGCATTAAATCAATGTGAAATAAATAATGCACTGAATTTATAACCAGTGCTATGTGGCCATTTTTTACTCTGCATATAAACTTTTCCTTTCTTTTTAGCTTTCATCTGTAACCATCCGAGGAATGTAGACTTTAATCAAACACCATCCTTTGTATCAGTTGGATCCATATTACCGTTTCATGTGTGCTTGTTTTGATGGAAGGTTTGATGCAGCCGGTATTAATTGGTACTGATCCAAAGACTGATTGGAATATTGACGGATGGCCTGCTGAGAGCCGCCTGTAATGGCTCATATGCATAGCCCGAGGTAAAGTGCCATGTATCAGCGCAGAGAATACACACGGCCCACGGCTACTGATGCCCTCCATTTTTCCTGAAGTGACAGGAGGTTTTTGTCGGGGGGGGGGGGGGGGGGGGGGGGGGGATTAGGGTTTTGTGTGGAAGTGGCGTGGCGTGGTATTAAAGGTGGAGAGGGATAGAAAGAGAAGGCGAGAGATGGACTACTCCTCCTCTGTCTGTCTGTCAGCGAGCAGTTAAAGGTTACTGTAATCTGAGCCGCGTAACACTCGAGTGGACCCAAGAAAGCTCCCACAGTTAATAGCACAGCCGCGGCCGAGACTACGGCTTAACCCTAGACCAGAGGAACGCCGAGGGAAAGTGAGAGCCCGAGCCATCTCACAAACATACAATGTGTCTGTTTGACTTGTGAAATTAGAAGACCTCGTTGTTTGGCTGACAAATATTACTCGGCCGCTTCGAGCTGGGCTATCTCTGAGCGGAAGTGGAAACTTTCCAGAAGCCTTTTCCCAAAAGCGCTCCTTCGGTTATCAGACGGATGAAGTAAGCCGTCTTCATTCCCATTCTTGGCAGTATGCTTTTATTATTAGGCAGATAGTCATTAATTTACAGAATCAACGCTGGGAACATCTTTTGTGATCTCATATTAAATTTTAGCCCCGAATCCACCCCTTGGCAAAAATTACTCACATCGTTAAAAAATATTTAATTAGGCTGTAGTTTATTCGCGGCTCACGAGGGAGAAGGGATTTGCATGAGGCAGGTCGCGTCTCGCGCCGGTGAGGGAGATTGGATGTGAGTGGAGATCAGAGGGTCACCGGCTCAGCCAAGGACTCCCATTTTCCAAGGTCAGACAGGTAGAGAGGTGCTCCCCTGGGTTTCTGCTCACACAAGACAGCTCCGATTGGCCCTTAATTATGTCCTTCCTTTAAGCCACTGCCGGCTTTTGTTTTTCCAGGGGTATCTCTCCTCTCTCGTGTCCACTACAACAATGGTGGCGCTTTCATGGAGCCCTATTATTGTTTTATAGGCTCAGTAATCAGATGATTTACCGGGAACCCTAATAGAGGAGACCGTGTGAAAAGCAGAGGTTAATCATAGTCGTGTCAATCATCATTTATAGTCAAGTCTGTGTTAGTGGTCCAGCGATATGGCTTTTTCATGGCTGATGCTGATATTTAGAAAGCAGGGTGGCCTGTGGTCAATGTAATGAGTAGCATGACAAATGGAGAGATGTTCAAAATTTGTTTATTTTAATTGTCAAGCAAGTCACAAGTCCTTACATTTCTGATTGAATTCATGTAACTTGAGTTCCATCTCTACTATATATATATATATATATATATATATATATATATATATATATATATATATATATATATATACACTCAAAAAAAAAAAACTGTTGAACAAACATAATTAAATTGAGGAAAGCTTGTCCACGAAAATGAATTATGCTTTTCCAACAAAATTCGAATTGGTTTGAAATCATTTGTTGTAATCTTGTTGTATGAACTTAATCATTTAGTTTAAACTACAAAAATGAATCATGTCATTCCAACTAGATAAAGTAGGATAAAAAGTGGTAGAATTTATGACAATATTTAGTCCGGAAACTGTCACATGAATTTATTTCCTTATTTCTATAAAAATTATTAGTCAACAACACTTGATCACTTGCTAATTGTAAAATGCAAGTACTGATCAAGTAAAGCATTTCCTGTCACTGGCATCAGCACAGTTAAAGAAAATTTCATTGAAAATTTTAAATGTCAAATATAACATCAAATGTTAAAAGGTCTTTCAATTCCCTAAAAAAACACATTAAACAGCACTTAACTTCAACATTTACTCTCCTAATTCATCCCTGTGCAAAGCATGCTGGGAACTAGAAATACACTGCTCAGTTCAGTCAGCGCAACATAAATGATTCATGTAGTCCCAACACAAATGGTTTAGGTTAACTTAACATTTTACAAATTCTAGTTCATTTAACTTAATGAAATTGAGTAAAATGCCAATTAAGTAAAAAACGAAAGGTTTGTGTTGTTTTAACTTTCTAGCAAACAGCTAGAATCATTTTTTGAGTCTATATATGGCTATAAGGACCCACTTTATATTAGGTTGGCCTTGTGTACTAACATTTTAATTTGATACAGTGCACTTATTGTTTACATACATGTTTTTACATTATACTTATGTTTTGATGTAAGCACATAGTACTTAAGACCACCTAATATAAAATGGGACCGCTATAATTAATGTTTAAAAACTGGAGGATGGAAATGATTTTCATTGACAGGATTAGTATCAGTATCAATATCATTCATTTGGAGATTAACAGTGACATTTTGTGCATTGTAAAATACATTCAAAAGTGTTCATTTTTTTACTATTAATTACAGAAAAAAGTGTGATAAAGGTAGTTAATTTTGACAGTACTAATACATTTAATATTATGTAATATTGTAATAAATGATAATATTAAATATATTACTTTTATTCTATTTTTTTCTATTGTTGTTAGAAGTTATAAGAAAAAGTTTCTCACATAAAAGATAATTTATAACAAAATTTATAACTCTAATTCCGCTCTGTTGTACAACCCATCAGATTTTTTTTGGTTTTAGCTCTTGGCTATCCGTGCGGCAGGGTTTGCATAATTTAATCGGGACTGTTAGTTCCCAGCTGGAACAAAAAACAGAAGGACCAATGATTTGAACCCCACAAGCTCTATCTCGGGGTCCAGACAAGCTCTCGCTGAATTGCTTTATGATTCACAAGCGTTATCAATTGATGGGAATATAACATGAATCATTTATTAAAAGAGTAATTACATGCTATGAAATGTATAATGTTCCATTTAGCACATTTGCGTTAAATGCGTTAATTAATTCTGAACCCTCCAGCCAACATCAATTTATTTGATTAATACTTTTTTAAAGTCACTGACATTTTAAGAAACTGAAAGGAATTACTCTCTCTCTCTCCTCAAATGTGTTTAATGTGCTTTTCCATCCCAGAGGAATTTTCTGTTTATGTTTTCCCATGTTTAGGTTTTTAATATTGCCGTTGCTTCACTCAAAAAAAATTACTAGTTGAATTTACTTTAAAAATATGTGTCGTGTTTGCACACAACTATATTGAGCAATTTTTACAAATAACTATTTAGTTATATGAACAAAAGAAATTCAGGTAAAGCTGACACCATTTCTTTGAGTAAATACAAACCATTTGGATTTGTCACTGTTACATAATAGTTATATGTGCCGTTAACTTAATGATGTTATGTTAAATGTATAAAAGTTTATGTAAGGTGAACACATTTATCAATTATCAATTTAACACAAATGAATTATGTAAACTTCAGTTTTAAATATATTAGGCTGATTGAACACAAACATATCTAATTTCGAGAACTTATTTTATTAAGTGAATTAAACATAATTTAAATGTGTCTTATCTATGAAGAGCCTGAATCATTTTTTTGGGTGTTGTAATAAACCAAAAAAACAGTAAAATTATGTTTTGTTTAGAACATTTTAGACAAACTCTTTTCCCTTATTGGATATATTTGATTATTAAAATTGAATTAAAAAAAAAACTATGGTAGTGTGCGCGCACAAATGTTTTAAAAATCATAAGCAATTTACGAGCAACTTGAGGGACAAAGCTCGAAAGCTAGCGGTCATTTCAGCCATCAGATCTTCGCTATCGCACATCAGCACTTGCAACAGTCGTTTTATCTGAAGAGTGAGTCATGATTGTGGATTTGCATGCATGGACGGGGCCAAAATGTTCCTGGACTCCAAACAGGTTAACTGGCAGGGAGCGTGAGGTGAGAGCCGTGGCGGCGCGTGTTTGATGCCAGCGAGTAATTGTGTCATAATGTGAGAGACGAGAGCTGGCAGCTTCCTGTTGCCGTTTGGAGGGGTTCAGTGACACTTGACTTGCCTCTTCAGCTTCACAGAGCAGGGCAAGAGAGACTGCTGGAGGAAAAAGAAGGAGGCGAGGCTTCCTTTTATGAAGAAACACAGGAATGAGAAAGGGCAGGGCTTGAGCAGAAGGGGGAGGGGTCAGGAGCATCTCAATCGTTAAACAGAGAAGGATTGAACACAAAATGTGCAAAAGGAAGCCAGATAAACCTCATGTACCTGTCATTGAAAATCAAGACCTTATACTATTTAAACCATTACAAATTTATCTTTGATTAGTTTAGTGTTTTAGTGTTTAACACTTTTAAAATGTTTTGTAACCATTAAGTTTAGGGTCCATATCTTATTGCTTATTAGCATGCATGTTACTAGGATACTGGCTGTTTATTAGTAATTATGAAGCACATATTAATGCCTTATTCTGCACAACCATATTCTACATCCCTTATACAATACCTAAACTAACTATTAATACTTACAAAAGTCATAGTCGTAGTTAGTTTTGAACCCTAATCTAAATTGTGACCAAATGTTATTTATATTTATTTGAAATTTTTATATAAAAGTAATTAAAAATAATATTTATTAAAAATACAGTAAAATTAATTAAATAAAAATGTTACGCTTATTTGGAATTTTGAAATAAAATATTAGATTTTTTAACTTAAAAAAAATAAAAATATTGTTGTTTATATTTATAGTATGCAAGTATATTAGCAGAGGTTTATAATGAAGAAAAGTTCTAAGAAAATGTATCTTATAATCCAGTTTATTGGGTTTTTACATCATGTTCTCGCGTATCTAGACAGAAGAAGATCTGGACTCCATAGCAGGTTTCATTGGCCAAGAACCGCCCAGAGGCCGTCTGACTGACATGTAAAACAACCAATCACAGTTCATCTTGTCATGCTTAGAGGAGTGGAAATGTATTCGATGTCCCTGCACAGATTTATAGACAAAATCATATTTTATCAAATACACATGGTGTGTAAAACTATTGGACGGATTTTAAAGAGTCTATATCATGAACTTCACATACTTCACATACTTTTGACAGAGCAGCATTTAGTTGATCCTGATAAGCGTTCATTGTCACTGTCATAAACACAGCGGCCTTCACGACAGCTTTGTTTCCAGAGTTAAAGAACTCAACATGCATCTCTTGGAAATCCTGTAGAATTTACTCAAGTGAAAGTACATAAGTAGGCCTATTTGTTTTCAAAAGTACTTAAATATCAAACGTAAATTTCCTTTTAAATGTTAACACATTACTTTATCATTGTTGTATAAATGCACACCATGCCATCATGATGGTTTAAGCCATACAGTGATGCTCCATCCGACATGCTAGGATACGACTACCTTAAACTCATTTAAATACTTCTATATAAGTTACAAAGCTCTTTACAAAGCTGCTGTCACTTTAAGGCCGAATGCACAGATCCAATACACTGATAAACACATCTGATATTCTCCCAACTGTTTACCTTCAACTTAAGACATAATCAACTTTGATTATGTTAATGTGAGAATGCTCGAAAATGAGCATTTTAACATCCGTCTTCTTCCATTGTGCCATAAACTATAAATCAGTGTTCAAAAAATGACCTTCGCGTGACCCTACAAGAGTGATTCCTGATAGGATTTCTGCAAAAAACCAAACACCTTTTAAAGAAGAAAAAATGATCATCTACTGACTTTCAAAGCTGCTACAGAAATGAATTTTGACTTTGAGGACCTTGATAGAAATGTAGTGGAGTAAAAAGTACGATATTTGACTTTCAAATGCAGTGATATTTAAATGATACGTTTCCAGAAAAAATTATACTCAAGTAGAGTACAGATACTCAAAAAGGGTACTTAAGTACAGTACGCAAGTAAATGTACTTAGTAGCTAAATGCCCGTTAAAACCCAGGAACAACTTGAGCCTTTATTAAACCTCGAGGGGAGTAACATAGTTACTGTCCACCTCTGATTTTGTGTACCATATGCATCAGATGTTTAGTCAGCGGTCCGTGGGCGTGAGGCTGAAACTGACCATTTCCTAACCAAGCACAACGCAACAAAACAGCTGGGGTCAATGGAGCTCTGGACCTGCCTCTAACTCCGCCTACAGGAAAGACACAATGAAGCATAAGAAACAAAAGGAAACCGGCCATCCTGTGATGAAATTTGACAGCTGGGTATTATAGCTTTGATAGAGCAGAACAGTTAATAGGCGATAGCTGACATTTCTGAAACCTTTCTAATTAAGAGCTTCCTTCTTTAAACTCGAGCATAACATTTTTTTTTCTTTCTTCTTCATTTTCTTTCTCTCTCTCTCTATTCATGTTTGTAAAATCAGGTGATTTCATTAATGCATGCCAGTCAGTCTTAATAAGCCTGGGGGGAGGGGAGGGGAGGAGGGGGGGTACTCTTATTGAGTGACCTTCTACAAAATAAGCATGTTGCTGGTGGGCTCCGTCCGTGGCCCCACTCCAGCGAGCCGGGCCTCATTTACAATGCAAAACCTCCTTCTGTAATCCAAGTGTCCTTTCTGCAATCACAGAGCATAATCTGCTGGTCTCTTGTTACAGACAACACTTTACCGCACCGGCCGCCACACGATGAATATTAGAGCCGATATTATTTTCTCTGCGCATTGTTCGCCCATCTTCGCATCACAGAGATTAAGGCAAGACGAGTGCTTTGCGCAGCCACTTGTGCTGAAAAGTGGGCTCATTCTAATACTGTTAAAATAGTCGGCAGGGCCATGTTCATGAATTATAATAGACACAAAGGTTTGTCCGCTCTGGTATTTGAAAGAGAGATAGCTTTACATTTCATCTTTGTATGGAAATGGATAGTTTAAGCATTTTTTGTTATGCATTTCTACCATAGTCACTCGAAGCTGTCATCTATTTTTAAAATCAACATGAAAATAAAAATGGACTCTATCTCTTTGTTAATATACATTTGAGGTCCAAATGTAAATGATGTATATGTTGATGTTTGACCTTTTTGTGATTACTGGAACTATCCGCATTTTTTTGTGTGATTTTTTTGTAAATATTGTATAAAATAAAATGGTAAATAGGAGTGTCCTATTTACACCTTGTATGCTCCGTGTACTTATGCACTATGTACTCAACCGTGTTGTGTATGAACTTTACATGGTTATTTTGTCATTCAATGTCAGAATCTGGTAGCGCCACTAGGTAATTAAATCTGCGAAAGTTGAGTGCATGATGTGTCCAACATTACACCCTTAGTTTTTTCCCCGTTATTTTAGTGCATCATCCAGGTATATAAAGTGTACTCTTTTGTGGAAAGTTTCAGTGTGAATACACTACTTACACAACTTATACTTAAAAATGTTATAGAATAGTGCACAAGTATGCGATTTGGGACACTTCTAGGGTCTCATTAATACATTAACTAACATAAACTAGCAATGAGGAATATGTTTTACAGCATTTATTAACCTTTGTTAATGTTAGTTAATACAAATGTTCACATTGCATTAACTAATGTTAACAGATGTTAACAAGTGTTACGGCCTTTTCACACGTACTCTGTCTGCAGTGCGTATGCATTGCGTATTTTTTTTCGTACCCATGTTAACGGATTACAGCTTTCACACTGCACGCGGATGTGGTCCGTCAGTCCATTCCAGGTGCGGTGTTGTTCATTTTCGTACCGAGTCTATTTTTTGCTGTGCTGCACTGCTGCATTAAAGGTGCACTATGCAACTTTCCGACCGCTAGAGGGCGCCTATTCAAAACAAATGTGTAGTTTGATGACGCCAAGTGTGAGCGCAACATCTTGGGACTTGTGGTCTTCACCTCACAGACGGTGGAAAATAGGACTCGAGCAGAAATCACGTTCATGCATGCGGTTATTAACGTTACTGTAGTATGAAGCAGAGCAGGACCGAGTGTTGAGGAGCTGAGCACGGCTGCTGGAGCGATTGTTAGACAAATACCCGCCTCTCTAACACCAGGACTTTTATTATGACGGGATGGGACACAGTCGCCAGGCGCCTGCACTGATCTGCTCTTCCGGTTATGATTATGAGGTAATGCAGCTCTGTTTATCATAATAGATATATTTAAGTGTGTTGAAAATGATGTTATGAAGTTACTCCGTGCGTTCAATTTTTCACACTGCTAAGAGTAAAGCGCGAAACCGAGGGTAGCGCAGATATGACGCAATTGACAGGCGACTCTGAAAATCTGGTAATTTCTCCAAAGATACATATAATTTAAAATATACTCTTGTTTCAAAGTCAACACATGGCTTTTTTCTCAAGTAAAGCAAGGAAACGACACCTTACCTGGCATTTAGGTTTAAACAAGTGTCATAATGGAGAGCACTCGTCCTTTCTTGGAGGTGTAAAACAAAGTGCTTTATGACCTGCAGGATTTCTTTTAAAAGGGTTTAAAAACGAAAGAAAGACGAGAGTTGGCTGTTTTTGAATAGCCTTTTGTAAGTTTCTAATTTAAAATGTTTGTGATTTTAGGCTATAACCTATGTTTAAATGTTTTGCCACTTGTGTGAGCTAAATCTAAATCTATAGTATATACCCTATAGGTGATATAAATATGAATTAATTAATTGAATAAAATGTTGTTTAAATGTAGTACATTAACATGACTTTTATGAAAGAGTAAACAAAGAGAATTGCAATTCTGGCGAGTCATGTTCAGTAACAACTTTTGGATTTTAAATAAAAAATAATGAATAAATGCTGTGTCTGTGGTATAAAACAGTGGATCAGTTGCGGACTGCAAACGCAGCATATGTGAAAGCACAACAGGGCATACGGATCCTGAACCGCATACGCAGCGCAACATGCACCGCATGCACTGCAGACGGAGTATGTGTGAAACGGCCGTAAATCCGAAAAATTTTGTAAATGTTGAGATTGATATTAAGATTAATAAATAATATATATTACTATTCACTATACAAGTATTGTTCATTTTACTCTCACGTTAACTAATGTAGTTGACTAATATTAACAAATGAAACCTTAGTTTGATCACATAAATGTGCAATTTCTGTGTATTTAACATCAGCAAATATATTAGCTCATATGCAGCGCTGTTGGACTCTCAAGGTTAAACCCATGTGATTTTGTTTTCAAGTGAATGGATTGTTCCATGTAAGCCTGTTGAAAACTTCAACCCCATCTCTTTAGTTCTTCAAAAGGAATCCTCAATTCTTTGGTCTACTGGATATATGTGGAATGTTAGTCTTCCAGAGAAAGATCCCGAAAGTCTTACTTGGATTGTGCCTGCAGCTTTTTGATGCCCAGGGACAAAAAAAAAAAAAAAAAAAAAAAATGAAGAAAAAATTCAGACGTGTTTTTAGGTTTCTAGTGTTTGAGAGGCCAGACTTTAAAGAAGACACAGAAAGCAGTTGGTGGTCCTGTTGCTCAGTTGTTTGGGTTGCTGTTTTCATGGCTTTTCTGTGATTATGGCTGTTTGTCTTACAGTAAGAGTTCAGTACAGATGTTCCATTCAAACTGTAGAGTTTATTCAATCCTTAAGTATACATTTGTGTGAATATTCTGCTCCTGGATACACATAGACCCTTGGATGATATATTTCGGACAGTTATTGTGTGTGTGCTGTATGCATGCAACCTTCACCCTTGTTTTTTGCATAGGAATTTCCCCTGGTTTGGGTTTCATTTTCATTTTCAGTATTATTTCTATACTATTATAGTATGTATTTATAGTATGTATCCATATTTTAGTTATTAGTTTAGCTTTTATTTTTAGATTTTCAATCATGATTTTAATTTTAGGTAAAGTTTTCCATTTTAAGTTTTAGGAATTCTTGTATTTAACCTTTTTTTAAATTTCAGTTATTTGCAAATGCAACATAACTTTACATTATGTATTATTATTAGTATTCATTATTAATGTATTATTATTTGCATTTGTTTTATTTGATTTATGTTATTTATTTTATTTCCACTTAGCATTCAATTTATTTTATACACATTTCCAGAAGAAGAAAAAAAGCGCAGTACATGTTCTTGCCTGTTGATAAATGTTCACCTGCAAACCTGTTTTGTTTCTTTATGCATCACCTTCTGACCATTGGACAACAGAAAGTCAGAGATATCTAGAAGGGATATCTTAAATCTTACTTAAACAATAAATACACAGCATTATTCAGTTTTACAGTTCCAGCATTGTGTCAAAGTAACACAAGCCCATGTCCGTGCCAACGGTCTGCCTCTTTATTCATTGTTTCTGCTTGGAATAATAATTTCTGAAGCACTAAATTGCTTTGAGGGATAGGACATTAAAGGGATTATTCTCATGTAATCCGCAGTTCCCTGTAGACGCAGACCTGATCACAGAACAGCACCAGTGTTACTGAAACACAACAACAGCATATTTAAGAAGCGCCACAGCCGCAGATACTTTAACTGCCTGTTGTTTTTCTCTTGTCATCCCCAGTTAGCAACAGTAAATCCGTTTCCCCCCCGCTTAGTAAATTAGCGCGTTTAAAGGTTAGACAAGCACACGCTAATTATTTGATTATTTGGACGAGCTCTATCTCCTCTAAAGAGCATTAAGTTGTGTCTCGGGCAGAAGGAAACCTCTCCAGGGAGGACTGAAGTAAAAAAATTAAAGAGCACGAGAGCTTTTAGCTGCTCCACAGTTACAGAAAAGCACATTAAACTCACTATGAAAGATAACTGGGGAATACTTCATATACTAACCTTCATGAATAAGACATAAAAGACTTTATATAATGCAAAACAGATCATATATGAATCAAAAATTCATGACATTTTTAACTATGTGAGTGTATATCAAATAATAATCTTTTGATCATTTTATTATGTGATAACTGCTGTGATAACAACTGCTAAATTGGTAGAAAATTGCTCTAAGAACACAAAGGTCATGGGTTTGATTCCCAGTGAAAACATATACTGATAGTTTTAAGTTTGAGTTTTCATTTGATATTTAGGTCATGCAATTTTTTCAGTACATTTTTTGTTGTATACAATAAGAACGTTGTGTTGGTTTTAACCCAGATAACTAACGCAGGCCTCTGGTTGGTGTTTGTGCTGCAGGTGGAACTGACGGGCAGCAGTGTGTTTGACTACGTGCACCCGGGCGATCATGTGGAGATGGCCGAGCAGCTGGGGATGAAGCTTCCGCCGGGGAGAGGGCTGCTGTCTCAGGGCGGCGGGGCCGAGGATGGGGCCAGCTCTGCCTCCTCTTCCTCTCACTCGGAGACACCTGAGCCAGGTAAGATCATATAAAATCTAGGGCTTTCAAAATGAACGCGTTAACGCAAATTCATTTTAACGGCACTAATTTTATTAACGCGAGATTAATGTAACGTGCATTTTCTGTTTGATCCGTGGCCCATAGTTGGAGCCATGGACATAAAGGATGCAGCAGCAAACATTAATAGGGGAAGAAGAGGGTTACAAATAACATTACTCTGAAACAAGTGCAGTTATAGCCTTCACAAGCTACCATATTTTCTGCTGAACTTTTATTAGACTCCAGTTCGAAAGAAAGGTGGGGTTTTACATTCTCTGCAGTCCGATCGCCATGCGTGAATACACTGCAAGCTCACTCTCTCTCATATCCGAAGTAAATCATTAACACCATCACCACTTAAAGTACATGTGTTTTATTGAACTAGATACATACAATCAGCTAAAATGAATTCGCAAGTTACTTTTCTGAACAAGAGCGATCCCGAGTCCGTGTTTATCACACTGTTCGTGTGAATCGCAGCACAGTTAGGCACACACACACAACATTTCGGCAGGAGCACGGATCTCATAAAGGGGCCGCACTATATTCCTACTCGTGGAATATAAACCTCCTCTTCCAGGTGTGTTGTGGTACTGGTGCGCTCCCAGGTCAGCATGACAGCTTTCACATTACCAATTTTTCATACGAACTGTGCCTGTTCTGAACTAAACTGGCAGTGTAAAAACTCCCTTTATTTATATTCTTAAAATGAGAGAAATCACTTATTTCTCTTCACTTATTACCACTTATTCTGGATATTTAAGCTTAGGCTTAAGAGACATGAACTAGTTCTGTCATCTGTGACCTTTGATACATGTCTAGTCTTCATGCTCTGAGTATGGTTTCACTAATAATAAACGTACATTTGCATAAAGCATGCATATTTGTACCCATAACATACCCATGTTGATTAGAGTATTACAAATTTGAAACATATTAATTTAAGGTACATTTAGAGCTAATAAAAATGTGCGATTAAGTTGTGATTAATAAGCGAGTTAACTCATGACAATATGTGATTAATCACATAATTACATTAAGTTTCACATGAATCACATTCATTTTAATCGATTGACGGCCCTAATTAAATTATATTAAGATCATATGTACTAATTTCCCTAGTTTGTTTTTGCACTATTTTATTTTTTATTTTATTTTAAAAGCATGGATTATAAATATCATTACGGATTGTTGCATTTTAAGGTTTCATTTTATTTATTTGATACATTACTACATTATTTGAGATTATTAATACATGTCTGTTGTTGCACTTTGAGGGTACGTTTACATGACAACGGTGTTCTAAAAACAGAAAACTCCTTCCGTTGCGTTTTTCGTGGACAGATGACAACGTTATCAGATTAAACAGATTTGCGGAAACTATTAAAAACGCTGATTTATTAATGCCAGGCCAGTAGTTGGCGATGTCGCTTTGTAAAGAAACACTACGCACCTACAGACTGCAAGAAACATGCATATGACATTGTTTCTTTAAATCACGTTTTGTAGTTTCCACGGAGGCAATAACGGTATTGTTTCAAAATCTCAAAAGCTTGCGTGCTTCTAGTAAACACAGAAACCGGCGAATGGCCGGTCTTTCGAATCAGCTTTGACCGCGACTCTGGAAGACTTGGAGTTAAGCTTTTCTCTGAAAAAAGAACAAAGAACGACACTGAAGTCATTCTTAAGAAGGGAAGATGTGTTCTGAGTTTTGCAGACCGGGTACGGCGAATGTTTAATCAATCAACTAGCTCCGCTTCACGTTGCTCTGGTTGGTGTAGCGCTATCCTATCGCGTGCAGAGGGAGTTTGAAAGAAAACCGTTTATCCCGCCCCTCGGATTGAGCCCTGTCAATGGTGAGTTTCCAGACCAAACATCTTGATGTAGATCTGGCTTGTCAGCCTACTTAGTCTTCCATTTATTAATACATGGATCTCTGGAATACTGGATTCTTGAATACTTGATTCTGATTGGTTCCAAAATCTGTGATTCTGTTATTTCTGCATCGTGTAAATCATTGAGAGTTTTTAAAGTAAGCATTTGAGTCATTCTTCCAGCTATAATATACAACTCATTTGGTACACAGTTGCTTTGAGTTATGCTTCAAATGTTTTCATCCAGTGATCTTGAAGCTTCATACTCCAAGTCTTTAGTATATCTACTATATGTTGCACAGGGGGTCAATATGACGCTCCCAGACTGTGAGTGGACTTAAGGATGCCACAAGTGTGTGTGCGTGTGTTAATGTCATGTGTGACATGATATGCCTGATGAGTGTCTTCCGCTCGGCCCGAGCTCTCCAGGGGCGGCCCGTGTGACGGCAGCACTGTAACACAGGCTTACCCTGCTCCCGAATTTAATTAGACGAATTGTATAGCAGGGATGAAAAGAGGTGACATTCCTCATTGGAATTCCTTTCAGGGCTCTTATAGACTTTGCCTTCCAAATGTTCCCATTTTCATTGTGTTGTACTGATGATAATTTAAGTATTAGGGGAAAATCCATTTATAAATTAAACAAAATGACTTGATATCCATCAGTCCCCGAGTTCATCAAGCTGTTCAAACATGAGGGAGATTGGCTGGTCGGCCCGGGTCTTCCGAGAGCTTCAGTAATTAGATCTGCCAAGGATTTATTCTTTGCTGATTGGAGCTTTAAATTAATTGAAGTTCCACATTTGTGGTTTTGTCCTTTTCGTGGCGTTTTCTTTTTCTTTTTTCTAGCCAGGCTGAAATTTCACACTGGCAAAGTGCGTGTGTGTGTGTGTGTGTTTGAGTGTTCATTTCTTGGCGGGAGTGAGTGAGAGGGTCTTAAATGGTTAGCCGGCTGGTCTGACGCTGAGATTTATTTGTGTATACGAAGAATCATTAAAGATGTGCTTTACAATCAGATAAAGGGCACCGCGGTCTGTCTTCTAACACCAGAGCTTCATTTATAAATGATGAGGACTGGAGACACATACTGTACAACAACTTTATGGGGCTTTTTTTTAGAGATAAAAAGTGTGTTTTACACCCAGGCGAGCAGCTTGATGCAATAGCTAGATAAAACTGGATTAAAACTGGATTTTCATTTGCTTTGATTTTGTTGCATTGTACGGAGCCCTTAAAAGGACATGATAATGATAAAATGAGATGAGAGGAACAATTATATTTCAATGCTTTTGCATACCCCCCAAAAAAATGTGCGTTCATTTGCAAAACTTTAGTTGTTGAAACAATATGAGGTTGAGAAACCATTTTTCAGGGGAACTTTGAGAGACAATGCCAGTGTTGTTAATTTTGTCAGCTATATTTTTATTTAGTATTAGTTCTCACAAATGTACTTTTCAGTTTTTGGCATATTTAGTCAACATTTTAGTCTAGTTTTAGTTAATACAACTTTTTTTGTTATTCTGCATAATGGTTCAACAGATATTATATTTTGCTCAAGATTATAATCGCAACGATTGTTTTGTCATTTGCTAAATTTATTTTTACATTTAATCAGAATTATTGCATTTTCCCACAAGCACAAATCAAGAGAATTTCAGGGTTTATTTGACCTCACTTAGTTTCCTTTTTTATTATAGGCTATTTATCAAATGAATGTATGAAACCTGGTATGAAAACTGGTATGAAAACTCTTATGAAAACTGGTAAAACAAGAAACTCTCAAAAACAGTTACAATTTCTAAGTAATTCCAATAATTCCAAATTACTAGCAAATTCAGCAACCCCGATTGCAAACAACATACGAAAGATCCATGTTTATAGTTTTTATAGTTCATCACTCAGTAACTTTGATCGCAGATTTAGTCGCCGTAAACAACGCGAGTGCCTTGTGACTGAACACAGATTGACTGAATGACACTTTCATTTAAGCGGGAGATCGCTAAACTCCAGATAGCTTGTTTGTCGTGTTTGTGTTTTCAGATCATCTGCGGCATTTGAGAGAGAGCTTGTGCACATGGTAGCCAGATTGTAAAGATTAAGTAAAACACTGGGGGATTTAACTGGGGGATTTCAACTTTTGACATCTGGCAGCTGCAAGCATGAAGGCCTGTACAGCAGTATGTAATTATATCCTCTTTTTTTCTGACAAAAATTGAGATTTTGGTTTTTAAGTTTTTATTTTTTAAATTACATTTTAGTGTGACCTTGCTGTCATCTCATCTTAAACCGGGTGCACACTGTGCGATTTTGGCCACGATTTGGCTCTCTGAGACAAATTTTGCAAATCCTAAAAGATTCCTCTGATCCTCGGCTAAAATCTGAAGTCTTTGATCGTTAGTTTGACATGTTCACCGACAGCTGATTAAGGACCTTTGCGATCAGATTTGACCTCAGACAAAATCTGACAGTGTCAGAAGATTTGCCGCACATTCCGGCAGTGTGACTTCTCCTACAACGACTGTCAAATTGCCTTCCTTAATTTGTTTCAGGACAAACCATTCCCAAAATGAGTACTAGAGATTTCTTTGTAGTCACAATTTCAATCCTGCGTGTAATGCAGCTCACTGTCAAAGAACGTGATTGATGATGTAAAACTCAGGGAGTTTTCTTGTGTACGTCTATTTTTAATAAGTCTTGACTGTCGTACAGTCTGACATTAATGCCAGCGGCGATCTTACAGCGTGACGTGGCTTACAGTGAGGATCATGTTTGTACAGTCTGACAAGGAACAATCGTAAAGGGCCACTGTAAATCGTACAGTGTGCGTCGGGCTTTAGTCATGGACTTAAAGCTCATTGATGTACATTTTTCATCATAGCTTTCTTTTACGGAATTAACACTGGTTGTTAGCGAACAAAGATAATTGAGGAATGCAAAACGTTTGAGAGGAAACGGTGTGCAAGAGAATGCAAAGGTTCTTAGGGAGCGCAACATTTTTGCGAGAGCAAAAAAATATAATTTCTCCTCCCTTTTCATTTTTCTTTCCATCACCATGTCTTAAGGACATGTGACAAATGTGCCCATTGGTTAATTTGGCTGGTTAGCATGGGACAGTTAGCTAACATCTGTTGCAAGATATTGCAACTACACTATCTTGAAACAAATCTTTTCTTTTCTATTTTGTCTTTTTAAATGTATTTTTGTATATTATGTATAAACTGTATGGCAATTCTTTCAGTTTTTTTTACTTCAACTTTTATATTTCCATTTATAATTCCATATTTCCATTTTTTTTTTTTTTATGCCAGCAAAGCCACTGCCAATGAGATTAATGGGAATGATAATAGTTATTTCCCCAGGTATTAAAGTCCTCCTTTGGACTCAAAATCCTCCTCTTGTTCTCTTTTTCTTTCTCTTTCTCTCTGAACGAATGTCAGGTTGAGCTGTGTTTAAGGTGGAGTCAAGCGTTTCACCTCCTGTCCCCTCCCTCATATGTTCGTGTATCCTGCCTCTACACTCATTTTTCCCCTCCTAATTCTGCCTATGATGTCACTTTTTTCGTCTGCTCAACCTCCAGAGTAAATTATGTTATCAACAGCCTATTTTAAATATCTGGCAGTGCAGAGGGGAGAGCGTGTTTTCCTACATCACTGGCTCCATCTCTCTCTCTCTCTCAAGGGCATGACACGCCGACAATAAAGCGGTAAACACAGCGGCATTTTTCTTGAAGATCGTAATCCTGCTGTTTGTCAACAAGAGGCTTTTGATGAGCATGAAAAGAAGCCCCCCGTTTGTGCATTAATAAAAGAAAACGATTCAAGCTTCATTTGCAATGATATGAATTTGGAAACAGACGCGTGCGCCTGTGACATCTGTCCAATCGTCTTTGGCACAGCGAGCACGTCGCACCGCACTGCTTTTAGTTACAGTTTCTTTAACCTGTTCATTCGTTTTAAAGGAGCGATTCTGTGATATATTTTCCGTTCATCTAATGGCTAACATAGGAAATACCTTTTAAACTGGAGGTGTGTATTCTTTACTTCATATTTTAGAGGCTTCATGGTCATATTTTTTATTTTATTTTATTTTGATTATTAGTATAGTAGCTGTAGTAGTATATCATATAATTTGATAGATAGATAGACAGATGAGAGAAATGATGGATGGATGGATGGATGGATGGATGGATGGATGGATGGATGGATGGATGGATGGATGGATGGATGGATGGATGGATGGATGGATGGATGGATGGATGGATGGATGGACGGACGGATAAATGGATGGATGGATGGATGGATGGATGGATGGATGGATGGATGGATGGATGGATGGATGGATGGATGGATGGATGGATGGATGGATGGATGGATGGATGGATGGATGGATGGGAAAATGGAGAGTTGGAGAAAAATGATGATAGATAGATGAATGGACTAATAGACAGACGGAAGGATGGATAGATGGATGGAGAGAAATGATAGATAGATAGATAGATAGATAGATAGATAGATAGATAGATAGATAGATAGATAGATAGATAGATAGATAGATAGATAGATAGATAGATAGATAGATAGATAGATAGATAGATAGATAGATAGATAGATAGATAGATAGATAGATAGATAGATAGATGGTGGAGAAAAATGATGATAGATGGATGGACTAATAGACAGACGGATCTGGCGATCTATAGATAGATGGATAGATGGACGGACGGACGGACGGACGGATGGACAACATACAGACAGGAGGATGGAGAAAAATGATGATAGATGGATGGACTAATAGACAGACGGATCTGGCGATCTATAGATAGATGGATAGATGGACGGACGGACGGACAGACGGATGGACAACATACAGACAGGAGGATGGAGAAAAATGATGATAGATGGAAGGACTAATAGACGGACGGATCTGGCGATCTATAGATAGATGGATGGAAGGATAGACGTACGGACGGACGGATGGACAACATACAGACAGGAGGATGGAGAAAAATGATGATAGATAGATGGATGGACTAATAGACAGAAGGACGGTCGGATCTGCGGATCTATAGACAGACAGACAGACAGACAGACAGACAGACAGACAGATAGATAGATAGATAGATAGATAGATAGATAGATAGATAGATAGATAGATAGATAGATAGATAGATAGATAGATAGATAGATAGATAGATAGATAGATAGATAGATAGATAGATAGATAGATAGATAGATAGATTTTGAATCTCCTTCATTATAGTGAACACATGATGACTAGTATTATGTATGCCAACATACATCCATGAAACAAGAGATGTGGCATTAAACATTGATAAAAAGAACAAGATACTATAAATAAAGGAAAAAACATCCGAATTAACCTTTGGCAGTGCTGCATGTGAGGATGATGGACTGGGAACATTGTGTGAGAGCGTGTGGTCCCAGAGCAGGGCTGCAGTGGGCGTCTCGGGGCGTCCAGAGCAGCAGTCGCCGATGGGCAGGGTGATCCGGACTCTCCCGCAGGGTCAGACCTTTGATTTGTGTGGATTCTCCTCTAGCCTTTAACAGGTGTCTGCTGCTGCGGGTGACATTTGAAATGCAAATAGAGCTCTTTTCCACTAGCCCTGTCAGACCAGAGTAAAACCTCCAGCACAGACACACACATACACACACATTCACATGCACAGCTGTCTTTGATGCACACACACTGTACTGTACAAAAACACATATACACACAGAAACGCTGTCAGGTGAGGCTTGTGCTCTGAAAAGAGCTGTCAATTGAAAGGAAGAGGCTCTACTCCAGCCAATGGCGGTTAATTGAGACAATTTACTAACCAAACTATTATATTCTGTCCATAATACTGTATTTATTTATTTTTAGTGTTCATTGTGCACCCTTACAAAGCCTTCAGCTTTAATTTGAATGTTTCTTGACATTTCAAATATTTGCTGTATCAAATGCTGTATTTGAAGGCACAAGATCTCTATGGTCAGTTTTTGCACAGGTCTCAAAATACCCACAAAGGGCAAAATAGTTTTTTTCAAAATAATGCAATATCCTGTTTGGCTTTAAAGTGATAGTTCACCCAAAAATAATAATTTAAGACTAATTTAAAACTTGCGTGAATAAAAGCCTAAATTCAATCTCCAATCTGTTCATCGTATAAAGCAGAAGCGGAAGTGCCATACATTATAGTCCTCCTTTTTAACTCGCTAAGAAAAGCGCCACATTTTATTTTATGTCACCATACTAGGTCGTTCAGCAGTTAGTATAATTATATTTAAATAGGGAAAGCATGGAGGTGTTTGGTCGCTTCTAACTTGATCTCTGTTTGGTACCATAGTGAATGAACTGGGCTTAGTGGGCTGAGCTAAATGTTATCAGATCGTCACCGCGCGTCAGAGAGATTAAAGTGCACACACTCAGACGAGAGAGGTATGCATCAACTCGTTTTAGTTAAGGGAATAACAGTTTAATATGAAAAAGTGGTGGAGTAGAGCCCTGCATTTATGCCGAGCCCGACGGGCCCCGACTTTTTTACGCCCCTCGGGCCGGGCTTCGGGCCAATTTTCACGTCATATCTAAAACGCGGGCCGGGCTTCGGGCCTTTTTTAGGCTTCTCCTTCTTTTTATATTTATTTTATTAATTAAAAGGAACAATGAGATGTTCTACGCTGGTGAACACGAGACCATAATAGCTAATGCGACTGTCAAGATGGCTCGCACAGTGTTCAGAGCATGTTCAGAGTCCGCGCCAGCAGCAGCAGCCCGTGTTTCTTCAGCGCAGCTGCTAGAGTTAAGGCCGGAGACACACTGCAAGCGTGGTGTGAGCGTGGCGTTTCTGTTGCGTGTCATCCGCGGGGCGTCTGCTGCTATTAATGAACAGGGCTATCAATGTAGTCCGATCACTAAACAAACCAATTCAGAAGGATGAAAGCATTTCAGACGAAACTGGACAAATGTAATTGTAGCCTATCTGGTTGTTTAAACCACATGTATAAATTTTACTCCTGGCAAACGGTTAAAAAATAAACGTGTGAGAGCGTGTTATGGGCTATATGTTGTAGTCAGATAGATATGATGGCGCTGCACGCATCGCCGCAAATGACTACTGCAAGCCAACGCAAATGGCCGTAAATGAAACTTAAAATAAGTCTTAGATGCTCAAAAACACAATCATCTTCAATAAAAATGAATGAGACTTATGATCTTACCAGTGCGCGCTTTCTTATGTGGTCTTTGAATTTGAAATAAGCTGCTGAATAAAATGCATCTTGAATCTTTTGCTTCCGTTGCTGTAAACTCTGTTAAATGAGCATATACCACGGGAATTGAAGATCGGATTTATATTCATTTTGCGTAGGTGTAAGGTAGGCTATAAGACAACCTGCATGTTCTTTTTTTTAATATTTGTTTTTAGATTGTTTAGCTCCGTTTGCGAGAGCCGCGAGCAGAATCAGCCTGCCTCAGCTCGTCAAAAATGCCTTTTAGGCTACTGGTGGTAATAGTTGGCGAAATTAACTAACATTGTGATGCTTGAAGTGTTTTATATTTATGGATTTTATTATAGGCAAGACAAGTCAAGAGTTGATTTGAGAGACTAAATAGATTTAATATGCGGTTAACTCACTGTCGGCCGCTGGTCGCTTGGTCGTCACTTAAAAAAAATTAAAACTATAATTTAACAAACAATAAAATGCTCTAAACATTTTTCTAAATTAACTCAATAAAGAAACGAAACGAAATATAACTACTTTGACATTAAAAACAAAACAGAACTATTTTAATGGCTGAAAAAAAAAAAAAAAAAAAAAAAAACGGGCTCCAGTCGGACTCGGGCCGAGAATTTTGATAAGCTGTCGGACACGGGCCGGGCTAGGGCCTCAGCGTCTCGGGCCAGGGCCGGGCTAGGGCCTAGATTTGAGGCCCGTGCAGGGCTCTATGGTGGAGTATCCCTTTAAGTATATACTTTATCAGTGTTTTTCTTTAGGAATTTTTTATTTCACTGCATTACAAAGCATAATATATAATGTCATACTTTTTACTGCACTACATTTCATAAATAAAAGTTGTTGTTTTCTTACCTTTAATACTTAATTACACTAAAAATGTATACTTTCTTACTTGTACTCAAGTAAAACTTTGATTATTTTTACTGGACTAAAAGTATACAGTACTACATTTTTTATGTAATTAAGTATTAAATAATATTCAATATAAAATGTATTGCTGTAAAAAGTAAAATATTATGTTTTAGAATGTGGTGAAGTAAAAGTTTTCCAAAGAAGAACTCTGATAAAGTTCATATACTTGAAAAACAAAATTACTTGGAAAGTGAAAATACTTGAGTACAGTCTGCCTCTGATATAAAGAGATCATGTCCCTTCGGAAAATCTTGGACTAAACCACTCAATTCTCAGAAAAAAAGGTACAGTGCTGTCACTTGGGCGGTACCCTAAGGTACAAATGTGGAAAAAGTACATATTAGTACCTTAAAAGGTACATATTAGTATCTTAAAGGTACATATTCGTAACTTAAAGGTACATATTAGTACCTTTTTGGTTTTGTACGTTATAGGGTACCGGCCCTAGTGACAGCACTGTACCTTTTTTTCTGAGTGTGTGGATACGTTTTACAATCTCTTTATGAACTTTTTGAAGCATCAAAATGGTAGTTGCATAGCTGTCAATGGAGAGACAGATAACTCAGATTTCATCAAAAAGATCTTCATTTGTGTTCTGAAGATAAACTAAAGTCTTACGGGCTTGGAACACCATGAGTAACGGACAGAATTAATTTTTTTGAGTGAACTAGCCCTTTAAATTGTTTTAGTTCTTCTTCTGCTGTGAAATATGTTGAGTTTCATTCAGTCACGGGGATCTCAGGACACCAGAGGCATCTAGCCGAGGTCGCTGACCTCAACGGCTGCTGTCCTCTGTCGGGTCATTAGGGGATTCTGTGGTCTGCATTACCCATAATTCTCCCAGGTGAATCCTGCTCCATCGTAGGTGTTTGGCACATATAGAGACGTGTCCTTGAGAAGAGCTGGGGTCACACAAGCAGTTAGCAATGCCGCAGAATACAAATAATGGGATTAGCGCTCACGGACGGCACACATTAGCCTAACACATCTGTGAACGTTCTGCTTCTCATCCGTTTTACACACAGTTTTAGATACTTGTGTAGTTTAGATTTTGCGTTGGGGTGGGGGTAGGGGGTGTAGTATACACTATTGTGGCATTTTGACTCTTCGTACAATAATTATTTGGAAATGTACGTTTCTCTTAAAAGCATGTGAATGTTATTGCAATATCAAACCATGTGGCATTTGCAAACAAATGATGCTGGACCTGTTAAAATGTAGTCCACGTATTCACACAAACACCTGGGTTCTCAGAAAATGGGATATCAATGGGGTCAGGAGTGATCACATGACCAAAACTATTGGTGGAGTTTTAATTGAAATCTGAAGTTCCTGAGGTCTGCGGCTCAAACATATTGATTTTATTCTGGCTGACCCAGCCAATGGGGTCAGGTTTGAACCCATCTGACATTTCTTCAATTCATCTCACTTCCAGAGCCCCAGTGCTGCACCCTTCGGAGGTGTGTGTCTCTCTGTCTGTCTGTCTGTCTGTCTGTCTGTCTGTCTGTCTGTCTGTCTGTCTGTCTGTCTGACTGTGTGTGTGTGTGTGTGTGTGTGTGTGTGTGTGTGTGTGTGTGTGTGTGTGTGTGTGTGTGTGTGTGTGTGTGTGTGTGTGTGTGTGTGTGTGTGTGTGTGTGTGTGTGTGTGTGTGTGTGTGTGTGTGTGTGTGTGTGTGTGGGCTGGTAATCCCTACATTATGGGAACAAAATGTCCCCACAAAGATGGCAACATCTGAAATCCTTGTCCTTGTGGGGACATTTTTAGGTCCCCATGAAGAAAACATCTTATAAATCACACAGAAGGAGTTTTTTTGAGAAAGTAAAACTGCAGAATGTTTCCTGTGATGGGTAGGTTTAGGGGCAGGGGCAGTGTAAGGGGATAGAAAATACGGTTTGTACAGTATAAAAATCATTACGCCTATGTAATGTCCCCATAAAACATGGAAACATTACGTGTGTGTGTGTGTGTGTGTGTGTGTGTGTGTGTGTGTGTGTGTGTGTGTGTGTGTGTGTGTGTGTGTGTGTGTGTGTGTGTGTGTGTGTGTGTGTGTGTGCGCCCTTTTTTATCTTACATTGTGGAGACAGAATGGCCCTCATTTATCAATCTTGCGTAGAAACAGGCGTATATGTTGGCGTAAGATTATGCTTACACTCCTCTCACCGCCTGATTTATGAAACTGTGCGCACCTCTGCAATTCAGGTGTACGCAATACTTGCCCTTGATAAATCCCGCGGCTGAAAACGATCGTCATTAGAATAACACGCCCCTATATATTCAAGTCTCCGCCTCCCGCACGCCCTCATTTTACGCCATGGACACACGGAAGACGGCAAAGAAGCGAAACTTCTCCGACGTGGAGATCGGGCGCGCTCTATCATCTCACTAGTCCACTAGTCAGGGCACTGATTAGGGCATAAGTCAATGGGCTGACTCCCTGATCAGTGCTCTGACTACTGAACTATTGAGATGATTGAGACGCACCCATCGAGATCACCAGGGAAGTGGAAAAAAAAACGAAATTGTTTTATTTAAGAGTATAAAGAGTGGGAATAAAGGCACCCACAAAAACAAAATATGGACCCAAATTACGAGTAATTACGAGCTGAAATACGAGCTCATATGAGTAATAATATGAGTAGTTTGAAATACGTTATAACATTACGAGCTGTTAATAGTGTGGGGGTTGAGAAGCGCACCCCAGCAGTTTAAAGCTGTTTGGATAAGAAATTACCATCCCAATGCATTATTTTACAGCACGTTTTGAAACAATTAGCATTTGATTTCGTATCACGGCATGTATTGGGGTGTACGACAGTGATGATGATGTGATGTGGAGTATTCATTCACATTAATAATTACATGACAATTTGTAAGATTCTTCTTTTTCTTCTTCTTCTTCTTCTTCTTCTTCTTCTTCTTCTTCTTCTTCTTCTTCTTATTATTATTATTATTATTATTATTATTATTATTATTATTAATGACGCTTGTTATTTAGAAGAAGAATGTCGTTTTTATTGATTTTATTATTATTTAAAAGAAGAAGGTCATTTTTATTATTTTGTCAGTCTGAATTATTTTAGTCCCAGTCCGTGCGCAGCTGCTGGGCCAGGCGGGCCGGTAAAGCGCACAGGCTCGCGACTGTAGGAATACATATGCCTACAAATCAAACTCTTTGGTAAAGTCACACAAATTAAACATTGACGTTCATGTTGCACAAAAATAAACACTGAATGTTGTTGTGGTGGTTTTTAACAGTGGGTCATATAGCATATCTTGTTAGTGCGTTTTGTGTTAGGAATTGTTTTTCTGCGCATTTTCCCACTAACTCAAACGTGCGTACACCACCTCCTGAGCTGGCGTAGGATTTGAGCGTGCCGTACGCCAAAGTCCATATTGATAAATCTCAAAGTCACCGTGGGTTTGGGTGTACGCAAGGTGTACGCTGGAAATTTGGTGTACGCACTTTTGATAAATGAGGGCCAATGTCCCCATAAGGATAGTAAAACCTGAGATGATGTTTAAGCCTCAAAATGTTTATAAATCATATAGGATGAGTTCTTTTGAGTAAAAATTCTTTTTGAGTTCTTTTGAGTAAAAAAAAAAGAAGTAAAAATGCAGAATGTTTCCTGTGATGGGTAGGTTTAGGGGCAGGGGCAGTGTAGGGGGATAGGATCAGGGATGGAAATTAACTTTTTTGTCCACCGGCCACAGTGGCTGGTGGATTTCAAAATCTACCAGCCACTCAATGTTTTTACCAGCCACTTTCTTGTTTATAACCGACAATGTGTAACTGCACGTGAAAATTAATACAAGCTCTACAATACTTAAGCTGTTTATTTAATCTCAAATCTCAATGAAATACTGAATTTTTTTTCTTTCACTCTAATACACACACAAACCATGAACTGATATACATTTCATTAAATGAGTAGGGCTCTGTGTGCTCTTTTTTTTTTTTTTTTTACCTGGATGTGGCATTTGGATGATTTGTGGTCTTTTATGGCTTCCAGTTTTAGGTTTTTAGTACCAACAATGAAACTACTAGTTTTGGCATCTCCTGAAGCGTGTTGACGACATAGATAGCAGAACATTGTCAGTAGGGATGCACCAAAATAAAAATTATTGGCTGAAATCGAAGCACTAAAAGAAATTTAGCCAATTATCCATTGCATTTATGGCTAATGCTATGACTGTGATTTATTATTTGAAACTTTTTAATATTAATTAATGCAATTGCAATGCCTTGATTTTTAGTAAAGTTACAATTACAAATTATGCAAATATTTATTTAGCACATTGCAACAACCCACAGTATAAAATAAAATTCAAAGTAAAATTTTTAACTCGACCTCACTCATGTGTGTATTAAATAATAATGTACAGGTCTGCTAGCCTGCAGAAAGGTACAGAAATTGAATAAAGTAATCAAATGTAAAATAACTGCATATTTAACTGTTTAAATGAAAGATTAATCCTTAATAAACTTACAAAAGCTATTCAATCAAGAGCAGTGAGTGATGTCCTTTTGTTTGACATTAAACAGAGTAAAGGCGACTTCCCCTTTAAGACCTAATAGAGGGATATGCATCATATTTCACGACTGTATAAAGTTCACTTAAGGCATATTCAGACTATGTCTGCTAGAATACTCATCAAGATGAACATGTTGGCATACTTTTTGTGTGAGTTTGTCTGTTAAAGCACAAGACTTGAAAGAGAACTCAATATTTGCGCGCTGTGAGACTGGTGCGTGCTTCCGGATGACAGTGACGGATCTTCTCTCAGCGCGAGCGCGAGTTCTTATTCGCGTCTTCTGGCACTACATCCGGGTAATGACGGCGAAAACGACTGGTCATATTCGGACATACGGCCGAACTCGCATGCACTGAACACAGTTTATAAAGAGGGGAAACAGTATGCTATTTTTATTTACCCGCCACGGTGGCCGGTAGGTGAAGCGAGTTTACCCGCCACAACTCAAAATCACCCGCATTTGGCTGGTGGCGGGTGCTAATTTCCATCCCTGGATAGGATGTACAGTTTGTACAGTATAAAAAACATTATGGTCCCCACAAATATAGTGAAGCAGACGTGTGCGTGCGTGCGTGTGTGCTAAACTAGAACACGTAGCCTAATATAAAATGTTTCCTGTATCATGTGACAAAAGGATTTAATTTAAATGTTATACTTTTTTTGTGTGTGTATTAAATTATTGGTAATACTTTACGATATGTTTCTATATGATAACGTGTTTAGAAATTGATACATTTATTCAGCACGTATGTATTAATTCGTCAAAGGAAAAAACATAAAATAATAAGAATCAATATATTACAGCAATTTCGGAAGGATCATGTGACACTGAAGACTGGAGTAACGATAGAGAAAATTCAACAGCAATTTACATTTTAAAATATTCAAATAGAATATTTAAATATAGAAATACAAACCGTTATTTTAAATTGTAGTGAAATTTCACAATATTACTGTTTTTATCATATTTTGATCAAATGAATGCCGCCTTAGTGCTTAAGAGACTTGTTTAAAAAAATCTTACCAATCTTACATTACATTAAGGATTTTATCAATATACAAATGTTTATTGTTAATTAAGGCTTTGTTAAATAAAAGTCTTTCCTAATACATTAATAGTATTTTAACAATGTCAAGCTCTATTAGTTCATGTTATATATTGCATTAACTAGTATTGACATATGAAACCCCGTTTTATGCTAGATTTAGATGAAAGAAACTCTATCTTTGATAGAGGTCTGTCACTTTAGGTGGACCGACAGCGCAACACTTCAAGTTTGTACACTGTAAAAAATTATTTTTAAAAAAATCATTTTTTCTGGTTGCCTTAAAATTTTGAGTTCATTGAAATTAAAATTTTGACTTAATACAATGAAAACGTTTTGAGATTCGACAACCTTTATTAATATATTATTAAAAGATTTTGTAAGCATGTTGGGTAATTGTGTGAGTTTTATTTCTGATGACGCAGTGAAACATGCCAAATTGTGCTATTTTCATGATTTATGAAAAAAATTATGTGGTTCAGATACAATAATATTTTGAGTTTCTATTTATTAAACAAATTTCCTTCATCGTATCAACTCAAATTTTTAATTTCAATAAACTCAAAATTTTAAGGCAACCAGGTTACTTACTTTTTTAGGTTAAACCAACAAAAACCAACATTTTTTTTTACAGTGTAGCTACAAAGGAATTCACATGTGCATGTCTGAGTAGTGTTTGAGACTTTACATAACCCTCTTGTGCACTTCACATTATTTTACCGGAGTTGCTTCCTTTGAAAAACCATTCAAATCAGTTAGGCTCCCTATGTAGAGAGTAAACAGCAGTGAAGCTCCTAGGGTTTGGAACAGAGCTGGTGTTTAACTGAAGCTGCTCGTGACGGATCTGTCTAGAGCCGCAGGATCTCAGAGATCTTATGCTGACATGTTTAATACTGCCCGGCCAGAACATCCCGTCTGGTCTCCGTCCAAACAGAGCAGGTTTCAGAACCACACGTCTGCACACACACGTACACACACACACACACACTGGGCTGCTATGTAATAAACAAAGAGAGTAAGGAAAAGTTTCGGCTATACTATAGATGCATTTTCTGACAATTAAAGCACGGCCACAGCTTGAGTTTGTTTTCCCGCAAAGCGTCAGATCTGTTTATTCTGCCGCACGCCTCGTTTTGATTAAGAATGCAAATCCGATTCTTTTGTCCATCTGCGTTTCTGTCAGCGAAGGAGTGCATTTAATTAAAACAAACACGAGTGTCTGCTGTGATGTTTTGTCGTCTTATCTATAGACCGATTCAGGCCAAATCAGACGCTCAGGTTGTCGTCTTGTCTCAGCTGTAAATACTAACGGTGGTGCAGGTGGCTACTGGGAGGATTTGTTTTCCAGTGGCGTCTATTACGCGAGGCATGACTGGGACACAGATTCTGAGATTTTTCCAGTGGCGGTCTCCAATCACAGATGGCAGATGGGGATTTTTTTCCTTTTCTTTTCTGTAGCTATGAGCAGGAGGAGATGGCGTGTTGAGATCCGACCAAAGCGTGTTACTGTTGTTGTTTTATGACTCATGGGAATCCCACAGGATGAGTCACAGACATAGGAAACACACTCTTCAACTGTATTTTTGTCAAGATAATGATGTAATATTAAGAAATCTATATTTGTTTGGTAATTATAAACAAATCTGTTGGTTTGTAGATGGTCAGATCTGTGGCACAGTTATTGCTCATGAGAGATGCGGATTCAAGTCTGGAGCGCAAATAATAATACAGTGATTCTAAAATCATCAGCCACTTTAAACAGTAAAAGAAATGGACACAGCGACCCCATAGACTTCAACGGCGAAAAGTGAAGTCAATTAGAAGCACTCACTTCCTTCCTCAGACTGAGCTTGACGACGTAGATGTGACGTGAGCAAACTGTCTGACAGTTGTAGGTCTTCTAGTAGTTGTGGAAAGTGAAATCTGAATCACGTTGTTTAAATGTTTTGTCCCGTTGCTTTTGGCTCACTATGGGCTTCTCCCCATTCTTCCCCCTTGACTTTATCAGACTTTATGTCTCCTCGTCCCCCCGACTGCCTCATAGAGAGTAAAAGATTGCCTGCGAGCGTCTCCTCCTGTCTATACGGTAATTTCTCAACTGTCACGTTGGTTATGACACATCGGCGATAGTGTAAGATATAAGGTAATGGAGCCTTTTATGCATTGTCGTGTTTCTTTAGAAATAAACAATGGAAAAATTGAGTCTTTAAACGCCTCAGATGTAAAGTTATTCACTGTCAAAGTGACGCAAAAATGAATGGGAGTCAATGGGATGCTAACAGCAGGTGATGGCTTGGTTAGCAACGGCCGCCCCTATGGGTGGTACCAAGCGGCAACCTCCCGCGATCTCTCTTGAAGCCAATACGGAAGTAATGTAAACTGCAATTCATCGACTGGCCACTAGGAACAGGCTCCAGAAGGGAGCAGAATCTCATTGAACCCCATGTTAAAATTCCCAACTTTACAGCAGATAAAACATGTTTACAGCCAGACAAATTGTGGTTTTGGCCTATACGGCTAATTTTGACCTTCAGGACAACTGTGAGCGGGTGAATTTTGTTATAACTCATTCGCTTACGTTATATAAAGCCTTAAAGTTCTGCATAATTAAGGGCGTGGTTACTTTGAGTGACAGGTGGATAGCCATTTATCCGCCGTCCAGTCATTTTGTGACCTAAGCTCCGCCCACATCCCGCCTCTTGCCCTTTTTCTGTTACCCGGGAGAGACACGCGATGACGCGCTCGCAAGATGGCAACTCCCAGCTCGCCCCTACTTTACGCTTCAGAACGGCTTCGGAATCCTATGGGTGACGTCATGGACACTACGTCCATATTTTTTTACAGTCTATGGGTGGAACGCTTTCCGAGTGCTAGATAACCCCCTTGGCTTTAAGGTGCAGTGTGTGATTTTTAGCAGCAGCTAGCCGTGAGGTTGTGAATTGAACCCCCATTCCTTTCGAAGCACAAGCTACGGTGGCTGACACAGGACAAAGGTGTGGTCGTCTGAGACAGCAGAGAGTAGCTAGCGCTCTGTAGAGAAGTTTGTCCATTTAGGGCTAAACGTGGTGACTTCACTTTAAGGGGAGCCACGGTGTATGTGATAGAAATGGCTCATTCTAAGGTAAAAAAAAAAACACAGTTCAAATAACGGTTGATTATATAAGGCTTTTATACACCACTGAAAACATAGTTATGTATATTATATTGCATTTCTATCAATAGATCCTCATAAATACTACACATAAAAAACTACACTGCATGTAAAAGTTATGATTATTAAGGTGCAGCCTTTAATAGTCTGTTTAATAAACATGACTTTTACATTACATTACAATTTACTTTTTTACTTTTGATTTTTAGTGGATTGTTTAAATAATGTTTTTAAATAATATTTCTTTAATAATAAATAAGATAAATTAATTAAAGAACATTTAAATAATGTACAAGACATCCTAACACAATGATGTTACTAGAATATTAATTACTAGAATAAATAACCCTATAGTAGGGGGCAAAAGTCATGTCCAGAGGGGCTATTTGTTTTCAGTGACACTACAAGTTTGATTGAACCGTCAACATATGAGGAAAATATTATTATTATTATTATTATTATTATTATTATTATTATTATTATTATTATTATTATTATTATTATTATGAGGTTTAAATAAATATTTTAATAATGAGGTAAGAATAAACTTGGTTAAGATATTTATCTGACAAAATTATTTGGCAAAAAACTATGCAAAAGTTCAAAGGAAAAAGCAGACATTGACTAAAATATAACAGTTATTAATATATCATTGGTTCATGTGTTCATAATTTCTTTGTCTGACAGCCTGGCCAAAAAATGATGTCCACACAATTTGACGTTTTATCAAATAACACAATTGATTGCAAGTACACGCAATATGCTTAAAAACTATTTCTTAATAATAGTTGAATAAAGGAGGACATTTTCTGATTTGATTTGAGTTTTATTTCAATAAAAAAAACACTTCCTATTAGACAAACAGCTACAGGTCACTACAATGTCATCATAGGTATAAGTTTTGGGTTAAATGTTCTTGTCTAGAATAGAATAGAATAGAATAGAATAGAATAGAATAGAATAGAATAGAATAGAATAGAATAGAATAGAATAGAATAGAATAGAATAGAATAGAATAGAATGTCAAAAATGCAGTTCAGGAAGTTTCTTTGACATTTCTACATTTTACATTTTTTTCTCTATTTTCGTAGTATTTTTGCCTCGGCCTAGAAAGTGTACATTAACTTTGTGTCATACTGTAGTTGACATGCGTGTAATCCTGTGAGCATGTTAGTGTAGCTTTTACAGCACTGGTGCCGTAACGATCCTGCTAGATGTAAGTAAAAGACCTAACGCTTGTTAATTTTGCGTGCTTGAGGGAAATCGCCATAACTTACTCCATAATTATGAAAGTGCCTATCGCTTCTTCAGATAGATTCACTGTCAAAAGCTCCGAGCTGGGCGTCGTGATGAACTAGCCACCATAAATAAGGGACCGACCTGCTTGCTAAGACAAATGTTTTTAATCATCTGATGTGTTCATTTATCCCAAGCCCTAAGTTTAGCCTTAAATTAAGACTCTTGCTAGAACATAACTTGATTTAGAAATGCCCATCAATCCTGGACGGTCTTTATGTGGTGGAAAAGCTCAGAGGAAGTGTGTTGATCTTTATTCGTCCTTTGCTCTCGTTTAAATACTCACTTAAAGGTAAGTGGGGAAATGTTCACATTCTTTTTTTCAGTGGAACCCAAAAGGAGTTTGTTCATAGCAGAATGACCAAACGTTTTTTTTTCCATGCTCTGAAAGTAAATGTGATCGATCCTATAACTTCAGAGGACTTTGAATACGCAGTTTGAAGATTCTTCAAAAATTTGAGTTCTACAGAAAAGCGTGATACACAAAGATGAGGAAAATGTACAAATAAACCTTATTTTTAATGTTTTGCTACAACAAAAAGCTTCTACCTTCCTTTTTATTGTATTATTGTTGTTTAGTTTTATTGTGTTTTTATATGTTTTAGATGTCATATTAAGTGACAAATGACATCAAACAACATCATTCTATTCATAAATCTTCTTTAGTCCAAAGTGCCTTTCATGCTTATTTTCAAAACATTTTTATAGCAACATGAAAATGAGTCATCTCATTAGTTACCTTTTTGTTTTATGTATGCTTTTAATGGACGTGTGTATAGTTTGTTTGATTTGCTCTGGATCTTATGCATTTTTATGTTTTCGCTTTAACTAGAGCCGAATATTTAAAGGGATGGTTCACCCAAAAATAACCCAACAACCATTTTGTTTTCATTTACTCACCCTCAAGTTCTTCCAAACCTGTGTGAGTGTCTTTCCCCGTTGAACACGAAGGAAGATATTTTGAAGAATGTCGCTAGTCAAACAGTTGACCAATGACTTCCTTAGTAGGAAAAACAATTCTATGGAATTCAATGGGGTACATCAACTGTTTGGTTACTGACATTCTTCAAAATATCTTATTTTGTGTTCAGCAGAAGAAAGAAATTCCTACAGGTTTGGAAGATCTTGAGGGTGAGTAAATGATGACAAAAGAAAAAGGTTTTGGGGTGACCTGTCCCTTTAACACATTGCCATGTTAAAAAAAAACATTGTTAAAGCGTTCAAAATGAACTTACCATGGAATCTTGTAAACATGCCACTTTTGCACGAGACAACATAATGCCTCTCTTTGTAACTTATATTCAGTGCTTCGTCTGTCACAATCATGTATTGTCTTTCAATTATCTGAATTCAAGGCAATAATAAGTGCGATGAATCAATTGGCATATCATGCAATTAATCGATCATCAGCCCTAGTTTTAACGACTTGAGTTTGCGGCGTCATCTTTCGCGTTTGGCATACGTGTGCGTTCGGAGGGTCTTTTATTCTCAGTGACGGCACTGAGGACAGAGGAGTCACATGCTGATGCCTCTCATCTCAGCTATTATTAAAGGGCATTATCAAGCTTTTCAAATGTCTATAGCGCTTCAGCCATCATGAGCCCTTCAGTATCAAACCATACAGAAACATGCAAAACAATCCTGCGAGAGGAACAAAGAAACTAATGACAGCTTAGCCGGCCTAAAAGATTGAGAATTCTGTCACGAGGAAAGCGCAAGATCACTGGAGGAGGAAGGCTTCGGAGCTTTGAAAGACAAAGGCGGGATCAAGCGGTCTCCAGACTATTAGAAGCCAGTTTTATTTAAGCTTATTTGGCTGATAAGGTTGTCAGAAAAGGCTTTTTATCAGGCTAGAGGAGTAGGCGGCGAGCATTACGCCTCCGTTCCCAGGCAGTGGGTGCGCGGCGAGTCGCGCGGTGGGAAAGTCTTTCCGTAAAGCTGCTTGGCGCTTTCACACAGGAAAAGCCCGAGCTCGGCTCCTATAGGAAGAGAGGGCAGTTAGGACTGAACCCCGAGATCATCTTTTGTTTTATGCTTTTTATGGATTTTGTGTTTGTACTTCATCATCAGGCTTGTGTATTTGGTTTGTAGGCTAAAGTTCTTGTTTTGGACCGTTCAGATTTGTTTCTCAGGCTACGGTGGCTTTTTGCTATAAATGTTTTTAAGTAGCAAAAGCACACGTTGGTTTAACTTTGACTTTCATGCTCTTATTAGATTAGTAATGTAGTGAAGAGACTCAATCCTGCATCATCTGGAGAATATGTGCTCAACGCTACACAACAGCTCCATAAACACGTTGGTTATGTTTGTTTACTTTACTGTTTGCTATACTGCTGTTTTTTCCCATTTTCATATGGAATTATCCAGAGAACTGAATTAAAAATGACAAAATAGAAAAACATTTTCTAAATAAAGTTAATTTACTCTATAGGATGGATGGATGGATGGATAGTCAGACAGCCGGCTGGATGGATGGATGGATGGATGGATGGATGGATGGATGGATGGATGGATGGATGGACGGACAGCAGAATGGATGGATGGATGGATGGATGGATGGATGGATGGATGGATAGTCGGACAGCAGGATGGATGGATGGATGGATGGATGGATGGATGGATGGATGGATGGATGGACGGACAGCAGAATGGATGGATGGATGGATGGATGGATGGATGGATGGATGGATGGATGGATGGATGGATGGATGGACGGACAGCAGAATGGATGGATGGATGGATGGATGGATGGATGGATGGATGGATGGATGGATGGATGGATGGACGGATGGAAGAAAAGATGAATGGATGGACAGCAGGATGGATGGATGAATGGATGGACAGACGGACAACAGGATGGATGGATGGATGGATGGATGGATGGATGGATGGATGGATGGATGGATGGATGGATGGATGGATGGATGAATGGATGGATGGATGGATGGATGGATGGAAGAAAAGATGGATGGATTGACGGCCTATGGATGGATGGATGGACAGCAGGATGGATGGATGGATGGATGGATGGATGGATGGATGGATGGACAGACAGCAGGCTGTATGGATGGATGGATGGATGGACAGACAGCAGGCTGTATGGATGGATGGATGGATGGATGGATGGATGGATGGATGGATGGATGGATGGATGGATGGATGGACAGACGCACAGCAGGATGGATGGATGGATGGATGGATGGATGGAAGAAAAGATGAATGGATGGACAGCAGGATGGATGGATGGATGGATGGACAGACAGACAACAGGATGGATGGATGGATGGATGGATGGATGGATGGATGGATGGATGGATGGATGGATGGATGGATGGACAGTCGGACAGCAGGATGGATGGATAAAGGAAAGAAATGTTTCTTGAGCAGCACATCATCATATTAGAATGATTTCTGAAAGTATCATGTGACACTGAAGACTGGAGAAATCCTTTTGGTCCGTCATGCACTGTAAGAATGAGTCTATATTCTTAAATCACGCATATGCATCATGTTACAGGTTTTAATTTTTCAAGAATGGTTTTACATTTTGATGGAAATCATAATTGTTCAGTGTGATCCTGACACTCCATATATGAAGTGTTTTTCTCTGAACACAGATCATCCAGTCCACTTGACCCCAGAGTCCACGTCTCAGATGAGTGGATGAACAAAACAGCCTCATTCTCAGTTTCTGTGCTGTTTAGACAGAACTCCCTCTCCCTCGCAGAAGTGGAATGCTTTCATTACCACATTTCAATATATATATATATATACACACTACCATTCAAAGTTTTAGATTTTCTAATGTTTTCAAAAAAAAATCTTCTGCTTTACAGGGTTGCATTTATTTGATCCAAAATACAGCAAAAACAGTAATATTGTGAAGTATTTAAAAAAAATTTTTTTTATTGTTTTCTGTTGGGATATTTTTTTTAATTATTATTCCAACCTTCAGTTTCACATGATTTATATAACATTTATAATGTTTCAAAATATTTTTATTTCAGATAAAGTTATTTTGTTTAGCAGGGCCTTATAAAACAGCAGAGATAAGGGCCAAGCAGCTTACAGGTCTTTGCCCAATAATCAGGGGGAAATTATCGGCCCCGCGCCTCCTCGTGACACAATTTGTCAGACTTGCTGATAGAAAACAAATTCTATTCATAAAGCCACACTCCCCTTGGCACCGGTGCGATTCGCTAGCAATTCAATTATAGTTTTGTGCGATAGTGAACCCAGAGAGAGAATCCAGCCTGACAAGAAATATGACAGGACAGTAACGGAGTGTTTATGCAATTAAACTTTCACTGACAATACCTGCCGAGTGATGAATGTCTGGGTGGACATATATGTGTGCGAGCGCTGCCCCGTAAGGACTGCACATTTTTCATGATTTTACAACCCATTCTGATCTGTTAGGAACAACGGTGAGAAGAGGATGGAGAGTTTCTATCGCATGTGGCGTTGACTAAACCCTGCTAAAAGGAAAGAGGAGAGAAGACAGAAAAAAAAAAACATCTTTCAATTTAGTTTTTATGATGTACTGTAAAACTTTGAGGCTCTTCATAAGTCAAATGTACTTATTTTTTCACATTTTGAAAGTAAATTTCATATATGGCATTAAGTAAAATAAATATACTTAACTAAATTAATTAAAGTTAACACAAAAAAAGTAACTTTAACTTGGTCAGTTAAAGTTTGAGTAATTTCGACTTCATTATATATTTTAAACAAACAACATCACTCTGAATTAAAGGTGTCATGAACTGGCTTTTTAAATTTGTTATACTGTTGTCTGAGGTCAACTAATGACATTTGTGTGGTTTTTACATTCAAAAACATCATAATTAATGAGTAAGAGGCTATTTTCTACACTGAGGCTCTCTCCTGAACGCTGGGTTTTGATGGGCGTGACGCACTGGTATGGGGTTACAATTGTTGCATTATTCCAAACAAATAGATTGTTATCCACAAATAAATACAAAGAGATTCACAAAAATTAAATAAATTCAAATAAAATGAGATTCACAAATATATTGCAGGAGTTTCACAAAAATTAATTAAATTCACAAATAAATACAATGACATTTGTGAATTTAAAAAAATATCCACACATTTATGTCACAAACACCCCTTACATATATTTAATGAGCTTCAGCTCCCCTGTCAGTTCACAGGAGGAATTGTTTTGAAAGCGTCAACCGGAATGATTCTCGCAAAACGTCTTTATCAAACAAACACAATGATTTATCTCTCATCCACCCGCGATTGATTGGAATATAATTTTTTTTATTACTTGGCCCTTCCGATCGGAGGATATAAGCATGAAATGCACACACACACACACACACATGCGTGCGCCCTTCAAATATCAAGTCATGAGAGTGAACAACGCAGATCAAGAAAGGAATATTATTTCACTATTTATGATTCAGCAGCCTGTTGACCGGCTTACGGTTTGATAGCCCATCTGGAAAACACATTGCCCGGGGACACTGGGCTTTGCGATCCCTGGCCCATACATGTCTGAGTCCCATATATGTCAATATGTCTTGCAAATCCAGGAACGTTTTTAAAGGTGCAATATGCAACTTTTCGTCCACTGGAGGGCGCCTATTATAAACGGCTCGCGAGTACTGGGACTTTTATTATGACGGGACGGGACACAGTCGCCGGGCGCCCACACTTCCGCTTTTTCCGGTGTAGGTAAAAACAGCTATTTTTATCATATCAGATACATTTAAGGGGCCAAGGGCTTCGGCGATCCGTCCACTCTCTTCCCTGAACTGAAATGAAGTAGTGGGCTGTACTTTCCACACGATTGACATCAGGTTCAAGTACGCCAGGTTGGCTGGTGGTTATGTTGCCCGCATACCGCCTCCCATGGCCGAGACTGCAGCACTATAACTTGACATTTTTTTAATGACATCATCGCCCTTATTTCTTCTCATTCTTTTGATGCATGTAGGTCATTTTTTGGACATTTTTACCTCAATTTTTACACATGGCACCTTTAAAGCCACAGCTTTTATTAAATAATACATGTGTAGACAATATACTTAAGTATCACGGTACCCACCCAAACACAGAGATCTCAATGCTTGGTGCACCATAACGGTAACATGCATGGCTCATTTGAATATGAATTTGTCATTTTGAGTAGAAAACGAGCTCCAGATGTCACAAAACAAAAAGTAACTAAACCTAACAACAAAATAAATTATAAAACAGTGTAAACACATCTGCAAAACAGTGAAACATGCAACCTTATTAATTATTGATGCCTCAGTGGGAACACCAGTATCAGAAAGCTGAGTAGGTTTTACTTAATTTTGTTTTATAACATTGATATTTTCCATAACAGTGAGAATTTCTACAACCTTAAATTGAGTACATATATAGAATTGGCTTTATTTGTTTGTTTTTTATTCTTGCCTGAACTAAATTATTTAGTTAGAAATTATGGTAACACTTAAAGCCTTATATATAATGTATTATGGCTTGTAATGCACCTCATAATTCATTGTATGATCTTTTAAATTAAAACCACAGTTATAATACACCTAAATGCATTAAAACACAACAAACAACCAATTCCATATCTAACAAGGAATCTGTGGATATTATAATGCATTTTAACTTTGGTTATAATTATTTATCAGAAGATATAATGCATTTTAAAGTACATTATTAATACCTTTTATAATGCATTACATAAAAAAGTGTTACCGAAATTACATTAGTTTGTTTCTGTAGTATTTACTTTACCACAGAATCTGAACCAAAGAAATTGTTTAAATAGTTTAATTGTTCACAAAACTCTCAAAGGATCAACTAATTGATATTTGTATAAAAATGTATGAAAGTACAGTATCGTTCAAATGTTTTTTTTTCTCTTATGTTCACATGGCTGCATTTATTTGATCAAGAATACTGAAAAAACAGTAAATATGTGAAATATTATTTTTAGGACAGAGGAAACAGCGCTGTACAGATAAGTAAATTGTGTGAAAAATACTGTGTTTTTTTTACACGCGAAAAATATACTCATGTTATATTGCACACTGTAAACATAATCAAAGCTTCGAAAACACGCGAAGAACGGGACCTTTAAAAAGGTTTCAAATTTAATTTTTGAGCAAGTACATGACCAGCAAGTGTACAAAACAATCTCCTTACCTAAACCAGATTCACAATGGTAAGCTTGTAAATAATGTTATAATTTGAGTGGTGGTTGATGTCCGCAGGAAATTCAGGCATTGAGCAAGTCCGGCTAGAAGGCTATGGCATGTGAGGATGCTGCAGGTGGCGGATCATTTATAGCCTTTTCTCACAGCAGCTGGAATAATTCAACTTATAGTTTTGATGGTGAATTGTAATCCAGAAAGGCTCAAATGACAATCATCAGTGAAAAGTAATGACGCTAATACACACTAAAATTTAAAGCTTTAAAATAAATGCCATTTATTCCTGTGATGCAAAGCTGATTGTCAGCATCATAACTTCAGTCTTCAGTGTCGCAGGATCCTTCACAAATCATTATAATATGATTTTCTGCTCAAAAAAACATATTATTATTATCAATGTTGAAAACAGTTGTTCTGCTTAATATTTTAGTGGAAAATTATAAGCTATTTATTTTCAGGATTCTTTGATTAATAGAAATTTCAATATAACAGCATTTATTTGAAATTAATAATCTTTTGTAACATTTATAAATGTCTTCAATTGTCACTTTTGACCAATTTAATGCATCAATTTAAGCACATATCAGTTTATAATTTTCAGTTCCAATTTTATTTGATTAATTCCAGCTCTTCTAAATCGAATATTAATTTAGTATACATGCTGTCGATAAAGTTAACGAAGAACAAACAAACTAATTCACAAATGAATGTACTGTATGTAGAAACTTTGTAGAATGTAATTAAATGAAACTCTGAATCGAGACTTTGAGCATTAAGTTGAATTGTGCATGTATCAGCAGATTGTGTTATTCTGGCCGTTCTCTAGTTTGAGGTTTCGTTCTGACTGGGGTTTCACGCACACTGTTTTGTCCGTAGATGAGAGTGGAGGTGAGCTGTTCTTTTTAATTAATCATTTGTCCTTCAAACAGTGAAGTTTCTCTCCTCTGCGTGCTCTCTCCACAGATAATTAGGCCCCATAGTTCGGTTAATTCCACAGGAGAGCTCATGCTAGCCACCTGCTCCTTTTGGATGGCTAATCTTTGTCTTGTAAGATTCCGTCCCCGTAGAATTGTTCCGTCTCGTGAAGAATGAGGAAACGCGCTGTTTTCCCCCGTAGTGTCCTACTGTTACTTGAATTTGTAATGCGGGAAACCCACCGCCTTACCTCCCCCTCGTTCTGTGCGCATTGATAGCGAGGTGTTGATTTTAGGTGTATATGGATCTCAAAGTAATCCTATTAATTCAAAGTGAATAACAAAGCAGCCTGCCTCTTTTTTTTCCCCGTGCCGTTCCATTTATTCAACCTGCTAGGGCTTTGTTTCTCCATCATAATTATTTCCAAGTCAGATCCGCACTGATTTCCTGGTGGACTTGTGTACCTCCGACTAACTTGAGGAACAACGGAGCTCGGATAATTCGCACCGTTCCTCTGGGGTGGTGTTCTCTGTTTTTTTCAAGGACATTTTTATTACAAAGCTGATGGAATTTGCATATTAATTCATTTCTTTCAATTTTTAAGATTAAATGTTGTCAACATGTATCAGTGCAAGGTTTTGACAGACCTGATGAAATAGGTCAGTCATGCTTGAACGTCGCGGCGTAAAGCAGCCAGCTGCAACCTCTCTCTCTCTCTCTCTCTCTCTCTCTCTCTCTCTCTCTCTCTCTCTCTCTCTCTCTCTCTCCTTTCCTCGTCGTACACGTGGACACAAACTCGCGCCGCATACTCAATCGCTCAATCTTTCGTTCTCTTTCTGTTCCTGGTTTCCCCCTCCCCATCTCTCCGTTTCGTGCTACTTGATTAAAGGAAAAGTGCGGCCGGGGCTAAAATGACATGCCAAATTCTATCAACTTCCATTGAGGGCTCTCTCCTAAATTAGAATGCCATTAGAGGCTTTTGATTTATAAAGTGCATTTTCATGTTTCTCTTCTGTGTATTTTTCCCTCTCATGTAAGCTGCGTGACCTTTTGAGCCTGTAGTTTTGCCAGCCTCGGTCAATAAGTGAAGCGTTTTACATTCATTAATATTTTGCGCATGAGTCTAATAGCATGTCTTGACACTGATGGGTTGCAGGCCTTTTCTTGCTTGTCTGTGTTTATTTCTCTCTATTGGAAGCACAAAAACAGTACAGTATAAATGAAAGAATACACTCTAAAAAATGCTCAAGTTGGGTTGAAAATGGACAAACCCACAAATTGGGTTGTTTGAACCCAGTAAATGGACCCATTCAAACAACTCAATTTGTGGGTTTGTCCATTTTCAACCCAGCTTGAGTTGTTTTTAACCCAGCATTTTTTGTGTAGTATTTGAATTCTTAAGAACTAAACTTGAATAAGACTTAATATGAATATTACTTTTCTTTATTTCTAGCTGATATTGAAAAGCCCATATTTATCAACTGCTGATGTCTTAAAATGACTGATATATTGCAGATATATACATAATAACATTTAATTAGATGTGAACAACACAATTTATAAAATTATATGAATTACACAATATTCACTCCAAATTACTGTTCAGAACTCTTCTGCTCCCCAAGGCTACTTAATATTGTGATATATTATTGTGATTTAAATTGACTGTTTTCAATTTTAATATATATTTATTTTTGTGATACATTTATCTTAATGTCTTTACCGTCACTTTTGATCAATTTTATGCATCCTCGCTGAATAAAAGTATTAATTATTTGTATTTTTTATCTTACTGACCCCAAACTTTTAAACGGAATAGTGTATTTTCCCAGAAAGAGTCAATTTTCTATGTTGTCAGTAGATTTTGGAACAAAACCAACAACACCTAATTGTCATTGTCATTTATGATCATCCTGTAATATTTGGCTTTAAAATCTTTTTTTTTAAAACCAGCAGCATCCATATTCAACCTGATTTCAAAGGCCGTTAAAGGTTGAACGCACCGCCGTGTGCTTCTCTGATGTGATCAATCCCCTGGGTTCACATCTCATTAGTTTTGACTGAAATTGTCTTTGTGACAAGTACTATTACTGCAACACCTGTTCACCACAGAAGCCTTCACTCCAGACGACACTTACCATGTTCAACTTCTCGCTCTCTTGCACGGATTCATCCTTGACTGCGGTATGTTTAGCAGTGTCCACATGGAGAATTGAAACACTTCTGGAGGTTTACTGTGGTAGACAGATAGTGTGGGTTCGTTTTGTGTGTCTCTGGTCACTCCCGGGTGGGTGAGCACACTTCTTCCAGAACACAGGGACAGAACCGACCTCAAGACTGATAAAAACTGCCCGGCTTGTCACTGGTTCACCCTCATTACCATATTAATAATAAATGAGTGCGGTATCCCATGCAGCATTCCCCAGCGGATGAAGCTGTAGCGGAGGGCAGAGGTTATCTGACCGCTTCTTCTGTCCTGCAGTGAGAAGATCCAAACACATATGGTGACAAACACAGCATGGACAATACAATCATCTTCAGGTAGTAGTATCACATCCCACAATGCACCTTGAAAAAGAGGCCAAACTTCCTAGTGTTGAATTGATGAACCATAATAGCTATTTTAAACACACCACTTTTATTTGATTATTTCTAATTTGGCTTTAAATAATGACGGATGTCTGCATTTCTTATAAGTTTCTTATTTTGATCCTGTGCCATTAATATTTTGTGGCGAGCTGATGATTTTTTTGGTGTCAATAATACTGTCTGCAGACACAGAAATCATCTTCCCTCCAGCTGTCATAATAAAAAATATATTTAATGTCACCGGAGCCTGTGAAAATTGCTGCGTATGCACTTTTGCACATCTTCCTCCATAATATTCGGTGACATGTGTTTCAGTATTTATGTGTCACACACAAGGTTTGTCTGGTTGGCATGGCCCCTGCTGGTAGATGTCGTAACTACACATAATAGATGTGTATACAGTTGCAAGAAAAAGTATTTGAAAATGTGAATAATTTTAACTAAATAAGAGAAATCATACAAAATGCAAGCTATTTTTTTATTTTTATTTAGTACTGTCCTGAATAAGATATTTTACATAAAACACTGCGTGTTGTTCCCTGGATGATCCACGTCTCTTGTTTAAACTGCCCAACTTCTTTCAGAAAAATCCTTCAGGTCCTGCGCAATCTTCCGTTTTCCAGCATCTTTTGCATATTTAACCCCTCTTCAGCAGTAACTGTATGATTTTGAGATCCATCTTTTCACACTGAGGACGATTGAGGGACTCAAACACAAAAAAGTTTGAAACATTCACTGATGCTCTAGAAGGAAACACTTTGAATTTGAAGATCAAGTTACTGTAAATTGTACTTAATTTGGCTTCTGGCAAACGTGAAAAAAGATATTTAAACAAAATTTGTACATCTTCGTCCTGTTGAAGAGTGATGTCTGAGGCTGAGATTAGGTCAAAAGTAATCTATAAATAGCAGATTATATCACCTTAAATGTGTAATGTAATGTAAGGGATTACGTTACTAACTACAGATTTGTCATGTAATGTGGAATCAGTTACGGACTGCAATTTGTAAGTAGTTACCCAGCACTACAAGCAACATAATTGTATATTATTTTACAAATGCTCCTTTATGGTATGGTGCATGGCATAGTAGCCAATGATGTCATTTTTAAATTGACAGTTCACCCAAAAAATGAAAATGCTGTCATCTTTTATCCTCAACCTTTATGTTGTGCCGAACTTCTATGACTTACTTTCTTCTGTGAAATACAAAAGAGGATTTTTTTTAAAGAGTTGTTGTTTTGGACCCCATTGACTTTCAGTGTATGGACAAAAAAGTGATTTTTTGATTGTGTCCTCAATCATTTCAGTCTGATCTTAGCTGTTTGTTTGGCACATTTATTGAAATGTATTATGTAAATATAGATTTTCTTGTGTGAACTTGCCACAGTGATCCACTTCACAAAGAGGCTGTGCTGTTACAAACTAGACCTGACAGAAAACCTGCAATCTGTGTATGTGTCTCTGTAGCTTATTCCACATGTTCAGGGATGCTTCTTAAAAAAAAAAAATTCAGAGAGTGATTAATTATGTTGCATTTGTGGTGCAAAAAAATCTTAAGTGGACCTCAGGCCAAGGGAAAATTAAATAATAAAACAAGGCATTATGTGACCATGCATTAAAAGTGTTTTAAAATCCCGTTGCACTTATTGGTTAATAATATAATCCTGAAGTTGTTGCTTTCTCTCATTATTTGTGGTGGTGAAAATTTACGCAATCCATTACCACAGGTAAACATGACCCTACATCCATTTTTGATTTGCTCTTTAAACTGAACGACTACGCCTACATGTGAACGTTCATTTGAGGGGGAAAGAGTGCTTCAATTACAGCACTTTGAAATTCATTTACAAGCCCAAATTTGATTATTGCCTGACTTTTTCAGATGAAGGAATAATTAAAACAGTGTTAACAGCAGCTAATTGATATCCTGCGTTTGCGGTTATCACTGCGGTGTCATGTCGTCATTGAGTGATAAATGCACAACTTCATCAAGGCTGCAATTAAACCTCTGCATGCTTGACACGCAGGCCTGTCCTGAAGAGATATTTACTGCCATTGCAGAAAAGTTGTTCTGTTGCATTTTGCATAAGCCTAGTTATGTATTGCATATTTTAGCGGCTTGTTTAATTTGATTAATTTATTTTGTTCATGGCCCAATATTGTTGGATGCAGTGTGATGGTAAAAATCAGAGGGATGGAAAATACAGTTCATTACCAAACCATCATATATTAATATAGTTGAAATTTAGGTGTCCCCAACTGAGCAAACCAAAAGTCAAAGGCAACGGTGGCAAGGAACCAAAACTCATTCAGGGCATAATGGAGAAAAATAAACCTTTAGGAGAAACCAGGCTCAGTCGGGGTGCCAGTTCATATTAGATCGGCATATATATATTTTTTGGGTATCACGCAAGAGACGGGTTTATTGAATATAACGTGTCAATTACACAAGAGTATGAATATTTTAAAGTTCGGAATCGTCGCGCCTGAGACGGGTTTATTGAGGATGATGTGCCGGTGAGGCAAATTCAGCGGAGACACTAATGGACACGGCTCAGCAGACACTCCAGGATGTGCTGGTCATGACCAGACACAGGTCCACCATCCGAACCGGACACGGGCTCGATCCGGCCCACTGCAATAAACCTCGGGATAAACATTAGCGTAGATGTCACTCTTTTTATGATGTAATGAGTACATCAGGTGTTATGGGAAGTGTTCCCGATTCCGGCTGACCTAGTTAATGCAGCCTAACAATCAGTCAATTGATTTTAATAATGAAAGTTAAAAATGTTCTATGTGTATGCCATAGTAAAAAGACGTTTTTAGTCTAGATGTAAACTGACAGAGTGTGTTTGCTTCAAGAACAATACTAGGAAGACTATTCCAGAGTTTAGGTGCTAAATAGGAAAAGGATCGACCGCCTGCAGCTGATTTAGATATTCCAGGAATTATCAACTGGCCAGAGTTTTGAGACCGCAATAGATGTGATGGAGTATAATGTGTTAAGAGCTCGCTTAAGTACTGGGGAGCTAAACCATTTAGTGCTTTGAAAGGAATAAGCAAGGTTTTAAAATGTATGCGATGTTTCATAGGGAGCCAGTGCAGTGTTGAAAGAACTGGACTTAAATGAGCTGCTGCGTTTTAGGCAAGTTGGAGTTTGTTTATTAAGCGAGCAGGGCAACCACCCAGTAGAGCATTACAATAATCTGTTTTAACTTTAAAGATGCGATAGTGCTATGCAAAAAAAATAAATAAATAAATAAAATAAATAAATATATATATATTATGAATTTCCACCAAACCTAACTTTATCAGAACTGTTAGCAAAATGTGAAATATATGATATTTTGGTCATACCATCAACCCCCACATCATATCCCACATTAATATATTTATATGGACGTATACATTCATGTGGTGTACATTTGAAAGGTTCAGGTCTTGAGTTTTGCAGTTGCTTTGCCTCTTTAGTGGAGATACTGTTGCATTGTGTGAATGGATGTCAGCTGCATATTATAGTGAATGTCAAAATGGGGTTGCTATGGAAACAGGGACATTACACACATATCTACGCTACGGTGGCTATAGAGGTATATCCTGAAGGTCTGCTGAAGATACAACTCCTGAAAGATGTTCAGACCATTCAGTTTGCCGCTGAAACATTTGTTTGCGTGGGTGTTGATTAGCATCTCTTCTCTAATGTGTGTTTAAACAAACATACAAACAAGTATATTTTCAGTCTTTCAAGCTACGTACATACATTTTTTAAGCTGTTTGTGAGTAAATCTGTTATTGATGTATATAGCAGTGGAAAAAAGAGGGATGAAGAATACAACTCTCGGATGACTTCAGAGGAGAGCACAACTGTGTCGAATCGATAGAACTTGAAATTTGAGGCAGTGGTCCTTCAGTGCCTACAAACAACAAACCTTTTATAGCTTCGGTTTAAAATGTCCTCTACTGTCTCACAGAAAACAGCTTCAGCCACAGCTCCAGATTTATAATTGAACAACTGAGTTTTGAGCATTGAAGCACATGACACAAATACACATGTGCAGCACATACTGTAACAGAAAGCAATATCTGATGTGAGTCTCAGTGGTTTGAAAAGTCCAAACATATGCCTCAAAACTAGACTTGTCACATTAATAAGTATGTGCTCACAAACTTTGTTTCTATTTCTATTTCTATTTGCTAACCACACAAAACAGCCCTTTTCTTCAGAATTCTTATTTTTTTGTTCATTCTTAAACTTTCCCTTGGACTTCCTGCAATCATTTTTAGTATCTTAGCAAAACCGCCTGATATGTTTGGTTTGACTCCCAAAGAAGTCGCCCAGGTGAAGTGTACCTGTCAAGACTGTCTGCTCCCTCCTGACTCCTGTGTACTTGCTTTCTTAGTGTGTAGGGCACAGGGGTCAGTCAGGGTGATGGTCTTCAGAGAGCCATAGGCCACTGACATCTGCACCTCTTGCTGCTAATGGGTGCTGGGACATCTGGCAGGCGCTTCATTTCCTTCTGTTTAAACACGCCACTTCTCTCCCTGTCATTCTAATGGCAGTTCTGCCACCTCTCCTCAATCTGTTTCTTAGTTTACTGGGCGATATGTTGGCCCACGATCAGTCTGTTCATCCGCAATCTGGTGAGATCCCATGGCTTTTTTGTGATGTTCCCATGACCTCGACAGTCTTCTCCCAAACTCCTTCCGTATGTGCTTGTTTAAATGTACTGTGTTCATTAAGATGATCTTTCACTCCATGCCGGTTCCCCAGAGGTTCAGACGTGTTGATCTTCACCTGTTCAATGCGTGTTCTTTTTTTGTATCAAGGGTTCAGATTGTCTCTGAAATGGATGTAAATCATTTTTAAATTAGTGCTTGTTAAAGACCCAGTGAAGTGCCTAGAAACGCCCAGCATTATTCGACGTGTTAATGTAATTTCCACTGAAACAGAAGGATAGGGCGGGACATATCAAGCAGCTCCTCCCTTTTTTTAAATAGCCAATAGCATTTTGGCTTAATCACTGCTCAGCCAGAGCCATTGAGCTCGGTAAAGCCTAGTCTCCACCATATCACTTAAATATAAAGCATTCTGTGCAAAATTCAGATGGGTTTGATACACTTTGTGGTCTGCGTCTATGATCTGCTCTGCGTTATCGTGTCTCTGGACCGGAGGAGAGTGTGTGTGTGCTGCAGCAGTTTGTTTCTTTTGACTTAATTCGCCTCAATGGAAAGTATATTTACACTGTCTGAATCATTCCCTTTTCCCTATATAGTGCACTATGTGCCATTCACCATGTAGAAAATAGTAAACGTGTGAACTAATGACTGATTTTAGTCGCAGCTTCAGCATCTATTTGTAATGTAGGGGGCGGGGCTTCAGATTCTAGAGAGCATTTGATTGGACAGAAAATCTAATCAAATCACTGATCCATATTTGCGGATAAGAGACTGTAAGTTTTGAATGCTCAGGGCCCATATCTTCTAAATACGAATTTTGTCATAGCACACTAGCTAATAGATACAAGTAAGGCTACCATATTCATACTAAAAGGCAAAAAACAGGAGGACTTGAATGCTTAATTTAATTTTAAATGACTGCTTATGCTGGGTTATTTCATAGGCACATTTTTGTTTTTAGTTTGTGTGAGTATAATTTAGGAATTAATTGAGGATTTATGTTCCAGAAGAATATTAATTGAGTTTAAATATAATAACCTATGAATTTAAAGTTTAACAACCAACATGGAGATGGCTCAGTTTATTTTTTGTTGTTTATAGTTTTATTTTTCATCTGTTTTTAGTTCAAAAGAATGAATTAGCTCTTTAATTAATTAAAAACATGTTTTTAAATTAGTAGTTTTAGGGTACAATAATAATAATAATAATACGGTTTCAAAAAAACAATTTAATTGCAAAAGGTTTATTAGTGGTGCCTGCTCATACTTAGGCTTAGTGGTTTGTTTAACCGCACTGTTTATGCTGTGGACATGAATGATATCTAACTAAATCATACTACTCATTGAGTGATCAAACTTACAATTTGTACATGGCGGTTGATAAAACGGGGATAAACCTAAGCTTAAAACTTAAGCCGAAGGTCTTTTTAAACCACTTGAGCCTGCACACAATCACCACTCAAAAATCTAGTTTTAATCTGCAATCGAACATTTCAAACCATGTAAAACCTCACATCCAGAATTGCTTGGCACAGCCTGAGAAAAGGCTGTTTTTATTGTTGTCATGGGGGCTTTTCATGATCCAGTGATCCACGTCTGGAGCCTCTGGATTTTAATCTGCCTCTAAAGAGAAATTGCAATCGCGATATACAGCTGTAGCGTCCCAACATGCATCTGATTCCTCATAAAGCAATCAGAAAACAGACAAGGCAATGCAAGTGCTGACAAACTGTTCACAGCTGACTTACTGTACAGACCCACTGTTTATTCGAAGTTTATTTGCAGATGAAAGGGAGAAGAAACAAGCTCGGATTCAGTCTCTGGCATGGAATATTCGAAAGACAAATAGTACAATGTAAAGTTTTACTGCACCCAATTTATCAAGAGGGCAGTTCTGTATCCATATGCTTCCTAATGCATTTCCTTTTCCTGTTGGAGAGGCCTCTGTTTCTTGTTTCATTTTGCGTGCGTGCGTGTGTGTGTGTGTGTGTGTGTGTGTGCATGTTTTTGTGACATATGAGGACACAAATGTGTAACATGGGTATGACATAGGTGTTACAAGGAGAGGGTGAAATATGAGGACATTGACCATGTCCCCACTTTTCAAAGTGCTTATAAATCATACAGGAGTTTTTTTTAGAAAGTAAAAATCCAGAATGTTTCCTGTGATGGGTAGGTTTAGGGGCAGGGGCAGTGTAGGGGGATAGAAAATACGGTTTGCACAGTATAAAAACCCTTACGCCTATGGAAGGTCCCCAAGAACAAACGTGTGTGTACGCGTGTAATTGTTTTCTTTTGTCATGTATTTATTTATTTTTTTGCATTATTTATTTTAGATTTTTCCTCAGGATTGGTCTCAGAATACAGTGTGATCTGAAATTATTCAGGCTTTTTTTTCCCTAAACATATTCCAATATTTTCTGCAGAGATTTGCTGCATTTACTTTAGTGTACGTGTCATTTGTTTCGCCGTTCAGCATGGTGACATCTCAGACCCACGTCCGAGCTTTTCTTGCCGAGGAATCCTTTTTCATTATTGCTGGATTAAATATTGATCACAGCTTTAAGTGTCTGTAACAGCGGCTTGTGTATAATGCATTGTGAACACTGTCTCACAGGAATGCATCACAGAAACTCGAAATTATTTACTTCAGAGCCGATTTAAAAAATCACTTGGCACTTTTACATGTGCTAGACGAAGATATTAGGACTTTAAATGTGGTAAAATTAATGTATTACATGATATGAAATTAATCACAGTTAATGGGATATATATTAGTGTTTACTTCAAGCTTCAGTTTGTTTTTTATAATTAATTGCACTAATTTAAAATGTTAAATGGTGACATAAATGACTTTATTTTTGAAAGGACTGTATTGTCTGCATCTCTGTTCATCGCCATAGGGTGGCATTGAAAAATCACTCCCCACTATCTCGATATGGAGCCATCCAGTGGTCCAATTAGCACAGAGCTGTTTGAATTATACATCATTATTAACATACAGAGCAAAGCCTTCATCTGTCAGACTCGGGCCCAGTTCCTCACACCAGTCCTGAGTCTGAGAGACCCGCAGCCCACATGCTTAATCTTAATTTATTAGTACAGTAAACGCCTGACGTCCTGAATTTGTCCCAATATTTATATAAATGTAAATTGAGGAATATTATCCAGGGTAGTCCAGCTTTCCTACGGGCCTATAAGTCATACGCTGAGCGCGTCATGTACGCACGGTCTGAGTAACGTGAGGATTGCGGACGAGGACCTCCAGACCTGCCAGGTGGTTATTGATGGTCAACACTCTCAGTGAGGAGTGTAATACTTTTAAAATCTCATCATTTACTCCCAGACACATTCATTCCCAAAGGTTTCATCAAGAAAATTAATCCCAGGGCCTTTCAGACCATAAATTTACCCCCGTCTCGCACACATATTTTCCTTTTAAAAAGTCACCTCAGATATTGAGTTTTACCAAAATCTATTTTAAAGCGTTTTAAATGGCACAAAAGGTTTTAGTCTAGGTACACTATGTAATCAGAATGAAATGACCCTTCATAGATAATAATTTACAATCAACTTTTTTAAAGAGCTACATATGACAATTTACTTCTTGAATACCTTATCGAGAGATATAAACACCATCTCTACATCACTTTTACTCCCTCAGTTCTCGTCATCTCTGAAATGGAGCCAACTTTGATTCTGATTTATTACGTTAAATCGTTAACTTTTATTTATTAAAGTTATTCAAAGTAACTTTTCTCTAATTACAGATATGACGAGACACGCGTACGAGTGACGCAGGAACTCGATTTCACAAAAAAGCATCCCGCTCTGTCTAAAATAAGCACTTTTATTCACCCTAGTGAATCAGGGAAAGACAAAAACCCTGTGTTTCTGTGTTATGTCTCACTTGGATTGCAAGTGTAAGGGAGTTCACAACACAAAAACAAAAGTTGAAGTGTGTGGTGTTGTGCTGTTGCTGGAACACAGGTGCATTGTGGGGATGTAGGTTTAAGTCGAACACATAAGACTCTCTCGGCGCACGCTGCAGATTCCCTTAATCTCATGGATTGGGTGATATTGATGATTTAGCAGATCTGCCCACGTTCCTCCAGCCAGAGGGGAATCCGCTGGACTGCAGACATGGCAGCACTAGAAACTCATATGTGAACAAAACAACACGCTTCTTGACATACTCATTTCTTATTTTGAGGTGTTTCCACAAGCTGCGTTCAAACAGACTTTTTAATTCAGCACAGAGGTGACAAACAGTAAATGTATTTACACTGCAAACTGGGAAAAAATGTTTTTTACAGGAACGATGTTGCCAAAATGTGTATTTGATGTGTGCATTTATGTGGAAGATTTACATTTTAAAGGTGCCCTAGAATGATTTGTATCTACGTAGAGGGTATGTGGCTTATTTAAGGGAAAAAATGGCCAGATACAGTTTTACAGGTCCATTTACAACCCTATAAATTGTCCCTAGGATGTAATGCTCTGTTTTTGCCTTATTTGGAAGAGTCATGAATATTAATGTTGAGCTCTGCTCTGATTGGCTTATTTCAGCAGCTCACAGCTCGCAGCAGTTCAGTGAAGTGGCTTGTGAGTCCTGACCGTCCTGACAACACAGACAGACTAAATGACACTTTAAGCAAAACATCTCAAATGGAGATTGATAAAATGCAGCTTACTTGTTTATTGGTGTTTTCAGATCGTTCGTGCGGTTGCCAGATTTCAGTAATTAGTTCCTCCAAACATAGCTTTTCTGTGAAAAGAAACCCGTATACACTCCGGTTTTTACCTAAACATTTTCAATCTGGCAACCATATGCACGCAAGCTCTCTCTCGCGCGCCGGTGAACTGAAAACACCAATAAACAAGTAAGCAGTCTTGACTATCGTTTTAACTTATATGGTGGAAAAGATGAAGTTTTCAAGAAGGATCGAGTGAACGATCTGTAAGCAAAGTATCTATGGTTGTATTTTGTAATACAAAATAATATTACCCTTTGTCATTAGACACACTATTTAGTTTTGTATGGTACTTGGTGTTTCCTATTGTTACTGTACTAGCATCTTGCATCATCTAGACAATGCTGTCTCTCTAAGAAACTTTCAACTTAATCAGAAATTGTTTAAACAGCTAGTCAATAAGTGGATAAATCACTACTAACTGCTTGCAGGAATATAGTTGTAATTGCCCCTTTCTTCAGTTTAAGACGCTGAGTGAAGCTTGCTTGAAATGGGCAGAGCAAACGAACGATTTGTTGTGGTATCCGATTAATAAACCTCAACCATGTGTCATGACTCATGAGAGCCGTTTTTGCTATCTTCGAGTCTCTTCTTTACCAACAGTACATTCGGCATGTTGGACAGATGCAAATGTTGGGGGCGTGCATATAAATGATCCCCAACGCTTACGTCATGGTTGGGTTTATGTTGAGAAGCACTTTTTTTTCTGTTGAGTTTTTGATTTACGAGATTTACATAAGAAGTAGGAGGCAATGGTGTTTGAGACTCACAGTATCTGATGTCCATGTACTGAACTCTTATTATTTCACTATGGCAAGGTTAATTCAATTTTTCATTCTAGGGCACCTTTAAGCATTTCTTTAAATAGGTATTAAAACAACATTCAATAGATATTTTTTAGCACCACCAAGTTCAAATAGTTTCCTTGTTGGCAGAGGCTCTTTACACTAACTCCACCTAACAGTGCCTGACTATCACCAGACCAAGCTTAATCTTTTAAGGTTGAACATTGGTCCTGGGAGTGTGCTTGGTATTTTCTACTGCACAAGAGGCGTGATCAACGGTCATAGTTCAAATGACTCCGCACAAGTGGATAGTCCTTCAATTAATCAGACCAACGATCCATCGCTTCTTTATCCGTCATTTTGTTAAACCCGCCAATAGCGCAGAAGTCGGTTTGTGATTGGTCCCAGCTAATTTGTAACAGAAGCAGAATATGGAAATATGTACAGGGGTGCTGTGTACATGTGGTAGCTTCCTTTCCTCGCGACTTAGCTTCAGGATGTGAGGGAAGGACGCAAGGAAAAGAGGACAGAGGAATTGAATTAAGTGAAATGACACATGCTCGCTCCCTTTAGCGACAAATTCAAAGTGTCGTTATAATGATGACTCTACACCGCTGGATTTAGCTTGCACATCGTGATTCTTGAACATTAGAGATAATTATTTATTTTGTAATAGTTTCAACCTCCACAAAATCCAGCCTGAGCTGCTGGGCGAAATTAAATCGCCGGCAGATCGGGCTGGGTTTACCAGTCTATGATTGAGCCAGTCAAAATTACACAAGAAATCCAGCTGACAACTGGTGTGTAGAATAAGGTAGGGGGCATTCGCTTTTGACATGACTGACCCAGTTTGAATCAACCTTTTTCAGAACTCCCTACATCACCTCGGAGAGACATTTATTTTAAATGTGTAAAAAGTGGAAATAATAATAAAATGCCTAATGGGGATGTAATAGTGGGAATAAAGTTTAAAGTGTAACGTTAGGAGGGCTTAGAGTAATGCCTCAATAAATACAGCATACATTTATGATTTTAAATAATATAATCATATACACTGAATATGTTGATATTATTGCACACTATTATATAATATACTGTACACAGAGGCGCAAATAAAATAAAAATCTAGCTATTATTTAATGAAATGCTGTTATTTCCCTTAGTGTAAAAAGCATTTAACACTCTTTTGGTTTTAGAAAAAACTACTGTGAGGATTTACTGAAGAGTACACGCAGTGAAAAATTAGCACTGAAAAGGTGTGGACAGTTATTTTGGGGGCTGACCTTGTTGCATATGCATTTGTAGTTGCAATTTCAGACACAAAATGTATGGGAAAAGAGTATTTAAATGAATCACACAAGGTAATCTACCTAAAAGTGTGAATAGTTTGCACTTGTCAATTTACTGGTATTTGCATCGTTATTTACCACCCAAAAAAATCATGTCTTAAACCAGATGCTAATTTGCGCTGCTCTGGGTAGATTGTGTTAGTCATTTTTTTGTTCTTTCATTTGAACTTTCCACTCAACTTTTTTAGTTTTCACACTAATTTACCATTTAGTAGCATAAATAGCATCTATCAGTACTTGCAAGTTGTAAAGTTTATCAAATGTTTACAATAAAACATACTTTTCAAATAATGCGCTCATTTATGGCTGACAAAGCAAAGGGATTCCCTTTTGTTTTAGGCCTTAAAATGTGTGTAAGATTAATTAATTATATGATATGCTAATTCAATTCCCATTCTTTGCTATTGTTCAGTGGTACAAGGGCAATCCTAAAATTTAGCGTATTGTTCAGGCATTAATAATGACTGGTAGTATTAAATAAAATATGGACAAATGTGGTATTTTGTGAAGGTTGAAACTATTCCAATATAAATAGTTATCTGTAATGTTCAAGAATCGCCGTAGAGTCATCATTAATTGTCTGTTGCGAAGGTTTTACTGTACAATTCATATTCCTGTCATTATCAGCAAAGTGAGGTCGCAGAGGGCACGTGGTAAGTGACCTTTCTCTGTCCGAGCGCTGCACGTGTAAAAAAAGGACGGCGAATCTTAAAGCCTGTCTCATTCTTAATGAAAATGGTGAGTTGCAACGGCCTCTGATCTTGTGTTTTAGTCAAATAGAACTCTACGCTTGACTGACAGCTCTGATCTAAAGCATTTAAGTGCAAGTTTTGATCTCTCTGCCTTTGATTAAAACTAATGAGCTCATTTAATTCAAAATGGGAATCTCTGATAAGAGAAATAAGGTTGATGTGATTGGATTAGAGAGGCGAATTAAACTCTTAGAGCTGAAGTTTGTGCTTATATAGTGTATTAAAAAGCTGTTGGCATATTCTTGTGTGTTAGATGATGAGAAAAATTTCATAGTAATTCATATTTAATCAGAAGAAATGAAATGACTAAATATAACATGGCTCTGCCTTTTCCCCAGAGTGATAAAGGACTAGTTAGATTTTAAATGACATTTAATTCATGTTCAGAGAGAGAGAGAGAGAGAGAGAGAGAGAGAGAGAGAGAGAGAGAGAGAGAGAGAGAGAGAGAGAGAGAGAGAGAGAATCTCTTCAAATATACTTATGTTACAGATTGTAACAGATTTTGTTTGTGTTCTTAATGTTTTTTTTGTTTTGTTTTTTCAAATGGTTTTAATATATATATTTTTTTTCTTTAATTTTATTTTAGCCAGACTTTCAGTCTTAAACTGAATTTCGTCATTAAATATTAGTCAGATTTATTATTATGATTGATGTGAAATGAAAACAGTATTTCAGTATTTATTGTTTTAATATTTAAAGATTAACATTATATTTATTGAAAATGATTACAGTGGTTTCAGTGACACATTTTTACAAAAATAAATGATTATAATTTGATTCATATAAAATTAATACATTTAAAAATTTTATTTATTCCTGTGACGCAAAGCTGTATTTTCAGCATCATTCCTTCTGTGTCACATGATCCTTCAGAAATCATTCTAATACGATGATTTGCTGCTCAATAAACATGTATTATATATGTTAGAAAACTTACCTGCTGCTTAACATTTTTCTGGAAACATTGATACCAAAAAATAAAAATCTCAGATGCTTTGGCTCTGAGAACCCATCTATGATGACTATTTTTTTTTTTTTTCTATTTTACAAAGTACTGCTGCTGCCCAGATGGTAATGTCTAAATATTTCAAAAAAAGTATTGTCTGGATCTCCTCTGGGAAGGACATTTAGAAATCAGACCTCTGGTTTTAATTGAATGTCCCTGATTTAAAGATTTGTGGAAAGATTAAAAAAAGAGAGACAGGGAGAAATTAACACCTATATTTATCAAAGATGCATTACATTATCACGGTCACTTTTGATCAAATAATAAAACATTTTTAAAAAGATACACTGAATAAATGCAAACACATACGGTTTGAACTGCATTGAACTTTCTATTAAAGAATCAAAAAAAAGTATCACCATTTCCACAAAAATATGAACATATGCGAACATTTGTCATAATATTTGATCAGCCTTGATGAGAGAGAATTCTTTTAAAAACATTAATGCTTCCAAAATATAACTAGTGAGAGTATGAAAAGTTTGTTTGAATAGAGTTTCTTTTTTCCGGGCTGGACCTCCCCTGATACCTGATTGTAACATGTTGAATGTCAAGACAAATTAAAATGTGCAATTAATTTGGCTAATCAAGCGTGTTACAGCAAATTAGCAGAACCTCTGTTGTTCCTCAGCTGTCCTTGTGTTAAGATCAAGGCTAGAAATCTTTTCTTTTTTTCTCATCTGGTAAGAAATGTATTATAGGCTAGTATAAGAACTATATTATTTTACTGGCTGTAAATGAAAGTTCTACATTGTAATGTTTTGTGAAGGAAACGTGGGTGAGCAAGGTGTTGCTGGGTGATTTCTTACTAAACCAAGTTTGTTAAAATGGCTCTCTTCTTAATTTTCCCATTTCCTAATTTACACATTCCTATGAAGGCAAATACATCTAACAGCAGCTTGGGGAGGTTTCTTCATTTGCCATGTAGTGTATAAAGCAATTATGTTTGTCAAGGCTCCGTTTCATGCTATTAGTAAATACAATTAAAACATTGTCAAAGTTTGATTAGCACCTTCCCCTTATCAGGTTGTGCTGTTTCATTAACTGTCTACCGAGAGATGATAGAAACTCAATGAGAAGATATTGCACATCATACTCACTAAAGCGGTCTGATATCTCACGTCTTATTTCAGTGTTGTAATAGGATGTTTGTTGTTTGTTTCCGCAGTGGAGTCGAGCAGCCCTAGTCTTCTGTCGCCGGATAACACTCTAGAACGTTCCTTCTTTGTCCGTATGAAGTCCACACTCACCAAGAGAGGCGTCCACATCAAGTCCTCTGGATACAAGGTAAAACTGGGACCTGGATGATTGGCATCATGTTCTAGAAGAATGAAAATCGCTCAGCCTTGTATCATATTGTCTCATAGTGGTGGAATTATATATATGTCACGGCCAGACAAACAAAAATCGGCCAATATTCAACGCTTTGAGATCATAATCGGGCAATAACTTACCATGTAACATTGCATAATTTACAAGAGCTTTAGTAGAATTTAGCAATCATTTCTGTTTTGTAAAGAAATGAATAGTCTACCGTTAGAATTTTAGGGGCTAATACATTTTTTAAATAAGATAAATCAATTAATTTATTGAGCAAGAATGCATAAATTGATCAAGATTAACAGTATAGACATGTTTAATGTAAATATATATATATATATATATTACAAATAAATGCAGTTCTTTTGAACTTTCTATTCATCAATGAAACATGAAAATAATAACTATTTAAAATGTATTAGATTATATTAGAATAAATTAAAATGTTTTCAACATTGATAATAATAATAATAAAATATGAACACAAAATGAGCCTATTAGAAGGATTTCTGAAAAAGCACGTGACACTGAAGATGGGAGTAATGGTGTAAAACAGAAAATATTACTGACCCAAAACTTTTGAACTGTAAGTTGGCATTATTCATACTTGTGTACTATTATAATCATTCAGAAAGATGCTCAGGAACAGTGATTAGATGCACCTTTTGCACCTTAATGCTGCAACCATAGCCAATACTACACTGATAAAGCACGTCACCAAAGGCTGTACTTAAAGTGTTGTCAAAAGTATTTTTATTATTTCGATACTGAAATATCTTAAACAATTACAATACTCCTTTTCTGCAGTATTGATACACTGAAACCAGGTGCATGGTCTCACTCTCTCTCCTCTCCAATGGTGAATTGACACACATTCACTCGTCTCATTCGCTCAATGGACATTTTGGCTCGGGTATTGCGCACAATTTTACTCATTCCTGCAGGTGTCACGCTCACACCAAGAAACGTTCGCACTAAGGCTATTACAGTTTTGCATTTTTAAATTAGTTTTTATTTTAATATTACATTTTTGTTTAGTTTTAGTTAGTTTCATAAATTGTTTATGATAAAAAAAGTATATATTTAGTTTCAGTTTTAGTAAATATAGTTTAGTAGATTAACCAGAACGAAGTGTAGACCAAAGCAAGACTTTTAATTTCAGTAAAGTTTAAGGTTTGCACAGATCAGAGTTAACTATTGAGCACACATCTTACAATACAAATAAAATAATGGTCTGAGATTGAACAAAGAACCAAATAAATGCAACTTAAAAATATAAAAAGTTAAAATTATGAAAATTCCAGACAAACTCATTCAAATTAAAGTTGCAATGTTGTTAATATTGCCTACTCACTTAATCCTTTGAGATTTGTTTTAATATAAAGTGCATTAAAAATAAAATGTATTATTATTATTATTTTTATTATTACTTCCGTCACAGAATAGCAGTTAATCAGCTCTGACCAATAGTTTTAGTCTTAGTTTCGGTTTTCTTTTACAAAAATAAGCTTGGTGTGGACCACTGATCTTTTATAAATGGCGCTCACACAAAGACGTTTCTCAAACTACACGCAAGTACAATATTAAGATCTTTTTCGTGGCTTATTGCACTTAAACGATCAAATACACAAAACAAAATATCAAAATGCCCTTCTTGGTGAGTATTTTTGTGAACGCAGTCAGTTTTGTAACGTAAATAAAGAAAATGCATGTCGTGTCACAGTATCTTGAATCTGTGCATAAACAATTAAAGTGACAGCAGCCTAATAAACCTGGGGTTGTTTGTCATGTCAATCAAAGAACAAAAGACAATGAGAAAATCACTTGCTGCTTTTGACTGAATAACTTTTGTAACTTAAATTGTAAGCATTAATCTGTATTTATTTTTTACAATGAAGACTATCCAGTGTTCTTTTTACCTTTGATTAATTTCTGTAGCATTTCTTACCTGAATACCACTGTTAAACTCACCTGGAAAACTTCGTCATTTTTTATTTGTATTTTTAATTTTTCATCTTTTTATCTATTCATCTATTTCATCTATTTTTCATCTTTTTCTTTAGTTCAAAGTTTCAAATAAAGCCTCCCTGTGCAGCGTATAAGCACTCTCAGAAAAAAAGGTACAGTTCTGTCACTGGGGCGGTACCCTAAGTTACAAAAGTGAAAAGGTACATTTTTGTACCCCTAAATGGTACATATTAGTACCTTAAAAAGTACATATCAGTACTTTAAGAGTGCAGATTAGTACCTTAAAGGTACATAGTAGTACCTGAAAGGTACATATTAGTACCTTTTTAGTTTTGTACCTTAGGGCCCTAGTGACAGAAATGTACCTTTTTTTCTGACAGTGAGCTATTGCAACAAAATTACCCAAATTATCGAAGAATTATTAGATCAGTTTGATTTTTCAGTATTGTGCCAAAATCAGATTGTAAATAGAGAAGTAGATGATTGTTTGGATGTGCCTTTGAGTGAACGACTACGATCCAAACCCCCCTGCTGCATCCATCTGGACATAGATTGGATGCAAATAAGCGTGAAGTCGGGGAGCGCACTAACCCATAGCATAAATATTCACACATGCACATTCGCATATATTACCAGCCAGACAAGGACACTTCTTATTGCATTTACTCCAAATTAAGTCAATATTTGTGTTGTTACATAATACAAAAGTATGAATTTTGCATACGACTCGCCGGCATTAGGTGATAGGTGCGAGACGGAGGGAAGCGGAGCGCGGCACGCATCATGGCTGTTTATATCTCCTCTTCACTCTGGAGGTCAAATCAAAGTGAATTCTTCTCCAGCTTAAACCAGTCTTTTCTTTTTTTGCCAAGGCGTCTCGGCCCCCGGCTCAGTTAATGCACTCATGTAAAAGCTCTCTATCATTACTTGTGCCGTATCGCATTTCAAAAGCACTCCAGAGAATCCCTAGGAACAGATGAATCTTATTCCTTATGTATACCTATTCTATATTCACCGACGCGGTGACGGGCGGGGGAGAGAGAGCATTGTGTGCTGAACCATGAATTATAAAAATTGATCCCTTTGTTATGTTGGCTTGTATTAAATTGAGATATGCTATGCGGCTGCCTCTCGCTGCGGCCGCGGTGAACCCTTGCCATGTCAGTTTGCATTTAGCAGCCTGAGCATATTTAATGTTTTGCCAGAGCTTATGATGTTCTTGCCAAGAGCACTCCTGCAGCAATTCACCGACGAGTCTCTCTTTGTGGCAATTACTTCAAAAGTTGTATTTTCCATCTAACTTTTTGATGCCCCTCTCTTTGGGCTTCAGTAGAATCATTTCCATTTTGTATGCTTTTAATACGACTCAGTGTTTATTTATTGAAAGACCCATTGTAATACGTAAGTGGAGATGGATGTGTATTCTGGAGTGTGTTGTGTGGGCTGGCGTTCTCTGGTGTGCCGCTCTGTTTATGAGAATCCGTGCACGGATTTAATATCGGCCGTAATTGGACATCGCCTTCTGATCGCAGCCTGCTGTGATGTCTTATTGAAGCTCTGCAACATGCATCAAGTGTGTTTGCGACGTACAGCTCGTCTGTCTGCTGCACGCTCACTCAGTGATAATAGTCATCGAAGACCAGAAACAAACATTTTGTCAGCTGTCAGTTCTAATTTCTCTAAGAATACCTATTCAACCAGTTTCAAAGCTGCTGCATGTTATTTTTATGACCAGTTATTAGTTCAAATATTGCTATGAAACCATGAAAAATGATTGATTTAAAAATGATGAATCTAACATTTTCTACAGCCAATCTACATTTTCTCTTTCTACATTTTTATACATTTTAATAATAATAATTAATTAACTGTATATAGCACTTCTCTCGACACTCAAAGCACTTTACACATTTGGAGGATTCTCCTCAACCACCACCATTAAAGGGTTAATTTACCAAAAACCGAAAATTCTGTCATTAATTACTCACTTTAACTTCAATTACTCGTTCCAAAACTGAACACAAATTTAAAAAAATCATGATCTTAGTGGATCTTTCTGTCCCTCCATTGACAGCCTACGCAACTACTGCTTTCGAGCCCCAGAAAATAGTATATAGTAAAGACATTAAAAGTAATCCATGTGACTTTAGGGTTAAAAAAACAAAAATATTTACCACTTTATTTACTAAATATCAATGTCTGCTCTCGTGTCAACACAACACGCATGCGTCCTATTTGGTAAATTATATGACATTCATATTTTGTAAATAAAGTGGTAAATTATGTTTTTTGTGCAAATGATACACTCACATCACTTCATTAAACTGAGGTTAAACCCCTGGAGTCACATGGGTTACTTTTATGATGTCTTTACTTCCTTTCTGGGGCTTGAGTGGTAGTAGGATGTCAGTGTAGGGAAGTCAAAGCTCTCAGATTTCATTAAAAAGATCTTCCCTTGTGTTCTTAAGAAGAGTATTTAAAATGACAACATTTAAATTTTGGGGTAAACTCTACCTTTAAACCACCTAAAATCTAGAAAATAAATGGTCATGGCTGTTATTTGACAGCTACTCAACTACTAATTCACAAACAAACAAAAATAATACTACTAAAAAAACATTGTGCATTGTCCAGATTTTGTTATTCCAACAAAATATTATTATTTAAAAAAAAAAAAAAAATATATATATATATATATATATATATATATATATATATATATATATATATATATATATATATATAATAAAATCCCTATAATATTACATTATAAAATATATATTTTATAATATATATATATTATAAAATCACAAAGTAAACAGTGCTTTAAAACCAGGATTTCCTATCTGAATATGACATCACTAAACTTTGCAGTCATCTTTAATTGGCCCATGATTTGAGATGGGTTTTGAATTCTGTGAAGTTCGAAACAAACTCTCTCAACTCTAAACCAGAAGGATCACTCTTTTTTAGTGACTGTGGCAGTCCGTCGTTCCTGGGGTTTGAGTTTGCTTGTCCCTCAGCGGAAATGTACAAAGCATCAAAGACCCCCACCGGCCTGAGCACTCGGTGACTTCGGGGCCCAGACTGTCTATATGAATGATGCTAATAGCATCTCACCAATCTCTGAGGTGAACCAATGAAAGGATAGTGTCAGAAGTTTAAAACACTACAAAAACAATCCCCTCCAGGTTTCCCTTGGTGATTTAAATGGATAGATCCAAAGAAGAACATTGTTACCGATCTAGTCAATGCATCCTCTGGGCAAAACGAGCTACAAAAGACTTTAAAGCATTACAAACTTTAAAGCCAGAGAAAAAGTAATTAGTTCTCTGCCTATGTTATTTCTCGATAATTTCAGAATAAATTTGGGCTTGTTTTATATAAATATATACATGTCATGAACATGTATAACTGGTACAAGAACCTAAGAATCTTGGTTTGGATCTTGGTCAAGTGTACACTAGTGCATGGAGTACATATTAGATTACCAAAGAGCTTTGTCTGTTTTATGAGTTCAGTCGTTTTTAAAATGGAGGTGGGTAGAGATCGGTTGGCCATTTTTATATTGGCCATGTTCTCTGACCCATGAAGAGGTTTATTTTAGGTTTTATACTTACTAACAGGTTTATATATAATTGAGGGAACAATTGCATCTGATCTGTTCATAATTTTCCGCTTTATGTCCTCTTCAAGGTCATCCACGTTACCGGCAGGCTGCGGATAAGAATGGCATTAACACACAGTCGTTCGGTACCCAATCAAATCATGGGCATGGTCGTGGTGGCACATGCACTTCCTCCACCAACCATCAATGAGGTTCGGATCGACTGCCAGATGTTTGTTACACGGGTCAACATGGATCTCAACATCGTCTACTGTGAAAACAGGTAATACTCTTTAGCTCATCCCTGTCTTATCTGGCTTTGGTGATGTCATTTTATGTTTTTGCACAATTTCGCATTGTATTTGCACAATCTTATATGCATTTCCAAGTATTGTGTGCAGTTTGACATAAGACTTTTTTTTATTTCCCGTAAAGAATGATAAATGGTGCCAAATGAAATTTCAATTTCGGTGGCTTAGAGATCAAAATATGACATTATTGTAGAACGGAAGGATCAGTGGGTGAAAATGTGTTTTGCAAGAGTGGATAATCAGCCACACAGTAATGTCCATGTGCAGTTCATTATAGAGCTGATAGTGATGAGTTCTACTTAAACGCAATCCCAGAATGACCTTGTTTCAACATCTATCGCTCGTTTGAAAAGCCAGCCAAGAAAAAACCCTCTTTTGTACTTACAAAACATCTGTGGTTCCACTGCTGCCCCATAAAATGAGAACATCTTAATTTGGCCTGGCTTGAAAGGAAATATCATATTAGTTTTATTAGTTTTATTTATATCTCTAGGATTGAAGTCATCCCAGCGTCTGCTAAAAATTTTACCACTCCCCTGCACTTAACATATTTATGAGAGAATGGAATCGGGCCAAGTCTATAGCGGAGTTATCTTCACAGCAAAAGCCTGCTTTAAAATGGAGGTGGATAGAGATCGGTTGGCCGTTTTTTTTAATGCTGGCCATGTTCTCTGATCCGTGTAGAGAAGGACTGCAGGTTAGAGTCGAATAATGTCTTAAAATAATGGTATTTGCCCAACTGAAAGGCATTTGGTGTATTTTTAACCACCTGTTTTTATCAGCTTTTTGCTTTTAGATTCAGCAAGCAGTTGGGAAAGCTACAGTAGGTCAGAAAATATTATGCCTATAATGAAAACAGGCTGACAGCTTGCTGTCACAGATGGAAATCTTTTTAATGAATAAAATCTGGCGCACTATATATTTAGCTTACAGAGGGGCTGGGAAATTAGAATCTCTCGAAACCAATCAGGGCTGCGTTTCCCAAAAGCATCATAAGCCTAAGTAGATCGTGGGACGATTATCACCAAAGGTCTCTACGATCAACTTGGCCCGCGATGCTTTTGGGAAACGCAGCCCATGTCGTTGCCCTATTTTAATCTGTCATTGACTAGGAGAATATAATAACCCGCAGTAAGTGTGCCTTCTTTTTGGTGACTACTTGATCAAACTGCTTAATAGTGGGGGAAAACAAAATGGTGTCAATTTTTATTTTATGTTGAATCCTTTCCAGAATCAGCGACTACATGGACCTCACACCTGTCGACATTGTAGGGAAGAGATGTTATCACTTCATTCACGCAGAGGACGTGGAAGGCATTCGGCAAAGCCATTTAGACCGTGAGTATCCATCCAATCAATCTGTGCAGCCACCCAACAGTGCCAAAAACTACAGGATGGTTGTTAAAGAGCAAGATTCAGTGTCCTTACATGCTTTAGCGGGACTCATTGATCATTGGTCAATGACATCCTGAGAGCACACCGTGTTACGTGCCAAAGCTGGTGTAATGTGTTCGCTGCAGCACTTCAGCGTAATGGGACAGCAGTGTGACAGGCAAGATTATCCATGCTAGCGGTTCTTCTCATAACTGTCCATGAAGAACCGCTTCCCTCTGCCAGACGGGTAGGCGAACGCACGTCTACCAAACAAGCCCTGTATCGCTCGCGAGGCATAGAACGTGACTGAGAATCTGTTCGTTTGACAGTCTTACACATTTCACTCCTCCTTTCAGGTTCAGTTGCTCCTCTCAATGTACAGGCGCCACATTTCGAGTGCATTTTTATGTCATGTAGTATTCATCTGGGCCTATCCACCGCTGCAGAGCTCTTTGAAGGTCCCTCAACCTTCTGCACGCGCTGCTTTCATCGCGCTCGGCAGGAGGGCCGCTGACCGTCTGGAGGAACGTTCATGCTTCTTGAATATCCTAAATCATCTGTTAAGTGTGTTTTGGCAGCACACCTTTTCCTCTCCCCTCCACCACCATGGCAGAAATTCAAAGCGTCATTGAGAGCGGCGTAGCGTTTCATACAGTAAATGTGTGTGCTGCTCTACAGCAGGCAGGTTGCCATTATTTAAGTAGTGAGGGTTGAGGCACAGGAAGAGGAGGAGGAGGGGGATAAATCCCTCGTTTTATTAGGTGTTTGCAGAGGAGGGCGGGTGTCCTTGGGGCTGGCAAGGGAATTTGGAGCTGTCTGATTAGATATTGGGAGTTCAACTGAATTAGAGCGCAATTACCACTGTATTGCACTGTCCCTTTGCCTTAAAAAGCCACCAGATTGGGTCCATTAGACCTTGATTTGAAACCCAGCAGAGGCAGAGGAGAGAGGACTGAAGCCCTGGATTGCATTGATAGCGGAAAGAGAGAAAGAGATGGTGTGAAAGGAGAGAGAGGAATAGATACTAAGAGAGAACTGCACATCCCCAGCTAGCCCCGGCGTTCTAACCATCTATTACGCATTAGCGTGGCGGCAATCAACATAAATCTAGCTTCACTGCGAATGGCCGTTCATGTCGCTGCAGTAGAGAGTGAATAGGGTTGTCATTCCTGCATTTTACTTTGTACGTTTATGCTCAATATGAAGAAAACTTCACTTCCCAAGCTGTAATCTACTCTTAATTTAAAGAAGTTCAACTACAGTCAAGTGATGCTTTAAAAAAAAAAAAAATTAAGCTACCGTGCAGAATGAATCTATTCATGAGGCAATGTACATGAACAATCATACACTGATTATGCTGAATAACCTGACAACGTTCTAAGGTCATGTAAATGCATTACACATTCCTTTGATCTGGTAAAAGTCAAGCAGTTTATGGAAATAAAGATATCCTTCAGCAGAAAAACCTCCTTTCAAATCTAATGTGACATTTTGTTACATTTTTGTGTTTTAGGAAAAATCATATTTTGATATTTATCAGCATCTTTGTTCAAATAAATTAGATATTTATATGTTTTGTGCAATAATAATATTCATCTTAATCTAATTCAATCTCATTTTGAGCAGATTCATTTACACCAAATACTGTACTAATAATGAATACAACTAGATATTGGTAGATAAATGCGTTGAACTGATTAAGTAGATTCCTTTAAATGAGAGAGACCATAGTTTAGAGAGCGTTTGATTATTGCTAATTATTCCTGCAGTCACGCTACTACTTTTGGCTTTATTTCCCAATACGGGTTAAAGTAAGAAAGCACAACTAAATGCACCACAATGACGTGCGTGTCATCTAGGCTTCTATCAACGCCAGATATTCAGGTGTCTGCATGAACATAACGCGCGTGCGTGACTAAGGAGCAGATATACCGATCTCCCGCTGATTGCTAATCAGACACTGATATCAGATCACACAGGGCCATCAGATTGGCTAGAGCCAGGGATAAGAGGGATGATGTCAGTCTGGTCAAACCTCTAGACAGATCTGTGCTACAGATGCAGTGACGTGAGCGGCGCAGAGAAGACATCTCCTCGGGCTTGAGTGCATGTGGTAGTGTCCTTAATGCGTTGGGATGTATGATTTATTACAGATGCATATCGGAGAGTTCACTTAAACACTTAAGCATCTGCTTAAGTGTTTAAAAGCCTGATAAAGCATTTCAAGCAAATCTGTTCAAATTGAGCACCTTGACCTACAGTTGCTTAGAGTTGTTTATGCTCCTTTATAAAATGGAAAGTTAAGACAAGTTTCTGAACTTAAAAGTGGTTAAAATGTCCTGTTTAATGCAAAATTGCTTGACAACCATAAACAACCAACAGTTGGGCTTATGAACTATATTAATTAGCAGAAAAAGTTGTTTAGTTATGAATTGAATTCGTATTGCTGTAACTGCCATTTTTTTAAAGCAATAATGCATTCAAGGTTGTGTATAACAGTGGTTGTAAACACAAAGTTCTGTCATGAATCTCTAGATGGCGATTGAAGGTAACTCAATCTGCTTGCAATCACTATACAGGGCACAGCTGATTGGTTCCTGCTATATCAATAGCCAATGAGCATGCTCAACCTTCAAATACTTTGTCAGTATTGCTGTAACAGTACAGCACTTTTTCAGAAAACCCTCCACCTTCCCCAGCTCCACTCTGCTATGGGTAAGTCATGTACACTATACTGTGCAGCAGCAGTATGTCTTACTTACTTACAGTGTGTGTATTCACAGTAGAAAGTCATGTACTTGCTCTGCCGCAGCCAAGACCAAACATATTAATTGTCATACCCATGCCAAAAACACCAAGTCGTCATGACAGAACTACATTTGAGGTAAAGTCACTGTACTGCACAGCCGCTCGTGGTCTTTTTACTACTTTAGGGCATGCTAAAACATAAACCCTCATCTACTTGTTTAACAGCTTAATTTTCAGCTTATAACTGGATACAAATGAGCTCTAGTTTACGGAAGGAAAAGCCAACTGTGGTGCTCATGAAGCATTTGAGGGCAGGTGTTTTATACAGGCAGAAATGCATTGTGACAGCTCTGACCTCACCTGTGTCAGCTTCAGAACAGGACCAACATGGCTTAAATTAATAAAAGACACCGTGTTACACGACGTCGTATAATACTCACCACATAAATGCTCCACGGGTGTGTGTGTGTGTGTTTTTACCAGCTGAGAAAGAGCGAGAGAGAGACAGAGGTGGGAAACGATGGCTCACAGAAGTGTGGAGAAACCCCAGGAGACTGAAGCTCTGTGCCTGAAGGCAGACTACAAGAGCCGGTCTCTGAAGAGTAGTTCAAACTGACTTTAATGAAAAACTCCCTTCACTCCTTATTGTGCTTGAAGATAGACTCCACAGCTGCGGAAAAATACACCTGCTCTAACACCCATTGCATGTACCGTTGACAATGTTTCTTCAGGTTCCTTCCATAATGGATTCAGAGTAAATATGAAATAGACGTTTCTGCATCCATGGATATACTGTATTTACGTCATCAGTGATTCATTTGAATATATTGTTGTGGTTTTGATGTAATTCATTTTAACCAGTTTAGCCAAGGTTGTCAACTAGTCTTACTCAAGTGGCTGGTAGACCAGTATTCTCAACCAACGCATGGCTGCAAGCTGACCAGCTAGAAACTGGATTTATTCATTGTATACACAACACTAGAACATCTTTAAAACCAGCAGATGATTTAATCTTTACTCTTAGTTATTCGAAATGCCTTGAAAATGTGGTGCTTTGAAAATCATGATCGTAGTCATAATTTTCACTTCTCGCCGTTTCTCTAAATGACTTGTTTTTACTTCCTCTGCTGGTGAAGGTTCGCCATTAAAGCCAAAGAATACAAGTTAAAAACCTCCGATTCACTTGTTCAGCTAAACCATGACTAGGTGCAGCAGATCTGCATGTCTATTCTCTCATTCATAAAAGGCTTGTCTTTACAATAATACCCCAGTGGACTGCAAGGACTTTTCCATAAAGCAATTTCACGGGTGTAAATTACTTACTTTTATATGACAGTGACACCCTCCACCCCTCCTGCTGGAAGTGAGGCCACGCTGGGTAAAGGGTATCTGAAAGGTAGCTGCTATTATGGAAGGGATCCAAGTGATTTAACAGAACTGAAGGACAGAGGCCCTGCCGCAGAGAGAGCGAGAGAGATAGAATGAGAAAGAACGGAAGTAGAGAGGGAGAGAGACGGAGAGAGAGAGAGAGACCATCCTGCAGGCTTGCCCGAGGCTCCAGGAGAAGGCAGTCAGATTAAAGAGGCCGTATTCCTTTTAAAGCCTCCAAAAGCAGCCAACGACTCCTGCACCGGAAAAAAAGAAAAGAGGGATACAGAAAGAGAAGAGCGAGGAGGGGGAGAGAGAAAAGGGTGGCTTCATTACCACTAAATCAATAACTCAAGCAGCCCCTGATTGATTTAATGGCAGCGTAACTGAAAGGGGGTTGAAAAATAAGCCTCACCTGTACAGACGTGGTGCCGGGCGGAGCCAAGGGGGCCAGCTCATCAAATGCAATGCAGATGAGATCAGGTTTAAAGGCAGGGGGAAAAATGTCGTGGAAACTTGTAGACAGTAATGAGGGTTTAAAGGGACTGGTCAGACTCGCGTGCTCACAGATATGGGGGGTATGCCAAAACAATATATTCACTATAGCAGTTCTTCATTTTATCATCATATTCTATATGTGAAACAACAGAAGTGTTTTTTTTCCCCAACACTTTTTCTTAGATACATTCCATGTATACTGAACCCTTCTATAGACTCTCAGTAGCATGTAAACTTTGCTGAAGAGAGTGAAGGTGAGTCAAGGGCATGCCTATTGGCCACAGCGAACAAGTCAGATAAACAACTCTCGGCTTTTTGTCTCAATTTCCTGGAGTTACAGCTTAGTTTTACATTTATTGGTACAGAAAGCAGTCGGTGAACTAAAGTCAATTATCAGAGCCTTTGGGACGGCTTCTTAAACAATGCTATTAGTCTGTAATGATTTTAATTACTAGACTTATTCTTATATAAATCATTCTTCTCAATGGACTCTTTTTATGGAAAGGGCTATTTGTAGCTGTAATTAAACCTAGAATCTGAATTTACTGCCGTGCTTGGATTCCGACTGTTTCTATTTTGCAGAACAATGATTAATGCAAATTCATATTATTTGAGATCGCCATTTAGCGCTTAATTTAGCCAAAATTATGGCAACTGCCACAGTGTCTTCACATGAGTAGCCTCAGACAAGGACACAATTACAGAGCCCTTAGCAAACAGTCACAGCACCCTCTACTGGGCTTTGGAGATTAATCACATGTTCAGGATGTTCACACAGCATGAAATAATGGATGGGTTTGAGATTTACCTGGGCACACTAAATGCAAATATTAGGATTATTATTAATGGTTGTTGTAATTAAACCCGAGTATATGTATTGCTGTAAACTTTTGAAAAATTAAGCAGTCTGATTTCATATATTAGATAGTTCACAGGTTTATTCCCTCTTTTTCCTTCTTCCATCTCCTTTCCTTTCATATATCCTCTCCTCTTTCTATAGTGATGAATAAAGGTCAATGTGTGACGAAGTATTACCGCTGGATTCAGAAGAATGGAGGTTATATATGGATCCAGTCCAGTGCCACTATTGCAATCAACGCCAAGAACGCCAATGAAAAAAACATCATCTGGGTCAACTATGTACTGAGGTACACGAGTCTTTTGCTTTGATGAAAATGCCATATCTTTAGATTTTGATTTGTTCCATCCGGAACTGTAACAAGATGAAAGTATTTTCCACTCGAGTGTTAGCAATAGCCTGTCCTTCTGTAAGATGACGAAGGCTAAACACCCCACTCTTCTTAAAACGCTTTTGGGTCTGTGTATGGGCTTAGAGATCATTAGAATGCTCTGTGGTTTGGGCTGCAGTGAATCAATCAGGATGTCTGGAACATTCTAGAGAAGAGAGTGAAGGATGTTTCACATGGCAAAGTGAATGAATTCTATCTTCTAAACATGTTTTTTTGTGGTTTATTTTTTGGGCAGTAATCCAGAGTACAAAGACACACCTATGGATATCGCACAGCTGCCTAACCTGCCAGAGAAAGCATCAGAGTCCTCGGAAACATCTGATTCTGAATCCGACTCCAAGGAGAACTCTGGTAGCGTACCATTCTCATCTCATTGCTTTGCTAATATTTGCCACAAAACAGTTCAGAATAAGTCAAAAGTTGCTCGTTTAATCCCCACATGGAGCCACCCATTATCAGGGCCGTGTTAAGCCTTTGCGGGGCCCTGGGCTAAGTTTTTGCGGGGCCCTTGCCCCCCGAACCTGTCAGCATTACAATACACCCTTTAAATGTCATGGTTAAACAACGTTTTATTCAATTAATCACTTTAGATTTACTTTAGATTCATTATATATTATGTTGCTCATGCAAGTGGCAAAATATTTAAACTAGGCCTATGTTAAAATTAAAAACATTTTACATTAAAACTTACAATAGACAAAAGATCTAGTCTTTAATTTCTTTAATTTTTAAATCTTTTAAGAAATCCTGCAGGTCATAAAGAACTTTATTACTCCACCTTCAAGAAAGGACAAGAGCTCTCCATTATGTCTCCCTATTTACCAAATGTGTCTGTTTTCTTGCTTTACCCGAGGCAAAAAGTCATTGAAACAGATTAGACTTTATATTACATGAATCTGTGGTGAAATAACCAGATTTTCACTTCAATGCATGTTTAATGCGAACAACGTTCTATCACTTTAATTCAGACGCTGCAGACGCACCGCTCCTGGAAAGCACTGCCGGACCGCATCCGTGTGCAGTGAGATAGCTGAAATCTGTTAACATTGGGACGTATAACAGGCGATCTATTCGTGATCAAACTAGTTGCGTTGCAGATCTAAGCAGTTCATAGGAGTCATTTGTTGGATTATTTCACAATAATAGAAAGACGTGTTTTATTGCTATTATCTCATCACATTTGAAGCGCCGCTAATGTAAATCGGTAGAGGAACATTTTATATTTTATGCATTGGGAATTTGGGATACACTAGCTGCCTGCTGGGGTGGCTATGGTCTTTATTTTGGGGTGGCAGTTGAAACCCCGGTAGATCCGCCCCTGCCACTGTCATATTTTCTTACATTTTCGTTCGACGTGTTGAGGGGATGATGTTCTGGGTGTCCGCTGAGACTCGATTCGGGTGTGCGACAACGATGCTCAACGTACGCATAATTGCCTCGATCAAAAAAACAAAAACAAAAAAAAGGATAATGCAAAAGACAATTGTCTCGGGGGGCCCCCTGGTGTTCAGAGCCCTGGGCTGCAGCCCATGTTGCCCATTAGGATAACGCGGCCCTGCCCATTATTATCCCCTTGAGCTGGAGACTTAAAGCCAGTTCTTGTGCCATTGGTTGTTGTCCCTGTTTATGGAACTGTTTTAAATTCATTACAATCAAGTATTTTTGTAAAATAACATTAAATACAACACTTTTCTTTTGACCAAATGCAAATGTCTCATCTGAGTAAAATATTGTATAAAACAATGTGTTACAGTGTAAAATATCTTCATTCGAATAATTACTGGAAATTATGTAGGACAAGAAAATGGTGCTTTCGACATGTCCCTAAAACTGGTGTAAATAGTCAATTAAAACTCCAGAGCCAGTTGGAGATATTAATTATACATTCCAGAGGAAGATGAAGTGAGATTCCAAAGATGGTGGAGGCTATGAATGAACAAGGCCGGTTGACAGTCTGGGGAAAGTGCCAACATATTGGCCCCTGAGCATCTCTGCCTGCCGAGCCTTTTGCCAGCCTTCATCACAAAGGTTACAGACTGTGCCAGCTGCAGCTGGACCAAACCATGCCCTCTTCTCCTCTCAGACTCCCTACCCATCTCTACACCCCACCTTCTCCTTCTGTCTTTCTCTCTCTTTATCTCTCTCATGTGTTTGTCTTCCAATGCAGACATGCTTTTTCTGAGGCCAGAATTTCAAAATCCCCCCATCAAGGTCACTTGTTCTTAACAGAATTCAAACCTTTCATGACAAAACTAATGATACATCACTTTATATGTCACCAGTGGCGACCAAAACAAAGGACAGTTTATGTCCCCAGTGTAATTGTGTTTACAAGCATAATATATACATCCGACTTGAGCACTATCTAAGCTTTAAATTAATGCTTCTAACATGTTTAGTGAACCATTCTTTTGTCTGATAAACTATGATGATGTATATGAAAACTTGTCTCCTAAACCTTTTTCTTTCTCCCAGAAGACAATGAAAACTCCAAGTCAGATGGGAAGGGGAATCAGTCTTCCGAGAACAGTGAAGATCCAGAGTCAGACAGTAAGAAACAGACGGGCCGGCCACCAGAGCAAGAGATGAGACGTCAGGAGGAAGGAGACAGTTCCAGCAATCCAGAAAGTCAGGACAGTGATGATAGTTTGGAACCGTCTGACTGTGAACCCGACCACAAGGAGGGCCGCCTGGGTGGTTTACACATAAAGGTAGAGCGCTATGGTGAGGGCGAGGTGGAGGATTTGGAGGACTCACACTCTTCTTGCTCCTCCTCAGAAGAAGACGATGATGATGCAGAAGATATTGTGAAAGACTGCAACAGTGGAAGAGAGCTGAGCGGGCCGGCAATGAGTAAACACCAGAAGAGAAAGAAGAGGAGGAAAAAGCAGAAATGGGATGGTAGTCGGCAACGTCTTCGTCTGTCTCCCTCGGCTGCTGCCACCCCCAGCCCTGGCAGCCTGGACCCCACCCTCGGAGACCAGCCTCCCCTTCTGCTCCCACCCTCCCCGACCAGTTCATCTGTGCTGAAGATCAAAACAGAGATGTCAGAACCTATAAACTTCGACAACGACAGTAGCATCTGGAACTACCCACCCAATCGAGAGATCTCCCGTAACGAGTCCCCCTACAGCATGACAAAACCCCACGACACCTTCCCTTCCCCCCCACCTGCCGGCCTACAGGTGTCCATCCCTGACTCCGTCCTCACTCCACCTGGTGCTGAGGGTGGAGGAGGCAGCAGAAAGCCCAACTTCAATGGCAACAGTAGCAGTGGCAACAATAACAGTGCCCCAACCTCCGTGCCCAGCGCAACTCCAGGCAGCTTGGTTCCAACTTCCAGTTCCACCACCGCTGACCCGCTCTCCCCACCTCTCTCTGCCTCGCCGCGGGACAAGCAGCAGGGTACGCCCACCTCCTCCGGTTCCCTGCTCTATACCAGTGATCTGGAAGCCCTGCAGAGGTTACAAGCGGGGAACGTGGTGCTTCCATTGGTGCACAGAGTCACAGGCACGCTTGCCGCCACCAGCACGGCTTCCCCGCGAGTCTACACCACTGGAACAATCCGATACGCCCCGGCAGATGTCAGCCTGGCCATGCAGGGCAACCTTCTGCCTAACGCCCACACTGCTGTGAACTTCGTGGATGGGCCCGGCTTCGGCATTGACCCCAAGACACCCATGGAGATGCTTTACCATCACGTCCACCGGCTCAACATGTCCACCCCCTTCGGGGCCACAGTCAGCGGAGCCGGGCTCACGCAAATGCCTGCTGCTAACGTCTTCACCACAGCAGAGGGACTCTTCTCCACGCTTCCGTTTCCCGTCTACAGCAACGGCATCCACAACACACAGACTCTAGAGCGCAAGGAGGATTAAAGCAAAACATTGAGACCATATTACTGTGTTCAACTGTGTTAAAAAAGACTCTTCTGAGGCAAAAGACTGTGTATCAAAGTTGGGGAAAAGTGAGATGTTCTAGCACTTTGAATTTTGAGCAATTGAGCTTGTGTTACTGAAATGAATGGTTTCTCTTCCTGTGTCTTTCTATCTCTTCGACTTTCTCTTTCTTCTTTCTCGCCTCCTCACACAAGTTCTTGATGACGGTTTCTCTAAACGGACTAAACAGACTCATCTCTATTGTAAAGAGTTCCTTCTGAGCCACAGGGAATTCATAACACTGTAGCGTATGTTTTCTCTGGGGTGAAATATTTGTCCAGAGCATCGAACATCCTCATTAGGATGTCTTAAAGGTATTAGAAAAAGAAAATTGACAAGAAAAGAAACTGTTCATGTTTCTAACGGTCTCTTGATGTAATCGAGATTGATGCTGATAAAAGGATGTTACCCTATTTGATGTAGTTCAAAGGGTTTTAAGGTTCTTTCTAAAGGGGAATAGTATTTTAGAAATAATGCTTTTTCTTCGTTTTTTATAGCTCAACTTGCAAATCATGCATTTAAAAAAGCAATTTTAGCCGGGTATTGACCTGTGAATAGAATGTTACTATAAAATCCCAGGACATGGAACAGGTCAGTGTGAGATTTCTCCAGTTCCATCTTGTTTTTGCAGATCCATGGTGCTATCATTGAGTTACCCTCACTCAGCTGGCTGATGTAGGTACTGTTCCGGAACTCCAGACAAATGGCGGCTTCAGAGCTTTTCTACAGAAAAGTCAAACATCTAACAGACTTCTTTGGTTTCGATTGATTGTTTTATGTTCATCACTTACCCGTGAGTACGTGGTACATTGAGTATTTTAACTCAATCTGATTGAGTCCGGAGAGGGATACACAAAAGTTAGAATTTTTTTTTTCTCGTTGAATTCCTTTCTATCTCTCAGTACAACTGAGGCTAATTTTGCATCACAAACTTGAAGATGAATGTTAAACTCCAACCGGCTTTGGTCAGAGCTATTATTTGTTTTGGGGAATTTTTTTATTTTATTATAAATGTTTGGCTTAATTGTTTACACTCCCTCTTTAGCTTACAAGCCTGGTTTCCTTTCCGAAATCAGTTCCCCTTCATCCCTTACCCCTTAAACTCTCTCTAAAAATCACATATCAAACAGAGATTGTAATAAGGACATGCATTTTCAATCAAAAAATGTGTTTTGAGAATCCACATTCCTAATTTTTATCCACTGTTGCCAAAAAAACTTTACTCTCACAGTTTGGTGTTAAAACACTGTGATTTGATGTTTTAAAAAAAAAAAAACGAAAGTAATAAAACGGAAGAAAACTGTCACTTCATCCTTTGGCAGCCGTCCATCAAGTCATCTATTATGCAGCGTGATAACCGTAAACTTGTACAATGTGTAAGTGTCATTGGCTGTCAGTCTCCATAGCAACTTAAGTGTGTGTTACTATATGCAGTATATACTGAGCTAATGTAGCTGTTTTGTCCTTTGTCCTCTCTGTGCTAGTCCGGGCTCGGATGGGGAAACATTTGTTCTCCTTCCTGCCCCCTTGCAGTCTTAGTGAACCAGTGGAGGTTAGTGGGTTTTGTGTGGTGGCCTTCCAATGTAGTGTCACCTTTTTTGCTGCTTCCTTTTTGTATGTATTACTTTTTTCTGTTTCTGCTATTGCTTTGCTGTTGTGTAGTCTACAGACCTCTCTCTCTTCTCAGAGATAAAAGACTCTAAACTAGCTCAAAGGTTTATGGAGCCATTTTTTGCCACTGAGGTATTCTGGGATTGCAGTTTCCAGTTTAAACGTGATGAGGAATAAAAAAACTGAAGTAGCATTTAGCAGACTGGAACCTTAAAAGCCTCAGATGTGAAACATTCCCAGAGTCCCTTGTGCTTCTCTTGTGCATTGGGTGTATTTCATTGGTTTCCACCAAACCTGTTGACTTCAAGGACCCTGCAACTCACAGGAAATAATAATAAAAAAAAGAGATGACGGTAGTATTTCAGGACAATAAACAATTTTAAAGATTTCTAAAGAGATGAAAAAAGTATTTCGCACTATAAAATCTATTTTTATAGGTGTTTTGGAAATGCATGTTTACTAAGTTGATTGTTTGGTTTACTTGATTTTGTTCGGTCCAGCGGCTTTGTCGATGTTTAGTGTTTTTTAGTCTGTCCAGCAAAGGGAAGGGGGGCCTTCGTCTTTTTACCTGAATCAGGCTTCCCCCCGACATCAGGAAACTTGTGTCTGTGGTTTCTGTGAAGACGTGTTGTTACTCAAACCCAGGTCATGATATTAATGTTTTTAAAAACGACAATAACGGGACTCGCTGTCTGAACGGTTGCAGGAGAGCTTGGTTAACAGGATCCTAGATTTTAGCATTTTGTACGTAGCGCAGAGAAGTGGGCAGGACGGGGTTTGGGGACGGCTCCAAAAGCAGACACTGTGGACCAGGAAATACACCCATATGTTACTAACAGAACAGCCGGGCGAGCTGTCTCAATGTATCTGTGTTGTGTCAAAATGATTGCTGGTGATTTAATCTTAAACTAATCTCAGCTGCTGTCAGATAAATAGTGTTTAAAATTACAATATGAGAAATCACTTCATTACCTGTGAAGACTGTGTCTGTGTTTTTAACTATTTCTTGTACAATTATACAGATTCTTTTATGAGGAACTTGGTGCCAAGTAGAAGAATATGGGAGAAAGGGGATTCTCTTAGTATCAGTGTTAATAGTGTTATAAATTCTAAGTACAAACAAATTAAAATATTAAAAAGAGAAAACTATGGTACATTTTGATTTTGTTTTTTGTTTTCAGAGGAAAAAAAGACAAAAAACAACTAACTGAAGCTAACTTTGAGTGCCTGGCTTATTTCTTTGGAAACACATTTTTTGTTCATTTACCATGAATAATGCTGCAATTCAAAAATGTACATACTTCATTTTACAACAGGGTTATTTTATACTTTTGTAGGTTTTCATCAGTTAAAGCGACATGTCATACATGGTTGTCTTTCTGTAACACAGTTTTTTTACCATCTTACAGGTGCCATATTCATAATAAACTTTTCTTGGATTTGTTACTATCTGGCATCATTTCTTTTACATTCTGTTCATCATAAGTGAATGCCGAACATCAGTGATTATTCTTTGCGTTTCTACTTTCCTGCCTCTTTATGTTCGTTCTTTTCCCTCCTGTGTCTTTAGTTTTGGTTAATGTAGTCAAAGCCTTTTTTTGAGTTACCTACAGGTTTCAGGTAAGGGAATATCAAAAGATTCCCACGTAGCCCTGCTGACTTTTGCTTCCAAACACAATAAATGGCAATCCACTGCACTCGTACCAGGGCCGACATGTTTTAGCAGTGGCCGAGTAAATCTCCTTTACGTTGGACAGATTCTCACGGGTATTTCTGATATATGTTTATCCACTTCACGGTATCTTCACCAGGTTTTCAATTAGCAGGAATATTTCAATCTGTGTCTTCTATTATACTGATCTCACTGTAACTTCCTACAGCAAAGCTAAATAAAAGGGGAAAAATGCTTCCTTTTAAAAGTGTTTTACTTTAGATCTTTTTTTCTTTTTTTTTCACAATCTTAGGTCCTGGTCTGTGACAAAAAAAAGAGTCAACATTATTGATCCGATGGTGTTGAAACATTTCCAAGTTGAACAGGATATTCAAAAAGAAAGCAGGTTTGGAGTGGAGGGCTTTTATTTAATCCATTGGGAACTGATTGGATAGTGCAAAGTGGTCTGGGTTGGGGAAGAAAGGTAAAAACAAACTAGTGAATTCAATATTAGAACTACTAGAGAGTTGTTGTTTTTTTATGAAAGAACTTTTTTGGAATAGATGCACCGATATATTGTTCACAATAAGAAACATGAAAGAGGGTCAATAAATAATTTTTGATTTCATGTAACAGTTGTCTCCGAGAACAAGTAAGATTACCATTACAATTGTTCATACCATTCCTTCAGCACATAGCGTGTATACCGCAGTAATGTTCATGTTCCACAATGCAATGTGCTAGAACTGACCTCCAGCTGTCATTCAGCATCAGAGTCTTATAGTCCCTCCCCCTCATAGAAGTCACCATGAAATCAAAATCGACAAATCTTTTTTTATATGTTATTTATTTGTTATAAACTATTTGTCTGTGCACAATAGGGCTGCCCGATTCGGGGGAAATATCTCATTGCAGATTGCACAAATAACATTTTGTACTTATATATTAATATGGCTTGGCTAATAGTTATCATCATTATTATTATTATTATTATTATTATTATTATTATTATTGCAATATTGCTCAATAAAAATATTTAACAACAAAAGAAATATTGCTATTACAATAACATTTTCATTTTTTTAAATGTAAAAGTATTTAAGATTAAATATAACAATGTAATAATAATAATAATAATAATAATAATAATAATAATAATAATATTTTACATGAAATGTATTTTACAAAGAAAATGCAGGGTTACCTGTTAACATGTAAGCATGTCTAAAAATCATTAGAAAGGTCCAAGGATTTATTAAAATCTGTGCTTTTTATCTTTGATATCAATTTATTATCTTTTTGTCAGGAGGTATGCAAAATCAAGAACAAGTCTGTGTCTTTAGTATGAAATATGAGCCTCTTATGCATCCACTGTGGGTTTATTTACACTTCGCATTACTAGTTGATGTGTGTTGCTTTTTCATAAGCAACGGGACAACCTGTCACCCACATGAGATCAACCAATAGCAATCCACAACCATCCAATCGAGTTCAAATGGACAAAATCAGCCTGTCCTACATTTTTCCTTGTTTGTAAAGCCATTTCACTCGTATATACGTCACAATAGTACGGAGACCCTAAAGGGACATGGTGAAGGATACAAAAATTAAGATTAAGATTAAAATGAAGAGTTCCCCCAAGAAACTAAGTTCCCTCACAAAACCTTTTGCTTTCCTCCGAGAAACTATGAGTTCACTTGCAAAGAGCTCAAAAGGTTTTGCGAGCGCATGCAAAGTTTCTCAGGGGAACGCAAAACATTTTCTAGCAAATGCAAAGTTTCTCTGGGGAACACAAAAGATTTGCAGAAGAACGCAATTATTATTTTCTTCCCAGCTCTTGTCCCATGTCCTTTTAGGGGCTCTGTACAACAGGAAAGAAAAGACTATCGCTACTTCTGATTCATGCAGACTTTATGAGTGCCCAATATTCCACACTTTATTGCAATAAATTAAGTGCATCATCTGGGTATTTAAAGGGCACTTCTTTTTGAAATTGTCACACACACTACTCACACTATTTATACTAAAAATGGCAAAGAATCATGCATATGCTTGCAAATTTGGATTCACATCTGGGGGTTTCTTTATTTCCAAGATAATAACTGGATTCCACTCGCATGCAACATCACAAGCTCACTTGAACACACTAACATCTAAAACACTTACAAGGGAATAATACTGATATTTTTAATCAGTTTTAGTGTTTATTGTGCAGTTTTCGAGCCAGTATTCCACTCCGAACACAGCTTTTGTTCAATGATAAGTAAGAGTGTAATTTCCTTCACTGTCTTTTTCAGTGTCTCCTATACACCTTTCCTCTTTGCCCTGTTTTTCTCTCCTGTTCTCTCACTTCTCCCTGCTGCATATCTTTCTCCACTGACTTCAGGCACTGAGGGGGAGGTCACCGCTGAAGCCCACTGAAGAAATCCAACCAACTTTAAATATTTTACGCAATTTTAAATGAAGCCCATGAATGATAGATCAGAGGAGAGAGATATAGAGAAAAAGAGTGGAGGAGGTGAAAAAGCCCAAACCTGAATCCTCCCTAATGATTAGGAGCTGCCCATCTCCCCTATACAGTCCTTATTGGAATTTATAAAGCAAAGAGCTCTTATTAGGGCAGCTACAGGTACATAGAACATTCAACACCTATATGAATGTGAAATATGAACCGTCTTTCATCTACAGAGGTCTTTTCATACACTGATCAAAAGCAGGTGTTAAGCTGAGATGGGCATGGGTTTACACACACAGCAGACAGAAATACAGCAGGCATTTCATATTTTACATATACGATTACTTTAAATATTAGATATGCGTGTACTTGTATAGTAGATTTATGTGTTTGAGGAAGTGTTTGATTTTTAATTCAGCTAGCTCAGAGCCTCGGATGCTTTTCATCCGAGCTGTGAAATTCACAGTGTGGCAAGAGTGACATCTAGTGGTTACATCTGTAATAAAACCTGAGGAGCCGCTTTGCTTTCATCTGGGATCTTCTGTATACCTCTTGTGAATAGCACGGTCTCTCATAAGTCTCATACTTTCAGATATTCTGAGACAATCATATTGTTTATCTAACAACTAAATGCACTTGGCAGGAAAATTCCAGTGACTTGAGCGTTTAAAAATATGCAGATTGTGCCAGAGTTTATGCTGGATTTAGTGTGTAAATCCTATTGTTTACACATTGAACAAATAATATAAAGTGTAAAAATGCAAAGTATGTCCCTGCCATTCCTAAACACATACAGAAGATCCCCGTTGAAAACAAAGCTCTTCAGGTGTCATTACTGATTGTAACCACTAGATTATGGAGCTAGAAATATGACTAAATGATCTGAATTTGAATTGTATAAATCTGAATTATTGACAAGTGTAATCTAACAAAACTGAATATTATGTTGCATTTTACATAGTTCTGAATTTGAATTTTTTAAAATGTTGAATATAGAACCTTTGAAATTGAACACATCTGAAATGTTTTTGTGTCGAAATTGTTTAGACATGTATTTTCAAACAGCAGATATTTTGTTCTGAATTAATCGACTGGAAATATTCAGTTTTTGAAAATACAGATTCAAGATTTCAGATGAAAAAGAAATTCAGATCATCAAATTCAATATTCTAAAATTCAGATCATCAAATTCAATATTCTAAAATTCAGATCATCAAATTCAATATTCTAAAATTCAGATCCTCAAATTCAATGTTCTAAAATTCAGATCATCAAATTCAATATTCTAAAATTCAGATCATCAAATTCAATATTCTAAAATTCAGATCATCAAATTCAATGTTCTAAAATTCAGATTGCAGAAATTCAGATCTTACAGAAAGTAGGCCAGAGGTCATCAGGGAAGAGTAAAGGATGTCAGAAAAATCCAACGGAGCACCATATCTGATCATTTCATTTCCTATTTGTAATGGAATAAAGAGAAAAGATCAAACAACCCCTTTATACTTTTTTGTTTATTTTAGATTAATGCACAGAAAAAGAGATTTCGGCTAGATTTCTCATTTTTCGTGTGGTTTACCGCACAATTAAATAAGGTTGGGTACTGATTAATATTTTATATATCAGATAAACTTTTTTTTTTCTGTGAAACGGGTTAAGTTGCACAGAAAAGTTGCCTGATCTAGGACCTGCCCAGTACAGTTTAAGAAGCGGTAGTCTGCTATAAGACTACTATTTTGTTGAACAGACCTGGGCTGAATCTGAAATCGCCCCCTATACCCTCAATACCTGCAAACAAGTTTCAAAATCCGGCCTATCAGGTAGAGTACAGAGTAAATTGTATGTACTGTAGAGTGTATTGGGGGGATTTTTTGGTGGTATAAATATATTGATTTTGTAGTAATATTCTCATCAGTGTTCTATCAGCTTTTACATAGGCCTAATTAAATCTGGATATTTGTGATATTTACCCCAGGGCGTTATGTCATTTTATAAAGGCCATTTTTTAAATCTTATTAAATGTATGCATTTCATGCTCAATTCTTACATTTGATTAATAAATGCAGTTATATTAGTAAGACACTAGGGCTTTTACCAATCAAATTAATTAATTTAAACTGCAAAAATAAAACAGCAATGAATAATGTTATGAGATTGATGTTCTAAATGTTTGAATATACAAATAAAAAAATGCAATGATACTTTTAAACATGAAACTAAACCGCCAATAGGTGGCAGCAAGTGATCGTCTTAATGAGTGAGTCATTGAGTCGTTCATTCAAATGATTCATTCAAAACGCTGATTCATTCAGTTCAAAACACCGCGCTGAGTGTTGTTCCTTTGGAACTATATTCGTTGGTGAAATCATAGTTGAAAAAGAAAAAAAAAAAAGGTTTTTGAGTCTAAAATGTAAGTACCTAATAATGAATTATGCTACACAATTCACGATTGCAATGTAGCTATTTGAAATCGTTTAGATTGCTGCTCACTTGTTTTGATTTCTCCACGAATGTCTCACAAAGAGATAGGCAGCGCCAGCCTCAACGCGACTTTGTTACCAGAGATACATTCCATCATCAGTCGCTGTTTACATTAAATATAATAATAAATAAATTATCTGGTTATTTTAATGTTTTATTTGTCCTGTCGGGAAAGTAAAACCCTCTTTGATTTGTCCCAGACAAAGATAATGTGGAGCCCTTACAGTCAGCCCTGTGTGTTCATTCATGATTTCTCCCGTGCTGTAAAGCGGAGGTGATTGGTTCATGTCATGAGCGCTGCCGTTTGAACCGAGGGCTACAGTGATCTGTGACTGTCACGCCATAGACTGTTAAAAAATAGGTCACGCCACATTAGAGCATTTCCCATTATTATTGTTAACAACTTCACCCCCCACCCCCAAAAGAAAACTCATTCATCTACATTCATTCACTTGTTCGAGTTAACTGTATTAGTGGACTAAAGTAGGGAATAGTGAGGGTTTATGGGGGCGATTTTGGATTCAACCCTGGAGAACGACAGATGACGTCAAACGCTTAGATTTTCTTCACTAATCAGCGATTTGTAAATCACGCACGAAAAATGAGAAATCTAGCCGAAATCTCTTTTTCTGTGCATTAATCTAAAATAAACAAAAAAGTATAAAGGGGTTGTTCGATCTTTTCTCTTTCTTCCATTACAAATAGGAAATGAAATGATCAGATATGGTGCTCCGTTGGATTTTTCTGACATCCTTTACTCTTCCCTGATGACCTCTGGCCTACTTTCTGTAAGATCTGAATTTCTGCGATCTGAATTTTAGAACATTGAATTTGATGATCTGAATTTTAGAATATTGAATTTGATGATCTGAATCTTAGAACATTGAATTTGATGATCTGAATTTTAGAATATTGAATTTGATGATCTGAATTTTAGAATATTGAATTTGAGGATCTGAATTTTAGAACATTGAATTTGATGATCTGAATCTTAGAACATTGAATTTGATGATCTGAATTTTAGAATATTGAATTTGATGATCTGAATTTTAGAACATTGAATTTGAGGATCTGAATTTTAGAACATTGAATTTGAGGATCTGAATTTTAGAATATTGAATTTGATGATCTGAATTTTAGAATATTGAATTTGATGATCTGAATTTCTTTTTCATCTGAAATCTTGAATCTGTATTTTCAAAAACTGAATATTTCCAGTCGATTAATTCAGAACAAAATATCTGCTGTTTGAAAATACATGTCTAAACAATTTCGACACAAAAACATTTCAGATATGTTCAATTTCAAAGGTTCTATATTCAACATTTTAAAAAATTCAAATTCAGAACTATGTAAAATGCAACATAATATTCAGTTTTGTTAGATTACACTTGTCAATAATTCAGATTTATACAATTCAAATTCAGATCATTTAGTCATATTTCTAGCTCCATACTAGATGTCCCTCACAGGTCAGGTTAAAGGTGCAGTAGCCGATTTCTGGTAAATGTTGTTTTTTTGAAAATCACCAAAACAAACACAACCCTACCCAAAAGGATCACAATCCTATCTTGATGCCTCGACTCTCACATTCATGTACAGTACACGCTATGCAACACAGGCACCGACTATGGCTGAATCTGCTGTGCCTTGTCTAAGTGTATAAAGTCATCAATAAGTAAATGTGTGTTACGTATGTTAAAAGCAATGTGTGTTACGATAATTAAGGTTGAATGTTAACCTTTTTTTTACCTCCTCTACTCCTTCGATAGCAAAGTCCAACCCAAAAAACAAACCATTTTCATGCTCCCTGCATAACACGATAACTGTAACAAGTAACTGATATATTACAAATGTGACAAGATTAATGGATTATAGCGATCACAAAAAGGGGAACCAAAAGAAAAAACATATATTAGGTGTGTGTTATCGAACTTTTCGGACATACTTTGGGAGCTGATGCTTGAAATGGGCGCTGGAGGAGGTTTAGACGTTCCAGGATTATAATAATAATGCAAAGGAACAAACAAGCAAAGATGACAAGTATACTGAAGCAAAAGACAGCATATATTAGTTCTGTGAAACACAGCAAAACCAACATTATTTATGTATCAAAAAGAAATAAAGAAACTTTGGCATCCATTTTCAGGCCTTCCCACTCCTTAGGCCGCGTGTCCACCAAAGCGTCTTTTTCATGGGGCTGGCTATGGGAGCGGCACGTTTTTAGAATGGCATGAGTGTAACGGGGCGCTGAGTGAGTATTTCACGCTCAAGCGCTGAAATACTGGTCGCCGAGAGTTGAAGGATGTTCAACTTCTTTGAGTAAAACGCAGCGCTATTCACTGTCACTTTTCACCAAGTGGTCCAATCACAGTGGAGGAGCAGCGGAACAAATACAACACTGACCAACCACCACATTGTGCTTGTACAACCTCAACAGATGAAAACAAGCAACATAATAAAAGAAAATCATTTTAAACAAAAGCCAGAGCAAATACTTTACATTGCATCTGGATTTTTATATAGAATCAGTACAGAAACAAACTATCTGTGAAATGAGATACTAGTAACACTTCTGCAGATATTCCATACCATAACAAGCACTGCATAAAAAAAGCTGCGCTACCAAAACACTCAATCACAGCAAGGTGTTTCCAGCAGGCTAAACACGCTTTGGTGGATACACAGCCTTAAGGTCTCTCCAGCACTAAAGCTTTTACGATATTAACGCGGGATGTACATCTTGCCTGATCCTAACCCTTCTTGTTAAAGTTTTATTCCCCTGGCCTTTTCTTCTTTTGTATTTTCGCTGGCTTCTCTCTCTTTCTGTCTTTCTGCTAATGTCGTTTTTGTGTGCCGAACTCTCTCTCCTCCTACATCATGGGGGGCGTATCCAACCCCTTCCTGCTGATTGACTACACGTGTGTTTTAGTGCTCTGTCCGATCCACTTTTCAACAGCATTTAAAATAATAATTATAATAATAATAATAACAATAATAACTTACTGTACCTTTAAAACCCTCTGTGGCTCTATAGCAGGGGTGTCCAATCCTGATCCTGGATGGCCCCTGTCCTGCAAAGTGTAAAGGCTTTAACATACTCCGCAAAAGCAGAGAAAAAAAATGAGGTAATTTTGTTCTCGCAGCCCTGGTTTGAGAGTTTTCACAGCTTGTTCTCGACACATTGTCCGTCTGAGCAGAACTATTTTCTTGCGGGTGTACGAGAACTATTCTCTGATTGGTCAGACATTTAAAGTGGCCGTGGTTAATGCAGAGAAACGCGGATGAACGGCACCTGCTTTTCTCGTGAAGTATGGAATGTACTGGCCAGAACGAACTTTGTTCTTGTTCTTGCCACCTTGAGAAAATGAACAAAATTCTTTGTTCTTGCAGAGTATGCTCCAAGCTTTATTCCAGCCCCAATTAAACACACCTGAACCAGCTAATCAAGGTCCTATACTAGGTATACTAGAAACATCCAAGCAGTTGTTTGGAGGCAAGTTGTAGCTAAACTCTGCCCAGTTTGGGCACCCCTGCTCTATAGCCTCGTTCAGACTGTCAGTCCAAAGAAATTAAAAAAATGTGACACTGCATGCTGTTGAGCAGAATCGCAAATACCTCTGACTGCCCATTGTGCTCACATGCTCATCAAATATGTCTGTGATTGGCTACAATGACCAGCACTTTAAAAACATGTTGTAAATATACATCAGTGGCGCTTTTCACAGAGCACTTACACAGATACACATTGGAGCGTTTGAATGAGGCACCTATTAGCTTATGCTTTTAAAAGCTCCCACTTTCAAAACACTTTCCAACGCTCCCATGCATTGATCATTGTAGCCAATCCGAGACGTATCCGATGAGCATGTGAGCACAATGGCCAGTCAGAGGTGTTTACAATTCTAGCTCAACAGTGCTCAGTCACATTTTTTAAATTTCAGTAATGAATTGGTATCAAGGTCAGTAGACTACTTTTGACAACCCTAAGTCCATTTCCAAACACCTGAAATTAAAAACCTCAATACAAAGTATTTGTAGAAAATTAATTTCAGTTTTAAAGCTACACTATTTAACTTTTCCATCCACTAGAGGGTGCCTATATAAAACAAAGGTGTAGTTTGATGACGCCAAGTTTGAGCTCAGAATCTTGGGACATGTGGTCTTTACCTCACAGCCGGTGGAAAAGAATCGAGACGATTGAGTTGCTCTAGGGTCAGTCAGATCAGACCACAACATCAGAAAGTTATTATGTCTAATTTTGAAGCAATTGACGGTAAAATTTTAGAAGAAACAGTACAGAACCTTAAAACTTCAACCTGCACCCTTGACACACTCACAACTTCTTTTTTCAAATTTGTGTTTAACTGTTTAGAAGCAGATCTCCTAGAAATGGTTAACTCCTCACTTCTCTATTAGACTTCTCCAAACTCCTTTAAAAAGCAATAGTAAAGCCTCTTCTGAAAAAGAGAAATCTGGAAAACTCCATATTGAGCAACTACAGACCAATCTCAAATCTCCCTTTCATAAGCAAGATCATTGAAAAAGTTGTTTTCAGTCAGCTGAACAAATTCTTAACCTCAAACGGATACTTTGACAATTTTCAATCTGGTTTCCGACCGCATCACAGTACAGAGACAGCGTTAATAAAGATTATAAATGATATTCGCTTAAATACCGATACAGGCAGAACATCAGTTCTGGTACTACTCGACCTCAGTGCTGCATTCGACACTGTTGACCACAACATACTTCTAGACAGGCTGGAAAACTGGGCCGGGCTTTCTGGGATGGTCCTCAAATGGTTCAGGTCATTCTTAGAAGGGAGAGGTTATTATGTGAGTATAGGAGACCATAAGTCTGAGTGGACATCCATGACATGCGGAGTCCCACTAGGGTCAATTCTTGCACCACTCCTGTTCAACCTGTATGCTGCCACTGAGCCAAATAATGAAAAAGAACAAAATTGATTATCATAGCTATGCTGACGACACCCAGCCCTACTTAGCACTGCTGTCACCTAATGACTTTAGCCCTATTGACTCCCTGTGCAGATGCATTGATGAAGTTAACACCTGAATGTGCCAAAACATTCTTCAGTTAAACAAAGACAAAACTGAAATCACTACATTTGGAAACAAAGATGAAATTCTCAAGGTGAACGCATATCTTAAGGCTAAAGGTCTGAAAACAAAAAATCAAGTCAGGAATCTTGAAGTGATTTTGGAGTCAGACCTGAGTTTTAGTAGTCATGTCAGAGCAATAACTAAATCAGCTTACTATCATCTGAAAAATGTTGCAGGAATTAGATGTTTTGTCTCCAGGCAAGACTTAGAGAAACTAGTTCATGCTTTCATCACCAGCGAGGTGGACTATTGTGATGGTCTTCTCATCTGCCTTCCCAAAAAGAGCATTAGACAGCTGCAGCTCATACAGAACGCTGTTGCCAGAATTCTGAGCAGAACCAGAAAATATGACCATATCACACCAGTCCTCAGGTCTTTACACTGGCTTCCAGTTACATGTAGGATCGATTTTAAAGTACTATTACTTGTTTACAAATCACTCAATGACTAGGACCTCAATACATTGCACATATACTGATTAAATACAAACCCTTCAGATCATCAGGATTAGGGATGCACCGATACCATTTTTTCAGAACCGATACGATCCAAAATGACAAATTCTTAGTATCGGCCAATACCAATGCAGTTTTGTTTACAAATTCTATGTAGAATTTCTAAACCTCAGTGTTGAATTGATAATCACTCTTTTGTGAGTTAAACACAATCAACTACATACAGACAACTTCATTATAAAGAAAAACAACAAATAAAAATATATATATATATATAATCTCAATCTATGACAAAAAATACTACTATAGATGTTGAATAAATTAGATTAGTGGATATTTAAGCAGCAAAAGTTACAAAATCACGAGTGCACAATAATTGTATAAAATGTAAACATTTAGTATGTAAAATAAAAAATAAAGGAAAAAAAAGTGAATAAGTCTAGCTGTAAATCTGGTAACATGTTACACAAAATACATTCATGAAAAACAAGCAAATATATTTAAAGAAATAGGGCCTAAATACTAAGAAATTACATTTATTTAAAATGTATAGTGCATCTTTATAATGAGGCAGCAACAAATTATAGATAGGGCAGAACAAGAAAGGCTTTTAATAATCTTTCATAGCGCAAAAGTATTATAATGCAGACCTCCACAAAGCGCGAATGTGCATCCCGTGCGCAGGATGATTCGCTTGAAGCAACATAGAGTGTAATAAGCGCATATGCGCATCCCGTACGCAGGATGATGCTCTTGAAGCAACACCTAGTCACAGAGCACAGCACTCCGTCCGCATTGAGAAGTTCAAAAACACAAAGGGAAGATATATCGACGCGTAGAGTAACAAAGTTATCGATGCAATATTTTATTAAGACGTTTCTTTTAACATTTCAGTTGCTGTGTGTGAAGAACAATACAATATCTACACTCTAAAAAATTCTGAGTAAAAAACAACCCAATGCTGGGTCAAATATGGACTAACCCAGCAGTTGGGTTGTTTTAACCCAGCGATTGGGTTGTATTAAGCAAATATTTAACCCAACCGCAGGATAAAAACAACCCAACTGTTGGGTTAAAATAACCCAATTGCTGGGTTAGTCCATATTTGACCCAACATTGGGTTAAAACAACCCAGCATTTTTTTAGAGTGTAGTCCAGTGTTGTGATCTAACAGACAACCGGTAAAAAGTAACACGATTTAAAGCAATAAACGCCAGCAGATAGTAATTTTTTGGTGAAACCATAGACTGTTATCTACAGATCAAGCATAATAACACAAACAATTAATCATCGTGGAGAAAGTTTCATCATGTTTAGTGTCGTAACCGGACGCGACACACAGTTTGAAAGCTGAATGGAGAGTGAATGACTGACAGCCGCAGCGGAGGGAAGCATGCCTTGACGTGAACTTGAATTTAAAGGGATACTCCACCACATTTTCATATTAAACTGTTATTTCATTAACTAAGACGAGCTGATGCATACCTCTCTCGTCTCAGTGTGTGCACTTAATCTCTCTGACGTGCGGTGATGATCTGATAGCATTTAGCTTAGCCCACTAAGCCCAGTTCATTCACTATGGTACCAAACAGAGATCAAGTTAGAAGCGACCAAACACCTCCACGTTTCCCCTATTTAAATACAGTTACACGAATAGTTGAACGACTTAGTATGGTGACACAAAATAAAACGTTGGACTTTTCTTAGTGGGTTAAAATGGAAATGAAAGCTTAAGCATAAGTTCTGCTGGGAAGACTCAATTACTACGTCACTTAATGCCTTCACTCTAATCCAATGATATTCTCATGCTCACGGTATAAAGGCTCTGTACTTACACGTTTGAGTTCGCAGATACTGAAGCGACGATTAACGCCTCGCTCGCCTGCCAAACCGTCACATCCACTGACACGCCCGCGTTTGTTTCCTGTTACCGACGACAAAGTTTTCCGCCTCCTCCTCATCCAACATGCACAGCTCGCACATTCAGTGCTGCGGGTCGACAGGATAAGCTGGCCTTCAGAGGACATTATCACAGCCATGGAGGCTACCGGTATCCCCATCAGCCGAAGTTATCCAGTGTGTACCTAGTGCACCTGGCCTCAATACTATGGCTAATCCACCAGAACCTGCTTCTCACAGCCCAGCAACCCTTCCTGCACCTGGCCAGACGCAACAAGTCGGCAGGAAGAAAACCGCTAAATCCTCGTTGCCACACTCAACAAAAAGTCTACGCAACATCCTCAAGCTTCTACTTCGCTGGATCTATCAGAGCCTGCCGGATTTTAAACTACATTGTGTGATATTTTCCCCCAACTAGCGGTGAAAATGCATTTGACCAACCAGTGAATATTTAGTTCTGTTCCTCTCAATTCCAATTTCGTTTTAACTTCCACGTTGACCGATTTAGTCCAAGATTAACACGGCAATCCCCCTCCCTGATTCGAAAGACCGCCGCCGTTCACCAGTTTCTGTGTTAACTAGAAGCACGCAAACGCAACTCGGCCGTCGTCATTATGGCCCCGCCCACCGACTCTATACACGATGTGATTGGGCCGTCCAGATTTTGAGGAATACAGCTCAGAATGGTATTGAGAGTTCCTAGACGACACTTGCGGGCAAATTAAATTTGCTGCCGCTAGGGTGCGTCTAGATTTCTAGGCTAGCTTTACTGCTCAATTCTCCAAGTCGTCCAAAGCCTCTTCAAACATTCAAGACCCTGGAATCAAAGATGTTGAGTTTGAACATTCATTTAATAACTCCGAGCTCCGTCCCAGCTACTAACGTATTTGCAACCTACCAGCTTTCTCCCCCAGCCATCGGATTAAGCAATACATCGAAGTGCCTTCTACTTCAGCCTTCTAGCTTTTGTTCAGCCGACGGAGTGAACATTTCAGGATGTTCTACCACACCCGAAACTCCTCCTTTAACCTTTCTTCAGCTCAGCTCAGTCTTTCGATAGGCATTTCATCTCCAGCTGCAGTGTCCCCTCTTATTAGAGTGAAAATTGTCTAAGGTAAGGATATTAACCTGGCTTCGCTTGCTTCCCTCGTCTGCTGTTGACAGAAAAAAGGTAGAACGTGGTGACGTGGCAGTGCTTCTCATAATTTACGACCCCAGATTAACCGGAATAGTTAATTTGGCGAATTCGCCATTGCATTCAGTTTTACAGAGCCATATTGTTCCAGGTTCCTGATTGGAGGGAAGAGTTAGATCTGATTTAGCTTTAATGGCTGACTTCAACCGAAGGTACAGTAGAACCTTATTTTACGAATATCACAAACCTTCTTAGCCAATCTACTTATTTCATCTCGCTCTACAATTCCAGACTAGTCTGGTCCATTACCGACAAAGAATTGCTTGTTCGCCATTTCGGTGGTTATTATTATTATTATTAACAACACTGGCATGTTCCATTCGCAACACTCATCATGACATCAAAGCATTGGCTAGTCAAACGCCAAGTCCTGTCCAGGGAGCTGAACACGTAAAGCTTGTTTATACTTCGCTGGCTCCACAGCGTGAGCCTCCGCTGACTGCGCACGCTCCTCCCCAAACGGACGAGGCGTTTATATTTGATGCGCTCGCCGTTGTGCTATTCTTAAAACGACAGAGGGCGACTCCGAGTACTCGTTCTATAACCCATCAGGAAAAACGTTGAGAAGAAGTGGGCTAATGTACACAGGTGATGACAATTATTTAATTAATAAAAAAATTTAAATAAATAAAAAACCTTGGCTTGACATAAAAAAAATTAAAAAATAAAAATTTGGCTTGATATTATTACTTGTGACGCAAAAATAAAAATGTAAGCAACTACATTAACAATTTATTAATGATTTTCTAATTTCACGAAACATTTAGTGTCGTGATTTATTATTTATTGATCAAAAAAACAACAACAAAAAACGTCAGCTTCACTCCGCGGTGACCTTTTTTGAGGACTCATTGAGTATAAACAATGCTTTAGGTTTCCAAAACAGAGCAGGAAACGTTACACGCAGTTAATTAGCAAAGTTTTCCTTGCGCTATTTTTAATGAATCTATTCATTCTTTTCTAAATGAAATTCGACCACATCTGCAGTTTTGCAAGTTCCTCACCCGAAATCGGTCTGCTCTCGCTCTACGAGAATTACCCCATAGCCGTCGCTAGCATGATCTGGGGCCATACATAGTCTCGTAAACGCACCTCGATGTTCTGCGATAACGAAGCCACAGTTGCCATCACTAACAAAGGCAGATCATTTTGCCTTTCAATAATGCCTTTAGCGAAACGGTTAATCTGGCAATCTGTCGTTGTAATTCTAACATTGAAGCTGAAAATATATTCATCGCCACTGCCATGTTATTGCTGTCGCGCTCTATCAATTCGATTCCTGTAGCAGAATGAGCAAATGAAGACCAGTCTATTTTTGTCATTGTGGGTTACCATATGATGTGGTATGAACCACCTCTCATGGCTCTGTGGTGTTTGGTTTGGGTCCAGTTTGGCCACATGCCCTTCTTTCACCAGTTGCTTGATTTTAGCAGAATAGGTTGCTGTGCGTTCAGGATCTTTCAAGAGATGCCATTCAGTTCTCCGGAGATGTGGCATCAATTGCTTCTGGTGGGGCATTAAGACAATCCATGTTGGATTTACGTAACAGTGGGGTAGCATACCTTCGGACACCATTTACTTAAACTCTGACAGGAGTAGGGTTGGGCATCGAGAACCGGTTCTAACTTGGAACCGTTTAAAAAATAACGATTCCATTGGAATCGTTTAGAAAATTTATTTTCGGTTCCGATCTTCGGTTCCAAGCGCGCAAGTTTTGGTTTCCATGGCCACCTGATTTCCGGTGCTTGCGCGCCCACTTGTTCTTTTAGTCATGGAAGCCCGGTAAGCGGCTCTCAAGTGTGGATTTATTTCACTTTTAAAAGCCTGGGTCGGCACAGTGCAACTAGTGTTGTCAAAAATATCGATACTGAAATATCTGAAAAGATACGATAGCCTGCTTAGCCTACACAATCGATCCCAGCTGCTCTCCTCTCCTCTCTGACCGACAGCGACACGCTGCCGCATATTCTCATTCAGCCGGTTAACCTCTGAACACGACGGACGCGCGTTCTGCTGGACTTTTCCTTACGACAGTGTGTGTTAGTGTGTGTGAGATCGGTCTGAATTTCGCGCGGGATTGCACATAATTCTACGAATCCCCGCAGATTTCAAGCTCACATCTGAAGCGCACACACACACATAGCTTACCGTAATAAAGCCGCCCCTGACATACAAGTGCAAATATTCGCTTCATTTTACAGCTTATTATTGGTCAAATACACTCAAACAAATTCTCAGTGCACATTTTGAACAGTATGTAAACACAGTCTTAAACAATTCAGGAAGAAATGAAGAATGAGTAACAGGAACAGTGTTCAGGATCCATGAGTGTGGCAGTTCTTAAAGGGACCGCAGTCATTTGTTATTCAAAGTCAAACTACAAAAAGACAAACGATCACACTGCTCTTGACTGATCAACTTGTCTAACTTTAATGGTTTTATATGAAACTATTTAATTTTTTGCCAAAACATTATCCAATGTTATTTTAAATTTATTTAGCCACTTTGCGTTTTTTTTATTCAGTTTCTTACCAGAATGTTAGACCTACCGAAAAAAAAAAGCAGTCTATTTCATTTACACTCTAAAAACTAATACTATGATTTACTCAATTTTTTTGGTGAAACATTTTTACACTAAAAAAATTGAGTAAATTTTAAAGCAGTGAAATCAATTATAGACACCATAAGAACACCATAAGAGTAAATGTAAGTAAAAAAATTAAGTAGATCTGAGTAACTGCATTTGTTACATTAACAAATTCAATTGAGTAGAAAAAATTGGGTAAAAAGCATTTTAAAAACCAATATTTATGACTAATATGAACTGTTTTTATTTATGAGTATTACTAACTTGTATAGTATAACTGTAATTTCCTCTAAACCTTTGTAAAATACTCCACAGTCCGCACAAACACGCTTATACATGACATGGCCTTTATTGTCGACGAGTAACTGTTACAGCAATAACGTTACAGCATATATTACTGTTTTGACATGTAAAGAATAAGTTATTTTACAACATTTAAACTCATGTAACAAACATTTTAGAAGTAAAAAATAAACATGTAAAAGTAATTCAATAATCAACCGGTCTGTTATCCCATTTCCACCGTATCAGCGCTGTTTCTCGAGGCTGAGATGGACTAACGTTAGCGGTCTGCGGGTGGACTTTGAACTTGAGACCGCTGTCCTGCGTTTCATTTGTAGCTGAAAGATGCTGCGAGGCGCCAGACTCCATAACCTGACAATAAACAAACAGTGCCCAGTTTTAATAAGATTTTATCATCCAAATTCATTATATTCATTATCTTTACGAATAAAGTTGTGTGTTTTGAGCAACAAAGCAGGCGTTTCAAAGACCAACGCCACACGTTAACTTAAGGTGACTCCTTGCCTTTTAGCACACTAATGATTATATAGATTAAAAAAAAACATACAAACCTGAATTAAAATAAATAATTGGTTATTTGAATACTAAATTATTTTAGTGAAAAAAACTTAAATATAACTATAAATTTTAGACAAAATTAACTGTTGGATTTTTAGTCAATTATTTTGGTATCAAGTAAATGATATTGAGAGATTTTATTAAGTTAATAAAGTTAATTATTACTGTGATATTTACTAAGCCACTGAATTATTTTTTAGGGTGTATATCTTTTATTCTATTGTATTTATTTGTGCTATTTTTTGTAATATGCATCTTTGTTTATTCAATTTACCATTCAAAATCAAGCTTACTTGTGCTGTGTGTAAACTATTGCAACACATTACCCCGTTGTAAAAAATACATTGAGTTAACAAATATTTGTGAGATAATTTTAATAGTAATTGATCAATGTTTATATATGAGAAAAAGCTTAAAAGCTTTATCATATAAAGTGATCTCTTCAGAAGAAATGTTTGATTGCCTAGACTTTCAAAAGACAGACAAAAAAAAAAAATTATATAAAAAATATCTAATTGACAGTATATGCAGCATTTTTCCCCCGTTGTATTGAAAATAGCATTGAATATCGATGTGACATGTTTTGACTCCACCCCTCAAAGAATCGGAATCGAGAATCGAAAAGAACCGGAATCGAAAGTAAGAATCGGAATCAGAATCGTTCAAATCAAAACGATGCCCAACCCTATTCAGGAGTTCAAGGGCTGCCTGATCCTCCATGGAGCAAGTGACCAGTTTTTCATTATGGTAGGGAAGAGTGTCTAGTTCCCATAAATTCACACCATTTCTCATCAACTCTGTTTGCTGGGTCGACACTGACATGAAAAGGACATGCTGAGAATGAAGCAGATTCAGAAGAAGCATCGCTGGGCCCTGCAGCGTCCAACCAAGTCTTGTCTTAATGGCGGCTGGCCGGCCAGGTGGTCCAAGGTGAACTGGTTCGATTGGGGTGATTAGGTGAGGCTGATCTGCACCAATCAGAAAAAGTGGGTGAATGTTCTTAAAGCACTGAATAGAAAGTAGACATGTGCCAATTTTCGATAATGCGATTTATCACGATAATGAATATGCACGACATTGTTATCGTGGGCACTTTAAAATATCGTAAATAATAATTTATTAACAATTTATAATTTTTTTATAATGCACTCAAGAATACTTTGCCCATCAACAGTATAAATGCTCAACACCGCTGTATTCTGCGCCAAAGGGACACGCGCTCAGATATAAACAAGCGAAACGTGCGTTTGCACATGACTGAACCGGTGAAGGAGACGCGCTGCTGAAGTGCCGCTCAGTGACAGCAGAGGGCGCTGATGAACTGCAGAATGCAGCCGGTTACCCCGGAAACCAGCAAACAAACAAAAAAACAGCCATTCTTTGTAATCTCAATGTTGTTCATCACAGCACCAAATACTTAATACTTAAAGACTTAATAGGCTATTTATTTTCAATTTTAACAACATACCCTGATAATTAAAATTGTTCAGTATAACTTTGAGATACGACTTCATTAGTTAACATGTTAATTCATTATTACCAAACTGACAATGAAAAATACTTATAAAGAATTAATCATTCTATGTTAATTTCTTAGTTACTTGTTAATAACATTAAAATCAAAATCAAAATAACTTTTTTAATGGACCTAAGATAAAACTAACAATGATCAGTATTTCTTAACTAACATTAACAAAAACATTATACTTTCTGTACCAAATGTAGCTATTGCTCAATCTTAAAGGTGCACTATGCAGCTTTCGTCCACTGGAGGGCGCCTATTCAAAACAAATCGTAGTTTGATGACGCAAAGTGTGAGCGCAGCATCTTGGGAGATGTGGTCTTCTCATCACAGCCGGTGGAAAATAGGACTCGGGCAGAAATCACATTCATGCATGCAGTTATTAACATTACTGTAGTCTAAAGCAGAGCAGGACCGAGTGTTATGGACCTGAGCACAGCTGCTGGAGCGATTGTTAAACAAATACCCGCCTCGCGAATACCGGGACTTTTATTATGACGGGACGGGACACATTCGCCGGGCGCCTGCACAGATCCGCTCTTCCAGTTATGATTTTGAGGTAATGTAGCTCTGTTTATCATAATAGATACATTTAAGTGTGTTCAAAATGATGTTATGACGTTACTCCGTGCGTTCACTTGTTCACACTGCCCTTAGTTAAAATAGCAATTTTCTCACAATTTACAAACAGTTGGAAACTTCTGGGATATTGTGGGTATTCAACTGAACAAAATATATAACACCGGCCTAGTGGTTTTTGGATATTTTACTGCAAAAATACTACATAGTTCACCTTTAAGGCATCTTTACACAGCCGAGTTAAGGCGGGTCTAACGCGGGTCTGTGTCTGCTCAAAATTCTGTGTAAAGACGCGATGCCGCATTAAAGCAGACTTAAAATATGCCGGGTCTGACCCACCTCGGCCCCTAGTATCAAAGGCGACATAGAAGCGGTTTTGATTCAGTGTAAAGCGAACTTGTGCCGCCTTAAACTACATCATTGTCTTGACAACCACCTGTCAGCCAGCTCACTAGGCGCGAGAATCAAGAAGCAGCAAGGAGACAAACTATCTAGGAATTAAAGTAAATGCTTTCTGTACTCACATCGTCAAGCTAACCACTGTAGTGTTCGCCGTTTGTAATCTTCCTTTGAAGAGACTGGCAGATCAACGCACTGCAACATTTCCCCTCAGAAACGGTCAATGCTTAACCCAGTCGGCGTCACTGCAACCCAGTATTATAATCTCTTGGAGAGAACGATATTTTATATTAGATTTGATATTTTCTGATATATTCTATCTGCTGTCCTACATGTCGTTAAAATAGACTGAAGTTTGGATTTTTCCCTTAGGCATAGTGCAGCCTAACAACTTGAAATAGGCTATAGGCCTACTCAATCATTATGGTTGTAGGCTAATTTGTCTATAAGCAACATTGTAGAATATTTGAGTTTATTTAAAGTTGTGTATTTTTTAATTATCATTATTATTAGGCTATGTGCATATTTATTTAGAACATTTAGCTTATTACCATTCCCCCGGTCGGGTTGTAGCCTAACTGCCAGAGAAGGGCTAAATTTAATTTGCATGGTGGTAGTTTTTACCATTTCGTTATTTTGGCTCGAAAATTTGTTTTTTGGAAATATTAACTGAATTTAGAAATGCTTTTAAACAATTTTTATTAGCCTATTAATTAAGACAGCGTTTGGAAATTTTGAAGTGCATAAACAATATTCCCAGAATCTTTGTTGTTATTGTGACATAAAAGTAGAAAATGTATAGTTTATAATTATGTATATCACCTGGGCTATCTGTATCATATGGCAAAAAATTACAGTGTGAGTTGTTCCCGCTGTCATAAAGGAAAAAAATGCGTCGGCGCTTAATTTCGTTGGACAAAGGGTTAAAGAAAACTATAATGTCATAGTTAGGCTATATTTAAATATAACATTATGTTTTAATTAAATAGCCTAACTGTAGGCTATAGGCCTATTTAATAAAGACGCGAACAAAAATCGTCGGTAATGGATTGACGTGTGTAACGTTTTTCTGTTCACAATCAGACAGAATTGTCAAATATTCGGGTTCACGAGCTGAGAACTAAACTCCGTTTTGGGGAAATATTACAATCCTGACCACTTTTAGAGAGATGGGGTATGCAGCCTGGTGCTATAATGGAGATTCCAGATCGCTCTTCTTTGGTCAGAACCACGGAGAACGACCGCGGACAGGTCCGTCCTATGCACCGAAACAGCAGCGAGCGCAGACACAGAGCGGCCAGAGAAATTTTTACATTTACATTTACATTTTATGCATTTGGCAGACGCTTTTATCCAAAGCGACTTACATTGCATTCAAGGTACACATTTTTGACATTATTGTCAGTTCTTGCTTTCCCTGGGAATCGAACCCATGGCCTTGGTGTTGGTTGCACCACGCTCTACTGGTTGAGCTACAGGAAAGCCATAGGAAATGAAAAGGAGGAGCGACTGCAGTAGGCTATGATGTTTGTGTAAAACTGTGGAAAAACTGCAGAAAAAGAGCGGTTGTTGAAACCTGTCACCGAGAAAAGAGTGGGTGTATCCCCCACGGATGCGACGCCCCTGTAGCCTAGCCTACATGTTGTGAATGCTCTGTGACTTTCTGTTTCTTTGAAAAAAACTTTGGACCACTTTTAATCCTGCGGTATTCTACCCGTAATAATGTAGGCTATACTTTCTTTATAGCATTGTCAATCAGGTATAATTTTATTAAGAAATATAAAATAACTAGCCTACAATAGAAGAATTGCATTTATGCCGCTTCAGAGAAGGATTAAACGGTCTGTGTAAATGCACATGTTTGGGATTTTATGCCGCTTCAGAATCGGTTTCTGTGCCGCGTTTGCTGTGTAAAGATGCTTTTTGGTTAATGCATAAACTAATGAGACCTTATTGTAATTTGTAAGCCTACCTGTTGTTCTTTATAGACTAATTCTTTTGCACTTTAATCTGTTTGAAAATTGTACTTTTACAGCTCTGAAAAAAATCAAGAGACCACTTAACATTGATTTCTCAATGAGGGGTCTCTTAATTTTTTTTCCAGAGCTGTATATATTTTTGGTGCATTATTGTTTTTAAACATTCAGTTATTTTTGTTCTTACAAAAATAGTTCTTAAAACTGTTATGCTATGGCAACACTTTTTTTTGCAACTTATTTCAATATCGTGATAATATCGTATATCGTGATAAAACTTCATCAATTAAATCGCAACCTGAAAAATTGATATCGGCACATGCCTAATAGAAAGACCCTTCAGGTGTTTGTACTTACTGACCAGTGCCTCCATAGGGTAGAATTGGCTGTGAACGATTTTAACTGCTGAAATAGAACAAAAACACTAATTATTGCATCTAAAATGTAAGTGACTTTAAGTGAATGTTAATTAGTTGTTTATGGAACTGTCATATGAAATCAGTATCATTTACAGTCTTGATGGTATTCAGGAAACAGCTTAAACGCTCTAGTGTTGTAATTTTTCCACGAGAGGCTGCACGAGCGTCAACAGCACGACCCTTATTATCATCAGTTCATTATATATTATCCACTATCGATCGCCACTTACATTAAATTAATGCACAAACATTCTTGCATTTTGCTGATTCTCTAGTTATTTTTTGTTTTATTCCAGCTCTTGTCTGTCAGGCAAGTAAAATTCTCTTTCACTTGTCCCTTCAAAACATCCCATCCCCCTTTGTGGTGCCGTTTTAAGTGAGCAGACAAATTGGTGGTGTTTTCTTGTTTTGTGGCCACAAGACACTCCATGCAAAGTACCTCTTTTTGTTCAACATCCTCCTTCATGTAGCCGAAATAGTCCCAAAAAGATGATAACCCCCCCACGAATCCTCTTCGCCGCGCATTTTAGCAGTGAATGTTTGGTCGTGGCGTGAGCGGTGAGCGAACCAATCACTGTGCAGGCTCACGGAACGTGCATGTCACTCCAACTGCAAACTCGTGTTTAATGTGTGCTTCCGTTGTCTTAATACACCCTGCACATCGCATGTTCCGGTGATGTGCGTGTGTGCGATAGTCACATCGCAATGTCAATGTTAAAACTGAATATCGTACAGCCCTAGTAGCTGGTCTTGGCCTTTGTTCTTTGCGTTTCTCAATCCTCTGCTTTGGCCATCCCTTTGGCTGAATGTTTCCCACCAGATCACTGTTTTGACACCACGATTCAGACTGCAACCATTTGGAGAACTCTGAAAGTATGAAGGTTGAGGCATGATTAGGCAGCATTTGTCTCCTGAAGGCAGCTCTTAAATCAGGTGGCAGTTTGGTCAGCAGGCGAACTACGTGGGAGCCACACCTCAATTCAGCATCTCCATCTGGTCCCAAGGATACTAGCGGGTGACATCTGGTGCATTCATTACTCTAGCAATCTTATTCAAAGCAAGTTGATGAAGCTTACCGAATTTCTCTGTCAAGGCATTCATTGTCTCTGTAAAAGGATATGGAGAGTTGGGGGAAAAATCTGCAATCAGTCTAGCCTCTTGCAGCTGCAGATGATCCACCAAGATTTGGTACTTAAACAACACTGACCTCAGATAAGGTATGCTGGGCTTAGGACCTCTGTATTGTGCAACTGACTCCTTTAGTTGAATAGAAGGATGCTCTGACCAGTAAGGCTTTGGTCTTTAAACAGGTGGTGGCCTTTGGTGGTGGTACATATTGCTGTTTGATCTAGGGACAGGCTCGTAGCAGCATACTGAGGTGAGTGTGCATACCACTGTGGGCCAAGAGATTCATAATGCACAGGAGGTGGCTCTTTATAATGCTGCAAATGACTTGGACCCGTAGGGGAGTCATGTTTTGACGCCACTTCATTTTTCATGAGCTGTAACTGACCCATCATTTTGTCAATTAGAACCATCATGTCTGTGGCACTGTGTGGCTCAGTTAGGGGAGCTCTCTGCTGCTGAGGGGAGTAACCTGGGTCAGTAGCACCATGACTCACACGACCGATCAAATAACGTGATGTCCCAGCTGGCAGGGAATAAGGATCTGGGGAAACCCCACATGAAAGGGAAGCATGCAAGTCAGGTGTTGCAGTTTGTTTATACAAGGAAGGTGGAGCACTGGAACATACTCGACCATTGAGCGCGCTGTGTAAGGCAGGCATAATGTTAGCTGATTGCTAGAAGGTACTCCCTTCTATGATCAATCAGCTAACATTATGCCTGCCTCAGGTAGCCTCAGGTATATCTCTGGTAGCAGCCCGATGCTGTGAGGCTGCGAAGGATTGTGCCCTTGAATCTGGCAGGTAGGGATATGATGTCGAATCCGATGACAGGTTTAAGTCTCTTGGTGGAGTACGATGTGCCATCTGTTGTGAAACTCCTTTGCACTCACTGGATCCCAGGTAATTTCTGTGCTCATACCTTGCTGTGCATTAGTGCTGAGTAACTTATTCACTTATTCATAACAGGTTCACTTATGTGGCCGATCACCCCTATAGTCCACTTCAAAATCATCAAAGTAGACAGGATGACGCGTCGCATACGCAACTCTAGCATCATTATGTTAAGCCCCGCCCACGGACTCTATACACGATGTGATTGGCCCATCAAGAGCTTGGCGTTTACAGCTCAAATGGGTATTGAGAGCTGCTAGACAACAATCGCGGGCAGATTATATTTCCTGTCGCTAGGGTACGTCTTGATTTCTAGGCTACATCAACCATACTGTCACTGATGTGCAAATCGCATCCGGCTCAAAGGACCACAATGTTATGAAGAGGTAGGAATGACTCTGTTAGCTGGTAATATGTTGCATTCACTACAGGATGTCAGTCATGACTCAGGAAGACATAATCAGATATATACAGTCCCTGACAAAAGTCTTGTAGCTTGTGTACAAATTGACCTAAAGTGCTGCTGAAATATATTTCTAATCAAGATTTTTTTACAAGAAATGGCTGATTTTAATCCCACCAGCTTTTGTGATAATGTTTCAGTGAAAAACTAAACTTTCAAAAAGTATTCTAATATTCACAGCTTGGTTAAGCCCATTGAGTCAATTTTTGCAAAGACAAAGTGTTGTCACCTTGTCATATGAGCTTCACTTGTGACTAATAATGGATCAATTAGGTCTCAAGTGTGTATAAAAAGAACCCCAGTACACTAGACCTTCACATCAACTGCAACTAGACCTCTGCAAACATGCCTATGATTCACCCTGAGACTAAAGTTTTGATTATCAAGAGGCTGAAGACCAGATCCACTGCTGATGTGGCAGACACCTTCAATGTGTCTCAGCATCAAGTACAGAGGATAAAAAAAAGATTTGAAGAGACTGGAGACGTTTTTGACAAGCCCAGGTCTAGACATGTGCCGATTTTCGATAATGCGATTTATCACGATAATGAATATGCACGATATTGTTATCGTGGGCACTTTAAAATATCGTAAATAATAATTTATTAACAATTTATAATTTTTCTATAATGCACTCAAGAATACTTTGCCCATCAACCGTATAAATGCTCAACACTGCTGTATTCTGCGTCAAAGGGACACGCGCTCAGATATAAACAAGCGAAACGTGCGTTTGCACATGACTGAACCGGTGGAGACGCGCTGCTGAAGTGCCGCTCAGTGACAGCAGAGGGCGCTGATGAACTGCAGAATGCAGCCGGTTACCCTGGAAACCAGCAAACAAACAAAAAAACGCGTGTATTTTTTAAAACAGCCATTCGTTTTTGTAATCTCAATGTTTTTTATCACAGGCTATTTATTTTCAAATTTAAACATTTGTATGTTTTAATCTGGACTACAACATACCCTAATAATTAGAACTGTTCTAATTATTTGTTGTTGTTCAGTATAACTTTGAGATAAGACTTCATTAGTTAACATGTTAATTCATTATTACCAAACTGACAATGAAAAATACTTATAAAGAATTAATCATTCTATGTTAATTTCTTAGTTACTTTTTAATAACATTAAAATCAAAATCAAAATAACATTTTTAATGGACCTAAGATAAAACTAACAATGATCAGTATTTCTTAACTTAACATTAACAAAAACATTATACTTTCTGTACCAAGTGTAGCTATTGCTCAGTCTTAGTTAATGCATAAACTAATGAGACCTTATTGTAATTTGTAAGCCTACCTGTTGTTCTTTATAGCCTAATTCTTTTGCACTTTAATCTGTTTGAAAATTGTACTTTTACAGCTCTGAAAAAAATCAAGAGACCACTTAACATTGATTTCTCAAGAGGGGTCTCTTAATTTTTTTTCCAGAGCTGTATATATTTTTGGTGCATTGTTGTATTTAAACATTCAGTTATTTTTGTTCTTACAAAAATAGTTCTTAAAGCTGTTATGCTATGGCAACACTTTTTTTTGCAACTTATTTCAATATCGTGATAATATCGTATACCGTGATAAAACTTCATCAATTAATCGCAACATGAAAAATTGATATCGGCACATGCCTACCCAGGTCAGGCAGACCCCACAAGACAACTGCTCAAGAGGACCGTTTGTTGGCTTGAAAATCCAAGGCCAGGCCATTTTCCACTGCAGCAGAGCTCCACGAGACCTGGTCACCTGAAGTCCCTGTGTCAACCAGAACAGTTTGTCGGATTCTGTCTCGAAATGGCCTCCATGGTCTAATCATGGTCCAATTGATGGCTTTCCTGTAGCTCAATGAGTAGAGCATGGCGCTAACAATGCCATGGTCATGGGTTCGGTTCCCAGGGAAAGCAAGAATTGACAAAAATGTAAAACGTGTACCTTGAATGCAATGTAAGTCGCTTTGGATAAAAGCGTCTGCCAAATGCGTAAATGTAAATGTAATCAGTGCCCGGAAGCCAGCACTAAACAAAAGACAATTGAAAAACCGTGTGGCATTTGCCAAGGCCCACAGCCTGCTAAAAGGATGGACGCTGGAAAAGTGGCAGAAGGTGGATTTTTCAGATGAATCTTTTGTTGAATTACACCACAGTCACCCCAAATATTGCAGGAGACCTACTGGAGCCAGAATGGATCCGAGATTCACCCAGAAAACAGTGAAGTTTGGTGGCGGAAAAATCATGGTCTGGGGTTACATCCAGTATCGGGGTGTGCGAGAGATCTGCAGGGTGGAAGGCAACATTAATAGTCTAAAATACCAAGAAATCTTAGCTACCTCTTATATTCCCAACCATAAAAGAGGCCAAATTCTGCAGCAGGACAGTGCTCCATCGCATACTTCCATCTCCACATCAAAGTTCCTCAAGGCGAAGAAGATCAAGATGCTCCAGGATTGGCCAGCCCAGTCACCAGACATGAACATCATTAAGCATATGTGGGGTAGGATGAAAGAGGACGCATGGAAGACGAAACCAAAGAATATTGATGAACTCTGGGAGGCATGCAAGACTGCTTTCTTAGCTATTCCTGATGACTTCATCAATAAATTGTATGAATCCTTGCCAAACCCCATGGATGCAGTCCTTCAAGCTCATGGAAGTCATACAAGATATTAAATTTGAATCTCACAGCACCACAGCTTAATTTGCTGACATATTTTTGTATTTGCAGTAAATTTGTTCAATTTCTGTTTAGGCAACACAACTTTTGTCTTGCCAAAATTTGACCTTTCTGTCTTGATTAAATGATAAATATTTTTTCTGTGAAAATTATTTAATTCAGTGCATTAAACATCATTTGGGAGGTTTTTAGCTTTTCATATAAGCTATTTCTAACACAATTTAATTAATTAAAATTCAGGTTAATATCAGGTATTTCTAGAAAATAGATAAGCGACAAGACTTTTATCAGGGACTGTAGTTTACTTGAATGATTAAGATTCAGAATCAGCAACAGCACGGTGTGGCATACATTCCTTTCTTTGGTTTAAGCTACACAATCACAATTTGCATTGGGTACAAGAGTGTGTGGCTCTAAAAAACGAATGAACTACTAAACTGCAATATTATCACAAATAGTACAGCATTATGCTCACACACTAGGATATTAAACACAATATTAATTTGATTAATATACATATTAGAAATAGAACAATTCTCTTTATAAAGTAACCAGATGCAACAATTAACTGATTACAGCATAAATAGACACTTAACACTAGACAAACATATATGATGTCTTTCACTGCAAGTCATAATTAGCTTATAGTATCCGGTTGAATATTCACATATCACGATATTACACAGTGTCTAAAAGGGTCTCAAAGTGACTTCAATAGTAAACAGTGGACTTACATAACGTCATTGACACACCAACTAAAACCCCTCAGGAATCATTAGAACAGGCTAAATGTCTCAGGAACGACGCACTAACAGTCCACACCTGAACAAAGCTTCAGGATATCTCTCTTAATGCAACTGGCGCTACCGCTAATGCAGTACTTGTAATGAGCTTGAGTGAGGGTAGGCTTCCATCTACTGGACATTATAAGTATGCTTCCAAATTAACTTTATACGCGATTCATGTATAAAGGCCGTTTTGTACAGTATTTCATGTCATCGCGCCATCTCCTCCTGCGCTCCCGTTGTGGATAATGTGAATGTAAGGCAGCGCTTATTATTAAAATTGTAATACAAATAACACTGTTTTGTTTTAATCTTCATGATGTGGATATAACGTATGAAATGTCATTAATTCTTATAATCATTCCTCTAACATTTATTTTCTACAATCTAACTTCAGTTCACATCCTCACCATCTGTGTCACCAATTCCCTTTGTCTCCAGAATGTGTGTACGCATGGCTCAAGGTTTGCTTAAAGGTGCGCACGTTCTCCCGTCAAGTTTGTTCTTTTATAGATCACAACCTTTGTGTGGGAACTGGTGTATGTACGTTTCCAGCCCGTTTTGTGCATACGCACGGCTTATAAATGAGTCCCCGGGACTTATATTATGACGGGACACAGACGTCGGCGGCCTTTCCGCTTTTCTGGTCATGAGGTAACGCAGCTCTGTTTATCATATAGATACATTTAAGTGTGTTTAAAATTATGTTATGACGTTACTCTGTGCGTTCGATCAGCGGCTGCTGTGACACTTGTTCACACTGCTAAGAGTAAAGCGTTTCTGAAAAATAAAACCGGAAACCGAGGGTAACACAGATATGACACAATTGACAGGCGACTCCGATGTCCCAGTTCATTAGTTAAAATAGCAATTTTCTAACAATTTTCAAATAGTTGGAAACATTTGAGATATTTTAAGAACTCAACTAAACAAAATATACAAAATCCTAGATACTGCACCTTTAATAGTATTTTCATGACATGACTGCGAAATGAAAACATTTATGCCATGCAAACTTACTAGACTTTCTCCAGCTAGCATTTAATGCTGAGGAGGACTATAGTCTACAAGCCTCCGAAGGACGAGACTATGAAGGAGACATCCCTCACTAGGATGCAGCCTACTGTTTGAGAAGCACCTGCTTTCTCCGGTCCGAAACCAAAGACCACCCCAAAGCAGAAGCATTTTATGGTGCTTGCTCACTGGTGCGGCGCAAGAGGAGCAGAGCGTGCATTTTCAATTCATTATGGAAGCTGAGCTTTACACTGACACAGTGCATTGTGGTATTGACAGCGCACCGGAGAAAGCACTGAGTGTGTCAAAAATTTGGGGCGACTATGTAAATATCAAGCAGAAAACGTGGGCAGCAGTCAATCAGATAGTTACGTCTGGAGCGTTTAAAATATTGTGCCGGAGTTTATGTTATATTTAGTGCATAAATCATATAATTAACACATTAGATGCTTTGCAGTTATTATGCACATTTAATATTGCAGTTTGGATGCTTTCATTGTGATGATATTGGCAGGGTTTAAAAAAAAGTTTTGACAACGCAATCACAATGTGTTTGCTAACTGAGCGTTGTTAAAACCTCGCATCAGCCAGCATGTGATAGCTGTGTTGAAGTGAAACTGGATTTTTTTGAAGTTATATTCAACGGTCTAAAAACAAAACAGTGTTTACTACCTGTCTAAATGTACACCATGGTCAATTTATGCATAATAAGTACAATTTACAAAATTGCACTTTAGAAAGATATGTTGGTTTTTGTGTTGTATCGTTTGATATTAGAGTAAACCCTGTTTAATTTAAAAGTGTAATTAATTTGTATATACAAAAAATAAATAAATAAATACTGCTGCCTCACCTGTGTGCAATGAATCTTGGGATTGTCTAAGCCACAAAAAAAACATCATCCTTAGTAGCCCGGGAAACTATGGATAGTGATGGCCAAATGAGGGGCTTCCTGAACCACTGAGGCTTTCCAGCCCATTGGTTCACCAAAAGGTTCATCTACCTGAAGCCTCATGAAACAGTGTGCTCCCTAGTGACACCTGCTGTGCAAAGCAATGCATCGCACACAAATCTATTCATCCTGAGCAACCAAATTATCATAGTGTGGGCACACCCTTTTTCTATTGCCTGTGTATTAATAAAGTATTTTACTCTGCTTGTATTAACCTATGCACACACAACTCACACAAACACACAACTTTGTGTTCAACTATTCAGTAGTTCTTTGGGTTAGTGATGAGTGAATGCCCAGAATGATTGTAAATAAATTATTGTGAGTGCAGTGCTTATGGGACTGGAATTGTGGAACCGCAAACTGCAACAGGGATGGGAAAGCTTTCCCTAATACAGTCTAGTCTTATAATAATATTAATAATAATAATAATAATAATAATAATAATAGCAATAATATATATATATATATATATATATATATATATATATATATATATATATATATATATATATATATATATATATAATAACACTAGGCCTACTAATATATATATATATATATATATATATATATATATATATATATATATATATATATATATATATATATATATTATATGGGTGATTCTTCAATTGGGGGAACTTTTATGTCCCCGGGTTATACATTCATGTTAAAAATATATATAATATATATTATAATTATAATTACGTAGTATACACACTACTAGATATTAGGGCTGTAACGATATGCAATATGAAATCGAAATCGCAATACGCAGGTCCACGAACCTGTATCGCGATTTGAGGAGGGAGAATCGCGACACACCCCTTCCAACTCCCAGAATTATCCTTCCTGTCCAGGTCCAACTTTTAAGTCAGCAGTATGGCAACATTTCAGCTACCCGGTGGAGAACAAGGATGGCAATCGTGTAGTTGACAAGACCCACACAATTTGCCGTAAGTGTTTCAAGAAGCTTCCCCAACCGGCTGGTAACGTGGTGTGAGCGTGGCGTTTCTGTTGCGTGTCATCCGCGGGGCGGCTGCGTGGCGTTTTCTCTTTCTTTGCACACCAGAAGCGTGTCTGACGCGGCGCTTCTGTTGGTATTGATGTACAGGAGGCCCTATACTTCATGTTAAATATATATTGCCTATTGGTACCGCAAAGAAAACGTCGGCAGTAGCCTATTGACCATACAGATATATGGTATTGACGGCAAAATAGGCTACAGAATACTGTACAGAATAAAACTGTTTTGTCCCCCCCATATCGAGGTTTGTATCGTACCGTGGGTCAAAAATCGTGATACGAACCGAATCATGGGTTTGGTGTATCGTTACAGCCCTACTAGATATACAACTAGATATAGGCTAATTTACTCTATTAATCTACTGAACTATGTATAATTTACTCTAATAATCTACTAAACTAAGTAAAATGTAATATAATATATAATACAAGCTATGATATATAATGATATCGCTACTATACAACCAACACCTCAACACCAATGCAAATGCCTACTGCAAACCCCACAAGAGGCGCGAGGTTTCGAACCACTTTTATCCGAAAGCGATACTCCAAATGAAGCAATGACGTATTCAACAGAAAACGAGGCCTCGTTTGTCATCGTCACGTGATTTTCACGGAAACGATACAAGCCTCGAATCGGGGCTTCATCTGGAACGCCCCTTTTTGCTCGACACAAGCTCCGGAGCCTCGCTTCAGATGTCCCATCACTAACTATGGATGACTTTTGAGGGTGTGCGTTTGATGCAGCCTTTGAAATGGGACAGCCGTTCGGTCTTGGAAAGCCTTTGAAGGATGAAGCCTCTGACTGGGGGCACAACTATAATAACAATGGTAGATGTTGCACCTTTTTATTGTTCCTACAGTTTAAGTGAGCAGCAGGTCAAAACGGAGAGGTACGTGTAAGCAAATGTTCTTTATATTTTTTCTAGCTCCAAGCGCACGTCCGCTCCTTGTGTGTTACCAAAAACTTTGGCATTGCTAAAAACAAAAACAAAAGTTGACAGCTAGGAAAACGCATATAACATAATCAGTGATTAATATTTTGTTGGTTCTTTCGTTTTTGCAACAACCTGGCCAAAAATTATGTCTGCACAAATTGGCATGTTTCTTTAAGTTATCACAAATATAAAGAACAAACTAATTAATATATTTAGAAAATCTTTAACAAAATGTACAATTATAGTTATACAAAGGGTGAAGATGTCAGTGTTTCTAAAGCTGGACATCAACTAAACAAAGTATAATAAGCAATGTTGTAATTGGAAAAGTTAAAGACATGTTAAAAATGTCTGGCATGGATGGACAACTAAAACTTTGAAATTACTACTTAGGTCAAACGTTGTGCCACGACCCGACCATTAAAAAAAACCCGACAGAAACCGACACGAAATTGGTTCCTCTCTACAAACAACGTTTTGCAATATGCCATTTAGGACTGCATGCAACAGTCAGTAAACAACTGTATATAAACAAATATAGTTTCATCAAGGCACAGCGGCCACACCTGCAGCAGTCAGCAGCACACAGGAGCAAAACAGAAAAAGCATGTGGGCTACTTACCAATTATGAGACTTTGCTGGGTTAACAGGTGTAACAGTAACACATTCCTCTTTGAATTCACACTTCAAAACATAGTTCGTGAGAAAAAGCTGAACGGGCCTTTCCCCTAATAAATCATTATCAGGAAGAGAATAGCATCGACAATTGATAGCTTTCCGACGTGCAGTATCCAGCTGCGCTAAAGTGCTCATGGAAGTTCTGAGAAGGCCTACAGAACGGGGCGGAGCTACACGTGTTTGTACCCCATTATTCTGATTGGCTCGGTCGTCTTGCATAATTTATTTATAATTTAGTCAGCTTTGGAATACCATACCTCTGAATTGGTTTAGAAAAAAATAAATAAAAAGGTTTAAACCACCCCTTAATCGGATTAGGCCAATTTTTTCCGTGTATGACTTTTTATTCCGCCTGTGCTAGTAGACTATACAATCATATTGTCCATGTAAACGCAGCTGGTGTTGCAGTTTTTTGCGCTTACCCCTTAATTGCTGCTTGCAACTATACAATGTTGTAACTGAAAAAATTAAAAAGAGATTTCTAGAATGGTCAAACTTTTTGCTCATAATAAGATTATATTGATTATTAGATTATGTAAATTGTAGTATGTATATAGGCTATCATTTTTAAGGGTAATATGTAATAACTAATAATAAGAAAGGTTTTTGAATTGTATAGGCCATTTTAAAAAATGACTAAGAAATATACTTACAACAATAATATTGTATTTTTTGTTTGTTTTTGTTTTTTCTAAAACTCTGCTTTAGCCCATATATCCGTACTAATATTTTTACTGTTTTCTTTTACAAAGTACTACTGCTGTTCACGTGTAAACTTATAATGACTGCAAAAAAAGTTTTGCCTAGACCTCTGCTGGAAAAGAAACATGGTGTTTTGTTTTGCTGGTGTTAGTTGTTGCAAGCACTGAGCGAAAACAAAACAAGATCCAAATGCAGTTTATTAGTAGCACAATCCAACATCGTAGTCCATTAAACAGGCAAAAAGGTCAGAGCACAGTAAATCAGTCCAATCCAACAAACAAATCCAGAGGGTGAGACAGGAACAAGAAGAACAGTGTCCTCTGCTGACGTGCAAGGGCACTCGCAGCTGGTGGACGTGACACATGGAGGTTGGATCTCTTGGAACTTCAGTTTGAAAAATCCTGATGAACAGAGTAAAACTGAAAAAGGTTTTGCATTGCATTATGGAAGTAAAACCATTGCTGTATGATTTACAATGAAAATGGAAAAAGATATTCCAAAAAAGTCTGTCCATCAGAAAATTATTGTATTTTATATACGTAATTTTTATTATCATTTTTGTTATCAGTAAGGATTTAATAAATCATTTGACAAAATATATGGTTACAAGTTGTAAAATATGAAATATTGTAAAATATAAAAATATTACATTAAAAAATATTATATTACATTACATAAATATTCCCATTAATGCAATTATCTAATCAACCAATCACATGGCAGTTACTTCAATGCATTTAGGGGTGTGGTTCTGGTCAAGACAATCTCCTGAACTCCAAACTGAATGTCAGAATTGGAAAGAAAGGTGATTTAAGCAATTTGAGAGTGGCATGGTTGTTGGTGCCAGACGGGAGTATTTCACAATCTGCTCACCCTTACGAATAAAAAATATATTGCAGTATATTGGAAAATTTCATACATTGGGCAATATATTCACATATATGGGAATTAATATTTATATTTTTCAATATATTGCAATATATTGAAAGCGGCAATCATTTGTATATTTTGCAATATATTACATGAATATATAATATATTTTATAATACCATCAATATATTATTCCATATATTCCATTACAATATATTAAAATATATTTCAAGTAATATATTGGTAAATATATTTTCCTTTCGTAAGGGCAGTCGCTGGGATTTTCACGCTCAACCATTTCTGGGGTTTACAAAGAATGGTGTGAAAAGGGAAAAACATCCAGTATGTGGCAGTCCTGTGGGCGAAAGTGCCTTGTTGATGCTAAAGGTCAGAGGGGAATGGGCCGACTGATTCAAGCTGATAGAAGAGCAACTTTGACTGAAATAACCACTCGTTACATTACATTTACATTTAATCATTTAGCAGACGCTTTTATCCAAAGCGACTTACAAAAAAAAGGGGAGAGTTATAGAAGCAACGAAACAGACAAGGCCAACAACCTGTAAGAGCTGTAAGAAATCTCAGTTACACAGTTTTTTTTTGTTTTTTTTTTTTGTTTTTTTTTTAGACATCTACAACAAAAACTCACGTACGCAAAATGCCAAACACTGGATTTTGATAGCTATGATAACAACCCATTAGGACTAAGGCTGTCGCCACAACTGTTGTCGTTAATGCAGATTCAGTGGCCCAATTACAACCGAGGTATGCAGCAAAGCATTTGTGAAGCCACAACACGCACAACCTTGAGGCGGATGGGCTACAACAGCAGAAGACCACACCAGGTACAACTCATCTCCACTACAAATAGGAAAAAGAGGCTACAATTTGTACAAGCTCACCAGAATTGGACAGTTGAAGACTGGAAAAAATGTTGCCTGGTCTGATGAGTCTCAATTTCTGTTGAGACATTCAGATAGTAGAGTCAGAATTTGGTGTAAACAGAATGAGAACATGGATCTATCATGCCTTGTTACCACTGTACAGGCTGGTGGTGGTGGTGTAATGGTGTGGGGGATGTTTTCTTGGCACACTTTAGGCCCCTTATTGCCAATTGGGCATTGTTTAAATGCCATGGCTTACCTGAGTTTTTGATAATGTCCATCCCTTTATGACCACCATTTACCCATCCTCTGATGGCTACTTCCAGCAGGATAATGCACCATGTCACAAAGCTCGAATAATTTCAAATTGGTTTCTTGGACAATGAGTTCACTGTACTAAAATGGCCCCCACAGTCACCAGATCTCAACCCAATAGAGCATCTTTGGGATGTGGTGGAACGGGAACTTTGTGCCCTGGATGTGCATCCCACAAATCTCCATCAACTCCAAGATGCTATCCTATCAATATGGGCGGCCAACATTTCTAAAGAATTCACCTTGTTGAATCAATGCCATGTAGAATTAAGGCAGTTCTGAAGACGAAAGGGGGTCAAACACAGTATTAGTATGGTGTTCCTAATAATCCTTTAGGTGAGTGTATACACACACACACACACACACACACACACACACACACACACACACAGGTGCTTGTATTATAATTAGAATGTCATCAAAAAGTTGATTTATTTCACTAATTCCATTTAAAAAGTGAAACTTTTATATTATATTCATTCATTACACACAGACTGATATATTTCAAATGTTTATTTATTTTTGATGATTATATCTGACAACCAGGAAAAATCACAATTTCAGTATCTCAGAAAATTAGAATATTACTTAAGACAATACAAAGAAAGGATTTTTAGAAATCTTGGCCAACTGAAAAGTATGAACATGTTCAGCACTCGATAGTTGGGGCTCCTTTTGCCTGAATTACTGCAGTAATGCGGCGTGGCATGGAGTCGATCAGTCTGTGGCACTGCTCAGGTGTTATGAGAGCCCAGGTTGCTCTGATAGTGGCCTTCAGCTCTTCTGCATTGTTGGGTCTGGCATATCACATCTTCCTCTTCACAATACCCCATTAGAATTGCTATGGGGTTAAGGTCAAGAGAGTTTGCTTGCTAATTAAGAACAGGGATACCATACCAGTTTCATAGTGCTGGAAAATGTTCCCTAATAAAAAAAAAGGTAAATAGAAAACTATAAACCACAAAAAATGCCATCGAATGGACACATTATTTTGGTGGTATGGGACCTCACACAACCAAAATCCATCCTGTAGTTCACATGTTCATTAGGATAAAAAAAAAGATGTCCAGAAGAAAACATTAAAAAGCATCATGTTGGAGACTGTAGTAGTAAACTGACCTGTATTTTCATACTTCCAAAATGCTGTCTGATGACAAAGTAGTGCTGTCGTTCTCCTCAGTCATAGATCAGAGAAGTGCTGATGCCCCCTTACTTTTCACACAGCGGTGAGGGAAGACACAGTTGTGCCAGCTGTACATTGAAGTGTTGTCTCTGTTCTGTTTACCATTGAGAATGTCTTCATAGGATCAAAATGATTTTATATTATATAATTTTGCTTTTAGCTTGAGCTAAATAGTTTATGCAGGTTTTGAACATCTGTGCAATGCCCTTTGCTTTGACTATACAGTGCAGATTCATGCAAACTTTAACTGCTATTGTTTTGACAGACAATTTATATCTTTATAAACTTAATTTAAATAATATAAATTTATTTTAAAAGCTTTATGTCATGATTACATCTTTTGATATCAAACACAGAGCTCAATGTTCGTATTCGGCTCGAGAGAAGAAGCATATACTGTCATTTACAAACATGACTGACAATGATTGAAAAGAAAAGGTTTCAGTTGTGCTTGATAACTGCCCAAAATTAGAATGGGTGACAGAATTTATTTATGAAAGTGACAGATATTATGATGTCGTCTTGATGCTTGCCAAATTCAGAATGGTAGGCCTAAAATAGTTTGGTTAATATTCAAATGTTGGCAAATTCATGGATATCTGTAATTTGTTGTTTAGTATATTGTTGTGTGGTTTTTAATCCGTTCAGAAACTTATGGGCAATGGCATTTTATCCTGGTAAATAACAGAATTGGCTCCTAGTTTCATTTTACAAAATTGTTAAAACGTTGCTTCATTAAAGGTCCCATGGCATGGATTGTTTTATTATTCTATCATGTTTCCTGAGGTGTACTTATATTGTTAGTATGTTTTTTACATTTAAAAAAAAAATCATAATTTAGAAATAAAAGGCATTTTTCTATACTGATATTAGCCCTCTGGCTTGAATGCCAGGGGCAAATTCATGGAGATCTGTAATTTGTTGTTTAGTATATTGTTGTGTTGCTTTTAATCGGTTCAGTAACTCATAGTCTTCTCTTCACCTTTACAGATATTGCAAGAGTAATCAATATGTAGATTAATAGTTTAAAACATCCCAGCACCTTTTTCTGGATATTCTCTGCATTACTTTAAAAGACACTTTACTTTTATGTTATTAATGTAGGATTTTTAAATTTTATTTAAGGCAGTAAATAAATTAAAAACTAATGTGTGTGTGTGTGTGTGTGTGTGTGTGTGTGTGTGTGTGTGTGTGTGTGTGTGTGTGTGTGTGTGTGTGTGTGTGTGTGTGTGTGTGTGTGTGTGTGTGTGTGTGTGTGTGTGTGTGTGTGTGTGTGTGTGTGTGTGTGTGTGTGTGTGTGTGTGTGTGTGTGTGTGTGTGTGTGTGTGTGTGTGTGTGTGTGTGTGTGTGTGTGGTTGCTTCCCGCTCTCTCTCCTGCATCTTTCTGATCACATCCTCAATCTCTGTTTGTTTTTTTTCCCAGATGCTCGCGTTGGCTCTGGGCTCACTGAGGATGAAGAGGCACAGCATTATCCAGGCCAGATGAGGCAATAAGGGCAGGTGGAGTGATGGAGGGTCTGTCCCCGATTCCCTCATCCATAGCACTATAGCATTTCCAGTATGCCCCTCAGTGCTCAGACCAGTCTGCTGACATTTCAGATCCTACAAAAATGCACAAAAACATAATACAAAAGCAGTCTTTTTAAAGGGTTAGTGCACCCAAAAATGAAATTGATGTCATAAATGACTCACCCTAATGTCGTTCCTCACCCGTAAGACCTCTGTTCATCTTCAGAACACAGTTTAAGATATTTTATATTTTAGTCCCAGAGCATATGCAGTTTTTGTACACTGCCCTGTCCATGTCCAGAAAGCTAATAAAAACATAATCAAAGTAGTCCATATGTGACATCAGTTGGTTGATTAGAATCTCTTGAAGCATTGAAAATACATTTTGGTCAAAAAATAACCACACTACGGCTTTATTCAGCATTGTCTTCTCTTCCGCGTTTGTTTTCAAACCTCAAATAAAGATTCAAACGGTCATGAATCAGTGTGAATGGATCAATGATTCAGATCGCCAAAGTCACGTGATTTCAGCAGTTTGGATCACGTGTCAAACTGCCAAACTGCTGAAATCACGTGACATTGGCGAACAGATCTGAGAACAACCTCTGTATAATTATTCTAGCTATTGAGCAAAAAGCTGCATTGTAAAAAATAAAAAATAAAAATAAATAAAAAGATTGTTTCCTATTAAAAAAAATCTATGGACTGGTCACATTTAAATTTTTTAGTTGGCCAAATTGAATTTTTGTTCATTAAATTGCATTACCTATTAGAAATTAAATTTGGACAAATTTGGAAATTTTTTAGATGTGATCAGTCACTAGAAAAGTTTCAATTGGAGACATTCATTATTATTATTTTTACAGTGTGAGAAAAATCACATTTTTGTCAAATACTATAGGCTACATCCAGATCAGATTCAGAGTGATGATCAAACACAAATTGAGAAGATGAAGTCCATCAACACTCCCAAAGTTGCACAATCTCATCCATTTAATGAATAGAAAGTTCAAAAGAACATCATTAAATCTGAAATATAAAGCTTCTGGAACATTATAAATGTCCATACTGTCTAGCATACTGTCCCTTGATCAATTTAATGCATCCTTGCTGAATAAATGTATTCATTTCTATGATGTACTAGGCAGGCACAGATAAAGCTTTAAATATAGGTTAAAGCTCAGTCTCACATCTTTATGAATGATTGTGAATTTAAGTTGCCAGCACTGGACAATGAATATTATGTAGACACATGAATTGATCTGCAAGTTTAAAAAAAACTGCATGTTATTACCATGGTTATTATCAAAACTATACACAGTGGGTGGCGCAGAAAATGTGGTATGCACTATGCAGTAGGCGATTTGCAGTGCAAGGCTTTTCACGGAGGAGGGCGCCATTGTGCCACGAAAAAAAATTGACGTTTGTTTAAAAAAAAATTTTTTTTAGCATTTTAAATACATATTATTTTTTATTTCGACATTACTTTAAGAGCCGTTGGTTTTTGACTGAAAGTCACATGTCAATAATGGAGAGGGAAGCACATAACATAACACGGAAAAAAAAAAAGATTAAAAAAGGTGTCTTAAAATTAGGACAAAAAAGAGATTGGTAAGTTGCTTATCATATGTAACGCTTTTTTCTTTCTATGTTCAATGTATGGAAAGGTGTTAGGTCACACATAGCATCAATCAGAAGTTTTTAATCAGAAGCATGTGAAATCATACAGGAGAAGCCAGTCCGTTTTAAAACTTTTACAATGCTTGAGAATTGTTGTCCTTCAATGAATTTGATAATTCATTCTCAGTAAATAGAACAGAAATGACATTCATTTTAATATGATTTGTTAATTTAAGTGTCTATAGTGTCTATTAAGTACTCTTGCTACTATTTGTGTTATTGAAATGCTTCAAAGTGTAACAGGCAGAACTAAGTGTTTAGACAAAAAGACAAACATGCTTCAGATGTGAAGTATGTCATAAGCCATCCTAGGTGTATATGATGTTCTTATTTCAGTCAAATACAATCTGAGTTAAAGGGTTAGGTCACCCAGAAAATTCTCTCATTAATTACTTACCCTCATGTCATTCAACACCTGTAAGACCTTTGTTCATCTTCGGAACACAAATGAAGATATTTTTGTCGAAATCCGATGTATCAGAAAGGCCTCCATTGGCAGCAATGACATTTCCTCTTTCAAGACCCATAAAAGCTACTAGAGAGTGGCTCTACAATCATTTTATGAAGCAATATTATTGTAGAATAATCACATTTGTGTTCAGAAAGATGAACGGAGGTCTTATGGGTCTGGAACGGCATGAGGGTAAGTAATTAATGACAGAATTTTCATTTCTGGGTGAACTAACCCTTTAAGGTAAACATTTTGAACTGTGAGAGGCTTAACACTTTCTTCATAAGTTAAATACGGAAGGCACTTGGGCCCAAATAAATGATAGATAAACTGAATCAAAAGGCTGGTATACATCTCCAGGAAAAGTCCAATAGAATCAGCAAAGACACAGCGACACCTAGTGTTAAATTATGGCCAAAGAAAAAACTTTATTACTGGAACAAAACAATATATAATACAAACAATTATACAATTATTGAAAACATTTTCAAGTTGTTTGATTTGGCCATTTCAAATAGTTTAAAGTCTCACTTCATGTACAGTACATGTTCAAACTGTTCACACATTTCGAGTTTATTTTCCAGAACAACTTTTGTAAAAAGGAACATTTCATAAAGCTTTAAGTTTTATGAAACAACTATCAAATATTGATCCAAGGGTGTGGTTGAGCAGCATTGCTGACCTGCATGCAAGCTGATTAAAGTCTCTCATTGAATACTTTGCCACACTAGGACTGAGCAAATAGTCATATCATTTCACTAAGTGCTTTTTGAAAAAGAAAAAAAACATCTCTATTTAAAAAAAGTCTTGCAAATAACTGACAAGTTTCAAATTTCCTTTCTACTGAAGTGTTCATTAAGTAAGCAAAGAATGATAACATGTGCCAAAAACATAAAACAACAAATAACAGCATATATCAAAAAGGGACAAGCATGAAAAGAAAAATATTTATAATGCTTGTTGACATTAGTAACTAGTGTTATATTTCTTATTTCATCTATGAATTTTTGTTTATTTTCTTTAAAATAGATCATATAGCTCTGAAATGTTTTCCTTTAATATATATAAAAAAGAAAATTGAATTACAATAAACATCTAATAGTACATTAATCGGTATTAAGATCATCACAAATTGTCTTTACATTAGCAGCGTGTTGTTGAAACGACTCTTCACTGATTGTAAGGACTGGGTTCAAACCAAGTAAATCACATAATATGTGGAGGGAGAGGTACCATTAGTGCAACAAGTAATTCAAAAATAGAACAAAATAGCAAAGAAATAAGACAATAAACAAAAGAAATCCTCTTAGAGGAGACAGGCCAGTGTATTGACACATCAAGATGATGAACCTTCCTGTGAGGTAGCTGAAATATAAAGGTTTAAACAATTAGATATTTAGATTTTATTGGTTTAAAAAAAAAAAAAAAAGACACCGATACTGATGATTTTAGCTGAACCGACCTGTCAGATCTCGAAATTTTCTTTTCGCTTCAGCTCTTTCCTCTGAATCAAAGTACCACACGGTGATTGCATACCTGTGACACAAAACAGACAGTTCAGCACGATGCCGAAACTCTCTCGACATAGCTCAATGACATGAAAGCTAACACACTAACCTTGTAGCGTACGACGGTTGAACTTCATGAGGGTTCCTACGATCTGACCAGAATAGCAGAAGTCGATCAAACAAAGGCTCGATCTCGGCTACGTAGGATTTCCCTTCAGGAAATATCCTTAGCAATCCCCCATGCTCCTAAAAACACACAGTGACATTTGATTAATTATCATCATCAACAAATTATGTATTTTTAAAAACAAGATAACTAAATGTATACCTTGGCATTCCAGTTTTTATTCAGATAGTAAATACAGGTGACACAGCGTCCGTCTGCATTAGGGTTATCCACATGTTTCACGTATCCTGCTCCATTTCCTGGATAACAAGCCACCATTGCCTGAAAAAGAAGACAGAGCCAACTAAGCTTGATAGATAGTTGTACATTATAACTTATCTCAGACAAGCCTATTTCTAGGTAAACATGCTAACGGTTACATATTTAATGATTTTATACTCTAAGAGAAACAAGCCATTTCTCCTATTCAACAACCAGAGACCAAAATGAAGTTTCTGTTGTAAAGTTAACACATTTTACACAGAATGTTCTACCAAACTATGCAATATTTTTGAGAGATGAACTAAAGGCACCCACACACTAAAAGATAATTGATGCCTAATTCTCCCCAAATGACAATCCTAAAGTCTGATTATCTTGATTGTTCTACTACAGATTATTTTATCAGATGTGGTGTGAAGTGTGTTATGAAGAGACTGAATCTGATGGAAGAATGTCAGTTCCGCAGCGATCTCAAACCGTAAAACAGGTTGAATACTGCACTGTAAAAAATATTTGTTGGTTTTTGTTGGTTTAACTTAAAAAAGTAAGTAACCTTGGTTGCCTTAAAATTTTGAGTTTATAGAAAAATAAAAATTTGAGTTGATACAATGAAGGAAATTTGTTTAATAAATAGAAACTCAAAATATTATTTTATCTGAACCACATAAAAAATTGGATAAATCATCCAAGTCTATTTAGCATGTTTCACTGCGTCATCAGAAATAAAACACACACACAATACCCAATATGCTTACAAAATCTTTTAATAATCTTTTAATAAAGGTTGTTGAATCTCAAAAAAATGTCATTGTATTAACTCAAAATTAAGGCAACCAGGTAACTTTTTTTCTAAATAATTTTTTACAGTATGTGTATACAATCAGAACAAAGCGATACCCAAACAGAAAGCGAGCTGACAGAAGATGGAAGCATAACCGGTTTCTTTTATTCATCAAATTTCGTGTAAAAAGCATTCCAAACACCATCCCTACTGTAACTGGTAAACTTCCTTTTGCTTTGGCCAATTATCACAAACAAGCATTACTGTTCTGGTCCCTTTTCTACAAACTTTTTTTTCTCCTAAAGCAGGTGTTTTATATGGAACAATGGTAATATCAGTCATAATAAGAAGTCATTGTACATGGAGTCACTGAATTGAACTGAACTGAGTTGAGCTGAAATGAATTAAAGTAATTAGGGCTATACCCAAATTCTCAGATGAAGATATTAATAATACAACCTTACAAAATCCTTGATTTTTTCTAAATGGTCTCTCCCTTTGTGATAAATGTTTTAATAACAATTTTATATAAATTTGCTTTAATGTCAGATCTAAATAAAATGGCTTAAACCTCATTGTACATCTCATATATTGGCACAACATTTGGACATTATACCATATAAATATATTATTTCTAATAAATAATTTACAAAATGATTCATAGACATTATCTTGTAAATGTTAGTAGATATCATTGGTAGATATATTCATAGTTTGTGATAAATGTACTTTTCCTTTACATCATCTGAAGATACTGAAAATATATTAACCTTTTTCTATTTCTTTTTGGATTTACTTTAGTATGAAAAATAATTTAAAAGATTAAATTAATTCAATTACATTTTAGAACCGTATGACAGTTTACTTTGATTTTCAAAACCCATATTTTGTCTGAAAATCAAACTTAAATTATTAATCTTTTAACTGTTTCGGCAAAGTTTTATATTCATAAGACAAAAAATATATTGTCATTTGTAATGCTGATCTCACAATGTATTACAGCCCTTTCAAACATGAGATCACAAAACAAAAAGCTTATGAAAACAATACAAAAAAAATTATTTTCAAATTCATGTGACTGCCCTAATAATATATAGCACTTTTTAAATTACTTTTATTTCATTAAAAAAATTTGTTTAGTTGTTGTTCTCGGTTTCACATACTCTGAACTGTGCCTCAATGCATTGTACTGTTTGTATTGTACTTTTAATTCATTAATTTAAAAACAAAAACAAAAAAACGCCATGTTTGCGGTCTCTCACATTTTTTAAAATGTGATATGATTTTAAAAATCTTTTGTGTGGGCCAGCCTTTGCATGGCAAATTATCAAAAGTATAGTTTTAAAATGCATCCATAGTAAACCATCAGCTCCATGCAAAATCTTATATTTAAATATACTATAACAGTGTTAAAAAATAAAGCACTTCATCTATCCTCTTTCAGCAGATCCTGGATCCTAGCCCTCACAAATACACACACAATGGGGCAACAGTCACCGGTGCCCATGTTTACATATCTGCAGACAAGTCTTTATCATGATCGTGTTCCCACAATAAGAGCGCACACGCAAGTTTGCCGTCATAGCACAATATAAACATGTAGCAGCACAGAGAGCAGGAGGAAGTGTGTGCGTGCACCAGTGTGTGTGTGTACGGAGAGCGTAAAGAGAGCAAGCTTGGCCAGCATCCAGCACACTGAGGGTTTAATGACAGTGCTACGTGTTGAGCGTGAGCCTACCGCACTACACAGACTTCAGCTGCGAAGGACAACCACTGTACACAATCCAGAGCTCTGATTCAGCACACGCAACCATTCACGCCCACAGGCTCAGTCCAGATCAAACCATTTCAAAACACTCGCTTGAGAAATATTAATACTATTTCCTCTTACTAAAGGAAAATAATTCAGGGTTCCCACACTTTTTCGGCGATCATTTTCCAGGACTTCATTTAAAATGTTACTTAAGAAGGAAATAAAAAACAAGTATGATGCCAAATATTGCTCTCCAAGTCTTTAAAAGAAATACAGTTTATTGCCATGACTTAACAGTTTTTAATGATCTCTTAATCATACCTTATGACTACAGGATAAATAAAAAAAAGTAATCGTGACTTTTGTTTTTTGCTATTCTGACCTTTTGCTCACAAATGCGAGTTTACATAATTGTGATATAAGCTCACAATTGCCAGCAATAAACTCAGAATCGTAAGATATAAACTCATCAGAATTGGACTTTAGAATTTGCAATTGTGACTTTATATCTCAATTCTGAGTTAAGAAGTCGCAAGAGTTGCAAGATATAATTGTGCAAAAAAAAAAGTCAGAAATTTGAGTTTATATTATGCAATTCTGACTTTATAAAACAATTGAGAGTTTATGTCTCACAATTCTCGTGATTCGAGATAAAATGTTCTCGTGATCATGACTTCATATTTTCTCGTGATCTCAAGATAGCAAAATGTTGTTTCATTCTGAAATACTGCACTGCACTTCACCGGAGTCTACTGTTGCTGTGGCAACGAACACATGCATCTGACAAATGGATAATAAACTGTGCGCTGGATCTTTCAGCAAAATATTTGCTTCGCTTAATAAACATTTTATTAGTGTAAAAGAGCGTTGCCTTCAGAAGGATGGCAGATTATTCTGTAAACATTCTAAAAATCATTTAGAATTTTGATTCAGCCCATTTTATTTTCCTCATTCGTTTTAAATAAAATGACATAATTTGTTTGTTATTATAGTATCCTGTAGGATAGGCTGTGACTGATATCATATGCATTCTTTCTAGTCATCCTATTCCATTAAAAAGAGATGCAGTACTCCATAATTTCTAAAAACAAACGTTTAATCCATGCTGTTTGAGAAGACTGTTTGTGTATGTGTGTGGTTTGCTACAAAGAAATGTAGAAAATACATCTTTACATATGCCATAAATCATATTTCTTATCAATAGGCTAAGGCTACATACACTGAGTGACACAATATGGCAAACTAACAGTTTGCTGATTAAAATGCCATCTTAAAGATGCACAATAAAATGCAAACAGAATACAGCAACATCAAAATGAGTTCAACGGTAAGATTAGTATCACACCGAAGGCTATTGATATAGCAAACTAAGCACATTAAACCATTTAACATTAGTTCAATTAATTACTTAATGCACACAGTAAGCAATCACAAAAGGTCTTCAACCCGTTCAATCTGGGACAGAACCGAACCCCATCAGTTAGTTGGTTCTATACTGCCACCTGTTGGCACAGTTGTTTAAGCTAGAGAAGATTAAGTCGTTACCACGACAAAACAACATTTGTTATCTTGAGATCACGAGAAAATATAAAGTCGTGATCACGAGAAAAAAAACTTTTCGTTATTAAGTCTTAATCACGACAAGACAGAAAAAAATATATTATCTGTGTCTGTTCAGGGCTTTGTAATTTCTCGCAATTCTGAATTTATAACACAATTGAGAGTTTATTTCTCGCAATTGAGAGTTTATTTAACATTAACACTAATATAGCATTAAAGGGGTACTTAAGCGCTGGGAAGATGAATCTGTATTTAAAATGGGTCATTAATGTTGTAGAAATGTGAAATTATTTTTGAATTTAATGCCTTCTAGACTGAGAAAAGAGAAAATGTATTTTTGTCTCATGGGGATGAAAGACTACAAATCCCAGAATACTTCGTTTCCTTGTGAGGCCATTCCCAAAGCCACCGCTACTGTATTACAGACACTACAATTAAATACTGAACGTGTCTGTTCAATATAACGATCGAGTTGCCGCGTGAGTCTCACAGCACTAGCTGCAGGAGTCAGATTACATTTTACATCATAAATGAGCAGATGAGCTCTCGTCATGAGAGCTGAGGTAATCGCAACCACACTCGCGGCATACATTCACAATGCGTGTTCAGTCTGGCGTGTTTTCAGTTCATGCCTTTGGAAGCTTAACTTTCATAGAAATTGTTTAGCATCCGTTTAAATTAATGCCGGCAGCTGCGACCTGTGCTGTGAGTGTGATCTCCATCCCCCACATGCAGGTTCAAAACATGCGGAAATGGCTCCCTCTGCTGGCTGTAGTCTTTAGACTCTGGCCAAACATTCCTCCTATGATGTAAATATCGCCAATTTGCGTCACGGGAGGAATTTTTCCAGAAATAAAATGCATAAATCTCTCGTCTCAGGGGGATATGAGGGGGGAAAGCACAATCATTTAATTATACTCCAGGGTTTCTACTGATACAAAGCCACATGCTAATCGCTGAAGTAACCCTTTAATATAACATTAGCTAACTGCTGCAAGTGACAACACAAGACTAAACATCATCAGCATCATTCAAAATTGCATTCCTGAACTTTCTGCAACTAGAAGTAATTGTATGGGCCAATTGATGAATGCTTTGTACTCGGCTAAAGAAAACCGGAGTACAAAGAACTTTGATCAGCAAACATAAACAGAAGCTCAACTAAACTTGCTTGACACGCAAAAGTGAACCTCATTGGTTCTTATTCTTGTTTGAGCTTCTGTTTACCACAAATGCTGTGACATATAAAGCGATAGTGACTCTTGGATCCGTTTTGCTATCTCTTGAACTTTTTGAAGCATCAAAGTGGTAGTTGCGTAGCGGTCAATGAGGGACAGGAAGTGCTCATATTTCATTAAAAAGATTTGTGTTCAGAAGGTGAACTAAAGTTTTTACCGTGTGGCGAGGTATAGTCGAGTGAGAGACGAGGGAGGAGCGTGCAGGACCAGTACGTGATTGAAGATGAGAATCACCTGTAAGACACACCTCCAGGCCTGGTCCTCTCTCGTTCTTCACTCGTCCTCCGAGCTCCCTCATGAGAGGAATCGAGACCAGTGTGCCTCGCAGGTGACGCTCATCTTCAAGGGATGCTCCTCCCACGTCTCTCGCTCAACTACCTCGCCACATACGGGTTTGGAACAACATCAACGACCCATTTTTGAGGGAATTAGCCTTTAACCTTTATTTTCAACATTTACAAATACATAATACAAATCTAAAGTTGTATCTGTAATTATTATTTATTGGACTGGAGCTAACATTGAAGATTAAATAATAAATACTGTAACACATGTATTGCTCATGGATAGTTAATGTTAGTTCATGCATTAATCAATGTAAACTAATGGGACTTTTTTGTAAAGTGTTCCCACATAAAATTCTATACTGAATAATTAATAAAGTCATTTTTAAGTGTTACATTGTGATGTCTGTAAAGTTTTAGATTGTAAAAACAGCTGACACACACACACACACACACACACACACACACACACACACACACACACACACACAAGTGTTTAGGGCAGCACTGAATATCTCTGCTTAATATTTTCATTCAGCAGCCTTGCTAAGCAAGAAAAAAACACATATAAATACTCTATTTTCTTTTAAAAAGTAAAAAAATGTCCATAGCTGGAAAGTGGCTCTCAAACATCCTGCCGCTTCACTCTGCCTCCTATGGACACTAGTGAGAGGAGTCACGTACTGTCCACAACAGCACAAACTGAAAGCCTATCTTTGTCATTCATCAACAGGGACAGTAAAGACAGTGTGTGCCAAAAGCACTCTACTGTAACTGTCCTAAACAAAGAGCTAAACAAAGAGACAAACTAATGAGTCGGAACCTGTTTTCACCCAAATGAACAAACAAACTATTTTAAAATAATTAAAGACAATTAATCAAGTTTTAATAATCACACAATTTATGCTTTACTCACTACAGTTAAGTTTAGGGTCAGTTTTTATTCATTTTATATTTGTTGATCAAGGTGACAGTAAACTTTTACATTGAGATATAGACAAAATTAATACTCTAATTCAAATAAATGCCATTTCTTTCTATTCATCAAATTATATATATATATTTTAAAATTACAATTTAAAATAACTTTTTAATGTGTTGTAATATGTAATACAATTTTATATATTGTAAAATGTTATGTAAAATTTTCAGCATCATTACTCATTACATATATATATATATATATATATATATATATATATATATATATATATATATATATATATGATGTAATGATATTACATATACATATTACAACACATTAAAAAGTTATTTTAAATTATAATATTTTAAAAGAACTTACTGACCCCAAACTTTATATATTAATTTGCCAAGTAGTCAAGCAGTGTTATTTGATAAATTACTGTAATCTTAGTCATATATAAAACATTTTAATGCTTAAAATGTACATCTAAATTCAATTATCAGTGTCCAACTATCTGACTATAACAATATAATTCATATAGATTTGCTGACAAGTTATTTAATGTAATATGAATCAGAGTTTCATTACATTTCTAAAATTATGTCTAAAAAACATTTATTATCTGAGAAGGATTATACAAAGTAATAATTAGTGTTATTGATGAAAGTTACTACAATTGATTATATAAATCAAATACGTTTGAAACTTTTTTTCAGGTGCATGGCACATATCGTTTAAAAGGCTTACCTTTGACCTTGCACGAATACTTTTGCCCAGTTGACTCACACACAGAGAAATGAGTTTGTCTATGAGTGTTAATAAGAAATTGACAGCCTCCGTGCCCCTCTCGGTCCCGTTAACCCATGTTATTTTATCCCCTCGGATGTTTCTCCTGCACACTCCACTGCTTCGTCCGGCCAGCTGCCCGTCGTTGAGAAGCCCACAGTAATGCATGCGTTTGACCTGACCCAGAACCATGTGTCCCGCGATGTCCCCCAGAAAATGATCCACGTAAAAGAAGCCTTGGTCCAACAGAGCTGGCACCACTTGCTCGACTGCCAAAGTCTCCAACTGCGAGTCCATTGCCAGCTGAAGAGATGGCATTTTATCCTGAGCTTGGTGCATTCAAATCACCGAAAGTTTCTTAAAGTGATATCTAATAGCACAGCCTCGTTCTTCGAAAGACGGGTAAATAGTGCCACATGTAGTAGACAGGGGCTGTAGGTGCGCTCTGCTCTGCTCTTATGCTCGCTCTGTGTGAGAGTCCATAAGCGCGAGAGGATCGGAGCGCAGCACGAGCGCACCTGAAGCGCATGTGGAACGTGCAGAATGTGTGTCGCGCTTGAGAGGGCGGATATTCACATGAAACCCCCATTCAGTGCGCTTCTGTTCAACAAACAGGGCTGGACAATACAGGTTTCCTACGGCTCTAAAGTTATCTTCCTTCAGGGGGCGCTAGGCGGCTCACAAATCCGAATCCGCCATTCAACCGCATACATATCTCAGAATATTTTTTCTTATTGGAGACATTTGTATACTTTAAAGTATAGTATTCTGGAAATGGTAATTTTTTTTAGATTGAAACCTCACGTGTAAATTAAAATATATCACTGAAATCGCTTTAAAATGAGTTTGAGGTATCCGGAACAACTGAGAAAAGGAACTGATACCACGTGACAACATCGCCTACGTGCTGCTTCAGAAGTAGCCCCCACACACAAGACTAATTTACATATAAACAGACGCCGATAAACTTCATTCATTTAAATTAAAATACGTTGTTCTGTGATGGCTCCACTACTCATTTTGTGATGTTCAACCAATAAGAATAAAACAGCCCCCATTTGTATAGGCTATTGGAGATAAATAGGATAAATGTCAGAATATATAGGCTAAAGGTACAAAATGATTACATAAATGAATAAATTAGTAAATTAAATTATGTTTTATAACAAGATCCGGGAGGAGCATGTTCAGAAAATACATAATTCAAGTGGAGAGCACTCAGCTAATACACACAAACCTTTCTCCACACTTTCAGTTCTGACCATACTGGGGTAGGGTTGGAGCCAAATTACAAGTTTGAAGCCCTCCCCCCGGACAGCACGCCAGATACGCATTTAAATTTACTCTTTACAAATTACCTGTAAGTGTGAACTCGTGAAACAACCTCAAACCTCAAAAACACACAATTTCTTCCTCTTCTTTGCACTTCACCTCTGCTGTAGTTTCAGCTTTCAGATAAATCTAGCACAGTACTTTACTGTAGGCTAGGGATGCACAGTACAACAGCCACATATCATGTTCAATATTAATGTCATCATTATCAGCCCAATAAAAAAAGGTTGATATATTAAAGCCGATAAATAATGTACAACAATTAAAAACAATTAATTCCTTCAGCTGAGACACTTCAGATGCGCACTGTTCGCCATGATGGTTTTGGATGGCTTGAAACGTTATTTAAATCACTTAAATAAAAAAAAAAGGAATTTTTCTTATAGTTAAGAGCATACCACAAAGGCTACATAAAATAAAAATGAGAAGAACATTATAATCATTTGCTAAGGTCATGGCTTTTAATGGCAAGACTTTCGTTTTGTAATCACACTCTCAAAAATATATACAAATTTGGATATAAATTTATCAAACCAACAATGTCATTGGACACTCAAAAATCACATAAAAATACAAATGTATCAGCCAATATATATAATTTATCAATTTCCCAATATCCATAATGTAGGCCTACTATTAATATATTAATATATTAATATAATAGCTTGTTCATCATTGCAAGTCCCTTTTTAGGGTATATCTAATTCAAAAATACAAACAAATATCAGAATAAATAGGCCTATATTTTAGAAAATAAATTAACAAATTAGTAAAATAAATAAATAAGAGAAAACCAGATTTAAACTGACTGTGAATTAATTAATATAAAATACATATGTCATTTTTGGTTATTCTTTTATTTACGTGTTTATTTAGTATTTTTGCATGTTTGCCCCTCTAGCCTTTAGGCCTATATCGTAGCCTACGTGACAGATCCCAGGCACGTAAGCCCCGCCCAGTTAAGATCTGCTCCGTGCCGTTCTACCGTCCTGTTGTATTTCTGTGAGTTTAACCCTACTGTGCTGATTTACCAGTGTCTGTAATGCCCAGCAGGGCCAGACCACAGAAGAGACTCGATGCTGATCACATGCATGCTTTACATGGCAAACAATTAATGAAGAAAAAATATTACAATACGTAAAAGTAAGGTTACCATTGCGTTTTATCTCAACGACCGCACATTTGATTACGGCGGGTTCCAGTAGCCTACACATCGTAAGACGTTTATGAGCTCAGCCTCCATTCTATGGTTATCATTCATGACTGACCGCCATTGAGGAACCGAGCTGGCGCATGTACGCGCACAAATCTGCTACTCTCACTGGGCGTTTTCCAACAAGTGCATGACAACAAGGCTCTTCAGCGAGCTCTATATGCACTTTTCATCAACTTCACCAGATTACAAAAGGAATGCATAAAACAGCTGCATCACACCTGCATCGCGCCCTATCAACTTCCAAACTTTGCATTGCATCACTTTTATGATTGTCTATATGCCTATGTCACAATGTGACAAAGCATAATGTAGCTTTCCAAAGTATGAGCTACACAGAGTAAGGTGTGGATGCTTAAGCACTTGAGGTGTAATTCAACAGGGTAGTGCACGAGTAACCCTCTCACCTTGTGTCTCCCTCTGATTTTAAACTTGTCCAGTCTGCCGTCTGCGCAGGTGATGACTTTGTCCATTCGGGTCAGCAGATAGCCAATGTTTAGACAGCTGGTTTCGGTGCCATCGACCCATGCGATCTTGTCCCCTCGAATCTCTTTGCTTTTGTCCAGTTTTTGGCTCACTAACTGTCCATCCTGCATGCTGCCACTCTGATGAATGCGCCTCACCTCTTGCAGAACGCGCTCTCCGATTCTGACCCCTAGAAAATTATCAACTATACACAACCCGTAGGAGTTCATGCTCGGGACGATATATTGCAAGACTAGTTTGTGTGTGTTTATGCGTTTGCGCTCATTAGGTTTTGCCCGGTTACTGCGGGGGTTCCTGAGCTCTTTGGGCAGCTCCACGCGTCCACGAGGTTCATCTGGACAACTTTGCAGCTGCTTCCCTTGACGTTTACGATCTTTTCGGATCGTTTGGTCTTCGGGGATCTGTTCAGTCGCCCGATTTCCTCGCTTTTCTGCCATTGAGTCTAGTGCAGCTGAAGTGCAGCGCGCTCTTGATGTCAGATGAGAGGGGAGAGTCCGAGCTACGTGAACACCTGCCATTACACGTGTCAAAGCCTAATATAGAGCTCACACATGCCTGGGAGAGATGATGAAGACAATTACATCTTATATGTCCTGGAGGGGGGAAACGCATAGAGTAGCCGTAGGCCCAATAACAATCTTAAACTGTTAGTCGACCGTTTCTTCTACATTCATTGCTGTCATTCAGCCATTAAAATACTGGGATACACTTTATATTAAGATGCCTGTTACAGTGTAATTATAATTAAATACATGTAGGCTACTTACTGTAGGGTTAAGGTTTGGAATAGTTTTTAATTTAGGGTTAATTGCATGCAATTATGCTGTAGCTTATGCTACAGTAACTACATGTAACGTGTAACAAAGACAAAATAACAAACAAAATAAAGTGTTACCATATTATATATATATATATATATATATATATATATATATATATATATATATATATATATATATATATATATATATATATATATATATATATATATATATATATATATATATATATATAGCCAAACGTTTTGGGACGCCTGCCTTTACATGCACATGAACTTTAATGGGGTGGTAAAACACGATTTCACTTTTCTAACTTTAGCATTAGTGTGTAATGTTTCTGTTTGAGCATAAACAAAATCTGAAAAGTTACAACATTCAAAGTTTAAAGCAAAGGGAGATATTTTCTTTTTTAAATAAATTTTTAAGGACTACAGTAAACAGCTGGTAGGGACTACAGACATTCCTCCAGGGTTGCTGACATCAGCAGCTCCAATATTTACATAAACCCCTCCTCCGGGAATATTAAATGGGCGGGGGACATTTTTTATTGCCATGGAATAGTAGGCTGGAGTGTTGTTGCCACAATGCAGATGAAACGCTGTTATTTTTATCAAGACTGCACAGGTCCACTTTGTTCTGCCTTCCTAGGGACGGGGGAGATAGGGATCAATGGTTAAAATTTATTTTTAACTCAGTCCCTTATAATTATTATCCAAATCTCGTTTTCTGTGCTGCACGTTTAAACGGAGGAAAGCTTCCACAATCTTTGCGGTTTCAATGCAGGACTCGCACAAAGGCTTGTCCTGAAAGATGGAGCTGTTCCAACTTAAAAAACGAGCCACAACCTGTAAATATGATTTATTTTTTCGTCAATTTGTTTTCCTGTAATAGTTTGTATTGTTACTTGTACGTTGTAGCAAGGAAGTAAACAAATGACAACGCTGTTTGGCTCTGCAAACCAGTTTGTTAAATGCTCATTCATACCTAACGTTATCTGACAAACACCTAAAGTTACAAACATTTTTTTAAATCTCAACAGCGAACTTGGATTTAGTGTAAATTATTCTTTGATTAGAGCTTTTATGTATTGTTTATCTACAGGCAGGCTAAACATGGTTCTGAGTTTGATTTGGCTAATATAGTAGAGCCAATGTTTAGGGTTTGTTTTGGGTTAATAGTTCTTGTGACAGATATTTGGCTATAATCATCCTAAAAATACAAAAGGTGCCATTCAGTAGTGATCACAAGACCCTTTTTTTACAGACTACCGGTGCACTAGGTGGTTTGCGAATGACAACACACTGGGCCAGTTAACAAATCTGAGCCCATTGCATATAGAACCTAGCCTAGAAATCTAGATTCATCCTAGCGACAGCAAATCTAATCTGCCGTGAGTTTCGTCTAGCAACTCTCTATACACGTCTGAGCGATAAAAAACAAACTCTGGTCGGGCCAATCACATCGTGTATAGAGTCGGTGGGCGGAGCTTAATGACGGCAGAGTTGCGCTTGAGTGCTAGTAAACACAGAAGCTGGCGAACAACGGACTTTCGAATCAGCTTTGACCGGGACTCTGGAAGACTTGGAGTTAAGCTTTTCTCTGAGAAAAGAACAAAGAACGGCACTGAAGTCATTCTTAAAAAGGGAAGATGTGTTCGAAGTTTAGCCGACCGGATACAGCGAAAGTTTAATCTGTCAACTAGCTCGGCTTCACGTTGCTCTGGTTGGTTGTAGCGCTATCCTATCGCGTGCATAGGGAGTCTGAAAGACAAACGTTTATCCCGCCCCTCAGATTGAACCCCGTCAATGGTGAGTTCCCAGACCAAACATCTTGATGTGGGTCTGGCTTGTCAGGCCATATAGAACCCGGAAACCATCAGACCATTTTACAAGAAGGGACAGAGCAGTGTAGAATAAATATAAAATATATGAAAAATAATGCAAAACTAAGTATACGAAGTAAAGATTTTTTTAATAACGAAGCATGAGCACATGTTACAGTGTACCTCACAAACACAATCAAGCCTTCGAAAGAATGTGTTTTACCACCCCTTTAATGTCTTCCCATTCTTAATCTATAGGGTTTAATATGGAGTTGGTCCACCCTGTGCAGCTTTAACAGCTTCCATTCTTCTGGGAAGGCTTTCCACAAGGTTTAGGAGTGTGTTTATGGGAATTTTTGACCATTCTTCTAGAAGCACATTTGTAAGGTCAGGCACTGATGTTGGACGAGAAGGCCTGGCTCGCAGTCTACGGTCTAATTCATCCCAAAGGTAGCGTGATTCATCCTTCCAGAGAACATGTCTCCACTGCTCTAGAGTCCAGTGGCGGCGTGCTTTATACCACTGCATCCAAAGCTTTGCACTGCATTTGTTGATGTAAGGCTTGGATGCAGGCTGCTCGGCCATGAAAACCCATTCCATGAAGCTCTCTGCGCACTGTTCTTGAGCTAATCTGAAGGCCACACAAAGTTTGGAGGTCTGTAGCTATTGACAGCTTATTGTGTTATTAAACGGTACCACACTTAAATTCCTGAGCTCCTGAGAGTGACCCATTCTTTCACAAATGTTTGTAGAGCGTCTGCATGCCTAGGTGCTTGATTTTATACACCTCTGGCCATGGAAGTGGTCGAAACACCTGAATTCAATGATTTAGAGGGGGCTCCCAATTTTGGCTATAATGTATACGGTATACAGGTGCTGGTCATATAATTAGAATATCATCAAATGAGTGATCATCAAAAGTTGATTTATTTCCCTAATTCCATTAGTGTCTGACGCTGACGCTGTCTGTTGTTCAAGAGTGGCTTGACACAAGGAATGTGACAGCTGAAACCCATGTCTTGGGTGACTGTGCGTAGTGGTTCTTGAAGCACTGACTCCAGCTGCAGTCCACTCTTTGTGAATCTCCCCCACATTTTTGAATGGGTTTTGTTTCACAATCCTCTCCAGGGTGTGGTTACCCTACTGCTTGTACCATTTCCATGTGATTTCTACCACATCTTTACCTTCCCTTTGCCTCTCTATTAATGTGCTTAGACACAGAGATCTGTGAACAGCCAGCCTCTTTTGCAATAACCTTTTGTGTCTTGCCCTCCTTAGTGCAAGGTGTCAGTGGCTGTCTTTTGGACAACTGTCAAGTCAGCAGTCTTCCCGGTGATTGTGGAGCCTACAGAACTGAGAAGGGTCCAGCTGCGGCCTGGGCGTTCCCGTCATGTAACGTCTATTGGGCGTTCCTGGTAGCGTCTCATCGACCAATCATGATGAGTTTCTCAGTTCAGCGGAAATGCCCTGCAACCGCTTCTAAACATTTAATTTGGCCATGTCAATCACAATAACAATTGCCTACACCCAACCCTGATCTCTAAACCTACCCATCACAAGACACATTCTGCGTTTTTAAATTTTCGAAAAAACATAATTCAGTACGTTTATAAATCCGTTTACATTGTGGGGAAACACACACACACAAACACACACACATAATGGTTCGTTTCGGCGTAGACAGACATGCAGAATCACATACAGGGATGATGGGTCGTTTAGGTGTAGAATAGATTCATCCGGAATCACACAGTGTAGACATACACGCAGATAGCGCACAGATACGCCACTTGGCTTTAGAAAGTGGCGTGTAACTAACTAGCGAATGTTGAACATATTAATCCTGATGTTGATAGCTGGCAGTTCAGCAGAAGAGGCAAAGAAGAAGAAGGGGGCGTTCCAGTCTGCGAAAACGGTAACCCCCACCAGCACGATAACGCCAATTTTGGCCGCAGTTGGATGATATTGACAGAACTAGACTGAGAGGCCATTTAAAGGCCTCTGCAGGTGTTTTGAGTTAATTAGCTGATTAGAGTGTGGCATCAGGCGTCTTCAATACTGAAGCTTTTCACAACATTCTAATTTTCTGAGATACTGAATTTGTGATTTTCCTTAGTTGTCAGTTATTATCATCAAAATGAAAAGAAATAAACATTTGAAATAGACCATTCTGTGTGTAATGAATTAATATAATATACAAGTTTCACTTTTTGAATGGAATTAGTGAAATAAATCAACTTGTTGATGATACTCTAATTATATGACCAGCACATGTATTTGCAGATTTAAATGGGAATTTTTTCAAAAGTCTTTGCCAGTCATTCATCTTCAAATGCACATGTATCATCACATGCCAGCTGATATTTGTATGCTAATTAAAAGTCAATCGCCACTTCCATTTAAAGTAATGTTAGTCCTTTTTTTCATAGTCCTCTATGTAATGCTCAAGGGGTTAAATATTTTGCTGTGTCTCTGAAATGGCTTGAAACACCATAGAATGCACGTTGGTTTGCTAAAAATAGCACGGAAATAATTAAAGCCATATCACAGACGTGGCGTCCGTACTGACCCAAATGACATCTATTTGCTAACTTTGGTTTCTGCAGCAAGAAATGTCAGAGTTGACATGTTGCACAATAGATATGATGTTGTGGCATAAACGAATATATAAAATTTTACAAAATTAATCAGTTCATGTCAGCTTTTCATTGGGATACATTAGGTAAAATCGTTACTACATGTTCATGGTGTGTTTTCAGGTCAAACACAAAGCCTGCACCTGATGGTTTTCTGGGTTCAACAAACAACGTGTTTCCTGGTTTGTGATCATTGAGAGGTTAAAGTGCAATATGATGATGATGAATACTTTATTCATCCCTTTAGTGAAATATCTGTTGGTCTGGATGAGTTTGTGCCAACATTTGCTAAACAGCTGAATCGCTAGCTTGCCCAATCAAGCTTTTTAGATTTCACTTCTGTCAGGACATTGCTAGAGTGCAAACTCCAGACGACCCATGGCGGCGTACGTGAGAACACCCTCATCCTGTAGTTTAAAGTGTAACCAGCTGCTATTTTCATTTTGAGCTCATGCAAGTGATATGAATCTCAGAGCTGGACATGATATCATTGGTTGCTGTGAAAGCTGACCGTAAACTAAACTGATTCATCCATATCTTCAGTTCCACCTACATGTGTGGCAAAAATCAATATTTATAGATCAACTATAGAGAGAGAATAACAAAACAGTATTTGAGAGAAACGTGTGTATTATAGGTTAACTAAAGTTTTTAACCCAGATATCCATATCTACTCTAAACAACTGATACATTTGACATGTGGTTTGACGTGCTGAGACACGTTGTCACAGGATATGCACACATCGGATCATACTGTTCCAGCTCAAATATCAATAACAAATATACACTGCCGGCCTAAAGAAGAGGTAGTCGCTTTGAATTGGCAAATGAGTCAAGTATGTATAAAACTTCCCAGAAATGCTCTTAAGAATATTGTCAAAAAAATGTTTGTAACAATCAGGACTTTAAAAGAAACTGAAAGCAACTTTCCATAAAGTCTAAGACTGGTTCTTGAGTGCTGACTGAGGTGGCAAGGGTTACAATGATCTCAACACAAAATGGCCGCCCTCAACCACTGAATCAGCCAATAGTGAGGCTGCAAGGGTGAAGTCACAGCAGCATGACACCAGTCATTTTATGTAATTGTTTTGCATTGTGTATGATCATGAAATGGTACTCATGATGTGGGATGTGAACATAAGATCCATCAACAGTCCCAACAACTCTAGGGAAGCCCCAAATCCCCACAAAAATGTATTGCTTTCGCCGTATGGTTTGAATGTTAGTTGTGAAGTCAATGAACTGCCGTGCAGTAGTGGCCAAGTGATCTTTATCCCTTAATTCAAATATTATTCAAAATGTGTTAGCAAGCAAGTTTTCTTCAGTGTTGTGACGTATTTCCAAGTGAAACGGAATATTGAACAGAGGGCAGGGTTTTACCTCAGTGCTCCTCCTCTCCATCTCTCGCTCGCAGCAGATGAACGGTTGGAGAGGAGGGGTTACGCATTTTAAAACGCAAGCCGTCAAACTGACTTCAGCTGCGAAGGAAGGCCGTTTCCAGACCAGATTTTGATTAAAGATTACCATAGCAAACACATTTTTTTTGTGTATTAACTTGCACAGATTAATTGTTCACCCTAAGACCTGTAACATGTGCTAACAAAGTAGATAAGATCGATTTTGATTTCAAGAGGACTTTAAAGATTTTGTAAGAATGTTGCATAGTTGTGCTTGGAATCAATTGTTTTATTTGTGATGGCACAATGAATCATGCCAAATTGTATTGACATACTTTTCCAGGCTGTCATACAAAGAAATGATGAGCACATGCAAAAACAAGAGAGGACTCAAGAAATATTAATAACTGATTAAGTTGCAGTCAACACATTGATTTTTATTGTTTGCCTTTTTTTTGCCAAATTATTTTGTCAGATAAATACCGTCACTGTTTACTGTATTGTTCTTCCTTCATATTTTAAAATTTACAAGTATACAAATATTGTCCTCATATTTTGCTGGTTTAAGCAAACTTGTAGGTTCTTTAAAAAAAGAAACCCTCCACACATCACTTTTGGCCTCTGCTGTATGTTTGGTGTGGTCGTCATTGCCACATTGGTGCTATTTAAGTGCTGACCCATAGCTGGTCCACGTCATCCCCAGTGCTCTGCTGCATTTTTCCTGTCGCCAAAATATTAAATTAAGACTTTTATTTCTGCAATTAAATCATTTATTAGTAGAGTGGGAGAAGTTATTAAATGTCTTACAAGGTCTTACTTAAGTGTTTTAGATTAAAAAATCTAAACTCCTATTCCCTGCCATCTTGTTAGTCTTAACTAGGTTAACCTCTCCAGCTCTCTTAAATAATTTAGCCGAGACCCTTTATGAATCACACTTATTTTTGTGTCTAAGAATAAGAGTAAAATTACATAATTCTTAGAATGTTGACAGATTTTAATCTCACAAATTTTTACTCTGAGCGGCTTTATACATACGGCCCCAGATCTTGAATTCGTGGAAATCTTTGGGATGTGTTGGAGGAGACTTTACCGAGTGCTCGATTCTTGCGTTGTCAAAACAAGATCTTGACCAAAAAATGATGCACCTCTTGATGGAAATAACATCACAACTTTCAATAAATGTAAGGTCTGGACAGTTTGAGCCGGATGAATCTTGATATTGTAATTCTGGAATATGGCAATAATGTGTCTTCCTAGTAAGAAATTAAAAGCTACAAACTCCATAAATTAAGGTAAGAACCGTTGCCAAACATAACATGCTAGAAACGTAATAATCACTGCTCATAATGATCAAATTATAGACTCTTAAGCGTTTGCCTATTTAATTCTAAACAGTGATTGGCCAGGCAGTGCATTTAAAACATTTGCATAAAAGAGAATGGGGATATATTTTTTAAAAACTTTTTTAAAGCTACATTGTGTAACTTTTTTAGTTTATTTCTTAGCTAAAAACACTTAGTTCTTTCAAAAAATATATCTGTTCATTAATGTATATTTACTTCTTTCAAGTACTAAAGTATTTTCATAAGATTATAATATGCTATTGAAATTCCATACGGGTGAGGGGTTTGAATGCCGGTCGCCATGTTGCCCCTCCATCTTGAAAGTACATTAGCCAAAGAGGGACATACCCGTAAATTCAAGCTTCATTTTTCACGTTTTAACACTCGATGGCAGTCATGAACGAGGTAGAACTGGAAGCCATATTAATCTTGGGACTAAATCGGCCACTGTAGGAGTTAAAACGAAATCGGAATTGAGAGGAACAGAAACTATTATTCACTGGATTGTGATATACCTTTTCACCGTTAGATTGGGGAAAATATCACAAAGTGTAGCTTTAAGTTTTTAATTTTAGAAATATTTTAGTTTTAAAAAAATGAAAGTACAACTGGAACAAACATTATCACTGGATGTGGGTTAAATCTTTATCACAAAACTATGTTGATCAGCTGGTAAGTCAGGAACGGTTAAAATAAATAATGTCATTCTTAAAGATTCAATATTTTAATACAATTTCTATGTGTTGCATTTCATATCTAATATATATATATATATATATATATATATATATATATATATATATATATATATATATATATATATATATATATATATTTACCTACAGATCAAATACATACAAATTTACAATCAAAGGCATCAAAACTTTAGATTACAGAAAGAAAATAACATTTTAAAGAAAGGGTTTATTTAAGCGTAGCCCCCACCCCCCCTCTGGTTTATTACCTAACTTAAGCAATCAGTTGTGAAGTGTCAACAATGACATCATGCATCAGTGCAGGTAATGATTGATGACAAAGGTCTGATAAAAATAGATTTCCGGTGGCAATAGTATCAATAATTCATCGGTCATGGCAAACCATAGGTAAGCCGAAATAAATCTCTATAAAACTTTACGAATATGTATACAATTAAATATACACATTTATATGAAAAAATAGTTCTCATCTGAACAAACAGCTGTCATGAAACAAAACAAATACATTATTTAAAAAAAACAAAAATGACACTATATATATATAAAAGGGTACATTTATAGACAGGGCAGTGTGCGCTTTTTCAGTTGCAGACTGTGCTCTGATATGAGGTTACACACACAAAATGACACAATTAGACATGCCTTCATGACACTCCTCAGTGTTGGTCTCCAGTGTCCTAGTTTGAAGTAATCACAGACATCATCACATCGTGGTGAACAGTTCCACCAGGGCCAGGTCGTGAGCATCCTGATGATTACGGGAGATGACGTCACTGGACCACTTCAAAATAGTGTAATATGGCCATTATGTGCTGGGGCATGAACACATAACCAGTGTACACGGCCATTGCTGCCACTGTGATCAGGAGAGAATCTGATATTCTTATTAAGGAAAACATGATTGACATTACCTTTGTTAACAGATGTTTGGCAGCACTATTTCCCCCATGAGCAACTTTACAGTACACATACTAGATTAGAGGTTATGTTTAGCTTTAAAACGGAGCAAAGAAAAAAATCGCTTTGAATGCTTACAAAATGTTATTAGTTTTTTTGTATAACCAATTTAGCTTTCTAAATACACACAGGCACAATTTCAATAGTTTACAAAACCTCAAGCATTTAAAGGAAAACTTCGGTGAGAAATGAACCTAGGTGTAATTAACAGATGGTTTCTGAGTAGATCGTTCCCTGGAATGCGTTTTAATGAAAAGCAAATGTAAAGAGTTTATCTCTAAAAACAGATTAGCTGATAACGCTTGTCTATGGGGCACAGAGTAAGTGAAATTAAATTGCTGGTTAATACCACTAACAAGGCTAAAAATAGCCTCACACTAACACGGTAGCATAATGAGGGTCCCTACATGCAAACCGAAGCAGTGAGAACTTTGTAAGTGTACAAACAGTTTAATAAGAAGATACTTTATAAAGACAGTACATTACGCGTATATGGAGAGCAACCATCTTGGTCTTGACGAGTCAAGCCATGAACACTCTGCTAAGTGAGCTGGTCGATAGGAATTAAGTTTGTGAAATATAATGACATGAATTTTTTTATTTATTTACTTATTTTCTCTTTTGCGTTCAGTGCTTTATTCCGGAAACAACAGACCATATGAGATTCCAAGGCACAGTTCATCACTTGATGAATAAGATGTTATTTTCCAAGATGGCTGCTGTCCATATACACGTACTGGACTGTCTTTATAAAGTATCTTCTTATTTAACTATTCTCACTGCTTCGGTTTGCATGCATCATTATGCTACCGTGTTAGTGTGAGGCTATTTTGAGCCTTGTTAGTGGTATTAACTAGCGATTTAATTTCACTTACTCTGTGCCCCATAGACAAGCGTTATCAGCTAATCTGTTTTTAGAGATAAAACTCTTTACGTTTGATTTTCATGGAGACGCATTCCAGAGAATGATCTACTCGGTAACCATGTGTTAATTACTCCTAGGTTCATTTCTCACCGGAGTTGTCCTTTAAGGTGCACTATGTAAATTTTAACTACATATAGCGGCGAGATTGCTCACTCCTCACTTTTGAAGCTACGTTAGCCGACACATGACAAAGATGTCGTCTGAGGCCGCAGAGATTAGCTAGTGCTCTGTAGAGAAGTTTGTCTGTTAATCGCTACTGTAGAAACATGGCAGCGCAAAATGATGATTTCATTGTAAGGGGACCTGTGGTATGTAGATAAAAATGGCTAATTCTAAGGTAATAAAAAATATGTAACATATGTTCATTAAGTCTCTCAAAACTGGTTTCGTCCCTCTTACCCTTAAAGCTGCTGTCATCCGTCCAATACTTAAGAAACCAACCCTAGACCCGGAGGTCTTGGCAAATTACAGGCCGATCCTCAACCTCACCTTCCTGTCAAAGGTTCTAGAGAAGGAAGCCGCCTCTCAGCTCCACTACCATCTCACAACAACCTATTTGAGATTTTTCAATCAGGCGTTTGCTTGGCCCACAGCACTGAAACAGCTCTGCTTAGTGTGACAAATGACCTTCTAATGACAGCTGATTAAGGATCACCATCACTGCTCATTCTCCTCGACCAGCAGCAGCATTTGACACCGTGGACCATACCATCCTCCTGGACTGCCTTCACAACATAGTTGGACTATCTGGAGCAGCACTGCAGTGGTTTCAGTCCTACCTTTCTGACAGGACTGAGCATGTTATATTGGGAGAATGTGAGTCCAGGCTGCTCCCTGTTACATGTGGTGTTCCGCAGGGGTCAGTTCTCGGCCCAATCTTATTCATCCTCTACATGCTTCCCCTCGGTCCTGTCATCAGCAGACATGGACTCTATTTTCATTGTTATGCTGATGACGCAACTATATATCAAAACTGCCCCGAGCCCCTCCACAGCTCTGCCATGACTCACAACTTGTCTTGAAGAGATAAAGGTATGGATGGGAAGTAACTTCCTCCAGCTGAACTCCAGTAAAACTGAGGTGCTACTGGTTGGCACCCCTCATCAGATCCACTCCTCTCCATTATCCCAGCTCATCTTTGACAGCCAGGTCATCCCTTTCCCCTCCTCAGTCACAAACCTAGGGGTTCAGTTTGACCCCCAGCTGACCTTCAATGACCAAATTAAACACATTTTTAAAACCTCCTTCCATCAACTTCAAAACATCTCCAAACTTCATCCCCTTCTAGATGCTGAGAAACTTGTCCATGCCTTTGTCTCCACCAGGCTGGACTACTGCAACAGACTCTTCAGTGGGATATCTGGCAGAAAAATCCAAAAACTACAATACATCCAGAACAGCTCTGCCAGATTCCTTATGAGAGTCTGTAAATATGATCACATAACTCCCATTCTACACTTACTGCACTGGCTCCCTGTTTCATCCCGGATTGACTACAAAATCCTCCTGCTCACACATAAATGCATCACCGGACATGCACCTCCATATCTACAGGAACTCATCACTCTGAAATCCTCCACCTGCACCCTCAGATCTTCAGGCCACCTGCTTCTTCAAGTCCCCATCACCAGGCTTTGTATCATGGGGCTTTGGAACCACCTTCCCAGTGAGCTGAGAGCAGTACAGAGCCTGGACCAGTTTAAAGCTGAACTGAAGACTTTTCTGTTACGAAAGGCTATTTTGTGTTGATTGTTTTTATTTTTCTATATTTTTACAAAATAAATACTATTTTCCACTTTCCATTGTAGCACTTTGAGATACTTCGGAATGAAAATGCGTTATAAATAAAATCTATTACTATTATTTTTGTACGGTCTTTATACAACCCTAAAAACATAGTTATGCATATTATATTGGATTTATGTCAATAGATGCTCATAAATACTACACACTGCACCTTTAAATGTTTTCAAACTTTTGACAAGTATGTTAAGCTTTTATTTACTGGCTCTAAATTCAAATACATTAAAAAAATTTAATGTTTTTTTAATGTTTTTTTTTTTTTTGTAACACAGCCATGTCATTATTATTAAACCTATTATTTCACATTTTTGTAACAATATTTTAATAAGAATTGTGTATAACATTGCTGATATTACAAAAAGAGAAAAACAGTAATAATGTGAAATATTAAAATTGATTATAATGGTTTTCTATTTTAATATACTTTAAAATATAATTTATTTCTGAGGAAAACGTTCAGCATAATTACCCAGTCTTCAGTGTCACATGATCCTTCAGAAATCATTCTAATATGATAATTTGATACTAATCAATGTTGTAAACATTTGTGTTGCTTTATATATGCATTCTTCTTTTTAAACCTTTGATACTTTTTAATTCATTGATCAAATAAAAGTTTAAAAAAAACATTTATTTAATATATATTATGTAACAATATACACTGAAGTCCATTTTTTTGTTGAAAGAAATTAATACTTTTAGTCAGCAAGTCTGTTAAATTGATAAATAGTAAACATTTATATTGTTAGAAAATATTTATATTCTGTTTAACTTTTTATTAATCAATGGATGAATATTAAGTAGCACAACCGTTTCTAACATTGATGATAAATCATCATATCAGAATGATTTCTGAAGGATCATGTGACATTGAAACTGGACGAAATATGCTGAGAATTCAGCTTTGCATTACATAAATAAATTATATTTTAAAGTATAAATAAAACAGAAAACCATAATTATAAATTGTAATATTTAAATGTTTCGCCCCCTGTATTTTTTTTCTTCTTCAAATAAATGCAGGCTTGATGAGCATGAGACTTCTTTCAAAAACATTAAAAATAGTAATGTTTCCAAACTTTTGACAGATACTATAAAATGTAATGAATATTTAGCTAATGAATATTAGCAATCTGCAAACATAACACTAAAAACACTAGAACACCCCCGAAAAGTGTCAGCTGATATTCCTCACGCGACAACAAGTTTCTCGAGTCATTACTGAAAGGGTGTAGCAAGTGAAACTTAAGCTCACATATTCCCAAAGTCATTTTCTAATGAGAGACCTGAAAATCGGGTCATGTTATGTCGGTTATTTAAATTTTAAACGTCACACCCATAAGTAGTACGTTAACGTTACATGACTGAGTCAATTCACAACTTCTTCTAGGTTATCGTTAGTCTGCTACTCGTAAATGTATTTAGTTTACTATGCAACAGATTATTAAGATTACATTATCTTGAAAGTTATATTTCAGTATAAGCAAATGTATGAAAAGTACATTTAAATGTAGGCTATTGGTTTAATTGTAGACAATGTTGATACGTAATGAAAATACATTAACAAATTATAATAACGTATATTAAAACTAGGTCTTTACCTCAATGTGTTAGTTAATCGCACGACACAAGCAAGTACACGACACTTGAATAGTAGGAAACAACCTGATATAACGTAAAGTTACCTCGCGTGGAGGTAAGTCTTCTCAAATATTGTCCCTTACACATACAAAACTCTGTTTTTTATGAAGAAAGGATACTGAAGACAGTTCTCTCCCAAGGCTCCAACATATACAGAGCAGTTACAAGCAAATATTGGTAATAAAACCACGATAATTGTTTCCAGGCATCTCCTAACGCCATGTTTTCACTCGGCTTGTGTTGGTCCCACCGCTCCCTTCCGGTCCAAAATCCTTACAAAATAAAAGTCGTGTACTGAAAAAAGTCTGACTACTACAGAGTAACAGAATAAAAGTCCACACACGTACATAAAAGAGCGACATAACGAGCACCAGTGAAAATAATTTTTAATATAGGCACAAAGATAACATTTTATTTTAAGTTGAAGTAGTTACATGCCACTATATGTACTTACTAATAACAGTAAATGATGCATAAGTAACTAACCTTTGTAACACTATTTTAAGGTGTCATGTTAAAGTGTATTTTTATAGTGTAATATTGATTGACAACACATTTACTATAGGGTTATTGTAGGATTGTGGTTTGGTTAAGGGTTAATTGCATGTAATTATGCCTAATTTACCGTTATTGCTATGGTAGATACACTAGCATTACTGTTAGGGTTTGGTTTAAGGTGATAGCAACAGTTTACTTTACAGTGTAACCATGTAACATATAAAAAGGACACTGTAAAATAAAGTGTTGCTATTACCTTAAACCAAGCCCTAACAGTAACGCTATAATACGTACATGTAGTAATTAATATTACTCAGTACAATGTAACTCTCACCTTAAAATAAAATGTAACCAAATTAAATTTTACATATAATAAAGAGAAAAATATTTGAAGGCTTACCTAAATGCTTCTTCAGCAGTGTAAACAAATTAAAAACATGTTCCAGTCATGTTTCACATCTGTTTAATTTGAATCATTCCAGGCCCTCAAATGTATATAAAAATACAATACAAGGGAGTAAAATAACAACTTATGGAAATATGAAATGCAATTTACATGAAGATTTACATTTTACAAAATATTAATCAAATAAAAACCCTATAAATAAAAATCACGCCTAACCACATTCTTTTCCGGCAAAAACCTTTTATACCATTCTCATTATCACTTTACAGTGAAGTTGCCTGGTGATGCACAACATCAAACCAAACAAGTTTTGTGATTTGGGATATCCAGTCCAGTAAATGTCCTTAGCAGTAACTTGCTAGGATGTTAAAGAAATGGTAGACCTCATCTTTATCATACACAGCCACTTCAGTGGAGCATTCTGTGCACTTGACCGGGTGATATGTCTCTTCTTCATCCATTCCTGCCAAACGTGCATCAGTCAGACCGGCATCTGACTCCATTTCCGCCTCTGCTGGGGCGGACGTGGACTCCTGACGAGCTTTCTTCCTGTGCCGCTTCTGCTTTCTCTTATTGGTGGTTTGATAGCGCAGCACTTCCTCTTTGTTTACAGTGCAGTTCATCACAAACATCGCTCTGTACTGTGTCCGATATTTCTCATGCCTGCAGGTTGAAAAGTATTGTATTGATTCTTCTGTGATAGATAATAATATGAAATCTTCACACATGCTCACAATGCGATATGAAATCAAATTGGCCATACCTCTGACAGTCCAGGCACAGAGTGGTCATACAAGCGGGACAGTTGAGGATGGCGTCACTGCTTGGAAGAGCCTGGCTTTTGTTTTTTCTGTTAGCTGACGGGGGTAACCGTCTCTGATATCTGTATCAACAATGCAAATAAGCTTTGAACATCACAACAATGCATCACATTTTTTAGCGAGTAGAACTCACGATTTTCTTTTTGCATCCACCCAAGCCTGGTCCCGATCATCCTCATCTGGGTCGTATAACAGCTCATCATTTGTGAGTACGGAGCGCTGCTTCCTCCTCAGACCGTGAGAGCTGCCTGATACAGGAGACCAGTTTCCATATTAACAATTGTTAAATCTCTTTGAATAACAAACAGGCATTATCATAGTTAAACACAAACACAATAGATCCAAGCAGCATAAATTGAATGAGAAAATGATTCAACCCTCGGAGACTGTTATAATTTACAAATGCAAGATTTTCAACAAAAAAAAAATATATATATATTTATATATGCATCTATCAAAGGGTTACTTCAGCAATTAGTAAATGGCTTTGTATCAGTAGAAACCCTGGAGTACATTCGAATGATCGTGCAGAGGCGTTTTCTTTATTTACAGAGATGATCAGTTTTTAATTGTATTGTCTTTTCTCCAACTGAACTGATTTTGTGAAGATGAACGCGGTGGGAAAGTGATCCAATAATCCATTAGCGGTGTGTTTGGGAGTAGCCTCACAGGGGAGCGAAGCAATGTATTCTGGGAATTGTTGTTTTTCATCTCATGAGACAAAAAGAGTCTTTTCTCAGTCTAGAAGGCACCAAATTCAAAAATATTTTCACATTTCTACTACATTAATTACCCAGTTTAAATACAGATTCATCTTCCCAGCGCTGAAGTACCCCTTTAAAAGTGATGATGTCAATATATAATGTAATACTTTTAAGTTATAGGATTTTTTTGTAACACAGCCATGTCATTATTATTTAACCTCTTATTTTAAGTCACGTTTTTGCATGACACAGCTGGCAGCCTTATTCAGAAGCTTACATTTTGTTGTACCAGAAAAGGGGGTTAAATAACATGATTAGATAGATAGATAGATAGATAGATAGATAGATAGATAGATAGATAGATAGATAGATAGATAGATAGATAGATAGATAGAAAGATAGATTAAAGAAATTAAGCATATTATATGAAATTTAATCTAAGGAGATTCAACAATATGAACTACAAGTAATTTAGAGGATTAAGGATTGAAATACATTTTTTTTTTTAATCACAAACTTGGAGCAACTTTCATGAATCTATATTTATAAAAATCTAGTAGTAAGTTTTTAGCGCCCATTTTTGGAAAAACAGTGGAATAAAACATCTCTTTTGTAATTAGTGATCTGAAAAAAATATTAACAATGGTTATTCTTGTATATAATAGGCACACAAAAAAAAGTTTTAAATAATCACCGGCTGTGTCTTCGTCATCTGAGTCTGAGTCGAAGTAAATGCTGTCATACTGTTGTTTGTTTGCTGTGGAAGTGCTGTCACTGGTCCCAGATGTTTGACCTGCAACTTAAATATTACATTAAAATGATTTGAGGTCATTTACTGTTGGGATTGTAATATTTAAAGAACAAAAAGCATGTGTGTGTGTGTGACACCTTGAGTTGAAGACGCTGTCCAGCTGCCCTCCAGGCTCTTCATGGTGCTGCTGAGCTCTGCCTCCATCTCCTTCTCAAACTCATCTCCACTGGAGGACTCGCTCTCCCCCGTCAGATACTCTCTGATCAGCTTCTTCTTCTGCTCCGGGGTCCCGTTGAGGAGAATATCCAGCTCATCCTCAGAACTGAGAGAAACCAGTAGAAAAACTGAAACTGATCCGTCTCTCAATCTGATCTCGATTAAAAACCGTTAAAAACACGTAATACAGACTCAAAGGAAATATCCACACGATTAAATAACCACATATACTAATACCAATGCACTTATATAATCAAGTTGAAGATTTTCACATGTTTGTTTACAGGTGTGCAGATATGAGTTCATCGCAGACATTTAAATGAACGTTTTCTGTTATGTAACGTTAAGTTACCTGCTTGCGGCTCCTTCCTCGTCACTTGGCTCTTCAATTTCATATGAATCATAATCATCTTTTCGATTCATTTTTCCTATTTCGAGTAAATCACCACGAAAATAAAACGTGTTTTTGTTTTACTCATATGGCTTTACAACATGTCTTCAACGAAGGAAAGAAAGTTATAGACTATTTCCGGGTCACACGTTTTACTTTCAAAATAAAGCTGTCAAAATAAAAGCCATTAAAATATTTCTGTTAATTATTTAAATGTCAGTTTGCTGTAAATGTAAGTTGCTGTAAATTTATTTTCATATAGTGATTTTTCACATTAAATAAGAAATGTTAGGCTATTTAAAGTTCTCCCACAATAAGGATTTGTAGGCTGGATTTATTAAAAGAAATATCTGGATTGTAAGAGAACACTGCCTTTATTTTCTCTCTGTTCATATTAAAAAAAAAACCTCACTTAAAGTAAACAGCATCATTTATTTTTAGTTTTTTCCATGGTCATTTTATCATTGTTCACCAGAGTTTATGTCAGCATTCCTCCATCTGAATAAATGGAAGCTTTGGTCACATATTGTGAATAAGAAAACAACATTCATATACAGTGCACTTAAAAAAAAATCTGGGGGAAAAAATGCATCCATGTATGATTTTTTTTAACAATATCATATTAATCTACGTTTTAAGGCAAACATACTGAAGCATTATTTGTTAGGAATGAAAAAGAGGAATAAACTGCTCGGCAGAAAATTAGTCTGATTACGTTCATTATTCATTAGAGCTATACGATGAAAACGTACACATGTACAAGGCTTTGAGTGACCATACACTTTAATTGTAATAACAATCAGCTCAACTTGAACAAGATATCTGAGCAGCATCCACACACAGATCACCAAAACTAACTTTAAAGATTACAACAGGAGAAACAAAAACAAGCGAAACAAAACAGATAAACAAACTGGACAGAAATGGCAGAAACGAGTGTGATGTAGCAAAAAAACTATTAACAATCAAAAGTTAAAAATGCGTGATTAAATGAAGTCGCATATCTTGTGCTGTGTGGACCGGTTGATCTTCCACCGTGGACTGCCTCACTTTAGGGGGGGTTGTGGAGGGAGTATGGTGTCTCTGGTAGTGGTAAGTACAGACGTCTCTTTAGACAAACTGACCCCAGGTATGTTCTCTCCTCCATCTTCCGAATGAAGACGAGACCAAAGCAGGGAAAGCCCTATATGGAGAACCTGGTTCAAGGACCTAAGTGTCTCCTTTCAAGACCCCCAAACAGCTCTGCAGCAACTGTAGATTCCCCTGGACAGAGATTAGGGCATGTCATCAATAAATAATCCCCGGATCTGAAATCACTGAAGAGTCACAGTATAAAGTAAATGGAAACCTTGGCATGTTTGAGTTCCAGCTCGGCCAGTTCCACCAAGTTCTTTCTGAATGCTGCTACTCGCCGTGTCTTGAAATCTATCAGTTCTAAATGGAAAACAAGCATTGGGCAATGAGCATTAATATTTAGTACGCAAACAGCCGTTTAGCAGATGCTTTTATCCAAAGTAACTTCCAGTAAGCGTAATAGAGAGACAATCTCCTTGAAGCAATCTTAGGTTAATAGCAGTAATCCACATGAGAACAATTTAATACTTATGTTGTTTTAAAAATTCCAGAACACCATGTCAAAACTATTTTCTAATAATAAACTAATAATAAATACACAGCCTCTGTGTGAAGTAGGACAGCACGATTTGGGGAAAATAGCTGCAAAAAACTATTTTTAGTTTTTTAAAACTAAAATTATTATATAACATTATTTAATTCATCCATGCATTCATAATGTTTGATCAAAAATTCTCCAATCATTTAGTCAGTTTAAACCCCAACCCTGAAAGCTCACGTTCTCCACTTGAGAGCATCATCCACATTTCAAAATCAACAACCGATGCATACAACTGAGCCCTACTTTTCTTTTTTTTTCTTTTTTTTGATAATCAGTTTCACTCAGATAAATGCCACAATACAAAAGAAAAGGTATATAGTTACTTCAAGTTTATTGTAACTTTAAACCTTCTCTTTTGTTGAAAACAGCCACTTTATAAGCGTTCTGAGAATGTGAAAACACCAGATCACGAGCTGCACTTGTGTAAATGAACAGCTCTGCGCTTCTCTCTGAAATATGCTTTTCACACACAGGGGTCGGACAATGAAACTGAAACACTGGCCCATATAGTGTTGGATGTTTTGATGCAAGAGGAAGCTGTCTAAAAGGGATGTGCAGGTACTTACTCAGATTGTATCCAAAAAAACAAAACCACATCAGCCCAACTCACTGCAGAATTAAATGTGCACCTCGACTCTCCTGTTTCCACCAAAACTGTTTGTTGGGAGCTCTAAAATGTTTTTTGTTTTTTGTTTTTAAAAAAGAGGTAAATGGACTGCATTTATATAGCGCTATAACAGACCCATGGCCATCCAAAAAACCTTTACATGTTGCCTCACATTCACACATTCATACACTGATGGCGGATGTCAGCCATACAAGGCGCCATCCTCGCCGGGAGCAGCTGGGGTTAGGTGTCTTGACTCATGGACACCTCAACACTTGGTCAGGTGGAACCGGGGATCAAACCACCAACCTTCCGGTTTGTAGACAATCATGAACCACTGAGCCACTGCAGCCTCAATATTCACATCGGGCTGCTTTAGCCAAACCCTTGGTGCAAATGTTGATTTTTAATGTTGCCATACAGTGAAATCTTGGGCTTTGGATAAACGTGTATTGTTCTGATGAGTCCACCTTCACTGTCTTTCCCACATCCGTAGGAGTTATGGTGTGGAGAAGACACAACAGTAAAGCACAGGATCAGTAATGGATTTGGCTACAACATCATGGCATTCGCTACTGTGCTTGATGGGTAGGGCTACTTCTTCACTGCCAAGTACTACTGAACCATTCTGAAGGACCAAGTGCTCCTAATGGTTCCCATTGTACATTGTACCCTGAAGAGGGCGTTGTGAATTAGCATGATAATGCACCAAGACACAGCAAGACTTGTAACAGAATGGTTTGATGAACTTTAAAGTGAAGTTGAACATCTCCAATGGCCTACACATTCACCAGATCTAAATATTTTTGAGCCACTTTGGTGTGTTTTGGAGGAGTGAGTCAGAAAACGTTTTCCTTCACCAGCATCACTAGTGACCTGACCACTGTTCTAGAAGAGAAATAGCTCAAAATCCATCTGGCCACCGTGAAGGACTTGTATCTGTCATTCCCTAGATGAACTGATGCTGTATTGGCTGCAAAAGGAGGCCCTAAACCATAATAATACATTATTGTGGTCTAAAACCAGGGGTGTCAGTTTCATTGTTTAACACCTGTATATTTAAAGCCCCCTGTAGTTAATAATCTTGTCCCTTAAAACTCATCTTTAATCATCAAAATTACATATTTATATGTTTTTTTAATTCATGCCTTAAAATAGCTTAAATGTAACTCTACACCCCAGCTTCATGTAGTTGATGCGGCTCTATGAATATGCAAATTAGCCCCACCCATTTACACACACCAGCTCAGAGATCCACTCGCTCAACCTTTACTCAAGTTAATGTTTTAGAATGATAATGCATTTTAATTATCGATCTCTACAACATCAGAACATTTATATGATTAGCCTTCTGCTTGACTATGTTATCAAACAGCTAATAATGTGTTGCCAATGTGTTGTCCTGTTCACCATCTTAGAGTCAGCTGCCTTGTAAAAATCAATATCCTTAGAAACGCTTTGAACATCATAGAATGCCAGTGGAGAAAGGCATATAGGTCATCATAACATTGTAATATACATCATATAATTCACCCGCTATATTGCTAAATGTACCCGATTTTTCATATCAACCAAGCTGCAATCTCCTGCGATCTCTCTTGAAGCCAATACGGAAGTAATGTAAACTGCAATTCATCGACTGGCCACTAGGGACAGGCTCCAGAAGGGAGCAGAATCTCATTGAGCCCCATGTTAAAATTCCCAACTTAACAGCAGAAAAAACATGTTTACAGCCTGGTACAAATTGTGGTTTTGGTCTATACGGCTAAATTTGACCGTCATGACAACTGTGAGAGGGTGAATTTTTTTATAACTCATTTGCTTACATTATATAAAGCCTTAAAGTTATGCATAATTAAGGGCGTGGTTACTTTGAGTGACAGGTGGATAGCCATTTATCCGCCGACTATAGTCATTTTGTCACCAAAGCTCTACCCACATCCCGCCTCTTTGCCCATTTTCTGTTATCCGGGAGAGACACGAGATGACGCGCTTGCAAGATGGCAACGCCCAGCTCGCTTTAAGCTTCAGAACGGCTAATCGGAATCCTATGGGTGACGTCTCGCACACTACATCCATATTTTTTTTACAGTCTATGATATCAACAGAAAAATATTTTCTTGAGACTCCCCTGCTTCAGAGCAATCATAGTTAATGATATGGTAAAGTTCGCCCATACGTGCTGTGATTGGTCACAAGGTAGTTTGTGATGTCAGAAACACCAGCGATTTCAAATATTTTTAAATATTTTTTAAGACTGTCTTTGGTTCACTGCAGTTTTAAGGATAAAATAATCAGCAATGGTGTTGACATGAATTTGTAGCCTTTGCAATTTTATAATAGAACTACAATTTCCAAATCGTAATTTTGGATTTTTTTCTATTATTTGTGAAGCCCTATGCTGCGTTCCACTCCACTTTTAGACACACACTTGCGAACTTCCATAAGTACTTCCCCTCGAGGAATCCCCACCGCCATTATGAAGTGCGTTCCACTTCAGGAAGTGGACAAGGGAAGTTTATAACGTCAGGCTCTTGCTCCCTCAATTTTGACAGAGGGAGCAAGTCTACTTCATATGTACATTTCAGGCAGCTTCATATACCACAATGCAACGCGATTGTGACGTCACCGCATATCGCGTTTATTTACCTCACCACAAACAACTATGATATTTTAATTATTTTTAAAAACATTTTAAACAACCCAAACATACCTATATACATACAGAATGCTGCATGAAACATTAAAAAAAAATCAACTCCACAGTGGATTCCAAGAGCTCAAGAGCTTAGGACGTTCCAGTTCGGTCCATTGCAAATGTTCCGCCAATAGTGGGCAGCTGGGCACTCATGCAACGTAAGCAATTACGAACATCCGAGTGAACGAGAAGGTGGGAAGTTAGCGAATGACGGGCATAATAAAACCGATCTGGAACGCAGCACTAGTGTGAACTGCAGTGGTGTGAAGTTACAAATTACAAATACTCTCGTTACTGTAATTGAGTAGTTTTTCTCAGGAATTGTACTTTTTTAAGTAGTTAAACAGTGTACATTTACTTTTACATGAATACATTTTAAGTGCTGTATCGGTACTTTTACTGTGCTATTTTGCCTAAACCTGCCGTCGTTACATTGTTTATTTATTTTCCTGTCAACGTGATTGGCTAAGACGAATAATCATTCCGTTGTCTTTATGCGTCACGCTTATGACTCCCGTCAAATCAACCATAGCAACCGGTCTAGAGTGAGGCACACACACACTTTATGAAAGGAGATAAGTGCTGGCTACTGTATGATGACTGAAATTTTCAAATTGTCTTCAACAATTATTGAAATTGACTGCAGAATATACATACACACATGGTCCGCATTCTGTTAGCGCTGCACAAGCTCTCGGGGCCATCTCTGGAAACACTTCACTTCAGCTTGATTGTTTGCCAGACTTTAAAGTGCATTAGGCATTAACCGATCATCACTACTAGATTTTTGTCCCTTACATCGATTTGGTTTAACATTAAACACATAAACCTGCTTTCTGTCAGCATATTGAAGTGCATATTTATGTGTTCACACAACATGGTGATTTAAAATTGTAGTCCATGTAGCAAATAACTTTAATAAAACATCAGATTTATATTTAAATTAGGTTTATTTATTTTTAATTGCAAGCAAAAATAATCAGTAGAGAAAATTGTGAGTTACTCTATTCTGATTTCTTAAGTGTATTCTTTTTACAGAGAAAACATCTATTGAAATGAAAGCTGTACAATGAATGTGTCTTGAAAAGAAAGAACTGGGTTTTTTTTTAATGTAGAATTGTTAATGTACAACCTTTTTTAATTAACCGCAAGAAAACCTCTACAAAATGAAGTGCTAGCAGTAAAATAAAAATAAATATTCAAAGAAATATTGAAATACTGTTGATCTCAGGGCTTTTTTTGTTCTTACTGAGAATCATCCATAAAAGAGTAAGCTACATTTTAATTGCCAGGGCATAAGGTGGAATAACATTACAGCATGACACTCACTACCCTTGAGTACTTTTAAAAGGGCTATTTTTTACTCCTACTTTGAGTAGAATTTAGGTACTTTTACTTTACTTGAACTACATTTTTTGACAAGTAACAGTAATTCTACTTGAGAATGCTTTTTCAGTATTCTTTCCACCACTGGTGAACTGACACAATCAGAACAAGTCTTTAAAATGTTCAGATCTGTGGAGCAGATCTGTGGAGCCAATGAGATTTAACTAACAGTGGGAGGAGCTAACTAGTGTCACACCTAAAACAGAGCAATCTGCAAAAGTCAATTTCCTGTGGGATTACAAGGAAGATTTACAGGGAAGAGATGCTTTTACAGTGCTGCAGCTGGTTAGGAAACGGTGTAAAACCAAGTCACTGTTTGAATGATACATATAAAAGTACCTTGTTTTGCAGATTCAGAGATTTTCTCAAACTTCTGACAGCACACTTGCTGTGTGGTTTCTGCTTGGAGGACATCCTTGTTTTTAGCTCGGGCTTTGTCCAGAGCTTTATTAGCATTCTCATAATCGACTAATGCCCTTCCTCGTCTGTACAGGAGGTCCTGTTAAGGAGATAATGTGGTTTACAACTTAAGAAACTCATATAATCTAAAAGCATCTAAAATGGTTTCAGCAAGCAATAATAGTAATAATCCTGGGCAACAAACAATTAATATACCAAAAAAAACTAAATCGTAAGGTCCAAGAGGTAATGCCTCAGTGTAAAATGAACGGTCAGAATAACTGTTGTGGCTCAATTACATTACATCTCAGGGCTTGGCTAGATCAACAGTTCACTCCCTAATGTAGGAACGACCTCTAATGAGCAGCCGTCAGTTCAACATGCTGACCACACGTCTCTACCTTAGCGGCTTGCGACTCCCTGAGGTAGTACTTCAACAAGTCGGCAAGTTTCAAATCCTCATCGGCTGCTACGCGTGCTTCAATTTTCTGCACAGGAAACAGAATTTAAAAACAAGTGAGAGGAAAAAGTGTGAGACTTTACAGTCCCTAACTCTCTGATTCATCAAATTCTGCCTTCTTTTTGACTAAAAACAGCTGAGGTTGTAAACACACCAAAATTACTTTTGCTTACCTCAGTAAGACACTCAAAATATATTTAAAAAGTAAAAAAAGAAATTTCATCAACATTATTGTGAACAATTAAAGTACATTAGTTGCAATACCCTGAACTGACACGAACAAATATTTAAAATAACTAACTTAAAGATATAAGCAATATAAAAAATATAGTTAGATTTTTTAGAATGATAGTTTAACAATGTATTATACTGTAAGGTGTTACCAATATTTGTTATTCATTCTATGTCAGTTGTTTTGTTGTTTTAAATGTTTTATGATAAAAAAAAAAACTAAAAAAACATTTCCAGGTTTAAAGGAGTCACTATATATAAAAAATGCATCTATATAGAGCTGCACGATTCTGGATGAATAGAGAATAATTATTTTTGTATCAAACAGAAATCATGATTCACACACGATTCTGAACAGACATCTGAACAAAATAACGTCATTTACTAAGAGGTTCCGACAAAATGTTAATTGCTGCAGTCTATATAAAATGTGTATCACTTATTACTGAAATCAAATACATTTACTCACTCTAATACATTTTTGAACAGTCACTTGTCGCCAACGTCTGGTGTAACTCAATGACAATCGTAATTTGAAGTGCCAAGTTACATTAAAAAGGTGATTTTCTCCATTTTGATTATTACTGTATTAGACATCAGTGTTTATATTTGAACTGTAAACTTTAACCTTATTACTCTTTGATAATATTAATATTTATAACAGAAATAATAATACTGTGTGGTTGAAAACACTTTCTCTGGGTCAGCAGATATGAATGTTCAGATGTGTTTTTGTCAAAGGTCTAATAGACATCGTTGTCATTTGGGAATGAGATTGTGCGGGTGTTTGATTTGAGGCTGCAGATCTTTTACCGATTAATCGCACAGCTCTACATCTATATTACAATTATCTTATAGAACTGGAAATGCTTACCCGTGTTTTCTCAAAAAGCTCTGATACTTTCAGGAAAAATCTGTTTAGAAGTGACAAAAAAAGTCAAAAAGAGGCTATGACATTTAATTGTAGAGTTACACAGGGAAATCGATGTCGTACTTGCACAGATCTGTGGAGTCTTGGGTTCCTAAGGTGTACAGCGTGGAGGCGATTCTGTTGATATCATCTGCCGCACCTGAAACACACGTCCTGTTAGATCTCTAGAGGAGGAAAAGCTGTCAGTGTTTCACACATTCATTGACTCAGTGCTGCAGCACTTAACACTGCTTCACAGAATTCTGCTTTTCCAGATCATGTTTCAGTGTTGTGCCAATAAGACTAGCGGCACACAAGGAAATGCAAAACATTTGGCTCCACACGTTGCAAGAAAATTATGTGAATGACAAAAACACATTTCTAAATAAATCTGTATTAATAGAAAGTGTTGCATTCAAATCTCTAAACTAAAAAAACTTAGTTTAAACATTATACAGATCATCTAACAAAACGTTTCCACAGGGAGAATTACATGTTAGTGTGAAAAGGCCAACGGATTCACCTGACAGTTTCTGACTTCCTGACAAATTACATGTTTTCCCACTAAGCAGCATTAAGTACTGCCTTTGGTTTCCTGTTAATGCTCCATAACGGAAAAAAATTCCAGTGTCCATAACTACAGGCAAATTAATGTTGGACACAAGCAGAACTAAACCCTATAAAACACCCTCATGATGATATGGGCGTACTTATAATACATAGATTTGACATTAAATGTCAGTTTCTGGTTTTAAAATGTTTTATCAAATGAACCTTAGGAGATGCAAAGCACTAAAACAGATTTTTGTTTCTTGAGCATGCATCCGAAATGCTATTGGTAAAGGTATTGTTTGTCATTTATCTCTATAACACACACTTCCTGTGAGTGGAGAACTTTGACCTTGCCTTATCCTCGACACTACACAGTCACGTGAGCTGCAAGCATCTATAAATGTGCGCTGAAAAGAGAAACTTACTTTTGTGAGACCTGATCATTCGATCAGATTTGGCAGATGCGTCTTTGACACGGTTGTGGTACTCTAATAGGAATGTCTTCTCGTGTTCAAAGAAATCATCAACGTCCTGTCATAAAATAGCAATAAACATACAATTTACAAAAAACCCAAACCAATAAATATGCAATTCTAAGGTGAATCTCACAACAATTTTTTTTTTATTATTATTTAAATATTTTGGGAAGAAACATGACATGGACACGGTCTTGACAAGTTTTGCGAGATTCTATTTCTGGCAGTCTTACATAAAAAGGACCCAGTATACCCTTTTTACAAGAGTAAAAGTCTCAGGTGTCCCCAGAATGTGTCTAAAGTTTCAGCTTAAAATACACTGTTGTAAACATATACCACATATACCATGTTGTAAATGCCCATTTTTGAGTGGAAGCAAAAAAAAATGCTGTTTTTGTGCATGTATCTTTAAATGCAAATGAGCTGCTGCTCCCCACCCCACTTTCCACGAGAGGGCGGAGGCTTTATAGCATACTCTGCCAAAAACGAAAACATCTGTTTGGATTTGATTATCGTGGTCACTTATGTGACATTGCAGTTCTTCATCATCATGCATTTTAAAGCTGTTTTCTAAATGCACACCTCCGAAGCACGTGCACAGAAAGCTGGATGTCACACAGTGTGGTCCCATGAGGATCAAACTAAGTTCTCTATCACGTCTTATTTATCTTAAAATGTCAAGTTTATGTAAAAAATAAATAAAAAGGTTCACAAACATAGTAGGTTATATCTGTGTAGGTAAACAGCAGGGAAAGAAATTGCATGTGTATATTAGATCTGTGAAAGCAACGTAATACACAATATCTACTGCTCAATATGATGTTAATATTAATCAAACAAAAGCACAGAGGTGTCAAGTAACGAAGTACAAATACTTCGTTACCTTACTTAAGTAGAAATTTTGGGTATCTATACTTTACTGGAGTAATTATTTTTCTGCCTACTTTTTACTTCTACTCCTTACATTTTCACGCAATTATCTGTACTTTCTACTCCTTACTTTTTAAAAATAGCCTCGTTACTCCTCTTTCATTTCATCTTGTTTAAAAAAAAACTATGCAGATAAATCGCGTCATCCGGATAGTGTGAATTTGATTGTGGTTGGATGAGAAGTGTAAACATATACCATTCCAACACCCTATTGGTTACATCGCGCTTGCACATGACTCAAAGCACAAATCACACACGGTGTTGCCAGATTGGGCGGGTTCCAGCGCACGAGCACGCACTTTCAGTCAATCAGCGATCAGCAGGCAGACGCGCTCATTCATGACAGCCAGGTTTTTAGCGCGATAACTCGTTGTAGATGTATATTCAAGTGATTGCTATGCTAAAGTGGCATACATACAGTATATATACACAAGCCGTTTCTACAGTAAGGAGTGGTAGAGTGAACAAACTCTCAAACATGGATTACACCTGTGACTCGAAGACTCTTTATATAATCATGATTCCTGTCCATACACACTCGGGACATCTGCAACTAGCAACCCCAACAGCTGCTGAAAGAGGTTTGAATCAATGATGAATCAGTTTTGACTGGGCTAAGTGCATGTCCTATGAACTTCACAAGGGTACTGTAGTTTTGTCAGAGCAAAGCTAAGCGCATTGTTATTTTTTTGTCGGCGGATTATTGTACAGTATATCAATGAATTACGCATTTTGGCAATGGTGTGTTTTAACGTGAAATGCCTGTTAATTATGTGCTTTTTCCGATATCTTATATTGGGCACTGTTTGCACAAAGTGGCTTCTTCAATAAAATATCATCACATTATTTTGCCAGTTTTGGTGACCTTTGAGCCCTGCACAGGCCCTGCACAATCCTTCTTATGACACACTCCTGCAGTCATTAAAATAGTTCAGCTTTGTTTGTAATGTCCAATAGTTATATTTTGTTTAGTTTCTTTAATAAAGTTAATTTAGAAAAATGTTTGGATAATTTGTTTTTGTTAATTTTTTTTAAAGTGACAACCAAGCAGTCAGCGGCCGACAGTGGGTATGAGTTTAGGTGTGTAAAAAAAGCCAGGGCCCGTAGGGCTCTAAATCGTCGACTGATCACACATGTAGCCTACATTTACATTCCGATAAAGGTTATTCATTACTTATAGGCAACTAGTCATCATATCTTCCGCTTCAGGAAACATGTTAATGCTCAGCAGTACACATATGGTATATGTCCATTGTACTAAAATGCATTCATTTTCAATGGGTATATGTGGCTGAAACAGGTAGCCAGTGCATCCCAAATTTTTCAGCATTAACATTTTAATATAACATTATAGTCATTATGGCCTTTAGAAAAATGTTTTTTGAGGAGGTGGGGTAGTGCACTCTAGGCCCCTGTGGTGTGGCCTAAGCTTTTGTCTTTAATGGCATTTTTTTCCTTACATTACTTTTACTTTTATACTTTAAGTAGTTTTGAAAACCAGTACTTTTACACTTTTACTTAAGTAAAAAGCTTGAGTTGATACTTCAACTTCTACAAAAGTATTTTTAAACCCTAGTATCTATGCTTCCACTTGAGTAATGTATGCGAGTACTTTTGACACCTCTGCAAAAGCAATATAGAAAATTACTCTCTTGAGTGAAGCTTTAATAAAAAATACATTTCTTACTTGAACTCTGCTGTAACAGGAGGAGATAAACGTGTACAGCTCATTCAGGGCGGGGTCTATGCTAATAAGGCAGAGTCCGTAAAAAGTCATGGATGGGGCCTAATCATGTGACATTACATTGCATAGAAACTGTTTATTCTGAGACACTGCTTATGATTTATGGGGATTTAAAAAAGTATAGTGGGTAGATTTTTACCATTATAGGATGGTTGTGTACACACACACACCACCAACATACATTTATGTTCAACACCATGTAAAAGTGAAAACATAAGAATCTTTTTAAAAGAGATCAATACTTTTATTCAGAAGAATACATTAAAGGGATCAAAGTTGACAGTAAAGACATTTATAATGATAAATAAACAAATAAATGCTGTTATTTTGAACTTTCTCTACATCAAAAAATCCTTTAAAAAAATGTATAACCGCCTCTAAAAAGCAGCAGTTTTTTTTTTAAAGTTCATAATATTAAATGTTTCTTGAGCAGCAAATCAGCATATGAGAATGATTTCTGAAGGATCATATGACTGAAGAGTAATGGAGCAATGATGTTGAAAATACAATTTTGCATCACAAGAATAAATTACATTTTAAAATATCCGAAAATAGAAAACAGGATCTTTTTAATATATATATTTTTTAAATAGTTTTTTAAAAAATAAAATTAAAATGTTCAAAGCTTTTGCTTTTGTACTGAGAACTTTACTGGTATTGGTATTGACTGGAATTTTGGTGCCATGACAACCCTATTTTTGACTATACTTTTCAAGGTTTTGGTAATTGTGCATTCCACTACCAGTGAAGCATTCACCAGAGAGTCATAAACCATCATTCAACCCACACAGTTGAACACTAAGAAGCTCAAGCCCAAGTAAATAATTTCTCAGAAAGGTGACTGCCGTCATGGCCTCCCTCTCCTCCCCCTAATTTCTAAAGCAGAGTCACATAAAAGAGTCACCTGACATGAGAAGAAGGCCTCACACTGAACTGACCTTCACTCCTGCCACAAGAACCCCATCTGCAGACTTCACCACGTTCTTGAAGAAATCCTCCAGCCTTTCCTTCTTGTTTTTCCCTCGTACGCTTAGCTGTAAGTTCAAGTGGCAAATCGAAGGACAAATGAACAATTAAAATGCTCAGAAATATTAATTTTGCCTACTGAGTAGGACACCTGCATTTCTATAAGGGTTGTTTTTCCTACAAAACTGCTTTGCACAACCTCAACTACAGCTTGTTTTGCACTTTGTTGTTAATAATCTGATCTTTTGGGTTATTCAAATAAAAGAGAAAAATAAAAATAAGTGAGATTTCAAGGAACATTTAATCGTTTTAATTCATTGTTTAACAAAAACACTAATCAATCAAATAGTTAATATATAAGTATACAACTTTAAAAAAAGAAAAGTTGCACAACAGTAGTGAATAATAGTAATAATAACAGTGAAAAAAAAATAAAAACTTTTTCAAACTATTTTAGAACAATAATGTCAGAGTTAAAATGTGTCACACTTACGTCTTGGTTGTACTCTAAGAAAACATGAAAGTTCAAGTCTTTGCGCAAGACGGGATGAGCAGCAACACGGCACAGAAAGACCTCGTGCATTGCCACGGTCTTCTTGAAGATGGCCAGATATTCACTAGAACACATTTTCATATTATTATTAGTAGTAGTAGTAGTAGTATTAAAGGGTTAGTTCACCCTAAATTTTAATTATGTCATCATTTACTCATCCTCAAGCCATCCTAGCACTAGGTGTATATGACTTTGTTCATTCAATCAAACACAGTCGGATATATAATAAATAATATCTTGGCTCTATAATGGGAGTGAGTATCTGAGATTTTGAAGCTCAAAAAAGTGGCCCCCTTTGAAGCTCCAGGGGGTTAATAAAGGTCTTCTGGAGCGAAATGATGGGTTTTTGTAAGAAAAATATCTACATTTATAACCTGACCCAACGCATGACATAGGATGTAGCATAAGCTACGCCACTTCTCTTTAAAAAAAATTCTCATTTTACTCTTCTAATTCGTGACCAGCATTTTATTTTGCTTTAACCTCTGCGCTACCACGCTGATCAAATATGTCGTGTCTGGCCAGGGCTCACGTTTCCACTGGAGATAGACTTGCGTACGGCAGTTACTGGAAGCCAGTAAGTGCCGCTTGACTCCCTTTGACGTCAAAGATCCCCACGTTGAAAAAACCTGCCATTTGCTGGTGTCTGCAGGCCTGGTGTCAATAAAAGCTTTTATTGGAATAACAAGCAAGTTTTCAGTTCTGAAACTTACAGTATATTCTTATAGTGTGATGACCTCTTACACAATACCGTGTTTGACACCCTTTCACCTTCAGAACTGCCTTAAAGGACAACTCCGGGGAATTATTAAGTTTATCTTGATCGTTACACCTTTGTGAGTACAGTCTATAGAAAAAAACAAAAACGGATTGGTCCTTGCAAAACGGAGCCCCTCAGCTAAAACAGCAGCTATGGAGGCATAGACGTAAAGGGTGTCTTTGGGCCTCTTAACAGACACAAAATCCAATTAAAATGTCTGTCCAACATGAACAGGTCCCTTACATGACAACAAGAAGCGTTTAGCCAGAGTTGTCCTTTAATTCTACGTGGCACTGATTCAAGGTGCTGAAAGCGTTCTTTAGAAATGTTGGCCCATATTGATAGGGTAGCATCTTGCAGTTGATGGAGATTTGTGGGATGCACATCCAGGGCACAAAGTTCCCGTTCTACCACATCCCAAAGATGCTCTATTGGGTTAAGATCTGATGACTGTGGGGGCCATTTTAGTACTGTGAACTCATTGTCATGTTCAAGAAAACAATTTGAAATGATTCAAGCTTTGTGACATGGTGCATTATTTTGCTGGAAGTAGCCATCAGAGGATGGGTACATGGTGCTTATAAAGGGATAGACATTGTCAGAAACCATGCTCAGGTAGGCCATGGCATTTAAACAATGCCCAATTGGCACTAAGGGGCCTAAAGTGTGCCAAGAAAACATCCCCCACACCATTACACCACCACCACCAGCAGCCTGTACAGTGGTAACAAGGCATGATAGATCCATGTTCTCATTCTGTTTACACCAAATTCTGACTCAAAAATCTGAATGTCTCAAACGAAATCAAGACTCATCAGACCAGGCAACATTTTTCCAGTCTTCAACTGTCCAATGTTGGTGAGATTGTACAAATTGTACTCTCTTTTTCCTATTTGTAGTGGAGATGAGTGGTACCCGGTGTGGTCTTCTACTGTTGTAGCCCATCCGCCTCAAGGTTGTGCGTGGTATGGCTTCACAAATGCTTTGCTGCATACCTCGGTTGTAACGAGTGGTTATTTCAGTGAAAGTTGCTCTTCTATCAGCTTGAATCATTCGGCCCATTCTCCTCTTACCTCTAGCATCAACAAGGCACTTTCGCCCACAGGATTGCCGCATACTAGATGTTTTTCCCTTTTCACACCATTCTTTGTAAACCCCAGAAAACCAAATAAGTTTTTTTTAAGCAACCTACTTCAGTGTAGCTAATATGTGACTATAACATCGCGCTTAACATGGAGGATTGAAGTTTTGAAGTTTTTGAAGGATTTGAAGTTGTGACGATCGGTGCGGGTGGGTGGTTTGTTTTTAACAGTGGATTCGGTGAAGTTAGAGCTGATCTGGGCATCTCTTGTTCTTAGTTACCCTCTCCAATATTGTTTGCTTCTTACAAAAGCCGCAAAGCCTTCATAAGACAGTAAAGGCTTATGTCATGACTGAACTGAAGCATGAAAGTTAAGTTGCAGAACATAAATACAATGTTTAGGCATTATTGTTTTTATATTACTATTATTTTGGTTTATTGGTTGTTATTTGGCTGAAAGAAGAAAGTCCTATACACCTAGGATGCCTTGAGGGTGAATAGATTATGGGATAATGTACATTTTTTGGTGAACTAACTCCTTAATGAAGGTGTGCAACTAAATACACAGTAAACAACAGATATGAAGACAAATCGACTCACGCCTCCAGTTCCTGTTTCATCTTAGTGAACTCCTCCTTGGTCATAGATCCCTCACCTTCACCCAGCTTCTGAAGTTTCTCCCGTGATGCATCGAAATCCGGTCTCGGAGGAGCCGGCGGAATCTACAGGGAAAGTCTTTTCGTTAGATATTCAAGGGGCATTATGATTCCCAAAACTGTTTCAGCGTTGGTAATTAAACTCTGGGATCCGTAATATCACCAGTCACTGAATGAAAAATGCAGTCACTCATGCCGCTGTTCCTAATGCAAACTCAAAGTGCTATAAATAATTCATGCCAGCTTTGATGATATTGTAAATGGCAGTCAGTGCCATGACTCTTTCTTTGTTGAGTATTAATAGGAGCATCCCAGATGAAAGTACATTAAATCAGATTTAAAAAAAATGACAGACCTATTTGTACTTAAAATAATACAGAAAATAAGCCAATGAAAATACAGAATAGGACGGAAGGCCCTGTCCATTTCTAATAATCACTGGAATTGTCATTGAAAAACATAAACTACCATTCAAAAGTCTGAGGTCAGTAAGTAATGTACATCCAGAATAAACCCTGAGAGGGTGATCATTTATTCTATGATAACAACCGGCTGGATGTACATTATCCTGCTTATTACAAGGCTACTTGCCACATAAGTAAATAGTAAGACATGAAATATTGATCAGTTTATATATTTTATTAGCTCTTTAAACGTCAAGCTTCTGCAAAGAAAGCAGTTGCAAGCGTCAAGTTCAAGCTAGATGGACATTTAAAGGGTTAGTTCACCCCAAACTGGGGTGACAAACTGACATTAATTACTCTAATTACCCTAATGGCGTTTCAAACCCATCTGATATTCATTCATCTTCAGATTACACAAATTATATTTTTTAGGAAATTCGAGAGTTCTCTGATCCATAGGCCGCTATTTAACTATCACTTTTTAGTGTCCAGAAAGGTAGTAAAGTATTAGATCCATTAGTCCATGTGACTACAGTGGTGAAACCTTAATTTTATGAAGCAACGAGAATACTTTTAGTCAATCAATAAAATAGATTTTTTATACTTTATTTGCTCGATGCTCACTAAATGTAAAACTTTCCACAAGGAAAAAAACAATTAGCAAGCATAAAGTGCCAGCTTCAGTAACTCGGATGAGCCTGTGTTCATATTTTTTTACCTCTTGTTGGGACTGACCAATCAGAATCAAGTATTTCAAAGAGCTGTAATAAGATTTTTCTTTAAATATAATCATATATTTTTTTTAAATTCATAATCTCTTGTGTGTTTACAAAGGCAGCATTTGCATTTTTCATAGTAATATTACAATATTTCAGTTATTTAAAATAACTGTTTTCTATTTTAAAATATAATTTATTCCTTTGATGGCAAAGTTGAATTTTCAGCATCACTACTCCAGTCTTTAGCGTCGCATGATCCTTCAGAAATCATTCTAATAAGATGACTTGATTATCAATGTTGTAAACAGTCATTACTTTTCTTTTTTTAAGAAAGGTTCAAAAGAACAGTTTTTAATTGAAATAAAAAAAACTTTTATAACATTATAATTGATCAATTTAATAGCTCAGTTAGCAGAATAAAATGATCCAATTAATGGCAGCAAAGTTTTGAACAGTACTCGTAATAAAGCACATCAAACATCCCCATGAATATCTTACTTTAAAAATAGTTTCAACCAATATATCCAAATCAGAAACTGTAGCAAAGATCATTTCCCTTTTTTCTAGCACCTGAACTACAACAAAATGACATTCGTCATGCGGCAACCGATCTTTTTATGCACACCAGGGCTATAAAAGGACGAGCAATGATTCAGGCTTGGCAAGAGCGGCTGGAACACTCACTCTCAAACACACATAATGAAGTAGTGTTTAAAAGAGAGTACGAGCCAGACAGTTCAAACAAACGTCCAGTGGAAAGCAAATAAAAGAATTACAGGCCTGTGATTGCGGCTAACATTTATCTGTTACATCACTAATCAAGAATATCTCATACCATGCAAAACACTGAACAGTACTTACAATATAACCGGCGTATTCTTCATTTTCCACGAACGAGTCGTGGAGCCAGATAAACTCTTCATGCTGTCTGACCACAGAAAATTCATTCTGCTTAAAATTAGGTAGAGTGCTCTGGGGGAAAAAAACAAAAAAACATAATTCATAATTTAATGAATGAATGCAGCAAGCTGCATGCGCATAAGTTCAAGCTGATTTTGGAGGCAGGGCTGAAATGACAAACACACAATCCTGGTAGTTTTTCTTCATTGATGTTGTGTACCTTCGTGTGGACGGTGAACTTGACCTTGTCTCGCTCACTCAGAGCATCTGAGATGTCCACCTGTAGTGTGGCGTCAGTTTGAAGATCCACATTCACTGCCCTGGGCTATTAAAACAAGTCAGCAATAAATACAGTGCAATTCTAAGAGTATCAATCTTTCCGATTAATCATTATTGCAACTCACAGGTTTTCTACAAAACATTTTCTTCACAAATATACCATGGTAGCTGACAATATGCCATGGTTTTCATGACATGATAGTACCAGGGTATTTATAGGAATACCTTTACTACTATGCACAGTAGCATGGTAGATATCAAAGTACCATGGTACTGCTGGTACAGTATTTTTTGCAAGACATACATTAATAAAAATAAAACAAATCATCCAAACCTTTACAATTAAGAGTTGAATTGCAGAATAACACTTGCTGATAGGCTACATTATAGAGCAACATTGTTGAATTTGATGTTACATTATAAATTAAGTTTTCATTTTATACAAATAAGTCACATTATTTGACTAACAGTTTTTACAAAGTAATATTGACCATAGGATTTGCACAAAAGCAAACAGCAGTTCGATGATGACAGACTAACTGCATATTATTTAACTTTATCAGGCTTATTTAAACAGCTAGATGAGTTTATGGTTAATGACATGATGTGGTTTGCGGTTTCTTGCCCTAGTTTCTGGTATTGCCATCAGACTAGAGAGTCATTGTTCATACACGGGTTTGTGTGTGTGTGAGGTTTGTCAGGAGGAAGTGAACGGACGGACTCAAATAGGACACACACATACTGGGCCACAGTGACACCAGCAGTAATACACACGCCCTTTACACGACTACAAACACACAGACAACAAACAGCAGGGGAACAGAGAGAGAATAGAAATGGGGAAAGGAAAAAAAAACTTACTCCTCTGTCCTCTTCCGAAAGGAAATCGGGACCATCGTCCAGCCCTTCTTGCTGTGGAGAGACACATAAATATCAGAACGAACGATCGGAATATAAAGACGACAGATGCTCGTTAGTACTCGATGCATCGGAGGATTGTAGGTGTGTAAATGATGAAGGTGGAGGGAGTAAGAGAGAAATGCACCCACCATCATGGCTGCTGCGGGTGGAGTATGAATGTGGCGGAGTGTGTGTGACGTCAGTGAGGCAGGAGCTCTGAGAGGTGGAGCCTTCAAGTGTTCAAGTAAAGCGATCAGGCTTTTGACATCAAGTCTTTCTTTCTTTCTTTCTTTCTTTCTTTCTTTCTTTCTTTCTTTCTTTCTTTCTTTCTTTCTTTCTTTCTTTCTTTCTTTCTTTCTTTCTTTCTTTCTTTCTTTCTTCCTTTCTTTCTTTCTTTACAAATTACGATTAGGCTATTATTTATTTCTTGTTTTACATTTTCATAATAATAATAATAATAATACAATATATTAATTATGTTTTTTTTTTTATAAATTAAATATATTATATGTAGGCCTATAGGTTTGGCTTAACTCTTATGGTCATTCACTATTTTTTGTTATCGTATTAGATTTTTTATTAGTATACATTTACATAAATATATTCCTCGTAAATAACTTTGTACACTGTTTTTACTATATGAATAAATTAATTGTTTATTATTATGTATATTATATTATATTTATTATAGGTTTGGTTATTTTTATTGTTCTTTATTGTTATCTTTTTAGATATGCTTATTTGTATCTACATACATGCATGCTAAATATATTCCTTTTAAAGAACTTTGTAGACACACTTTTTACTGTGAGTAATAAATAAATTCATAGCATGTATTATTAATATTATTGTAATGTTATTGTAATTATATTACAGGTTTCGCTTTACTTTTAATTTTCTTGTTATCTTAATAAATATATTATGTTCATTTATCTGTTTTTACTATATGAATAAATAACATTAATAATAATAATAATAATAATAATATTAATAATTACATGTCGTATTACATGTTTGGATTTACTTTTTTGTTATCTTATTAAATATGTTATGTTTATTTGTATCTACATATATATGTAGGCTGAATGTATTCCTTATAAATCACTTTGTAAACACAGTTTCATTATATGAATAAATACCTTTATTAATAATAATATTAATAATAATTCTTGTATTGAATGCAATTATATTATATTAATTATATTATATTATATTATATTATATTATATTATATTATATTATATTATATTATATTATATTATATTATATATATAATATAATATAATATAATATAATATAATATAATATAATATAATATTAATATATATAAATATTATATTAATAATATTAATATATTATATTATAATATAATATAATATAATATTATATATATATATATATATATATATATATATATATATATATATATATATATATATATATATATATATATATATATATATATATATATATATATATATAATTATACCTAATACATACACACACATATTATTTAAACAAACTTTTGGATGCGATTATTCGATTGCCTATTAAAAGTTTGTCTTTACTTTTAATTTTCTTGTTAGCTGATTAAATATGTTATCTTTATTTGTATTGCATATACATGTAATATAATATAAACATGTAATATATTCCTTGTAAATCCCATTTTTATTATTTGAAAAAATAACTTATTTAATAAAAATATGATTAATAATCATTTGTATTGATTGCAATTATTGTAATAATTATTATATTATATTATATAATTGTATATTTGAATAAATAACTTTGATCATACAAAATATCATTAATAATCATATTCATATTGATTGAAACTGTTGTAATAATTATTATATTATATTATATTATATTATATTATATTATATTATATTATATTATATTATATTATATTATATTATATTATATTATATTGTATTATATTGTATTATATTATATTAAATTATATTATATTATATTATATTATATTATATTATATTATATTATATTATATTATATTGGCTTTGCTCTTTTAATGTTTTTTATCTTATTATTCAGATATTATAATAATTATTATTAAAGTGCATAAGAAAGTGACTTCATTACAGTCATACAGTGAAATATTCACTTACAGATTGTGCACAAAATGAAGGAATTGTTGCACACTGCTAAACTTCTCACTGATTTATTTACATGATTGTGTGTTGGTGTGTTACTCACCAATAGAGGGCGACAACCCGACTTTAACCATGGAAAGGACAACTGCTTCTCTTCACCTGCTGGTGGAGTGAGATGCTGTGACTGTCATTACTGAAATACAGCAATAATAGATCATTGCCATTCAGATGAGTTTGAAAGAATCAGAGAATAATTATGTATCACAAAATTACAGGTGATAGAATAATTATCTGACTTTTGCTCACTGCTTTGTCCTGTGTTATAGTTTGTGGTTACTGATAGACTTTAGGTAATGATTAACCAATGGTCAAGTGTCAATCTTGGACCTCCAGAAAACTAACCACCATAAAAAGTTAAAAATATATATGAATGTACACCAAATACTTTATCATTAAAAGGTTAAAGAGCATATTTATCCTACATGTGTAAAATCAGATCTACTCATATTAATTGCTCCAACTTTGGTGCATTCAAATCATTTAAATTAATTTGGAAACAGATTGTCTTATGTATTTAATTGTATCTGACCGTATATGGGACACCTGCCTGTACATGCACACAAACTTTAATGACATCCCCTTCTTAATCCGTAGGGTTTAATATGGAGTTATCCCACCCTTTGCAGCTATAACAGCTCCAACACTTCTGGGAAGGCTTTCCACAAGGTTTAGGAGTGTGTTTATGGGAATTTTTGACCGTTCTTCTAGAAGCACATTTGTGAGGTCAGGCACTGATGTTGGACGAGAATGCCTGGCTCACAGTCTCCGCTCTAAATCTTCCCAAATGTGTTCTATCAGGTTGAGGTCAGGACCCTGTGCACGCCAGTCAAGTTCCTCCACAACAAACTCACTCATCCATGTCTTTATGGACCTTGCTTTGTACAAAAAGGGGCCATCTTCTGCAAACTGTTCCCACAAAGTTGGGAGCATGAAATTGTCCAAAATGTATTGGAATGCAGAAGCATTAGGAGTTCCTTTCACTGGAACTAAAAGGCCAAGCCCAACCCCTGAAAAACAACCCCATGCCATAAATCCCCCCTCCACCAAACTTTACACTTGACACAATGCAGTCAGGCTAGTACCGTTCTCCTAGCAACCACCAAGCCCAGACTCGTCCATCTGGGTTTTGCTATCACTTACAGTTGACCGTGGAATATTTAGTGGTGATGAAATTTCACAAATGGATTTATTGCACACATGGCAGCCTATCACGGTACCACGCTTGAATTCACTGAGCTCCTGAAAGCGGCCCAATTCACAAATGTTTGTAGAAGCGTCTGCATGCCTAGGTGCTTGATTCTATACACCTGTGGCTAAAGAAGTGATTGGAACACCTGAATTTGATGATTTGGAGGGGTGTCCCAAAACTTTTGGCAATATGTGTTAGTATGTTTTTAAGTGTTTTTTAAGTGTTTTACTTTTTTGTTAATGGGACATTGAAACAACGAAACACAAGCTCAGGACAAAATCAAAACATATTGAGAAACGATATGCATGCATCAACATCACAGACGTGCGCATTCATAATAACATATTGAGTAACTTTGTCCTGAAGTGAAATCTTGTGACGCTGCAACAGGTCATATTGCACTGCAATAGACGCAACAAATACATTGCAAAACAACTGATCAAACTGTTCAGTAATTTAAAAAATCCCATAAATGTTTATCAGTGAATTTCAGCTACTTAAGTAAATATTTTCTATGTATACCAATCTGAAAGCCTCGGAAACACTGCAAACCTGAAGAAGGTCAATGTCTTTTTTCCCCCTCTATATTCTGAGAAACAACATTCTAAGAAACTCAAGATTGCACCTCCTCTCTACTCAAATTCCTCCATCCTTTAACCTCAGACATTCTGTTTAGACCAGAAGAAACAGCCAATCCGGTAGACAGTTTTTGCGAAATGTTTTTAACAGCGTGTCACACATTCTCACATGCTTTGCAGCAGCCAGCTATCAATACTCACACACCCTTTCAGAGCAAGGAGAGGTCATTTGTTTATTTTCAGCTCACTTGTTCAGACACAGAGATTCAGGGCTTACATGAAAGGCACTTTGTTTCGTACAGCGGTGGACATAAAAGCTTTGACAAATAAGTTAGATATGTGAGCCCAAAATAGATACAACTCTTAAGATGCCAGTTAAATAAACTCCTGATTTTCGTGCTGTCTGCATGGGGTTGAGGGTAAAGATCTGCATAATGCATCCTTGTCAAGTTTTGTTTTAATTATAATTTTAGTGACTTTTGAGTACATGTATACTAGTGATGAACCGTCTTTGTTAATCCTGGAACAATATTCCAATCAACAGAATCAGATTTGAAGGTTAAGTTTACAATTTATGTCAAGTTTAGGGTCAAAACCATGGGTAGGTGCTTCTACATCAGTGTTATTCACCTATCATTTCCCTTAGGGATAACTTATGGGGTTAGGTTTATGTGTAGGGGTAGCGTTAGGACTACATTTTTGGACAGGAATTTTGTTCCTGGTACAACAAAATAGGTTGATCCAGGAATGTGTCTTACTTGGCAAAATTACTATCTATAATGAGAGTTCCTTTACTTCAGCAATTATATATCTAATTTGTTAGAATTAAGCTATGTATATCAGGATTATATTGCCCATCAGACACCTTGGTCAACCTTGTGATATATCTATATACACCTGTAACAATCAGTTTTGGTTTTGTTTTCCTGAACCATTGTTTCTAGGCTTGTTTTTGTTTGTTGCTATGGTTACTCTTTGTTTCATTGATTTGATCCTCCTGTTCCTTGTTTAGCTCGTTAGTTACTTTGTGTATTTATAGCCCACAGTTTGCATCGTTTTGTCCGTTCATGTTTAGCCGTTTACTTTAAGTTGGTTGTGATTCTCCTGTGCTTGGTGTAAAATATTTTAATGGGTAAATGTAATTAGTTACTGTATCTAAGCATCTTTTCAGCTTAGTAACTTTTACTCTCTGCTTGATTACATATTTGAACATGTTCTCTTTACTCCAATAGATTTGTGATGAGTAGCATTTTGCAAGGCTACCTAACTTTTTCTGCTGCAGTTTATTTCTACTACAAAAATTATATCACCATCTACAGGGCATTGAAAGTGCTATATCTTGTGCATTTTCCCCTTACTCACCCAAAACATGTCAAGGCTTTTCATGAACATGAGTGCATTAGCAGGTAGTTGCTGAATCGCAGGCATTTCATAAGATGAGGTCATGACTGCAGTCGAAACCAGTCTCCATTTTTCATAACATTAGATTGATCTGTTATATTGAATAGACCTTTCTGATGGGTATTTGTTTATGCCCTTTTTGAGCACTTAAAGACTTAAGACCACAGCTACACTGTGTGATATTTTCCCCCATCTAGCGGTGAAAAGGTATATGACCATCCAGCGGAAAATAGTTTCTGTTCCTCTCAATTCTGATTTCGTTTTAACTCCTATGGTGGCCGTAGGATATTTATGGTATTATACAATATATTATATATTCCTGTAATATATTGCAAAATATATAAATGATTGCCGCTTTCATATATTGCAATATACAGGAGAATATAAATATTAAATCCCATATATGTGAATATATTGCCTAATGTATTCCATGATTCCATTTTCCAATATACTGCAATATATTTTTGTTTCGTTAGGGTTCTCTCTATATATTGTCATTGGCCATTGAATAACCTGAATCAGTTGAACTCTATCCGAACAGATCAGTCATCTCCCCCACAATATGTGCTTACATGCACCGAGAACTAGTTTCATAACCATTACTAGAAAGTTCCCAGAGGAGACAACAGTGTGGACATGTGTTCATAACTGAACTATAATCAACGGCACAGATGAAGGCCAGTACTTTTATTCTCTGACAGCTTTTACACTCTAACATTGCTTTGTGTGTGTGTGTGTGTGTGTGTGGTTGTGAGAGATATTTGAGAGCTGTTTTTCACTGAAACAAACCTTCCTTTCATTTGTGCTACTTCATTCAAGATTGAGAAACACAGCTACCCGGCCTATCCAGCAGTGTCCTTTTTGTAGCTCTTTGGAAGCATGTTCAGTTTTGCCATTTGTGGACAACGATGACAAGACACAAAAGCATGCTGGCCATAAATAGCGCCGAGCAGCAGAGGATTGCTCCCGGCCTGCGGATCAAATTCTCCAAAGGGAGAAGCAGCAACTGGCCTCAAGCCCAGATCTACTGAGAGACCACGCTCATAGAAACCGCCTGGCCTGTAAGAAGTAAAGGAGGTTGAGCTGTTCATTTAAACTTTATTGAATGCTTTAAGACATGCAGGAGCTGCCCCAGATATAAGTATCTGATTTATTCCCAGTGAGTTCAGTGCTTTCTAGATTACACAAGAATAAGAATGCCCCAAAGCAACCCCCAAATACTAAAAAACATTCAATGACTAGAAAAGGAACGATTGTAAAGAAAACTTCAAATTTAGCTTAAAAAAAGTATTTCAGTTTGTGTTGGCCTTGTTCTTTGTACTATATAGTATGTACTTTTAATACTTCAATATCTATACAGCATGGATGGATGGATGGATGGATGGATGGATGGATGGATGGATAGATACAACAATATTTAGAATGATAGAATATATAGATGGAGATAGAAAGAACAAAAGATGGATGGAATAGATAGATGGAGTTAGAAAGAATGATGGATGGATGGAACAATAGATAGATTAATGAAACAATAGATTGCTGGATGGACAGAATGACAGAGGATGGATGGATAGATGGAGATAAAATGAACAATAGATGGATGGATGGACAGAGCGACGGATAGATAGATATAGATAAAACAAGATGGATGGATGGATGGATGGATGGATGGATGGATGGATGGATGGATGGATGGATGGATGGATGGATGGATGGATAGATAGATAGATAGATAGATAGATAGATAGATAGATAGATAGATAGATAGATAGATAGATAGATAGATAGATAGATAGATAACGAATGATGGGTGGATGGATGGACAGAATAACCGTTAGAGGATGACAGGATAGATGGAGATAAAATAAACAATAGATGGATGGATGGATGGATGGACAGAGCCACCGAGGGAGGATGGATGGATGGATTATATAAATAAAACAAACAATAGATTGATGGATGGACAGAATGACAGACAGACAGACAGACAGACAGATAGATAGATAGATAGATAGATAGATAGATAGATAGATAGATAGATAGATAGATAGATAGATAGATAGATAGATAGATAGATAGATAGATAGATAGATAGATAGATAGATAGATAGATAGATAGCAAATGATGGATGGATGGGTGGATGAATGGACAGAGCCACCGAGGGAGGATGGATGGATGATATAAATAAAACGAACAATAGATTGATGGATGGACAGATAGATAGATAGATAGATAGATAGATAGATAGATAGATAGATAGATAGATAGATAGATAGATAGATAGATAGATAGATAGATAGATAGATAGATAGATAGATAGATAGATAGATAGATAGATAGATAAAGATGAAGCAAACAATATATGGATGGGTGGACAGAACAATCGCTAGAGGATGAATTTATGGATAGAATGATAAACAGAACAATAGTCTTTGATTAAGTTATCCTTGACTTTGAACATAAAAAAAATATGTTAATAAATATGAATTAATAAAATCATGCAGAACAGAAATATTTAGTTGAATAAGGCCCTTCTGATGGCTAACACACACAGGTCAAACGTATCACACGTGGAGCAACACTAATGAAAACGAGCCAAGAAATCCATCCAAGAATTCCGCCACAAGATTTTATTTCAAAGTGGCACCTTCCCCGATCTCAAAAACAATGTTTCGCTTCAGACTGCAAATATTGCCATCATTACAGAGAATTATTGCATTTTCATGTAGTGTTTAAAAAAAAAAAAAACATTCCAAGCAGCTCGGCCTTCACGTTCTGTGGTGCGTTTGATTCAAAGGCTGCAATGGAACAGTTGGAAACCCATCTGTTTATGTCCGTGTGCGTAACAGGAATGAAAACTGTGGTAACTTCTATTCCGGGTTCAAACAGACACAGAAATTCCAGACAGAAAGTCCTCCTTCAACTGGTAGTGTAAAGACGAAAAGTGCTTTGTTTATCTGCGTAAACGTAACCGTGTCAAATGAGTCAGATTAGGTAGAAGAGTTCAAATAAATAGTTTCAGACTTGTAAAGTGCTTGTCACTGGTTAATGCATTGCTGTGAGGCATTAACGTACAGCATTCTCATATAGTTCTCTTACAGCATCATAGAATATCTCTGAAAATACATTTGACTTTGTGCTGGTTAATATATGTGATCATCCGTGCTTTCTACTGTCATTTGGCAAAACAAAAGTAAGCTGGCATTCAGCTGGTAGATTATTTTTGCATATGTTAATGAGATCTCCTTAATGTGGAAAAAAAACAAACTTAAAAAAAAGAAAAGGGAATAAAGACAAACTAGGACTATTCCTTTAGGATCCGATGATAGAGACAGCTGCTAAGATGAAAGAAAGCGTGTGGAATCCAGATGGCACATGGCTGTTCAGTTTACAATGGTCTCCCCTCAAGCGATACGACCACGCTTCCTCCCAACTTTTCTGCCAGGGTTGAGCGGTCCTGAATGTCGTCTAAACCATTAACCTGCCATTCGTGTTTGATACCTGAAGAAAAAGAGGCATGGTTGCATAAGATTTCACAAGAAGCATGTATTACTAAAAACATTTTATTGTATTTTCATTGTAGAAATGACTATGTAGTGTAGTGTTCTTTATTTAAACATTAGCTTCTAGGTTGGTCTTGTGAATGATTCTTCAGTGCAAAAAAATACAAAAATAAACTTTCATCAAAATGCAATAACTTGCATAATTTATTTAAGCCAATATTGTTGTGTCCGGCTGGTCAGTGCAATGCATTGAAAGTGCCATATCGCATATTATATATACACTCTATTGCCAAGAGTGGGACGCCTGCCTGTACATGCACATGAACTTTAAAGCTACACTGTTTTTAAACTTTTTTTAGTTTATTCTTAGCTAAAAACACTCAAAAATATATGTGCTCATTAATGTATATTTACTTCTTTCAAGTAATAAAGTATTCTTGTGAGTTTATAATATGCCATTGAAAATACATACGGGTGAGGTGTTCGAATGCTGGTCGCCATGTTGCCCCTCCATCTTGAAAGTACATTAGCCAAAGAGGGACATACCCGTAAATTTGAGCTTCGCCTTTTGCGTTTTAACACTCGATGGCACCGTGTCGAATGGGAAGAGAGGGATTGCCATGTTAATCTTGGACTAAATCGGCCACCGTAGGAGTTAAAACGAAATCAGAATTGAGAGGAACAGAAACTATTATTGGCTGGATGGTCATATACCTTTTCACTAGCCCGACAAGCCAGACCCACATCAAGATGTTTGGTCTGGAAACTCACCATAGACAGGGCTCAATCCGAGGGGCGGGATAAACGGTTGTCTTTCAAACTCCCTCTGCACGCGATAGGATAGCGCTACAACCAACCAGAGCAACGAAGGTGAAACAGAGCTCGTTGATAGATTAAACATTTGCCGTATCCGGTCGGCAAAACTCTGAACACATCTTCCCTTTTTAAGAATGACTTCAGTGCCGTTCTTTGTTCTTTTCTCAGAGAAGAGCTTAACTCCAAGTCTTCCAGAGTCGCGGTCAAAGCTGATTCGAAAGACCGCCGTTCGGCAGCTTCTGTGTTTACTAGAAGCACGCAAACGCAACTCGGCCGTTGTCATTATGGCCCCGCCCACCGACTCTATACACGATGTGATTGGTCCGGCAAGAGTTAGGCGAATACAGCTCAGAAGGGTATTGAGAGTTGCTAGACGACACTTGCGGGCAGATTAAATTTGCTGCCGCTTGGGTGCGTCTAGATTTCTAGGCTACCTTTTCACCGCTAGATGGGGGAAAATGTCACACAGTGTAGCTTTAATGACAGGCCACCATTTGCAGCTATAACAGCCTCAAGTCTTTTGGGAAGGCTTTCCACAAGGTTTAGGAGTGTGTGTTTGACCATTCTTCTAGAAGCACATTTGTGAGGTCAGGCACTGATGTTGGACGAGAAGGCCTGGTTCGCAGTGTCCGCTCTAGTTTATCCCAAAGGTGTTCTATCGGGCTGAGGTCAGGACTCCACACCAAACTCACTCATCCATGTCTTTATCGACCTTGCTTTGTTCACTGGTGCAGTCATGTTGCAACAGGAAGGCGCCATCTCCAAACTGTTCCCACAAAGTTGGGTGCATGAAATTGCCCAAAATTGTCCTATCACTTTGTGGCTGAGTTGCTGTTGTTAATCCAATTGCTTCCACTTTGCTCTAATACCACTAACAGTTGACTGTGGAATATTTAATAGTGAAGAAATTTCAGAAATAGAATTATTGCACAGGTGGCAGCCTATCACGGTACCACACTTGAATTCACTGAGCTCCTGAAAGCGACCCAATCTTTCACAAATGTTGCTTGATTCTATACACCTGTGGCTATGGAAGTGATTGGAACAGCTGAATTCAATGATTCGCAGGGGTGACCCAATACTTTTGGCAATATAGTGTGTGTGGGTATATATATACACACACACACATAAAATATTATTTTTAAATTGTAGTTATAATAAATCTCATACTACTCATTTTGAGTACCGCAAGTAATTACTTCACATTCATTACAAAGTATGTTGTATATAGTATGAATGTAATCTGAACATACTACATTTACCATGCGGTAACTATCATGTGACATACCAGCAACAGTTGCGTCACTTCACTGGCATTCACAAATCCTCTCTGGTGGCCGGAAGTAGTAGGTCATCCAGGTACTTTTTGTCTACTGTTTCATACTGTGAATTCAGACCTACTACTTTTGACATATACTGTTTTCGGCGACTATATAGTAGGGAAGTATGTGATATCAGATGCAGCCATTTAGTCACATTGTAGTGTTGTAGTGTATTACTATAAATTGTGCATAATTACATGCAACTAAATCTACCACACCCTAATCATAGTCCTAACCCTGTAATAAGTGCATGTAGTTCATTATTATTACTCAGTACTAACCTGTATAATTACACTGTAACACTTGACACCTTAAAGTGTAACCAAATAATCTGCTAATGCCTATTGCAGATATAGATATTCAAACATCAGAATAACTAGGTTGCAGATGCACCGTTAACTTGTTCTCAAGTGGTCACAGACCAGATTTAAAACAGCTTGCATATAGCAGCCCATAGAAACAGACATTAATGAGGCATCTATGTGTGTGTGCGTGTAATACACCCTGTTATATTGCATACTTCCTGGAAGACCGATCAGCATCTGTTTTGTAAAGATGCATTATTGGTATTCTTAGTGAATATGACAGTTCTCACCTGTAAACTTCTTCTTAATGGCATCTTTTGAGCTAGCATATATCATCTTGCTTTTTAATGGCGCACCTTCAGGGGCCCTAAAATCAAAATAGCAATGTTCAGTATATGCATGCTAACAAAAAGGAAATAATGTATGTTGTGTGATTTACTTTACTTTTAACAAAGTATAGCAGAGTTCATTAACAACAAACAGCAAGGTTGTTGCTATTTTTGGGATTATTATTATTAACATAAGTAAATAACTAACTAGCTAAAATAAAGATGTATTAAATAAAAATATTACATTTCTGTTGGTGCTAGCTAGATGGTCTGTTTTAATTCAGAGTATTGTCAAAACATTTTAATAAAACACACAAAAAATGAAACAAAATATACATTTTTTTATTATTAAAAATTACTATAATTTTTTACAAATTAAAAAAAAATCTATACAAATTCTAAATAAAAATTCTACAAATGTCTAAAAACTCAAAATTAACTAGAGTTAAAAATTCATAAATAAATGTGTGAATAAATAAAAAAGAAATGCGTAAATGTAAATGCATAAATATATACAAAATAAAAAAATAAATTGTATAAAGGTGCACTATGTAAAACATTTTCAGTAAAATATCAAAAAACCACCAGGCCAGTGTTACATATTTTGTTCAGTTGAGTACTTACAATTTCGCAAATGTTTCCAACTATTTGTAAATCGTAAGAAAATTGGTATTTTAACCAAACAACCGAAACATCAGAGAGAGTCACCTGTCAATTTCGTCATATCTTGTGTTACCCTCGGTTTCCAGTTTCATTTGGCAGAAATGCTTTACTCTTAGCGAACGCACAAAGTAACGTCATAACATCATTTTCAACACACTCAAATGTATCTGATATGATAAACAGAACTGTGTTGTCTCATACTCATGACCGGAAAAGCGGAAATGGTGGCGGTGGCATAATAAAAGTCCTGATGCTCTCGAGCCATGTCACGCTCGTCTCTCATTAGCAATCGCTCCAGCGACCTCGTTCAGTTTTACAACACTCTGCCCTGTTCTGCTTCATAATACAGTAACGTTAATAATCGCTTCCATGAACATGATTTCTACCTATCCCGATTCTTTGGGCTGGGAGGTGAAGACCACGTCTCAAGATTCTGCGCTCAAACTTGGCGTCATCAAGCTAGGCCTTTGTTTTGAATAAGCGACCTCTAGCAGACGGAAAAGTTACATAGTGCACCTTTAAATATGAAATCTGACAAGACTGCATACCAAAATATAAATACCAAGTCTTCTTTCTTAGACTCTTTAGTTTCGTAAGTGGCATCATATAAACCGTATCTGCAGTCGTTAAGAGGTAAGAGCTTCACGAAGCAGGCATAGGGGTCGTCGACAGTTTCTCCAATGTCTCCGACTAAGATCTGCTTGCCCTCCTCTACGACGATCTTCTTCTTGTCGTCGCTGAGGCAGAACAGCACTGCCTTTTTGCGCTTTTTTACCTCGTCTGAGGACGAGGACTTCCGTACTTTCATGTCATTGAAGACTTTGAGGACTTCATCATTGACTGTGACACCAGAGGCCTGTGATTATGACGAGACTGGGGTGAATACAGTTGATTGAGACTGAAACAGCAATTCAGCAAGACTGTAGATCCGTACTCGGATGTCAGTAGCAGAATAACGAGCATCATTATAATACATATCCATAGCAAAATATAACTACAGGGAAATATTAGCAGTAACAAGCGGGAAATATTAGCAGTAACAAGGTGTCAGATTTGTATCACCTCGCTGGCATTGATTGATCAAGTGCTGCTTACAAACCCTGACTCACGTACATGCTGCGCATAGCCAGCTGGTCTGTCACCACAGTTCAAATCTCTCACTCCTGTTCGAAAATGGACTGGAAGGCCAAGTCATAGTGGGGCACCTGGGCCACCATGCAACTATGAGAGCTCCTCCTGGGACTTTTTTAAGACATTTGGATTCATGATCAATGATACTCAAAACAAGCAAGGCCCTCGGAGAGTGGAACCTAGAGCATTAATACATTTTGAACTGAACGTCTCTACACATGCCATTTTAAGATTTATTCCTTAAAACTTAATGGTAACTAACTTTTCAGCATGTATTTTTATCTGCTAGCAGAACTTCTACTGATAATTATTGAACATAGTAGATATTAGAGGACTATAATATTATAGAATATTATAGATAGATTTAAATCAGAACTTAGATACTAGTAGTACTTATTCTTTGGTTACCTTTAACTATTCCAATAGCAATGAAATAAAACAAAAAATAAATAAAAAATCTTAGTATTTGTCTCGTTTTTGTCATTACAAATATCTAAAGATTCTTAACTCAAGATTATATTATATTTGATAAGTAATATCTACTATTGTAATAGTTACAAGTAGCTAAAGTACAAGAGGCGCACGCGCACAGACGCGCTCTGAGCAGCTGGTGTAGAGGTTCAATTCTCTCACACATACTATGGCAACTAAATCCTATTGAATCATAAGCAAGTAGCCTAATTCACTCAACAGAACACACAATAGTCATCTCATGGCATGAAACCGCTCATTCTGATCTGATTATACGCGTTTGTGTCCATCAATATATCCCGCTCATTTATTTCTCCAGCGTCCGTGAGTAAAAGTTGGCGAGGCATGCACTGAGAGTGATTAAAGCACCGGCTAAAATTAGCTTAAAATGGCCGCCTCTGGCTATAGGCCTGAAATATAGATTTATAGCAAATTAAAACTAATTTCAGAAACCACAAAATAAACTTAAGAGTCAAATATAGCATTATATGGTTTAGCCGGAACGCATTCAATCACGGATCCGCTAGAGCGCCACAGCGCCGCAATACAGATCCTGCCAGAGCCGAAAACGTGACAGTTGCGGATCAAAAGTTTGACAGAAAGAGTTTCAAAACAACATTATAACATCTATTATGAATTAAGAATTAGCTACGTGAGAGGAAAAATGCCTGTCCTTACCATGCTGTCCGATGCGATGAATCAATGAACGATTATTTTCTTGCTACTTCTATCTGGGAATGTGAACAGCCGAGACAGCGTGAGAGAGAGAGAGAGAGAGAGTGTGTGTGTGTGTGAGAGAGAAAGAGAGAGACAGACATCACTGCACAGCCGCAGTGAAAGGGCTTCTCGAGCATATGCACTGTCATTCACTGTCTTTGGGACAGTTGGCAAGAGATATCATACATTTGAATTACCGCCATCACTTAAATATAGCATATGAAAATATAATGCAAATGGTTTCAACTTTTAAATCATAAACATTATATTTATAAGTCTTAATCTACGTAAGAGCATTATCTAGAAGATGATGGATTATAGCCAGAATAATTAGAAAACTGAATATTCATGACATGACTAAATTACATCTATTAATATTGTCAGGTTTAAGGCACATGAAATGGTGTTGTAAACTTAAAAATAACCTATTGTGCAAACTAAAGTTATACAGGACAATGTTTATTTAAAGTGCAGTTAACTGCGGCTTCTGCTGAACACAGACACTAAAAAACAGAGATGAAAACAAGTGGTCAAGCCAAATATTAACACAATTTATTTTACATACAGAAAAAAAGAAGAAAAAAAAATTACACAGCGGGTAAAATGACTTAAGACCAATGAGAGGAAAACTGATTCAACAAGCTTTCTGAGTGAGAAAAAGAAGAACACAAAAACAACCTATAATGACAACCTTATAAATAAAGCAAGCAAATTATACCCAAATCTAAATAAATAACCAAAAACTGAAAGGGAAAACAACAAAACGGGATGGTCTGGTTCCTACGTAGTGTTTATGCAAGCTATAGGGACCGGACTGAAAGAACTGAGTTTATCTTTACAACTATTCAACTACAAAACTGAAATTCTATTTTTTCCTTTGACTTAATTTATAGTCAGAACGGAGACTCGGGTCTGTAAAAAAATCTATACAAAACAGTAGTCTACAAATGCAGTTGATGTACAAAAAACAAAATGCACCATTTTGAAATTACAGACAAAAACACAATGCATTTTGTCCTGAGTTAATCTAAACACAAAAAAACTTCTCAGAAAACAGTGCAAATATTTTTTTTTCTTCACAGCAGTTTTTCCTCCTTTCTCCACTTTGTTCCGTAGGATTAAAGGCCGATGTATACTCATCACTAGCTGTGAAGATAAACGCCGCTCAATATCCTTCAGCGTGCCGTTTTGTTTGCACACTGCACTTTGCAAATACATTTTCTTGTGTACAAGGGCAAGGTAGAATTTTTATTGAGCCCAACCATACTGGAATGTTCATGAACATTCCACAAATGCCACAGAACTACATAATTAGACAGCGGATTATGAGTTGGCTTTCCATCATGGCCAGTTTGTGTGGAAGACAGGGTTTTGTTTACATCCGTGGCCGTTTCTGTGGAGGGGTCATGCGGTCAGCCAGGCCGAGTCTTTGAAGCTCAGAATGGAAGAAGGCCTGGAGCCGTTGACCGGCTTTTGCTTCATTGGTGCTTCGTGGGTTGTACTCCAGACAGTTGGAAAACATGAGCTCCACATCCTCTATATATTCCGCTGTAAGAGTAAAGACACAATAAGAAATTACAATCAGCAGCGACTCGTGTTGTGCGACTCTTTCAAGCAGTTACGGTGGCTTGGATATGGTTCATTGATATAGCGGAGTCTGGGGCACATGTTGACTAGGGTTGGGCCGATAGATGGTGCCATCGACGATGGCTGACAGACATCACAATGTTGAGCCAGCATTGTGAGTTCCCCACCTCCCCCCAATAATGAAGTTGTTTCAGAACAATACAAATTACATTCAAAACTGTTCAGTGAACCCAATTTAAACATTAAAGATTTTATTGTGCAAAAAACAAACTTAATTATAGGCTACTAGATGTTTTACACAAACTAAACCGATGATATTCAAATGGCAGACCACGATCTGCATCCGGACCATGCCATGTTACCATCTGGACTGCGAGACAGAATGGTAGCACCATTTCCCTGTTTCTAGTTGAAGTGAGCTGAGCGTCAAAACAGCGATGCGGAGCATACCACAAGCACTCAGGATGGTTTGTGGTAATGATATATCAGCGATATATCCTCTAGTAGTTTTATCTAAAGTCAAATGCTCTTCATTCAAGCCCTTTCAGCTCTGTGCGCATTCCCTCTTTCTCCGGATGCTCGCCACATTAATGGAGCTTAACCCCTTAAACACAACCCCCCGATGTCCAGTGTTGTGCAAGTTACTTCCAAACTGTAATATATTATAGATTACTTATTACTGCTATTTAAAAGTAATTCTTTACATTACAATATTACTGTCTCAGAATTGTAATGCGTCACATTACTCCTGTATAACTTTCACCAAAATAACTACAGAAGTAGCTCTAAACATTCTGAAATGTAGGCTATACCACAGAGCATTTTACATCCAGTAGAAGGAAATATGATGAAGCATAATGACTGTGGCCTATCCAGGCTAACAACAGAGAATTGTCTCAAGACAATGCAAGAAATCATGACAGACAGAATCACAAACGATCCAATTCTGTTAGAAGTGTTGTAGAGGTAAAGTGATTATCTGGCAATATCTGGAAATAGCTTAGGTCTGTTCATAGACACAACAGAACTGTGTGTAAACTAAGTTATGACAATATGCGCATTTGTTCTTTTCTTATTGTTGCGACATCGATAGAATTGCATAATTGAATTTCATAGGTTGCATTTGACTGCATTTACATTTGACTATTAGCCTACGTTCTTGTCCTTATCTGTGATAAACTCTAAGCAATGCGCATCCATCTTGCGAATGTACAGTAGAGATGTGACGGTGGGGACATTTTCCCACCGGTTAATCAAAGTGTGATGTGACCACACCAGTAATAACGGTATCTGGGCTTTTAAATCACTAATTCTATCTAACCCAAAGGAACATCCGCACTGCCGCTCAGGCATTAATAACGGGAGCGGATGCAAAGCGAGTGCTTTCAATGATTTCCTATGAAAGTTATGCTTCCATATGAACTGAAAACGTGCCAGTGCGCGCGCACCGTGAATGACAGCTCGTCAGTAAATGCGCGGTCTATGCGGGCAAGCAGATTTTAGTTTCGGTTTAAAATTAGCCTATTATTCTTAATGAAAAACACAACACAATGACAAACTCCCTTTATTATCCGCTTTTACATTTCACTTTGAAACCAAATCTTCCGCGATCATCTGTCAGCTCAAGATCTGACTCCTGCTGCGACACTCGTTCGGATCATTCTTAGCAGACACCTTCAGTTTTTATTTGAACAGCTGTTCTCTAACTGAACTAAATTACTTTATTACTATAAAAAATCAAAACCAAGGTGTGCAGTAGTCTTATTCTGTCATCTTCACCTAAGTGTTTAGTTTGGCTCAGCAGCGCGCGTCTCGTCTCTCATCCATTCTTCGACGCGCTCGCCGTTGTGCTATTCTTTGAAACGACAGAGCCTTTAAACCTTCTTTAGCCACTTTTCCACTGGCCAGTGCGAGCACAGAGGCTGAAATCATGCCTGCGGCACTTCTGTTAAATCCGCCCTAAACACGCACTGGACTGTCACACAATAGGCTATACAAATGAACACCAGCAAAAGGGAGATGAATAAAGTAAGTCGCTATACAAATATATCAGAAGCTGTCATTTTGTTTTTATTTACTAACCTGGACAACACGCGGCTATTGACATTAATTGAACTGAAACCCGCCTGACAGAACACGCGTTGTGAATGTATGCCGCGAGTGTAGTCGCGATTACCTCAGCTCTCATCACGAGAGCTCAGCTCATTTATCTGACTCCTGCAGTTAGTGCTCAGTGCTGTGATACTCGCGCGGTGACTCACTCATTATATTGAATAGAGAGTACCACTTCACTGCATAAAAGCGTCCAGATGGATTTAAAAGAATACAAATAAAGGTAGCTGTAGCAAACATGACATTAAACGTTTGGGTCAGACTTGCGTTTAATTTTGTTACATTGTTTTAACTGCTTGAGGTAACAGTTACTAATGGTAGCAATGCTACTATCATTCTTTACGAATGAATCAGCTTTTTGAACAAATCATTTGAATCAGTGATTCAGTGAATAAGACAAAATGTATAGGAATATAATCAAATGATTAGTCTCTGAATGAATCAGTTGTTTAAATGAATCGGTTGAATATAAATGACTCACTCATTAACAGTGACTTGCTGCAGCCTAGTGGCGGTTTTAGTTTCACATTTAAAGAATCCTTTCACGTTTTAAATCATTTCAAATATCAATATTCAACGTTATGTGTTTAAAACATCAAAACGTTATTTATGCATAACTACAGGTTATTTGTCACCTCTAAGCTCATTAAACAGTCTGTGTAAATGCCAAGACCGAGATGTCTTATTACAATTGAATTTGATTAAATTCATGAAATGAACACAAAAGTTCAAAAAACACACACACACAAAAAAAACTTTTTAAATGAAAAAATATATTTCAACTTTTTGGAAAAGATGATCTCTGTCACTGCTGTGAACTGACCATCACACAGAACATGAAGAACATGGGCTACTAAAACGCAAGCCCGTCGGCAGACCGGTGAATCTCAAAGAGTGAAATAATAATCCTTTTTTGATCTGGGCGCATGTGCGCACGTACGTGTGTGTGTGTATGTGCGCGGTTCATGCTTATATCCACCGATCGGGCGGGCCAAGTAATACAAAAATTATATTTAAATCAATCGTGGGTGGATGAGAAATAAATAATTGTGTTTGGTTGATAAAGACGTTTACGAGCCCTGTGATCGAGAGAATCATTCTAGTTGCCACTTTCAAAACAATCTCTCCCTCATTTGAACTGAACTGACAGGGGAGCTTAAGCTCATAAAATATGCAAATCTTATCCAATCCAAGCCGTGGGCGTTTACTTCCAAGTCTCCAGTGTGGCATGCCCATCAAAAAAGAAATATTAGAAAATCATCAGTATGATTTTCTAATGTTAATGTAGTTTACTGCTATTCTCATACAGCAAACAAACTAACACAATATTATAACTTTCAACACACTCAAATGCAGCTTAGATAGTGCAGACCAAGTGAAACAGCATTGCGCTTCCTCACAATTTTAATAACCTGTAGGATGTAGTAATTTAACACTTGCTGGTAGTTCGGAACCCGGGACTTGTGTGTGCCCTGATATCTGTCTCTTATTAGTAAATCTCGCAGCTTCCTACCACAGCCATGTTAAAAATAAAATTACTCAAACATAAACATTATTAGATCCATCGGTATGATGACAAGTTACGTGATTCCACACTTATTCACCAAATGATCTAGATTTAAACATTCCTTCCACAAAAAACTAAAAAAACATTAACTTACCAACAGTTTGGTATTCACAGTTGTTGACCTTTTCCCTGATTGTGCTCAAGGCGATGGGTTTTTTGATTATGTCATAATAGTCGGGCACCTAAAAAAAAAGGGTGCAATAAAAGCAATCATTAAATCCATGAAAATAACGTCTTGGTGTAAAGCTAGGACAGTGAGATGTCATACATAATTGCATAGATTATTTCCTAATCCTGTTGGTCATAAACCAACCACAAATGGGAGTTTTATGACCCCGTTACAGACGGATATAAGTGAGATCAGCTCACTACCTGAGTTCTGGACACCAGTTTCTTGAAGGGCCAGCTGTCCTCATGTCTGACCAGGTCCACAGTGAGCAGCTCACAGGCTGACAGCTCATGGACGCCTAGGTTTCTCCCTGAGCTTCGACGGTTGGAAGAAGTGGTGGTGGGAGCCAAGACGATCTTGGCTTTTGGGGAGACCTCTGCTGGAGAAAAACCATCAAACCACAATATATAAGAGTGGAACAAGTCTTAAAGAGAGATGAAATCACTCTTAAAGGGGTCCTATTATTTTTTACATGTTTAACTTAACTGGGGGGGGGGGGGGGGGGGGGGGTTGGGGGGGGGAGGAGGAGTACTAAGACCACACTGCAAAATTATCCCAATTACTAGAGCTAAATAAGAGCTCTCTAATAATAATTGTTACTAGTAAGAATTGAATTGCATAGCTCTCTAATGGAATCCTTACAAGTAAAAATGCAATTACAACGGTTTTGTCAAAAGTTTAATAGACAGGCAAATCAGTGTCATTTAGGAATTAGATCACATGGGTGTTTGAATCGAGATCACAATTTTTAAAGTCTGTGTAAAGGCAATTCAGAGCTTTGTTTCTAAAAACATTACAAATGTTAGCAATGTTTTGCTGAAAAAACACATTGCATAGACTGTGAACCATGTAGTACACACATTGGAGATTTTTGTATTCAGGATTTTTTGGGGTGGGCCTGAAATGCACTGGAGCCACTGAGCATATGGCCCCCTAAAGGTGATGATACATGGGGATACATGATAAAATCATGGTAATGGTTAGGGCTGTGTATTGCTAAGAATCTGGCGATACAATACGTATCACAATACAGGGATTACGATACGATATATTGTTATATATTGCAATATTTATTTATTTTTTTAAGACCTAATTTAAAAGAATAAAGAACACAACCATATGCATGAAACATGACAAGTATTTTATTTAATTAATACAGAATCATTTATATCGCTAATCACTATTTTGTGCAGTCAGCAAAGTAAAGGTAAATAGTAAAGTGACTGCAGGATTCTTTATGTCTAAATGTTTTAAAGGTTCACAGTACAGTGGTGACTATTTAACAACAGGAACTGCATAGTTCATTCCATGACTGAATGATTTTTTTTTTAAATATTTAATATAGTTAAGCTGTTTTCTTTAAAGCAGTCTATTGTATAAAGTGCTATTTCAAGAACTAAACTGCAGAGCTGGTGCATCCATATCCACATGATCTTTCGTTCAGCTTCCACCGCTGTCAGTTTTGGTGTGTTTATTTTGTTACTGAGAGGAAAACGTGCTGTACATTCTATGGAAATGCTTCTCAGCAGCGCGACCGCGGATGAAGTCGGGATGTTAAGCAAGCTCTCAGATTCAATGTGTTCCCGAATATTAGATTTTAACTTGGTCTATTATGCAAACAAAATTACTCTTGTCGATTTCCTTAGTGGCTTCTTTATAGCTGAAGCCAAAATGAGACCACACTTCAGCTCCGTATACTGCAGGAGTGAAATAATTCTATCGTCTTGAGAGCTGGGTTTGCTAATGCAATAGCGATGCATGCAACTTCTCTGCGCTTCTCCGACTCTGCGCAGCCATGTGCACTTGCAGACGCCTTGCACTGATGATTTGCAGCCATGTTTGTGGCCAAATCAAAATTAACTGGAAATACCAAATTTGGATCATCATAAACAAGCTCCGAACTGAACAGATGCGTGGGGCAAAAATGCTATTAAAACATAATTTGTTAATATTTCACTATGGAGTACTATGATTCACTACAAGATTCACTATGGTCCACATAAAATAAGCGTTTGAATTCCCGCTGCGGATTAGCACAGTACCTGCGCGACTCGCCATAGACACAAACAGAGAGAAGTAGATCCGGCTGCAATGTTCTTCCGCGAGACGCATGCGGTTCTTCCGCTAGAGCGCCAAAATTTAGTAGAGTATTGATTGCATATGCGATACTGATCTTGTACAAAAGTCCAATAGACAAGGTGATATTAAGTAATAATGTTTTACATTATTACTAGTTATGGTAGGGGTGTTACATTTCCAAAACACACTCAAAGCAGTTGACCAATAAAAGCACACTGGTCCAGCTGACCAATCAGAGCACATTGTGCTCTTCGGAAGAAGGTTTTTTTTTTAAAGCTACACTGTGTGATATTTTACCCCATCTAGCGGTGAAAAGGTATATGACCATCCAGCCAATAATAGTTTCTGTTCCTCTCAATTCTGATTTCGTTTTAACTCCTACGGTGGCCGATTTAGTCCAAGATTAACATGGCAATCCCCCTCTTCACATTTGATATGGTGCTATCGAGTGTTAAAACGCAAAAGGCGAAGCTTGAATTTAGGGGTATGTCCCTCTTTGGCTAATGCACTTTCAAGATGGAGGGGCAACATGGCGACCGGCATTTGAACCCCTCACCTGTATGTATTTTCAATGGCATATTATAAAATCATGAGAATATTTTATTACTTAAAAGAAGTAAATTTACATTAATGAGCACAAATATTTTTTAAAGAACTAAGTGTTTTTAGCTAAGAATAAACAAAAAAAAAAGTTACACAGCGTAGCTTTAAAGAGACAGAACCTAACCAGAGCATTACTGACTGTCTACATTAATTTAAAGGTCAAGTAAGTAATTTTCTCAATGCTCTAAACCCATCTTAAAATAGTTCACCCAAAAATGAAAATTCTGTCATCATTTACCCACCCTTAAGTTGTTCAAACATGTATGAGTTATATCTTCATAATAGGGCTGTCAAACGATTAAAATATTTAATTGTGATTAATCGCATGATTGTCATGAGTTAACTTGCGATTAAACACAATTTAATCGCAGATTTTTATGTTGTAAATGTATCTTAAATTAAGTTTGAATTAAGTTTTTAATACTCTAATCAACATGGGTATATGGACAAATATGCATGCTTTATGCAAATGTACATTTATTATTAGTGAAACCATACTTATTCAATAATAATCAATAATACAGCATGAAGACTAGATATGTATCACAGGTCACAAATTCAGAATAAGCTGGGATTTTTTCTCATTTTAAGAATATAAATAAAGGTGGTATTACTGGCAGTTTAGTTCAGAGCAGGGCACAGTTTGTATGAAAAACTGGTAATGTGAAAGCTGTCATGTGGACCTGTGAGCGCACCAGTAACACACTATACTGGAGGAGGTCCATATTCCACGAGTAGGAATATAGTGCGGCCCCTTTAAGAGACGTGCGATCCCTATTTAACTGCCGGTATTTTGTGTGCGCGCCGAACTGTGCCGCAATTCAAGTAAACAATGCAAGATTCAGGAGCGCTCCTGTTCAGAAAAGTAACCTGTGTATTCGTTTTAGATGATTGTAATGCATTTAGTTCAATATAACACACGTACTGTAAGTGGTAATGTGTCAATGATTTACCTCAGACATGAGCGAGAGTGAGCTTCAGTGTATTCACACATCGCGCTCGGACTGCAGAGAATGTGCTCAGTGTAAACAGACTTTTCTTTCGACCTAGTGTCTAATATGGTTAAACAGAAAATATGGTAGTTTTTAGGCAATAACTGCACTTTTGGTTTAGAATATTAATGTTAACCATTTTCTTTCCCTTTTAATGTTTGCTGCTGCATCCTTTACGTCTACGGCTTATTTTGATCTCCACTACGTACCATGGATCAAACAGAAAATACGCGCTGCATTAACGCGCGTTAATAAATTTAGTGCCGTTAAAATGAATTTGCGTTAACTTTGACAGCCCTACTTCATAATATATTATTTTGTGTTCAGCATAAAGAAAGTCATACAGGTTTGAAACAACTTAAGGTTGAGTAAATTATGACAAATGGGTGAACTATCCCTTTAAAATAAAAATGTAAAACACTGTTTTTTAGATGCCATTTTGTTCATTTCATACCTTTCTTACATACTGTATCCTAATTTGTGATGCATTAAATAAAATTCCCTTTGTTAAGCTCCTCACACTTCTTACCAGCAATGGGTCTCTTCTTGGAGTCTGTATTCTCTGCAGCAGGACTGGACTGGTTGCTGGATTTGGCCGTTGTGCCATTAGTGGCGAGTATCTCTAGACTAAGACGGGCACTAGAGCGGCTTCCTGCCCGAGGTGGGGGTTTGCCATTGGACGCCGAGATGGATTTCTTCCCTGAGTTTTTGGAGCCTCCTTTATTAGCAGACTGGCTCTGTTTGGGTGTGCTCTGCTGTGAGCGAGGCGTGGAATGACCTGATTCAGCTGGTTTTGATCTGGTGTTCGAACGACTGCCTTTATTGCTCTGGAGAGGAAGTTTGATGGCATTCTTTTTGGGCACACTGTTAAATAAATGAAGAAAGAAACTTTCATGACACTTCTGATCTCTTTCTGCATAAATGTACTTTCTAAACAAAATTCTAAACAAAGTCCACTAACTCTTCAACTTCTGACTCTTCATCCTCTGACTCTTCCTCTTCTGATTCTTCTTCCTCTTGTTCAGACTCCTCCTCGTCCTCCATTTCTTCTTCCGAGTCAATGGAGGAGCGCTGACGGGAATTGATTCTATGGATGCGCTGTTTGGGGCGACACTCAGGGCAGAACCAGTCTTCAGAAGGAACAACCTGTTATAAAGGAATATCAAGACTTTATTCAGAACTCAAAAGGGCCCAGTTTCACAGACCAGGCTTAGACTAGGCCAGAATTAGGGCTTAGTTCCTTTTATAAACATGCCACAGAAAAAAAAAACATTACTGATGTGCATCTTGAGTCAAAACAATGGCACTGAATTTAGATATTTTAATTTAGAACACTTATATGTCAGTGCAAATTGCTTTCAGTTAAAACAGCTCAAACATGCATTTTAGTCTGGGACTAGATTTAAACCTTTTCCGTGAAACCAGGGGAAGATGTTCTACTGGCACAAATATAAAAATCTTCATAAAAAGATTTCTGTTATGCAGTCAAGTATGAAATACAGATACATGTGTTAATGTATACACACACACACCTAATGACTATATGGCAAGTTAGTGTTTATGACAAAGAACAGTTAACATGGTGTCCAAATTAAACATTACAAAACCTATTGTTCTCACCTTTAGTTTTGGCCGAACACAGAAGATGTGATAGCCTCTATCACAGGCATCACATAGAAGCATGTTCTCAGCATCTCCTTTCCTACGACACACCTTACAGCGGGCATTGAGGATGGATTTGGCCCAGACTACACTGCGCTCAAGTGTGGAGAGATGCAGGAAAACCTGTGACAGGCTGGAGCAGGCCAACAGAGACTCACGCCAGCGTTCTTGCACAGTCTTCACCTGCCGCCCACTTTCACTGCCATCTGTTGAGAGTACAATGAAGAAAATGGCTTTAAAGGTGCACTATACAACTTTCCATCCACTAGAGGGCGCCTATTCAAAACAAAGGCGTAGTTTGATGACGGCAAGTTTGAGCGCAGTATCTTGGGACATGTGGTCTTCACCTCACAGCCAGTGGAAAATAGGACACAGGCAGAAATCATGTTCATGGATGTGGTTATTAACGTTACTGTAGTATGAAGCAGAGCAGGACCGAGTGTTGTGGAGCTGAGCATGGCTGCTGGAGCGGTTGTGTTACACAAACACACGGCTCGCAACAGGCTTTTATTATGACGGGATGGGACACAGTCGCTGGGCGCCTGCACTATTTCTGCTTTTCCAGTCATGAGGTAAAGCAGCTCTGTTTATCATATTAGATACATTTAAATGTGTTTAAAATGATGTTATGACGTTACTCTGTGCGTTCGCTCGGCGCTGCTGTGACATGTTCACACTGCTAAGAGAAAAGCGCTTCTGCCAAATAAAACCGAGGCGAACACAGATATGATGCAATTGACAGGCGACTCCCTCAAACGCTATGCTGACACATCCCAGGTCCTTAGTTAAAAAAGCTATTTTTCTCACAATTTACAAATAGTTGAAAACATTTGGGATATTGTAAGTACTCAACTAAATAAATATATAACACTGGCCTAGTGTTTTTTGGATATTTTACTGCTAAAATACTATATAGTGCAAATTTAATGCTGATCAATTAAACCAATATGTGCTCAAAGAGAAAATGCTATTAGTTTAATAAACACTTTTTAAGCAAAAGTGTTTATTAAAAACAGAAAAAGTTAAGGAGAAAATGTTTTTATTGCAATACTCTGTCTTTATTTTACTTAAAAGACTTGAAAACCTAAAAAAAAAACTTTTTTAGTACGCATTCCCAGTGTATTGTATAATATAAAATAAATATATATAAAGATTTACAGTGCAGCTCAGAGATGTACAGTAGCATTTAAGTATGAAACTGAATGAATAAATGTAGGCTTAAATTAAAACTACGTAGTCTTCAATATACAACATTTATTAAACGAGGTCTTTTTTTATTAACATCATTTTAGAGCTGCTGCTGTCAATTGAAGACCTGTTATAAGCACTATTATAATAAAATGATGTGAATTATTTGGGTTTAGTTGCCATGTTTTAGCATGATGTTACTGGAAGAGCACATCCACAACAGACAGTCTAGCTAGCACGTAACTTATTTCAAGTTCACTGAACTGTGCTGCAATTTACGAGAATGTGAAAGGGGATATTCTGAAATGCTGAATGTAAACGCTTAACATTTAAACACCATAATAAAAAAAGTATAAAATGTACAGAAAAATTGATGTGCGCAGAATTCGATTTTTTAATATCATCTGTTAGGCAGGAGACACTGCAAGGGTGGAGTGACCGTGTCTTTTGCTTGTCAGTAGCGTGGCGGCTGCCTGTCGTTTTCTCTGTCTTGCACACCAGAAGTGTGTCTGATACGGCACTGCTGCTGCTATTGATGTACAGAGAAGCACTATACTTCATGTTAAATATAAATATATTGCCTATTGATACAGCAAAGACAACGTCGGCAGTAGCTTATTGACCATACATATCTATGGTATTGACGGCAAAATAGGCTACAGAATATTTTGTTCTGTATTGAGAGGTTTAATATTTCTAAATTGATAATTATGTTGTTTTTTTATTATTACAATTAGGCCTATATCTGTATATGTTAACCTATATATTATTATATAATATGTATTCCGTGTCAAAATGACATATAAACATATTTTCCTTTTCTATTTTGCCTGGAATCGCTTCCAGCATGCTCGCGTCGTGTGAAAAATAGACGTCTCTTCTATTTCAAGCATGCACGCGTTTTCCGCACGGCGCGGATCACGCAGGCAGTGTGCAAGTTCTAACCAGTTAACATGGGAGCCGAAATAAAAACGGACACGCCACGCAGCCGAGACACTCACGCCACGCTTGCAGTGTGTCCCCGGGCCTTAGGCTATATTAAGCCATGTTAAGCATTTTCTTTATAACGGTTTTCTATGGGAGGAAAACATTTAATTAAATGCGTTATATTCATATTCTTGCCTAATCTGTTTTTTTGTACATAGTATGCTTTATTAGTATGGTGTTTACAATGTAAGATCCACTATTTCTCGACCTCTGCAAGAAACCTTACCATCTTTTTCGCTGGACTGGTCATCATCTTTCTTTTTGTCCTTTTTCTTCACCTTTTGGTCTTTCTTGGTCTCCTCATCACCTTTTTTAAAAAAATTAAATAAAGAATATTATATATATATTGCTTTGTTATATATATGTAATTCAAATATAAAAACATGATCCTAAAAACAAAGCAATTGCTCATTCATACAGAAACACACCCTTCAGGAAGCAGTCATCTTCAGGAACACACCCATATGCAAATAAATACACCCAACCCTCAAAAGTTTCAATGGATTCTAAATCTAAACAGATCTTACCTAGTGGTGCTTTCAGGAACTTGCGCTCTATGCCCTGCTCTATCTGTGCCAGGGCCTGTGCCAAGTAGTGGACAATGTTACTGACAGGCTGTGGTGTGCTCACACTAGTGGATGTGACACTCTGACCCTCTGCCTTCAATTCATGCAGCCTAAACATAAGACACCATCAGTTGCCCCATTCGCAAAAAGAAACAGCATTTGAACATAGAAGTAAAAATACACAGCTAACAGATATTACAGTAAAATAACCTGTCTTTAACTCTGACGTGATTCTCATCCATCTCCATCGGCTCCTCTTCTCCATTGACCAGCTCGATCTCTTTGGACTCAGAGTTAAGCAGTTCATAGTTTCCATTTTCCAGTGCGGCTCTCCACGAGTTTCTGTCCATCACCTTTTTAGGGATGAAAAAGAAGAAGGCAAAAGACATGTTGCATTAACAAAGATCCAGATCCAAAACCACAGCAGGCAATATATTGTGTAATCAACATACTTTAATTGCCCCCAGAGTTCCCTGATAGATGCGGTCCTCAATATCCAGTAGTAGATCTCTGAGACGGTTCTCCATGAAGCGCTCAGCAGGTACAGTGCTTTGTGGGTGAGCTGAGCCAACTTTTGGCTTTACAGTACTGCCTTTGGTCTCTGGAAGGGATTCATCTGCACAATAAATTATATAAACAACATACATTACACACACACAAATATATAAGTAAATCACATAGTAACAAAATAAAAAAAATGAATGCAGCACTGCTGTTATTTGAAACAGTAATCTTAATTTTAGAGGTTTCTTTTTCAAAAGCATAGATGTAGTTTTAATAATAACTACTAACTAGCTTTTTTATTTTTCTTAATTTTTATTAACAATAGTTTCATTTCATTATTGTCCATGCGGAGGCTATTCCATTTAATTTATCCATGGCAAATGCATTTTGATTGTTTATATGCAAGTAATGTCCAGTGACTTGTTTGTGGTTCAAACTAGGCTACTGTACTGTACTGTACATGTTTGATTTATGTTAAAGTGCTTGGGACAATACTTTAATTGGTGAGTTTTGTTTTAGAACTCAAGCTCTGGATTTAGATTCATCAGCCATTATTAGGCTGCTGTTACTTTAAGACCTAATGCACGGACCCTATTGACAGACGCCTCATACCTTTCCCAAATGTTTACATTCACTAAAGGCATAACTGATTGTTTAAATGACTTGCCAAGACATTGCCATGGGATTTTGACATAATTGTGTGTGTATTTGACCAAGTGCAATAAGCTGCAAAAGAGAACAGAATTCAGGATTGTCAATGTCCAAGTGGCTGCTTTCTGTGTGCGTGCTACAGGTGTGTGTTAGTTGTTTTTTTACAGTTTATTGCACTAAATAAATAGTTTTAACAGAGCAAGTCTCACAGTCCCAGTCTATTCTCTGCTATATGCACCAACCTAATACTTTTACTTTTCGCAACTTTTAGATATCACAAGTTGTTGCAATATGCATATTGTGATGTGAAACACACACACATATATATACACAGTCGTGGTCAAAATTGTTGGTACCCCTGATGAATATTATCAAATATGGCTGTAAAAAAAAATATGCATTGTTTATCCTTTTGATCTTTTATTAAAAAAATTCACAAAAATCTAACCTTTCATTATAATTGAAAATGGGGGGTAACACATTATGAAATAAATTAGGGATGGGACAAAATATCGTTTGACGAAATATCGCGATACAAAACGTGACGAAACGCATCGAGGTCGAAAAAAATGGATCGCGAAATAAAGATAGATTGCACTGCTGCATGATTTGCGTAGTATATAAATAATTTAGTGTATCGTATATATGTGTGTGTGTGTGTGTGTGTGTGTGTGTGTGTGTGTGTGTGTGTGTGTGTGTGGGGCAGACATAACAAAACGCAGCGCGCATTTTCTGTCTGATCTGAGCCCGTAGTTGGAAAAAGTGAGAGCAGTCAGACAAAGGATGTAGCAGCAAACATTAATAGAGAAAGAAAATGGTTGACATTAGCATTAATATTCTAAACCAAAAATGCAGTTATTGCCTACATAAACTACCATATTTTCTGTTTAACTTTTATTCTGACTCCAGAAAGAAAAGGGCGTTTTTTCACTGAGCACATTCTCTGGCATCTGAGCGCGATGCACTGCAGCTCACTCTCGCTCATGTCTGAGGTAAATCATTAACACCATCACCCCGCTTACTGGACACGTGTTTTATTGAACTAAATACATTACAATCGGCTAAAACGAATGCACAGGTTACTTTCCTGAACAAGCGCGCTCCCGAGTCGTCCGTGTTCTTCACACTGTCCACGTGAATCGCGGACCAGTTCGACGCGCACACGCAAAGGCAGTTCAGTAGGGAATGCGGATCTCTTAAAGGGGCAGCACTATATTCCTCCTCTTGTAATATGGACCTCCTCCAGGTATGGTGTGGTTCTGGTTCGCTCACTGGTACACTTTAACAATTTTTCATACGAACTTTGCCCTGTTCTGAATTAAACTGCCAGTGTAAAAACTCCCTTTATATTGTTAAAATGAGAGAAATCACTACTTACTCATTATTTTTAAGTTTAGGTTTAAGAGACATGAACAATTTCTTAGATAAACATATCTCTGACCTTTGATATGTCTAGTCTTCATGCTGTATTGATTATTATTGAATAAGTATGGTTTCACTAATAATAAATGTACATTTGCATAAAGAATGCATATTTGTCCATACCTATGTTGATTAGAGTATTAAAAACTTAATTTAAACTTAATTTAAGAGACATTTACAATTGCTAAAAAGGTGTGATTAAATTGTGATTAATCGCGAGTTAACTCATGACAATCATGCAGTTAATCGCGATTCAATATTTTAATCGATTGACAGCCCTACAGTGCCCTCCACAATTATTGGCACCCCTGTTTAAGATGTGGTCGCGGACTTCTAAAAATTCTCCTTTTTTTTAAAACAACATAGAACCAAATTGCAAAAAAAGAGAAAAATCCTACCTTTCATTTAAGTACATAACTTAGCTGGTAAAAAAAAATATCACAGATTTGGAAAGAAAAAATAATAATTTGATATCGTATCGTGACATATCGTATCGTAACCCTGGCATATCGAGGTGCATCGTATCGTGAGTTTAAGTGTATCGTCCCATCCCTAAAATAAATGCTTTTCTCCAAAACACGTTGGCCACAATTGTTGGTAACCTTTTATTAAATACTTTTAGCAACCTGCTTCGAAGACTCCTGAGTCTTGTTCTATAATGCCTGATGAGTTTGGAGAACACCTGACAAGAGATCAGAGACCATTCCTCCATACAGAACCTCTCCCTTCAGATTCCCAGATCCATGCTGGTGCTTCTCTTCAGTTCAGCCACACATCATTTATAGGGTTCAGGTCAGGAAACTGGGACGGTCATGGCAGAAGCTTAATTTTGTGCTAAGTGACACATTTGAGTGTTGATTTTGATGTTTATTTTGGATTGTTGTCCTGATGGGAGATCCAACCACGGCCAATTAAGATTTTTAGCAGAATCCATCAGGTTTTGATTTTTTTATCTTTTAGTATTTGCTAGAATTGGACCCGTGCCGATTTTCGATAATGCGATTTATCACGATAATGAATATGCACGATATTGTTATCGTGGGCACTTTAAAATATCGCAAATAATAATTTATTAACAATTTATAATTTTTTTATAATGCACTCAAGAATACTTTGCCCATCAACCACATAAATGCTCAACACCGCTGTATTCTGGGTCAAAGGGAAGCGCTCAGATGTAAATGAGAAGCACATGAACGAGTGAAGGAGACGCGCTAATGAAGTGCCGCTCAGTGACAGCAGAGGGCGCTGATGTAATGCAGAATGCAGGGTTACCCCGGAAACAAATTTGTTTTTGTTCAGTAAAACTTTGAGACATACGACTTCATTAGTTTACATGTTAATTCATTATTACCAAACTGACAATGAAAAATACTTATAAAGAATTAATCATTCTAAGTAATGTTCATTTCTTAGTTACTGTTTAATGACATTAAAATCAAAATCAAAATAACTTTTTTAATGGATCTAAGATAAAACTAACAATGATCAGTATTTCTTAACTAACATTACCAAAAACATTATACATTCTGTACCAAATGTAGCTATTGCTCAATCTTAGTTAATGCATTAAATAATGAGACATTGTAATTTGTCAGCCTACCTGTTGTTCTTTATAGCCTAATTCTTTTGCACTTTAATCTGTTTGAAAATTGTACTTTTACAGCTCTGAATTTTATTTTATTTTCCAGAACTGTATATATTTTTGGTGCATTATTGTATTTAAACATTGTTATTTTTGTTCTTACAAAAATAGTTCTTAAAGCGGTTATGCTATGACAACACTTTTTTTTTTGCAACTTATTTCAATATCGTGATAAAACTTCAGCAATTAATCGCAACATGAAAAATTGATATCGGCACATGCCTAGCTAGAATCCATGATACCATGCAAAAAAAATAGGCCCACAACATTAAAGTTCCAGCTGTATTTTTAGCCGTGGGCATGCTGTAATTTTTATCCCTGTTTGCACCAAACCCATCTGGTTTATTTACTGCCAAAAAGCTTGTTATAGTTTCATCTGACCATAGAACCAGGTCCCTTTTGACTTTTCAGTCATGTCTGACAACTGAATGTGCTGGAGTTTGTTTATGGATGAGCGAGGAGGATTTTTCGTGAATCCCTCCCAAACAACATGTGGTGATGTAGGGGTTGTTTTATTTATTTTTTAGGCTTTCTGACCCCAAGACTCAACTAATCTCTGCGATTCTCCATCTGTGATCCTTGGAGAGTCTTTGTGCACTCAAAAGGTTCTCCTCGCCGTGCATTAGGCAGGGCTTGTCATTAAGCATGTTCATGTGCTTGTCCTGTGGACAAGTAGATCATTCATTCACTTGAAAAAAAAAAGTGTGTTTGTCCGGAAAAAAAGTTCAATATTTTTTTAATTTTGCGTATGTGTTCAATCAGCTTTGACATATTTAAATTTGCATATTTGTGAATTTTTATTGAATCATTTCAAATATGTGATATTTTTATCTTTTATAAAGGGCATTTTCCCCCTAATCTTTTTAACTATAGGCTATGCTTCAGGTTTAATTTTATATTGTTAAATTTGATCAATAAATTAAATTAAATTAAATTAAATTAACTGCATTAAATAATGTTTTGAGATTTGTAATTTTTGTAATTTTGAATAGACACGTAGGAAATGTTGGAAAGTATGTTTAAACATGAAACTAAACCTCCAGTAGGTGGCAGCAGATGGCTTTCCAGCAGACGCGTTATGGTTCTGCTGTGTGTGAACGATTTTCGCTGCTGAAATCGAACAAAAGCACTCAATATTGCATCTAAAATGTAAGTGACTAAGTGAATGTAAATACAAGTGAATGTTAATTAATTGTTTATGAAACTGTCATATGAAAGCAGTGTCATTTTCAGTTTTGATGGTATTCAGGAAACAGCTGAAACGCTCTCGATTTGGAATTTCTCCTCCGGAGGCTGCACGAGCGTCAACAGCGCGACCTTGTTATCGTCAGTTCATCATCATATTATTATCCACCACTATCGATCGCCACTTACACTAAATTAATACACAATCATTCGTGCATTTTGGTGATTTGCTAGTTATTTTTTGTTTTCAGGCTCTTGTCCGTTGGGCAAGTTAAATTCTTTCACTTGTGCCTTCAAAAAATCCACTTGTCCCGGACAAGCGTTAATGTCGAGCCCTGCATTAGGACAATATACACACACGTCCTCTTTCAGGCAGATTTGTAACATCTTTAGTTAAATGGAGCTTCTTAATTATTGCCCTGATGGTGGAAAAGGGAATTTTCAATGCTTTAGCTATTTTCCTACAGCCACTTTCTATTTTGTGAAGCTCAACAATCTTTTGCTGCACATCAGAACTATATTCTTTGGTTTTACTCATTGTGATAAATGATTAAGGGAATTAGGCTTTATGCCTCCTTATATTTATACTCCAGTGAAACAAGACATCATAGCTGGAAAATTACATGTTCCTTGTCACCCTGGTGTGCCAAAAAATGTAAATAATGTAAATATACTTCAGAGATATTTTACTCATTTAAAATTCTAGGGGTACTAACAATTGTGGCCAATGTGTTTTAGAGAAAAGCATTTATTTCATAATGTGTTTACCTCCCATTTTCAATTATTTTACTTGAATGAAAGGTTGGATTTTTGTGATTTTTTTTTAATAAAAGATCAAAAGGATAAACAATGAAGATTATTTTTTCACAGCCATATTTGATCATATTTACCAGGGGTACCAACAATTTTACCACGACTGTGTGTGTGAGTGTGTATGTATGATATATATATATAATATATAATGGATGTCATGCAGCCCTAAAAAAACTCCCAAAATTCCACAGTACCTGAGTGAGGGTAACGATGAGCAGAATTGCTATCTATCAGTTGAGTAATGCGCTCCTTCTCCTGCAGCAGCGCCTCTTTGAGGCTGCTCTCTCTGTGTCCTCGTGCGTTCAGAGCCTCTATGAGCTGCTCCACTTCCTCAGGCATGCTGTAGAAATACCACTGATTGGGCCGGTTAACTGGGGGGGAGGTGTTCTCGACCAGCACTATCTCCTCAGTGGTGTCATCTGTCTTAACTGTGCTTTCACCTGAGGAAAGCTCTTCCATTTTATTTTCAGGAGTAGGGCGGGGCTCGAGCATGTCCTCTGTTAGGCCGAAGAAGTCATCCTCAACAAACAGTGCCCCAGCAGAAGGGAAAATCCAGTAGCGGCGATAAAGGCGGTCCCGGCCTAGAGGTAGGATGTAGGTGCAGGCCATAGCTTTCTGGATGCGCTCCAGGAGTTCTTTCTCTTTGAGCTGCTGTTGATGTAACTCCTCTGGGCTCAGACTGTCTTTCATTTCAACCTCACCAACTTGTTTCTGATTTGGGCTGCAATTTGTTTTCTTTGCTGGAAAATTAAAAAGAATATAAGAATACTATTAATATACACTAGAGAATTTAAACAACCATTATTATTTAGGTTTTACTAATCAAATAATTGTCAGTACACTTGAATGTTTTTAGTAATGAAATATTCCTCTTTCAATTAACTGAAATATTTATCACAATAAGACCAATAATATGTCTTATGAAAGTAAATTTGTCTTAAGATGATATGCTGCTAATAATTTTAAGAGCTGGTACATGTTTTTGATTTTGCTGGTTGTTCATCCTCATCCTCTGTCTGTTGTTCAAGGTGACCTTCCTGACTCTCTGTGCTTGTGTCCATCTCTTCTCTACAACAAACAAACAGAAAGCATAATCAAACATGTGGACTGGAATGCAAGATGTGTCCCAAAACAAAGGGATTTAGAATTAAGAATGTATTATTGGTTCAGCTTACCCTGCCACATGGCCTCCATTTTTTGCCTCCTCTTTGAGTTTTTCATGCTTTTCTTTCAATTTCTGCTCCTGTTCTCTCAGCTTCTCCTCCTTTCTTTTTCGAACCCTGGAATATGGAGACTATTAACAACTAGCAATTTCAAGGCATAAAAATCTTTAGTACTGATAGTTTAAGGTCTCTGGTAGTTTAAGGTCTATGTAACGCTGTACCTCTCTGCAGCTTCCTCTCGCTCTCTGCGATGCTGTTCAGCTTTAAGTTCTCGCAATTCCTGTTTGGCAGATCTCTGCTCGTCGGCATTGTCTTCTATAAAGTCTCTTGTGGAAACCAGTGTCAACAGCTTCCCACACAGTGTTTGGAGGATCTTTAGTTTCTCTCCTGAACACACATTTATAACGAAGATATACACTTTGCAAAATTAGAATATGGTGATTTTTTAAAATTAATTTTACATAATACTGGTTTATTAGTTTTATTTATTAAATCATTTTTTGGTTCAAGGACATTTAGATTTTAAATCCTAGATTGCTAATCTCAATGCATGTTCTGAAAAACAGAACCATCTAATTTTAATCAAACGAAAATATATTATTGTTTATTGAACTATATAAATTAAAAAACAAGACACAAAGTCAAACGTTTAAATAAATCAAAGTCAAAAATAAAAAAATAAATAAAATAAAAAACTCACCAGGCAGCAGGTCATAGACAGCAGTGCAGGAGAGCTTTTTGAGCAGGCACTGGTTTGACAGACGTAGCTCCACACAGGGGTCATCTGTGGAGCCAAACCCACCCTGTTTCTGGTAGCGGAACTTTGCACTGGTTGAGCTGCAGTCTGCCCCCGAGGACAGGATGTGCAGCCTCAGAATCTCAGAGAGCGTACAGCTGTCCAGATCCAACTGCTTCAGACTACAGCCTGGGCAGAGAAATGGAAGAAACATGAAGTTCCACTTGATTTTATGAATTTACAGCAAGCATACATTATAACTGACAGGACCAACATATTTCAGGGCACATTGTCTGACCTTGGTGCAGTTGTGGCCAGGCAGCAGCAAGAGATGCCACAGCACTAATGGCAGATTGTGTGGGGTCAGCATCATCCTCCAGGGCTTCACTCAGATCTGAGAATGACAAAATAGCCAAAAACACCTGGCTCATTTAGCCGGACGTCGTCATATTCAATTCTAGTCAGAATATGAGTCTGATACTGCTCCATTAGGCTGTGATTATTGAGCCGTGTTTAAACCGAACCAGGAAAAAAAAATGCATCTGCACTCAATTGGATAGACCTACAACCAATCAGCTCAATGGAGTAAGTGACATATGTTGAGCGACACATAGTAGTGAGAAATTCGGATAATTTACAGACTTGGATATTTGAATAATGTTCAGCAAAATAAACAAATCTTTTTTCCAAGTCATTTTGTTAATTTCAGCAGAATATAGTTCAAATGTCACATGTTAAATTCACCAACACATATAGTACTTACGCAAACATTGATCACATTTAGGAATAAAAAAAATAATTATAACCTAATGCAGCCAAGACCAAACTTTAAGAAAGAAATCATTAAATAATTGCTTAGATAAGTCTTCAGGCTATGCAGTCTGTTAGTTAACCTCACCTAGTGCGAATCTGAGTCTTCTTTCATTTGTCACTTCACATTTAATCACGTCTGTTACCTGGTAAGATTAGTACACCTCTCCTGTCTTCGGGTTTCGAGTCGTTAATTCCATCATCAGTGTCTGATCTGGGCTGTAACAGCACTATATGAAGTGCATGCTGCCCCGAAAGAGAATTGATTAGTTCACCTAGAGTTTTCGGGTTTGAGTCATTCGTTCACCAACTCACAGCCCCATAGACTGAATGCAGAAGAGCCTGTACAGAACCAATGGCCTGTAGCGCATGCATGGTAAACACAAATTGAACGAATCGCTTCCTGGGACAACTCATTATTCCCGAGTCATATTTAAGATTAGTTCAAAAAGAACGAATCGTTCATGAACGACATCACTAAAGCATAGTTGTCTACAGAACTCAACTGCAAACACAGTAGAAGAGTGTAAACGATCTTTGCTGGTGTTGTTAAAAGAATTTAAGGATACACAGAGTACTTGCCAACACGATCATAATTTTTGAGAGAAACAGTAGGCTAAAGGTGAATGCATATATGAACAAGTTCTTCATTTAGGATTAGAAGGAATCCAACCCAAGTGCCCTTTCATGACGTGAATGCTTACATTACTGTTGATCACCTGTCAATCATCGTATAAATCCCACCCTGACAATTTCATTGGTCCGAACAGCTCCTGTTCGGGCATAGTTACTTCGCAATGCACGAAGTCCAGACCAAACTTCCCAACCTCAATGTTGAGGACGGGGGGCTAAGTTCGGCTGGCATCCAGGCTAGGGCTCACTAGGATACAGAAGGTAACTAACAGAACATAATGATAAAGATACAAAATGCGATGAATCCATGGCCCCTCGGGCTCGGGCATAAATGCAGGGGGCATTTACGCCTAAGTCTGATGGGTCCCAACTTTTTTACGCCCCTAGGGCCGGGCTTCAGGCCCATTTTCACGCCATACCTAAAACACGGGCCGGGCTTCAGGCCTTTTTAAGGCTTCTCATTCGTTTATTTATTTATTTTATTAATTAAAAGGAACAATGAGATGTGCTGTGCTGGTCGAAACAACTCGAGACCATAGCTTAAGCGACTGTCCAGACATAGCTCTCCCAGGGTTAAAGAGTCCGCGCCAGCAGCAGCACGCGTTTCTTCAGCGCAGATGCTAGAGTTATGGCCTTTTTGCAACTGGGTCCTTCATTCGTTTTCTCTGACCAGGTATGAATCTGACTGCAAAATGACCAGGAGTAGGCCTAAATGCCTTCCTAGATTCGAGACGTAGACAATTTATTTCCGATCACTCAAACAAACCAATTCAGAAGGTGATATAAAAGCATTTCAGACAAAACCAGACAAATGTAAATGTATCTGGTTGTTTAAACCACATGTAAATTTTACTCCTGGTAAACGGTTAAAAAATAAACGTGTGAGCTATGTTGTAGTCAGATAGATACGACGGTGCTACTCCAACACGCATCACCACATATGAGTAAAGCAAGCCAACACAAATGGCTGTAAATGTAACTTAAAATAAGTCTTAGAAGCTCAAAAAAAACAATCATCTTAAATAAAAATGTATGAGACTAAATGATCTTAGGTGCTTAGGTCGCTCTCACATATTGTGATCTTTGAATTTGAAATGAGCTGCTGAATAAAATGCATCTTGAATCTTTTCCTTTCCTTGATGTGAACTCAGTTAAATGAGCATATACAGCGGGAATAGAAGAATAGATCGGATTTATATTCATTTTGCAAAGGTGTAAGGTATAAGACAACTTGCATATTTTTTATTTGTTTACATTGTTTAGCTCGTTTCGTTTGCGTGAGCCGTTGCGAGCAGCATCAGCCTGCCTCAGCTCGACAAAAATGCCTTTTACTGTGGTGGTAATAGTAGGCTAAATTAACTGACATTGTGATGGTTGAAGTGTTATATCTATGGATTTTATTATAGGCAAGACAAGTCAAGAGTTGATTTGAGAGGCTAAATTGATTAAATGTGGTTAACTCACTGTCGGCCACTGGCCACTTGGTAGTCACATAAACATTTTTTAACTTTAATTTAACAAACAAAAAATTGTTCTAAACATTTTTCTAAATTAACTTAATAAAGAAACAAAATGAAATATAACTACTTTGACATTAAACACAAAACTAAACTATTTTAATGGCTGCAACCATGTAAAAAAGACAACAACAAAAAAAGCACGTGCTCCAGTCGGACTCGGGGCGAGATTTTTGATAAGCTTTCACACACGGGCCTAGATTTGAGGCCCGTGCAGGGCTCTAACCTGAACTTTCTAATAGTTGTAAACCAATATCAGTGAACTAATTAGCTGCAATTTGGCACTTACAGAGTACTGATACTGGGCTAACCCAATTCTATACTTGTGTAATTTTAACATTTTTTCCCCCAAATATTGACTATACAGTAGGGCTGTGCAATATTGAAGAAAAATGCGATATGCAATACCTTGTTAAATAATGCGATATTCGATACGATATTGCTTTAAGTGTGTAAAATCTATTTAAATTATATTTTTAAAAAATGATCTGAGAATGAAACCATTTGTGTTTTACATTCATTTTGGAAAAGAAAGCGTTGTTACAACTTCTGAAAGTGACCAGCAGTGTTTTGGCAAAAAAGTGTGTCACAAATCTGACCATATAATTTTAATGTAAACATACAAAGAATGTAATGCAAATGCCCAAAACTCTTTGCTTGAATTGGTAACATTTAGTTATATCAACCTAAAACTTAATATCAAAAACATCCAGGAAAACAAATACACCTGAACTAGGGGTGGATGACCTAAAACATACACTTTTAAAATGTTGACATAGCCTATTAAAATCATTCAGATATTGCGTGCCGTTGCAATATGCAATATGTACATATGCGATATTGCAATAATTCCGCTATATTGTGCAGCCCTACTATACAGAGGGATTTCATTCCCACCCTGTCTGTATATCTGTCAGATTTCTTATGATAAAAAAATTATTTCACACAATTCTAAACAAGACTGCTTGTGTAGTCTATTATAAATAAGTTGCCGCTCTGACCTTTGGTGTCTGTATCTGCCACTTGGTCTCTAGCCACTTCCTCCTGTTCCTCTGCCAGAGCCTGGAATATGGCCGAAAGAAAGAAGAAGAGCAATTCACAGAGTGGACCCTCAGGATCAGAGCCCACTACAGCCTCCTCCAGAACCTCTGTAAACAGCAACAACCCTCATGAGGAACATTCAGAAAATATTTTGATCTGACTTGAAAAAAAGAAACAAAAGAAAAGCCAATTTGAAAGCTAAAATATTATTAGGGCACTCAAACTAGATTTATCAATGAACGAGACAGACATAATATGCAAACAATATCCAATGGCGTAATGCATTTATGAGCAACCAGTAAGTATATCTTACCAAGTGTTACACCATCAGGGAACTCATCATTTAGATCAAACAGCTCTCCAAATGCATGCAGAAACTCTAGGACCATCAGAGCATCTCCAAAAAGCTCTGGCGGGAGACGTGTCTTCACTGGAAGTGGTTTTGGCAGCTCCTGAAGACAGGAGAGTTTAAAAGGAGAGTGTTTTGTATGCTTGCTTATATGTGCCTACACAAAGAGGTCTCAGGGAGAATGCTTGCCTTTAGGTCATCACACTCCATGTCCTCTCGGGGTTTGCTCCATAACTTCAGTCGTTCTGCATATTTTTTCTTTTCCTCCTTTAGCTTCTCTCGTTCCTGAAGCACATCACATAAAGGGATGATTATGGAACTAGATTGACAGTAAACGTAAAAGTATAACAGATGCAATAATTAATGGCATATGTGACCCTGTCTGTGAAAACCCTCCTAAAGTCATTTTTTTGTGATTCACTGTTTTCTACATAAAATCCTCCTACATAATGTAAAGAACATTCTGTTAAAATATAACCTTGATATCTCTGATATTAACTGTGTATAGCTATGTTAAAGATTTACTGAATTTCGGGCTCAGAAAATCATGTTTTTGAGAAATTCCAACGTAAACAAGCTTATTTTTTAAAACTGCAAAACATTTGATGCATAATTATCCTGAATATGAGCCATATACCACATTAAAGCTGAGATTCTCCAATTTTCAGTGATATATGACACATTTATGGGAAATTTCTTAAAGTTTTGTAAAACAGGCCTATTTATTATGATGCGTATGTCCAAAAAGCACAAAAACATTCAAATGAATTGGGGGTACAAGAGCTTGATTGTAGCAACAATTACCAAGTCAATTAATTGAAATTATTTGTATAACTTTATTACTAAAATTAAATATCCATGGAAAGAGTCATTAATATATAAATATTATATTACATTTATATATTACATTTCAGTAGAAAATCTTATCTTATTTTCCTTAAAAAATAAACTTAAATTATTTTACTGGGCTACATTAAAGGGTTACTTCAGCGATTAGCATATGGCTTTGTATCAGTAGAAACCCTGGAGTATATTCAAATGATTGTGCTTTCCCCTCTCATATCTCCCTGAGACAAGAGATTTATGCATTTTATTTCTGGAAAAATTCCTCCTATGATGCAAATTGACGATTTTTGCATCATAGGAGGAATGTTTGCCCAAAGGCTAAAGACTACAGCCAGCAGAGGGAGCCATTTCCGCATGTTTTGAATCTGCGCATGGGGGATGGGAGATTACACTCAGCTCAGCTCAGGAGAGCTCAGCTCACAGCTACAGGCACTCATTTAAACGGAGATATGGTGAGCAATGTAAGTCTTTTAACTTCTCAAATTAATTTCTATGAAAGTTAAGCTTGCAAAGGCATGAACTGAAACACGCCAGACTGAACTCGCGTTGTGAATGTATGCCGCGAGTGTAGTCGCGATTACCTCAGCTCTCATCACTCCTGCAGTCAGTGCTCAGTGCTGTGATACTCGCGCAGTGACTCACTCATTATATTGAACAGACACGCTCAGTTTTTAATTGTAGTGTCTCTAAATCAGTCCCAGTAATCAAGTTGGTGGTGTTGGGAATGGCCTCACGGGGCAGCGAAGCATTCTGGGAATTGTAGTCTTTCATCCCCATGGGACAAAAATACATTTTCTGTCTTTTCTCAGTCTAGAAGGCACCAAATTCAAAAATAATTTCACATTTCTACTGCATTGATGACCCAGTTTAAATACAGATTCATCTTCCCAGCGCTGAAGTACCCCTTTAAGTACAGTACTGGAGTAAAAATAAAGAGAAGGATAGTTCACCCAAAAATGAAAATTCTGTCATCATTTATTTACCCTCATGTACCTTCAACCTGCACTTTCTTCAATAAACCCGGTTATATCATTATTCAGGGTAATTTCACAGAGATTAATATTGGAAAAGCTGTTTAAGCAATCAGCTATTATCTGTTCTTGCTCGCTTTTAAGTGCTGCCATGTCAAATAGCCTAGATAACTTAATTCATTAATCCAGCGTTTCCCAACCTTTTTTCAGTCATGGCGCCCTTTGAAAATGTTCTAAATTTTGTGGCTCCCCCTTGCATACGTTACGGTAGGGGTGTAATGGTACAGATTGCTCACGATTCGGTTTTAGGTTCACAATTTCAGGTTCACGGTTTCTGTAAGGTTCGGTATTTGCTATGTTCATGGAAAAAAGGACTACTGTCAAATAAAAATAAAGAAAAGAACAAATAACTTAAATACAAGCAGAAGCACAAATAATTACTATTGAGCAAAGATAATAAAATAATGCTCTTTACTTTTCTTTTCAGGTAGGTCTAACATTAGTTTTTAGTAAATAAATTGAATAAAGTAATCAAATGAAAAATTATTGCATATTTAACTGTTTAAATTAAATATTAATCCTTATTAAACTTACAAAAGCAATTCAATCAAGAGCAGTGAGTGATTCCTTATCTTCTTTGACATTAAACAGACAGCAGTAAAGGCTACTGCCCATTTAAGACCCAGGGGTATAGCTTTCTCGACTGTATAAAGTTCTCTTAAGGCATATTCAGACTATGTCTGCTTGGATTCTCATCAAGATGGACATGTTGACATCGGCTACTTCTTGTGTGAGTTTGTCCGTTCAATCGCAACACTTCAAAGTAAACTCAATAGTTGCGCGCCGAGACGTGCATGTGCACACTTTAGGATGACCGCACAGTGAGAAATCTTCTCACATCGCGATCGCACGTGAGTTCTCAATCGTGTCTCCTGGCTCTACACCCATATTCATATTCGAAGATACGGCAGCACTCACAGGCATTGAACAAAGTTTACTAAGAGAGACCGTTTGCCCACGTTTTTCTTTTATTATCGCTGTTGTTGTAATGTATAACTGAGGAGTCAGCACGTGTATCCATCGACAGAAACATACATAAAGCATTATTTTCAAGTTACAACCTATATTAAAAATGCGTCATCAGATGTGAGATAAACTGCGATGCAAGTGCGTGCTGAAACCGTTTACGTGGCACCCCGCGCACTCCGGTTGGGAAACACTGCATTAATCTGATGCACCACCATCCACAACATGTATTATATTGACACATAGCAGGCCTAATATGACTTTAAGATGGTTATTATTGGCACAATGTTGAGCTACAAAACAAAAGAAGAAAATATTAAAATATTGGCGATTGATATTAATGTCTTTCTCTTCCTAATGGTAAAAAAGGAAGTTCCTGAACCGAATAACATACGAATCAGCTGGTGTTGTTGTGATGAAAACCCCCTGAGATGATTAAAATCGATGTTTAGGGAGCCTGCATCTGATGTTTGTTTTGTGCAAAAGTACAAAGTGTAGTGTTAATAAAATCACTAATTTCAGTATTTATAATGTTATGAATTAAAAATTGAGCATTGTATCTCAAACCCCTTATAATTTATCATTTAAAGCAATAAACACAAATCACCTATTTTCGTCATTTTTATGGCTATGGCACTTTGACGATCATAATCTCATAATTCAATTTTGCGACTTTAGCCGGGGTTTCACAGACGGAGTCACATATAACAAAAAATAAACATTTATAAGAACAACATACTTAGACACAGTATATAGGAACAAAAAGCTACCAAAAAGATATGCACAAAAGAAAAGAAAAAAAAATCTTTCAACTTACCCTCTCTTTCTCGACCTTCATTCGCTCCTTCACCTCTTTCCGCCTCTGTTTCTCTTCTTCTACTATCCTCTTCAACTCCTCTCTCTTCTTCTCCTTGTCCTCTTTTTCTTTCTTTTTGGCCTCTATTAGATCTTCTCTTTCTTTCTTGAATTTTTCTTAATAATACAAGCCATGTAAAAAAAAAAATGCAAATTTCAGGGCTTGAAATTTATATTATTTTTTTACTTTGTAGCACTGGTGCACCCAAACTTAAAAAAAAAGTTAGGATGGATATATAAATATAGTTATATATATATATAACTATATTATATAAATATAAGTTATTGTGTGACGGAAACAGTGACAATTTAAGTTGGGTTGGAATGGACTAAAGCCTATGTTTAGGCTATTAAGGAAATGCAATTTTACCAAATAACTTATTTTAAACGATAATTGATTTAAAAGAAGCCTACTTTAGTGTAATATATGAGGAGCTCTTTTCCAAAACGCTATAAATCCATTTTAATAGTTTTCATGAAAATGTAATTTTTTTACCTACACCCATACATTTTGTTAATATGTGATTTATCCTGTAAAAATGGTCTATTGGCTTAGTCTGAACATGTTCAACAATGATTGTTAAATGAAACCACAATATTGGTAAACATAAATTAAAAGTAAAAACTTTTGTGTTTCACATTACAAATTCATAGTTTTTTATATGTAGCTAGTTGGTTTGTCTTTTTTTTTCTTTTTTTTAAAACAACAAAAACAAGCAACACGTCACATGCAGCATATGACATCATGGGTCAAGATGATTGCCGGTTACAATCGCATTCTAGGGTCGGGTGGAGCGGTGGGGCGACGCTGCCGGTAAGAATCGCGTCCCAGTGGGGAGTGGGTGTGTAGAAAATTGCTGGTAAGAATCGCGTTCCGTACAGGATTCTGTTCCAGCTGGGATCGCGTTTGCGGGGGCACTACAGCGCGATTGAAAAGGCACTTTCACTTTCAAAGGGGCAGGGGCTCAAGACGAGATAAGAGGATAGATCACATTTAGCCTAAAAAAAGGCTCTGCGCTTATAGCAGTTTGGAAGTACATTTGCAGTACATTTAAACAAGAAAATATAGCGATTTGGAATTAAAGATTGATGGAGCAGAGAATAGGTTCAGTACACAGCAAAATGGCATGACAAACAATTTTTTTATTTTTTTTATTTGCCGTTTATCGCATTTTGGAAAAGAGCTCTTCATATGTCACCATATTATCACATGTAACACTGAGAATTAGAATAATTGTGATGTGATGGTCGGGTGTGGCTATCTAAATCTGAGAAAATCATAGTGTTCAGGGTGGATGATTTGGATGTGACGTTAGAGCTGTTCCGCACATCTCTAGTGCGAATTCAATTTAACCTGCAGCCTGGATTTACAGTGAACATGGTGTGTTGGGCCATTTTCATAGCAGAGCCACTCTAAGTATTTCAGCCACTCTGTCCGAAAACTGTAAGCTTTCTTTTCTGCTGGTGGATCCACATGGATTCACCACATGATCGATCATTACCAACCTCAGGAGTTACATTATCGCTCACTTTAGGCGGCTTACAAAAGAAACCACTGTGTTCTTTTCATCTACTCTCTGAAGCTCTTTACATTTTGCACACTAGTTAGCTCCCAGTCACGTGACAATGGAGCGCTGTGAAAGGGAGTGAATTACGGCTAATATTATCCAACCAAAAATCTGCTTTAAAATTAAGGAAGTAAAGTTTAATTGGTTGTGAGACAGTGTCAGCTCACCACAGGCACATACTGTGCAGTAATTAGTGAAGTTTTTGTAGAGAAATAAAAACAGTTATTTGCACTCTCACAAATGCTTCCAAATATATGTTGACGTCAAGTAGATGCAATGCATAATTTACCCCATGACTACTAAGGGTGTAATGATACACTTGAGTCACGATTCGATATACAGCTCTGGAAAAAATTAAGAAACAGAAAAATCAATGTTAAGTAGTCTCTTAATTTATTCCAGAGCTGTATATTACGATACTGAATCACAATACGATATGTATCACAATATTTTAAGCTGACATAGAGGTTTTTATTTATTTTAATTTTTTACTTTATTATTGTTTATTATTATTAGAAACCACAAATATTCCCCCATTGCATCATTATACATTATATTCAACATTATATATAGTGTTTAATGTAATAATGTCACAAAACTTAAAACTTTACATTACTTGCGCTTCCAATACAGGCAGCATTCTCTCCTGGTGCTTGCTATCCCACCTCTCCTGCACTATATCAGAATAAACTATCATACTACTAAAACTAAAGGTGATCTGGTGATTTAAAGGGGTGGTTCCATGTTTTTTTCTAGGCTTGGTTGTGTTTATGGGGCTTAAAACTTCCTTTTTTTACGCCATTTTTTAAAATATTTTACCTTTATTCCACACCGCTGTCTCCACTGTCCTTTGACCAGCTCGTTTGCTTCCTGCTCCTATGAAGCCCATCCCTCCGAAAAACGCAATGGTCTTAGATTGGTTAGATGGCTAAACGTAGTTTAACTTCCAGCGCTGTAACTTTGCAGATATTGTTTATGCTCAAGCAGCAACATTACACACTAACTGAAGTTAAAAAAGTGAAATCGCATGCAAGCGCCCCTTTAAATGATGTTTGCGCTTTGACTTTGAGGAGTGGCACTTTAAATGATGTTTGCGATCTAATTTGAGGCTTGTCATTCCAACAGCGCGTGTACTTCAGATGATCAATGCAATCAGTCACAGATCTAATTGCAAGAAAGCTTGTCAAAATGACTACTCTCAAACTGCAAATGTTTAGCTCATCCAAGAACTTTGATTCTTCATTTATTTACTCATGTTGTTTTCACGCGTCATGCAATAATTTGAAACTCCGTGTTTACTACAGAATGTGCGTAGTCATAAATGTTCATCATAAGCTATCGTTTGTGTCACTTCAGAAGACTTGTATTTGAATTAGACACTTAAGTCGTTATTTTTACAATGCCTTTATGACATTTTTTGGATATTTTAAGTTTAAGAGGAATAATGGATTTTAAATGGAGGGACAGAAATCCCTCAGGTTTAATAAAGAATATCTTCATTTGTGTTTGGAAGTTAAACGAGAAACGAGATGATGGTAAGTGCATGATGACAGTTTACATTTGTAAATTTGTGTTTGGGCGAATTATACCTTATAAATAGGCCTACTACAGCAAGTTGAGCCTTGGATAAAACAACTCTATATCGTGAATCATATCGTTTCCATTAACAATACAGTCACATTTATATTGTGCTATATTGTTTAACAATATGTCGTTACACCCCTAATGACTACTAGATAAATTTGTGTGTAATGTATTTAGCATTTTAAACTTACCCATGGACATCATTTGTTCTTTCTGCTGCATCAATTTTAACTTCTCCTCAACATAATTCATCTAAAATTGAAAAAAAAAAAAAAAATAAATAAATAAAAATCTCTTTAGAGAAACAGTATTTTGAAACTGCGTTTGTCCTGAACATTACACCCCAGTTTTTTTTTTCTTAATGATGCTTATAATGGCCTGAATGAAGACGGCCAAGTTTCAAAAATCTAGTTCTAAACAGACATGCAAGCATAAAATATCACAGACCTCTGTTGGAGAGGCATCATTTGGACGGCGACCTCTGCCCTTCACTGATGGACTGAAGACAAACACTGGGGGCTCGTCCGGGAAGAAGTGAGAGAAATCATGTTCAGCTAACTTATATTTTACAACTGTCGATGGCTGGAAAGAATAACAGCAACCAGAAAGGGGAAAAAAACACATTACAATTGCAAGAAATTAAATCAAGAAAACTGTACAGCTGCAGTTCAAAAAATGCATACAATATTATTTTACCTTCAGTCTGACGGTCCCGTTCATTAGTTCACAGTGCTGTTTAAGAAGAAGCTTCAATCTGTCTCGACTAAAAATGTTCTTCTTACGACTATAGGATGAAACGGCGAGGAAATAAATTAGCAAGTGATTTTTTTTTCAATATGACAGTTTTACAACTTTACAATATGAGAAACAAGCAAGATAAACAAACAGAAAGTGCTTACTCATGAATACATCTCTAGTAAAAAAAAAAGAAAAAAAAAAGAGCAACTCACTTTATCTGAGCAGCTTTTACAACTAATGGTTCACAACCCTCTGGGCTGACAGGTTGAACTCTGTATTTAAATGAAGATGGACTGATGGCTTTTTTCTTCTTGCTTAAGACAACAAAGCATAAAACACACCATTTATTTGAAAATGAGATGTACATATGAAGGTATTAAATAAAAAGGCAGTTCTAAACACGGACCCATTAGATGTTTTGGGAGAAGCGACTGTGGGCTCTTCATCACTGTCGCTGATCACAATTGAATCACCCTCTATGCGATGTTTGCTATGGCCGTTGACTGTGCCATTGGAATGGGGAGACGTCACCTCTAATATTTTGCAGGGTTGCCTGCTGAACATGGAAACATTATAATTAATTCATTAAATCTGCATGCAAATTTTAACTCCAACTGGAAAAGTGTGAACTATTAACCAAGTGATCTGATAAAGAAATACTAGACCGGAAATTGGGACAAAATGTTTGCCTTAGCCTGAGAACCAGAATTCTACCTCAAAATACAACAAGAAAAAGTAGGTACAAATAAAAAGTGAATCACCTTTAAAGAGTAGTTCATAGGGAAACTGTGAAAAATGTGAGACTCCATCTCTCCCAAGATAGACATTTAGATATTTCTTTCTGACAACGTTAAATACTTACCTACTTGTTCGACTTCCGGGTGAACGCTGACACTATTAGGTGCCGCTACTCAGGGAGGGAATTTTAAAAACACGCTAGTACTTTTAAATCTTCCTGCATTCATAAGTGCATTTCTGAATTGTTTTAATCTCTGACCTGTGTATCTGCGTTGATTATGCGGGGTTGTACGCTGGTTGCTTTGCGGTTACCGGTCTGCCTGCCGGTTACTGACTGTTCTTCGTGGTAACTTTAACTCTGGCACGGGGATCAACTATGAGGATCACTGAGCTACTGGTGCGGATGAACTACATCTGGGTTGTCCTTTCTGCTGTATACCATTCTGTGGTATGGACGATGCTTCAGTATTCGGCGGCGGAACTTATTCAGCTCCGTCTGCGTCCTTTTAATCTACCAGCTCTACATCTCCCCTTGGATATTGTGTACATACCATGTCGGAAATATATACATTGCGGGTCTCGGCGGAATTATAACATTGATGACTCCTGTCAAATACGGTCATTTTGGTCATCTAAACCAGTGGTTTTCAAGCTTTTTTAAGAGCGACCCTCTTTTCTTTTCTTTTTTTAGTTGTCGCGACCCATATATAGGCCTACAACCATTTACATCCAAATAAGTCAAGCCAAGCATAACAATACTTGTATAAAATGGGTCATTTGATTGTATTCTCCATGCAACCACTAGATGGCACACATATTCAGCTCAGTACTTTTCCACACAACCGCTTTTGATCCTTGATGCGTTCGCAGCGCAACGTTAATTCTGCACTAATTTGATAGCTAGGCCTATTGGGCTAGTTAACTGGTTAACCAACAAGACTTTTAAAAGAGAGAGAAAAACAGGTAAGTCACGTATAAGTCGCATTTGATCTGTACGTCCATGACACAAAAAGTGTCATGGACGTACAGAAAAAAAGAAAAAAAAACGATATATAGGCTACTTGTAAGCGGACAGGAGCGGGACGAAACATGAATGTTGCGAGCAGGTGTCTACTTGGAAACACCTCAGTGGAGCAGTGCTCACGCTGAATGGCAAGAATTGTTGGCTACTTCGGACTATTTAAACTGAGCTGTGTAACTTTTCATATATTAGGTTGGCTATTTTATTTTGATAATGAACTGACTGCGATGTCAAGTTTGCAATGACATCGCAGTTCGCATGTGTGCGCGTTAGGCGCCCGTGCGCAGAACTCGTTACACATTTCTGAAGGAGGGACTTCATAGAACAAGGAAATCATCAGGCCGTTTTTACGACAGACAAAAAAACAGCACTGTACAGATAATTAAATTGTGTAAAAAAAATACTGTGTTTTTTTACACGCGAAACATGAACTCATGTTATATTGCACACTGTAAACATAATCAAAGCTTTGAAAACACGCGAAGAACGGGACCTTTAATTTTCATTGTTATGCGGATGACACCCAACTTGACCTGTCTGCCAAACCAACTGATTATTTTCCCCCACCATCGTTGACCAGCTGTTTAGCTGAAATTAAAGATTGGCTTTCAGCAAACTTTTTGAAGCTTTAGTAACAAAACCGAGGCTTTACTTGTTGGCACTAGATCCGTTTTATCAAATTCTAATGGTTTTTCTTTGTACATTGATAATAACGCAATCTGTGACCCTGGGTGTCCTGAAAGGTGCCATTAAATACAATGCATTATTATTATTATTATTATTATTAATAATAAAGGTAGGATAGGTAAGAATTGGTTAAAAAACTTTTTTCCCAAATTTGTTTAAACTTTCTTTATATATCAATACTAGGGGTGTCCATGGTTAACCGATTGACCGATTAACCGTAAAAAATTGCGTAACCGAGTGAAACATTTTACTCGGTTAAGTGGCGTCAATGACGTGCTTTGAATTTAGTTGGAATATATGTTTGCACCCCTAGAGACCGCAAGAGCGCTGCCAGACATTTGTAATATCCACAAGAAGAAGTCATGACCAGCTTTCTAAGCGGGCAAAGAAAGCATGGGAGCACTTTAAAAATGAGAGTGACGGGGCGAAATGCAAGTATTGCAATGCAGTTCTTACCGCATTTTTCAGGCTATAAGTTGCTCCGGAGTATGAGTCGCATCAGTCAAAATATGCGTCATGAAGAGGAAAATAACAAACATCGCACTGGACTATAAGTCGCATTAGGGCAGAAGCAGAGAGCGCGAGCCGCGCGCGCTGTGCATAACGGAGCAGAAGAAAGAAAGTTTTAAGTGAGAAACTTGTGAATGACTAGAGAAAAGCAGACGTTACTTTAACTGTAATGAAGAAAACAAAAAAGCTAATCGCGGACTGAAAGCAAGATGGCCAGAGCTGAAGGGACGAGTCCACAGATGCTTGAACTCTCTGCCGGGAGAGGCTCAGCAGCCGCGTGAGTCAAACGCTGTCTGTGTGAATCATTCTCGGCTGCATATTTTACTACATGCCCTAATCATGCCGGCGCCCTCGCGGCCACTCGCATTGCTCGTGAACTGGAGCGCATCTCATCCTAATTTAACGAAACTCAGCGTACGCCTCGCAGACATGAAATAGATCTTAAGAAACTTGAAATGTCTTTTAACAATTTAAAACGAAAAGAAATAGGCTACTCTCTGATTGTGTAATCCATGATGTGCATTTCTCTCTATAGGCGCGTTCACTACGGAGATGGTGGTCGTCAAATTAATAAGCTAAAAATAACCCCGACGCACACTATGGTTAACCGAGTATTAACCGCTAAGGGCCTCGGTTAACGGTTAATGAAAAACTTGAAAACGTGCAGCCCTAATCAATACATAATTAAAATGTAAGTACTCTGAAAAAGAAAGTATAAAAATTGAGTGTCTATAGACCTCTCACGACTGTTTTAAAGACAGCTCAATATTTCCATTCACTCCACATTCTCCTTTCTGTGCTCTTTCCGAAGCCACGCCCCCAAAATACATGAACGCGCCTCACTGACCTCTCAGCTGCAGCTGGAAGACGCATTATTTACCTGAGATGAGCGGAGTGCATGTCATGATGTCAGAATCACATGTAATTTAAAAAAATCTAACTTTATCATAATGTTCGGTAATGAGCTAGTTATATTTATAAGGCAAAGAAAACCGGGAGCATTGATTAAAAAAATGTCCCCAATAACATCAGTTATACTGTGATGAGGATGAATTTCGTGTAAGATTCATAACATATACTACTGCGTTTTGCATATAAAAGTTTCCATGATGAAAGCATTGTTGATTAGTAGTAGCTAAAGCTAACTTAGTTCTAAAAAAAGTTCCTGGATGCGGTGTACTAGCTTTTACACAGGCATTTTGTTATCTAAAAGTTACATTTTGAGAAATTCAACACAACAGCGATCAACTTGAGCTAAGCATATTGAGTATTTATCATCTCTACTAATGGCTCTACTTAAGTGTATAACATGGCAACTTTATGCTAAGTAACGTTATGTTAGCTATATTAGGCAGCTTCATGTGCTAGTTATTCATGCTTCATGAAAACATAAACCAAAAAAATGTATAATCAAAACGAAAGATTACCTGTCCAGCAGAAATACAGCCAGCAAGGGTCATTTTTCAGGTCCCTCAGTTCTCGCCGTCGTTGGAAAGCCACTCTTAATATTTACTCGCGTTTGATTTTGTTTATCCAAAGACTTTTTGTTCATTGCCTTTTATTGTACGGTCTTCCTTTTTTTGCATTGTTTGCCTTCGCTGACTGTAAAACCCTGCACTGTGCATTTTAGATGCTCTTTCTCTGCCATTATTTTGCCTAGGTTTCTTGCCTCTTGAACTGCTCGAATCAAACGAGCGCACGCATGTGGGCAGATCCTGTAGCGAAAGCGGTGGTCGCCATGGTAGCGAGAGAGAGTGACAGTCGCCCCGCCAATCACTTGTTTCGTCCCGAACGAAAATAATGAACGGTGTTTATTGCAGATTAAAAAGTCTAGAGTCACTCGATTTTTATACTCTCTTTTTCAGAGTACTAACATTTTAATTATGTATTGACATATAAAGAAAGTTTAAACAAATTTGGACAAAGGTGTTTTAGAACATTCCTACCTACCCTACTTTTAACATTATAGTTATCCTAAATGTAGAAAACACATCACCACTTGTTAATTTCTTCAAGATCACCCACTTTCAATAAAGAATAGATAAACTCAACCAACCACCAATACAGGATTGGGTGTAATATATATTTGACTGACTGGATGAGACCGCAAGACAGCCAGCAGTCTTCCTACTTATTTTCCAAAAAAAAAAAAAAAAAAATCCTCCACCCCCTGTCTACGAGTGGGGCTCCATTCTGCCTCATGTCTAATTGTCTCTGTAAGCTCTGATGTCATCTAGGGCAACTCCTTGCACGAGTGCAGCCAATCGGAAAAATTATCTTAGCTCCACCCATTCACTTTATGTTTCTACACATAGCAAGGTCAGCTTGTGATGGCTGACTCTGATCCTTTCCTGGACAGAGCTCCGATGCACTTTCCTTTAACAGGCAATTTTTTATTCAGGATCAGGCTTACAGCAGTCTGTTATTTTCTCTGCACCCAAAATTGTGCAGGGTTGGCCCATTTCATTTCCAAGTCTCGATAATATACTGCATGCAAAGCTGCCAAGGACTTTTAGAGCTCCAAATATGCTTTTATCGAGGCAGACGAGGGTGGAAACATATTGATGAGCATGTGGATGTTTCTCTTTTGTTAAGCCATGGTCTGTTCTAAACAGTAACTTATACAAGGCTATTGTTCATCCCCATAAGCATACACTCTCTTCTACACAATTGTGGCTCATCTATATAATGGTTGTTTTCCTCCAGTAATCCATTTTTTTTAATTATTTTTTTTAAAGTCAACTGTTGTCCAAAAAATTATTTACAATTCAAAAGATTTAACCATGATCAAAAATAATTAAATGGACTAGGGGTGGGAATCTGCATGCATCTCAGGATTTTATTTGATTACAATTCAGAAGGCTCCAAAGTCATAAACGATTAATTGATTCAGCTTTTTTGTGTCCGGGAAACCATCAGCCTGTCACGTCGCTTTTAACCCATTTCTATGGACAAAACGCATATGAAAATTTCCAGAGGACACACAATGTGCTCCTCTGGGAAAGGTACATGATCCAAGTTGCCCGAAACATGAGCATGCTTTATATTTATCATAAGCACTTCAAACAAAACATTTATCACGTCTTGCCCTCTCATGTTTTGACGGATGCGTGCCGTTAAATGCCTTCGACATGTTTTCCTGAGTGCATAACTTACATTTTATGGTCATTATCTATAAATTTTAGAAAGTCCCGCAAGTATATCCAATTTGCATGTTCTGACAATAAACTTCACAGAGTTCAACAACCGAGCACCGGGGGGGACGAATGCACATCAAATAGATGGAGCACAATTTTGACTAAAATATAAACTTTGCCTAAATATGTTTTATATAACATACATATACATATATTATATATATATATATATATATATACACACACATACATATATATATATGTATGTAACACAAGTACCGTAATACCTCAAATAAAGACCGGGACCTTTATTTACCTGAACTGAAGAAGGGAACAGGGTTTTATTTAAAGCAGGCTTTTATTTCTAATTCCATCTGTTTGAAAAATAATTGCTTTAAATAAATAGTTTTAAATTAATAGCAAATAAAAACTATAGCGTTTTAGCTGACAAGATATGATTGATGTTTTCATGCAAACATGCAAAAATATCACCATATTTACAACAACAGCCTGAAAGGCGACAATGCAATATCGGTGAGAATTCAAGTGGCCTAATTGGTAACCACCATTGAGAAAAATTTCATGTTTATTCCACTATTAATTTTTAAAAGTTAAAAGTTTGAGAACATTTGAGCTTGGGCAGTTCGGTCTGGACTTGATCCATAGAGGAGTAATTATGCCCAAACAGAAACTGTTCACACCAATGAAATTGTCAGGACGGGCTTTAGACGATGACGGACAGATGTCTTAATGTAATCACGCACGTCATCAAAGGCGCTTGGTCGAATTTGTTCAAATCCTAAACGGAGAGCTTGTTTGTATATGCATTCATCTTCACAATCTTTTCCGGAAAAAATGGCGCTCGGGGGTAGGGATGGGCATTTTTGTCAATTTTTCATTTCGATCACCGATAGGTCTCAAAAATGAGTAATCGATTAACTGTGGGGCGGGACTTGTGCGGGGGGTGCGTCGCGGAGATATGAAACTATTGACTGGTAAGACTGTTACGAAAATGTATGTGGATAAAAACATGAGATGTCTATGCAAATACGAACATATGACTATAAAAAACTCCTAGATTATGATGCATAAATGTCTTTGAAAAAGAAACTAAATAACCGTCTCAAATAACCCAGTCAATGATATCAGGCATTGTTTTTGAGCTGAAACTGAATACACCACCCTGCAGAGCTTTGCTAGTGGATTAATAAACTCAACCAAACGCATTCTGTATGAGATTAATCAGATATAGGCCTATTGCAATTTACATCTGCCCAAAAGGATACAAATGCACACGTGAACTTGGCCAAGCTAGTAATTTACAGGCTTGAAAACGAAACTCATATTGAATGCGCTCTTCCCTTAACAACAACGCTAATACATGGGCAACGAAACCACAGATCATTTACAACACTATAATCGTGTTCTCATTATAATTCTATGTAGCCAACATGACAGATTGGCGCTGCACATCATTTTATTTTTCATGCTCAAATGCTCAGAGTTTTGGAGAGAGCCTCAAAACCAGTGTAGAAAATAGCCTATTACTTATTAGTTATGATGTTTTTGAATGTAAAAACCACCCGAACGTCATTAGTTGACCTCAGAAAACAGTATAAAAAAATTAAAAGCCAGTTGACACCTTTAAAATGTAGGCTATATATATCTGGAATAGACCACATTATTTAAAATAGCATATATGCATTAGTTATACTCTTAATTTAATTTACAGAGCAAACTATAGAAGAAGATTAGCGCGTCGCATTCACAACAAGATGCGCAACAGGGGGCATGGCGTCACAGGTTTAAAAGCGGTTTACCGCTGAACCATGGGAATTTCTTGCTTTTCAACCAGGGTTAAAAAAATCCATCCCATCCCAGCCTTGGCACAGGTCGAGAGCTGTTGTTGCAACCACACAAGTTTGCGATGCTGTTAATGGCTGTTTGTTCAATAAATGATTTCAGGAAACAGACTTGTTGAAATATGTTGATAATAATCAGCTAATAAGGCTTTTGGCTAATGATGCTTTTGCATGTTCATTTAATCTTGCACAATCAATATAAATTGGTATGTTTCTAGTCATTGTCTGTGTTTTATATGTGCCTTATAAATACTTGCCCTCTGTAGTGAACCTAAACTACTGGTCCATTACCTGGTGCTCTGGATTAAGTGACTAAGCCAAGGTAAAAAAGTGGTAATTTAGTAGTTAGCCGCAGGCTAGCGCCAACATTGTGACAACAACGGTAGAGTTAAGCTATGGTAAGTGCACAAAATCTTTTCTGTAAACTGTAGCCTGATTTAATAGTTAGGTGTAGTTTGATATCTGGCAGTTTGACCTGTGGAATGCTGCAGACTATCTTTACATTAGCGCTTTCACTATGACTACAGCAGGGAACTACACTGCCACCAAAATGGTCGCATATGCGACCTTTTTAAATGCCATTGCGACCCTAATTTCTATGGGGTCGCAAATGTATCACTGATTATTTTTGTACCTACCTTATGTTTTAGGCAATATACTATGATATGATTTACTATGAGCATTTATTAATACAGAAATGTGTATTTTAAGAATACGTTTTATAACGTGCTCTGAGCATTCAACACATCAAGTTGGTTTCAACTCCGCGACCCCTCCCGAAATGTAGGCGAGGCGTAGCCTAACGTTGATTTAGAAAAATATACCTCTCGTTAAGACATACACAGCAATCGCATATATATCTCAACATAGCCTACAATCTGTACACTGAAATGAAGCGGACAATTGACTCATATTGTAAGAAGGGAAGTTCAAGTGTAACAGAACCATCACTTGATGTTGACGACATGTCAAACAGAGCCTGTGAGTGAGAATGATGAGGCTGAGAAGGATTCGTCAAGGAAAGCACACGCGGGAAAAACGAAACGGACATATGAATTTCGACACCAGTGGCTCGAAGAATACCAGTGGTTAAGGTACCAAAACAATGCACTGACAAAGGAGCAATGCACTGTAAATTCTGTGGGCCATGAATTGCGGGACTGTCCAAATTTGTAACTGTCAAAACAATTCAAACACGAATCATTAGCCGCCACGTTTACATGCACACTTTTTTGTCATTTCAATTAAAATAATTCTGATTGAAAGATTCAGTGGACTGTTTACATGAGACGTTATCTAAACCGATCTGGGGTTTTACATGTGCTGACTTTCAATCGCAATCATCACAGAGCAGTTGGTCTGCCGCATCAGAAATGTCGACGCTCCTCTCCAGCAGCTGAATGTGTTCACGGATGCCATAGTAGCAACTCTCAACGGCCACCAGGACTTATACGGTTTTATAAAAGCTATTTATTTGTTGTAAAGTGTAATAATCATCTCAGAAAAAAAAAATTCTTCTGTCAGGCTGAAGTAAAAAGTGCCTGGGACAAACTGCAAGTACCACCAGTGGAAAAGGTTAGTGTAGTTCCCTGTACAGCAGATCGCCCCATGCTGCCTGCGCACCCACGATGTTTACAAACATTGAAGGCGTCTATTAGATAGTAAAACCATGTTTTTAACCATGCTTTTTTCCATTTGCAGTTTTACCATTTGTATAACCACACAAATACCATATAGTTAAACTATGGATTTGAAGTAAATATATAACAGTATTGTTAATTCAAAGGGCAGCATTCGGCAGGATGTGGAATAGTGTGTTTTGTCAATAAAAAAAAGCCTCTTATCTGATTAATCTAAACAATAATTGGCCAACTAATCCATTATCAAAATAATTGTTAGTTGCGGCCCTAGCTTTATTCTTCAAAAGTCTACTGATTCCATTCACATCAACAAAAAACAGAAGCTCCACAGTGTAATTCACATTGAGTTATGTGTGACAATTTCTCACCTGGTACCAGAGCGACTGACAACATCCACTATTTCTCCGGGAAAGAAGCGGTCTTTTACATAGGCATACACATCATCACATATCTCATGCAGGCGTGAGCGCTGTGTAAGTGCTGTCAGGTGCAGGAGGGGGATGACCAGGGCATTGGGAAAGTTCTGAAGATTGAGTCTAGCTTTCCTCTCGCTGTCCAGAGCCTCCTGGTAAGTCAGGCCAGGCTTCCCTGTCACCGCACAGCTCCACACCAGGCTGTTACACAGAATGGTCCTCTCAAAGAAGTCACTGTTAAAACAAAAGCATGTGTAATACAGTGGTTCTTAACTGTGAGTCAGCCATGCCCCTTTTATCAGCTAAAAGAAAATTTAAATAACAGAAAACAGCCATAGCTACTGGGTTCAAGTGTGTGCATAGCGGTTGGCCCTTCGCCTTTACAAAGCGGCACTGAACGTTTTCCAATCTATCATTCAGCTCCACTGAACTGTCTTCTTTAGACTGTTGACTTTAGACTGCTGAACAAGCCTGACATCTAAGTTCCTTGCATATAAAAAGCACCACTTCACAAAAAAAAAAAAAAAAAAAACTGTCAAAAGAGCTTACTGCACCCAATGAATATATTGTTCATCTAAAGCATCACTAAAATCGCTTTTTTTATTTTATACATTTAAATTAAAAGTTGTGGTCTGGTCAATAATACATATAAATCCAATATTGAATGACATTACAAAGATAAACTACTGCAGGCGTTTTTGATTTTAATAATAAAAAAAATCTTTCTGTCTTTACTATTTTTAGTGAAATTATTTGATAGTTAAATTTTGTTAAGGTTTAATAGGCCCGGACACTGTTTACAGAGATATAAAGGTATACTGATCACAACTGACTAATCAACCTTCACAAAAAGCTCATGTTTTGGGGGAAACAAAAAACAGTGTGGAGAAATTTACCCAAAATACATCTACTTGTTGACCATTACTATTATCTAAAAATGTAATGTAAAATTTTGATGAAACCTGTCACTAATAATAACAGCAAATAGACAAATAAAATCAATTTAAGCGCAATTACACACATTTTAAAATGAAACAACTTCCTATTTCAGTCTTATGACCTGTAGAATAAAATGTCAATAGCAACACCCCCTCCCAAATCAAGCTTTCTGAACAACAATATAATGGCTCATTTCCACCAGTATGGTTCAGTATACAACAGTACGATTCAGTACGTAAAGCCTGATCCGGCTTGCAACCGCCATTTCTCGTGCGTAGTGCCACAATGGCTCGTTTCCACTGAGCAGTATGATATGCATTTTTTGCTCTTTCCATTGTCAGAAGATATAATTGGTACCCTAATTCCAAATCGTACTGTACCACTTTTTTTGATAGAGAATCGTCACTTGCACATGCTTATTCAGCTGATTTTTTTCCTTTCAGCCTTGGCTCCAACCAAGCCTGCAGTGCCCCTCTCAGAAACTGAAGCCTCGATCGTCCCCCAGGTGACCGGTCCCAGTATAGCCGCACCTCTGTTTTTTCTAATGGACGCGAGACAAACTAAACAAAATTACACTTCAAATATTTTTTTCCCAAAGTTAGTTTATGTCATTGAATGCAGTTATCGTCACATGATTTCATTTCAAGAGTTCGTTTTTAAAATAAGTTTAGTTTTAGTTAGTTATTTGATGCTATAAAATGGATGTGACGTCATGATTGGCAGCTGAGATCGACATCTTCTCTGAGTCAACTTTTTCAGGATTTTTGGGAGCAGATTGGAGCTTTATCTTTAATAAACTGTTTATTTCACACCAACATAATTAATTGTTCTGCATCTGTGAGTGTGGGCGGGCTTTTGATATCACGGCTGTACTTCCTGCTCTCTACTGCGCAACAGTCCCGAAATCACTACTTCGCAGACTCTGTCCCAAGATGTCAGCACCGTGCAAGGCATCTAAAAGCTTCAACTCTGCTCAGCGGAAACGGATGGGGTCTCGTCGTCCATATTTTTTTACGGTCTATGGCTCCAACAAAGCGTGTCTTCTTGTGACAACAGCCACATGCCGAGAAGCAAGAAAAAGATCTGCTGTATGTCATCCATTGTTGTATCATAAGGGTACTGCTGGCGGTGGAAACAAGCCGGATCAGGGTTTACGGTCCGTACCGTACCGCACCTCACCGCTCGGTGGAAAACTTTTTCACATCTCTCTTAATCTCTTCTAAAATACACATTTTTTTATTCACTTCAAAGTTGTATTTACTTAAAATGGGCACAATGCAAATCTTCTGGTTTATTTTTAATATATTTATATATATATATATATATATATATATATATATATATATATATATATATATATATATATATATATATATATTTATATATATATATATATATATATATCATATTGATAGTTATTAGTAAAAGCTCTTAAATGTTGTGTCATTCAAACTCAGGTGAGAATTTTATATTTTACCAATTACACGGAGACCCCCCCAAAAACATGAATACACAATTTATTGAGACTACCTGTATTTCAAAATAACTCTCCATGAATACAATGGCATAAATAACATAAGTAATAATAAATTAATAAAACTAAAAACAGCTAGTTTGTGTATTGGAATATTTATGTATTGGCGTAGTGCAATATTTACCAATATCTTGCCTTAAAAATTATCGCCAAGTAGTCAGTAGTCATCATAACTCAGCAAACAGACCTAGGTATAGCTGATCTGCATCCTACCTCCTACATCAGCCCCACATGACCACTGAGCAAGATGAATGTCAACCGAACTTCCAAAAGCTGATGACAGATCAAGACCAAGACAACCACCTAGACCAGTTCAAATAGTTGCAACTAAGTATAACTTGGTCATTATAATATTTCCCTCTCCAGCCTCATATGACAAGTAAATAAATTCCACAAGGGCTGATAACAAGTGACCAACTTAATAATGGATAAAACAGTTTAACTCCTGCATCTATGGGCAAATACAGTAACAATAGCAGCGACCACGTTTCGAGCAACAACATCCTGTGTGTGGATGAGATCTGCCCCATCCCTGCTAACCCCAAAAACACCCGATCGGGGGCTTCCCGTGTACATCCCACCCGCGATATGACACCATGTTAGCCCTTGAAACAAACCGACAGATAGTTATAACACTTATACCCCTCAGTCTGGTCTCTACATCGTGGTTTAGTTGGCTAAACTAAGCTAACTAACTAGCAGCCAACTCTGTTAGCGAAGGCCTTCAACTGACACCTGCCGGGTGTACCATGAAGGAGGAAAAACTGAACTCCTTAAAAATACAGGGTTATTTCACACCAGGGGGTGTGGGTTATAAGTAAAGATGGTTTAAATGAGCAAACTAAGATGAAATGTAGGTTGGTAGTTGTTTTAATTATGAAAAATAAAACTTTGCAGCGGGCTGTCACTTCTGTTGTTAGTTTCTGCCGCTTCTGTTGTTGGCCGGCATCAAAGGGGAAGTTGAAATGTACAAATAGGAATAAAATAAAACTCTTACTCGTAGGTCCTGAAGATTTCGTGTGTGACTTTACAGAGGAAGACTTCTTCGTCGGGTCTGAGATCAGCGGGCGGTTTCTGCCTCACGAACGGCTTTTTGTGGAGAAGCGGCATCTTTTCTTTCTCTTTATCTTTCTCGGAGACTTTCAAAAACAACAAACACAAAAAGACCATTAAAAAGTGATATGTCAAATTAATGAGAACCCATTAAAAGTCAGAGTGTGAAATTTGTCGAAACCATTTGAAATAAAACCGTTAGGATTTCAAATGTTAAAAAAAACAACGATATCTTCAGTCTTTGTTAATGACACGCGCTTCCCGGGTGACGTTCAAAATCCAGCCCACATGTTTCGCCGTTTTATTCAAACCGAATATAAAGCACACTCTTGCTTCCTATATATCAAACGATTCTCATGCAAAGACGACTAAAGATGATATTTACCAGATCTATGATGTACAAACGATAATCGACTCCGGAAGGGAAAGAAAAACACAAGAGTATCAGGATATGTCCCACTTCTCCGAGCGGGGATATTAAGCGTGTTGACGACAAGTTTTGATCCGCTCTAGTTCACTTACCCACCGGGGTAGTCCTGGGGGTGGAACTTCCACGACAATTCTGTCATTGCATTGGGCGGTTTGAGTGCCAATCATGCCTCCGCAGCCAATAGTGGGAGGCGAACATGGAAATAGTGTTTTTTTGTTTTTTTCACCACATAAGCTTCATGTATTTTGAATGACAATTTTAGCTTAATATATATTTGAATAGGCGTTTATGCGACTTGATGACAACTATTCTAAGTTTGGAAATAAACAGATAATTGTCACCATCTCTGTGACCCCCCCCCCCCCCCCCCCGAAAAAATGTAGCCTACTATTGAAAGTTACTATATTCATAAAGGAAGCAAAGTGTTTATTTCTTCATACCTCCATGAAATAAAATTGGCGTATGGCTTTAAATCCATGTCTATTCGATTAACACACAAACACACAGGTTTGTTTTTGTGACATATGGGGGCATTCCATAGGCGTAATGGTTTTTATTCTGTACAAACCGTATTTTTCTAATGTCACTAGTCACATTTTCTAATGTAAAAAAACCAATGTCACATGATTTCAGCAGTTTGGCAGTTTGACACGCGATCCAAACTGCTGAAATCACGTGACATTGGTGATCCGAATCTTTGATCAATTCACTGATTCATGGCCGTTTGAATCTTAATTTGAGGAACATGGAAGAGAAGACAATGCTGAATAAATTGTTATTTTTGGACCAAAATGTATTTTCGATGCTTCAAGATATTCTAATTAAAGGGTTACTTCAGCGATTAGCATATGGCTTTGTATCAGTAGAAACCCTGAAGTATAATCAAATTATTGTGCTTTCCCCCCTTATATCCCCCTGAGACAAGAGATTTATGCATTTTATTTCTGGAAAAATTCCTCCTATGATGCAAATTGACGATATTTGCATCATAGGAGGAATGTTTGGAATAAGGCTAAAGACTACAGCCAGCAGAGGGAGCCATTACCGCATGTTTTGAACTCGCGCATGGGGGATGGGTTACACTCATGGGTTACACTCAGCTCGCAGGGAGAGCTCAGCAGGCACTCATTTAGACGGAGCTATGGTGTGCAATGTAAGTGTTTTAACTTCTCAAATTAATTTCTATAAAAGTTAAGCTTGCAAAGGCATGAACTGAAACGCGTCCCAGACTGAACTCGCGTTGTGAATGTATGCCGCGAGTGTAGTCGTGTGCCACCTTCAATACAGAAAAAAAAGGGACGCCTGCCGGTGGCCACACCCCTCGGGGCCACGATGACCACAGTCCCGATGGTGTGCCAGTGCAGTGGTCGTATATCATAACTTAAAACCTAATTTGTATATATATATACATCTTAAGATTGGTACCAGTGGACATTATAATAGGATATCTGCTATTGAAATCAGTGTGAACAGATGCACTCAGTAATACACAGCTATGAAAATGAAAAACAAACTCAGCTGCTGTAACCTAGAGGGGAGTAAGATAAGAAATTGCAAATTAACTCGAGTAATTTTATAGTGTTGTGAACAAAGATTTTGACTAAAATATTTGTCATTGTTTGCAGTAACACCATCCAAACAGTGAAACCACACCTAAATAACTGAAAATGATATAATATCTACAATCATTTCTTATTTTAATAAAACACTACACAACATTTTTATTTTTGGTAAGTTAAGTAAATATATTTATGTATTCCGTTTTTATAGTCTATTGTTAATTCTATAGTATTGGATGATGCAATTATAATTTGTTAAGCATAACAAATAGTTGTTTATTTTATTCCTAAAAGGTCCTATTTTGATTATATATATATATATATATATATATATATATATATATATATATATATATATATATATATATATATATCATCTCTTATTAAAGTAATGCTTGTGTCTGACTATAGCCTACAACTTAACCTTAATAAACAAATCATACCATAACATCATTAATGTAGCCTACATTATTAACATTATATCTTAATAGGCAGCATTTATGAAATCTAACGTTATCAATCAAAAAATTGAGGTGATAAAAAAAAAACAAAAAAAAACATAACACTGTCTGCCTCAGGAGATGCTTGAGGTATGAAGAACTGTGCGACAGTGCTTTGATTTCGGTGAGCTCTTGCATTTAGTGAATGTTGCTCTCCCGATGCATGCTGTCTCACATCAGGCCAGCGTGCGCCACTGAAAACACTTGCCGACAAATAATTATTGTGCAATTGGCTTGGTATTCATTGCCGTGGACACTTTCCAGCCAAATATTTATTTCTTCCCACTCTCGTCTGTACCTCTGCATCCGCTTGCGTTTCTGCTCTGAAACTTTTACAGCTGGACGCGGAGGTATTTGGACCTGCCTCCGCCATCGTTTCAAATGGATTCTGCCCATATAGAAAATAACCTATACCTCTTCTGGCTCTGATTGGCCGTGATTCACGACCCGTGAACCTGAAACAAACCAATCAAACAAACCAACGACGGCAGCGACCCAATTAGGGGCAGAATAGGACGTGTCTTCACACAATGCGGGTGGACCTATGTAAAATATGGGACAAATCGCGTCCCGTATTGCTTTGATACGGGACACGTCATTTTTCCTGAAAATACGGGACGATTCCGTATTTCAAGGGACGGGTGGCAACCCTAGTACCTCAGCTCTCATCACAAGCTCATTTCTCTCTATCCTGCAGTTAGTGATCAGTGCTGTGATACTCGTGCGGTGACTCACTCATTATATTTAACAGACACGTTCAGGTTTTAATTGTAGTGTCTTCAACTCAGTCACAGTAATCCAGTAACTTAGGTGGCTTTGGGAATGGCCTAACAGGGCAGCGAAGCATTCTGTGAATTGTAGTCTTTCATCCCCATGAGACAAAAATACATTTTCTGTCTTTTCTCAGTCTAGAAGGCACCAAATTCAAAAATAATTTCACATTTCTACTACATTGATGACCCAGTTTAAATACAGATTCATCTTCCCAGCGCTGAAGTACCCCTTTAACCAACGGATGTCACATATGACAACTTTGCAACTGAGTTCCTGAGTTTGATTGACTGTCTTGGTCTCCAGCAACATGTCAAGGCTCCCACGCACATCAAGGGCCACACCCTAGATTTGGTCATCACCGATGCAGCCCCCATAAAATGATCTGGGCGCGTCTGACCACAAGTTGGTCTCTATGGCCATTACATTTTCGGCGCCTATTATCAGACCCAAGCGCCAAATATCTTTCCGGAACTTGAAACAAATTGACCCAACCGCCATTACTGTAGACCTTCAACAAAACATCTACTGCCCAGTATCTGCAACAGTGAACGGACTGGTGGATCACTATTATACATCTCTGAGCAGTGTTTTTGACCTCCATGCTCCTATCAAGACACGGGTAGTCAACTTTGAACGCTCTGCTGTTAAAAACTGAGGGCCGTATCCTGGAACACCGCTGTAAACAGTCTGGTCTAAGTGTTCACAAGCTTGCCTTCCGTGACCATCAAAGAGCTTATCTTAAGTCCTTGAAGGGTGCACGCTCTCAGTTCTATTCCAACCTCATCAATAAAAATTCTGGAAACTCTAAGCAGCTTTTTTCCACAGACTATCTCCTGAAGCTGAAGTCATCTTCATCCATTGAAACCACAGTGGAGCAATGCAACAGCTTTATTGACTTTTTTAGATCTAAAGTAATTAACATTCGCTCTTCAATTTCTGGCTCTTCCTCCCTATCTCCACCGTCCTCCAACCACTCGCCCAGGAGATTGCCATCCCTTCCTCACTTTACTGAGGTTCAGCAGAGCCACGTTGAAGAAACCATCAAAAAAATGAAGTCGTCCACCTGTACCTTGGATCCCATCCCGACTTTTGTGCTCAAGCCGTTCATTCCCATTGTCAGCCAAATCATCACTCAGTTTGTTAATCTCTCTCTTAAAACTGGTCATGTTTAGGGTGACAAATGACCTTCTAATGACAGCTGATTCAGGATCACCATCACTGCTCATTCTCCTCGACCTATCAGCGTCATTCAACAACGTGGACCATACCATCCTCCTGGACCGCCTTCACAATACAGTTGGACTATCTGGAGCAGCACTGCAGTGGTTTCAGTCCTACTTTTCTGACAGGAATGAGCGTGTTATATTGGGAGAATGTGAGTCCAGGCTGCTCCCTGTTACATGTGGTGTTCCGCAGGGGTCTGTTCTCGGCCCAATCTTATTCATCCTCTACATGCTTCCCCTCGGTCCTGTCATCAGCAGACATGGACTATCTTTTCATTGTTATGCTGATGACGCAACTTTATATTAAAACTGCCCTGAGCCCCTCCACAACTCTGTCACAACTCACCACATGTCTTGAGGAGATGAAGGCATGGATGGGAAGTAACTTCCTCCAGCTGAACTCCAGTAAAACTGAGGCACTATTGGTTGGCACCCCTCATCAGATCCACTCTTCTCCATTATCCCAGCTCATCTTTGACGACCGGGTCATCACTTTCTCCTCCTCAGTCACAAATCTAGGGGTTCAGTTTGACCCACAGCTGACCTTCAATGACCACATTAAACACATTTGTAAAACTTCCTTCCACCACCTTCGAAACATCTCCAAACTCCGTCCCCTTTTAACCTATTCAGATGCAGAGGAACTTGTCCATGCCTTTGTCTCCACCAGGCTGGACTACTGCAACAGACTCTTCAGTGGGATATCTGGCAGAAAAATCCAGACGCTTCAATACATCCAGAACAGTGCTGCCAGAGTCCTTATGAGAGTCGGTAAATGTGATTCTCCCATCCTACACTCATTGCACTAGCTTCCCGTTTCATCCCGGATCGACTTCAAAATCCTCCTGCTCACAAATAAATGCATCATCGGACATGCACCTCCATATTTACAGGATCTCATCACTCTGAAATCCTCCACCTGCACCCTCAGATCTTCAGGCCACCTGCTTCTTCAAGTCCCCATCACCAGGCTTCATACCATGGGAGATCGAGCTTTCTGCTCGGTTGCACCACGGCTTTGGAACCACCTTCCCAGTGAGCTGAGAGCAGTACAGAGCCTGGACCAGTTTAAAGCTGAACTGAAGACTTTTCTGTTCAGAAAGGCTTTTATGTGTTTATTGTTTGTATTTTTCTTTATTTTTCTTTTTTATTCATTTTTGTATTTTATTTATTTATTTTCCCCTTTTTCTATTGTTGCACTTTGAGATTCTTTGGAATGAAAAGTGTGTCATAAATTAAATCTATTATTATTATTATTATTATTATTATTATTATTATTACATATGGACTACTTTGAAGATGTTTGTATTACCTTTCTGGACATGGACAGTAAAGTGTGCATAGACTGCTGGGACTAAAATATAAAATATCTTAAACCGTGTTCCGAAGATGAATGGAGGTCTTATGGGTGTGGAACAACATTAGGGTGAGTCATTAATTATATCAATTTCATTTTTGGGTGAACCCTTTAAGGCCTCTTTTTGCATCCAGCCAATACAGCATCAATTTGTCCTGGAATGACAGTTACATGTCCTTGTGGTCAGATGAATTTTGAGCCAATTCTCTTAAAGAACAGGGGTCAGGTCACTAGTGATGCTGGTGGATGAAACACCCAGAACTTGCTTCTCTAAAACACCCCAAAATTGGCTCAATATTTGTTAGATCTAGTGACTGTGCAGGCCATGGGAGATGTTCAACTTCACTTTAATGTTCATCAAACCATTCTGTTACAAGTCTTGCTGTGTGTCTTGGTGCATTATCATGCTGAATTATAGCGAATGCCATGATATTGTAGGCAAATCCATCACTGATCCTGTGCTTTACTGTGGTGTCTTCTCCACCACCATAACTCCCACGGATGTGGGAAAGATAGTGAAGGTGGACTCATCAGAGAACAACACGTTTCATACTGTCTACAGCCCAAGATATTCAGCGTCGGCACCATAGAAACCAACATTTGGCATTGGCACAAGTGACCAAAGGCTATATAGCAGCCCAACCATAAATATTGACTCCAGAGCTGTCGACAAATAGGTTTGGTGGAGAGTTGAGGTGCACCTTTAATTCTGCAGTGAGTTTGGTAGCTGTGGTTTTATGTTTTTTGTATACAATTTGGGTTTGTACCTGGACATCCCTTTCAGACAGCTTCCTCTTGTGTCCACTGTTGAATGTGGTTCATCCTATGTATACTGAAATTACCCTACACCTTTACCTCCTAAAGAAAGATTAAAGAAGATTAAAGAAAATAGTCCAAAACCGTGGTACAATGAGCACACTCTGGCCCTTAAACAGCAGCCAGAAAAATGGAGCGCAGCTTGAAGAAAACAAAACTGGAGGTTTTTCGTATCTCATGGAAAGAAAGCATGATTGCATAGAAAGGCTGTAAACTGCTAGATCGGCTTTCTAATTTCTTGACTCTCTTGGAAGAAAACAAAAACAACCCTAGGTATTTATTCGATACAGTGGCTAAATTAACCAAAAATTAAGGGCTAACGTCTGATGTTTGCAAACAGCACAGCAGTAATGACTTTATGAACTTCTTTACGTGATTGATAATATTAGGAAGAAAATTATAACCATGCAGCCATCTACTACAGTAGCACATAAGACAGAGCATTTTAGTGTCACTGAGGAAAAATTACATTCATTTGATGCTAAGGAGAAGAATTGGCTTAACTCATTAATATCTGGTGTAAATCTTACATAATAAACATGTATGCTGGACCATATAGTTTTCTGTTGCATTATTTTCCTGTTAAAGGTCCACTGAAGTCAAAATTGAAGTTTTTTTTAGCTTTTAGTATGACTGTGTTAGCCTTAAAGTTATGAATAAGCTGGTATGTTCCAAAATTATGACAAATTTTGCATTTAGGAGATATAAGCGTTCACAATGTGTCTCTCACTTCCGTAAAAACGAATCTCAGATTTTGGTGACATCATCGCAGACTTCACTTTCTCGTCAAATCTTCTGTCCAATCAAAATGCTGTCAGAATCTAAAAGCCGCTCCCTACGCTGCTGAAGCAGTGGCTGAAATCGGTCAGTTGTTAACACACATTTACTAATTTCTACATGGTGAAAGGCACATAGCACACTTTTGATAGGAAACGATTCAGTGTAAATATGCTTTCATTTGAGGCAAATTAAGTCCATTTTTACGTTAGTTTCACACACCGCAGCAGCGCACACACACCAACAGCTCTGGTCTAAATTTAGACTACAGACACGAGAGCGCAGTGCAGATCATATGCTCGAGTCGGTACAGACAACAAACATATCGACCCTTTTGAATTCTGCACAGAATGCTGCATTTCAAAGCGATATGGAGGAGATTATGATGATAAACAGTGTTAGAGAAAACTGGCTTTCCCAAACAGAAAGGTCCGCTCTGCGCTCTAGTCAAACTGTATATTAATGAGACGCTATTGGCTATTTCAAAAAAGGGGAGGAGCTGCTAACAGCTGGAGCCGTTTCAGGGGAAATTACGTCAACACATTGAATAATGCGGTGCGTTTCAAGGCACTTCAATGGGCCTTTAACACTGTGAAGCTGCTTTGAAACAATTGGACTTGTAAAAAGCGCTCTCTCTCTCTCTCTCTCTCTCTCTCTCTCTCTCTCTCTCTCTCTCTCTATATATATATATATATATATATATATAAAGGTGACTTGACTTGACTTGACTTGAATACCATAGCTCTCGATACATCACAAACACTTGCTGTGGTTACAGATGAGCCAGTGAGATGCGCACCAACAATTTGTCCTCTTTTGAACTCTGATATATCTCCCATTATGTTGTGTATTGCAATCTTTTATGTATAGGAGTGCTATCGCTCTGTTAATTCAACCTTCACACTCTGCTTTTACTGAGTGTTCCTGTTATCTCAATGAACTGAGGTTATGCTAGCAAGCAGAGCATTCCCTTTCGATATGATTCATTCATTGTGTCTTTTTTTTCTAACACTTACTGTATGTAGAATGCACTGCAAAATGCCATGCCACTAGCGCAGAATGAAAGGTCATCCTGTGAGTCCATTGTCTAGGGGGTGCTTGATGCCAAGTGCCCCATAGCACGCTACTAGAGAGATAGGGGCATAAAATATGTCTGATAAGAAAGGCTCTGATCCAGAACCAGAGCATGATGCCATTAGGAAAAACCCCAGAGAGTAGGAAACGACTAAGCAGACAATAGGCCAGATTTACTAAACAGGGCCAATTAGTGTGAGAGCGCAATCCCATAACAGCGCCAATGGAAGTGGAAAGTTCTGCGCCTGATCTACTGACAACACGCACTTCAAAGAACACTGACTCAGCCATATCATTTCCATAATGACCAATACATTCTACCAAGAGCAGCACAAATGAGCGTCTGGTTTAAGACATGTTTTTTTTAGGCAAATACTGGAAATTACTAGCAAATACTTTAGTAAATTGACTAGCACAAACCTTAGTAAATCACCTTGTGTGATTTTTTTAAATACTTTAAACACTTTTCAGTGATATTTTTTTCACTGTGTGTAGTAAATCCTAACAGTAGTTTAACGCCAAAAGAAGAATCTGACCCAATATCCATGCTTGAAGTGCAGGGACGTCTAGAGTGTAGAACCTGGCAAACTAAGGTGGATGGCGAGTGTTGTGTTTATGATTGATGAATAGTTCAAGGAGGCTCTGGGTGCACGCAGAATGTGCGTCTCTTGATTAATAGGATTTATTAAACTTGTTTTATGTCCATGACATGAGTGTTATCTTCTTTACATAAACTGCACTGGCAAGTGCTATAGCCAATAAGAACACAGCATACGTGCCGCTGGCATGTGATTGGTTTGTGGCAAAACTTAAGAATACTACATCCCCCTTCTTTTGAAATAAACAATGTAAATACAAAATAATGTGTATTACATTAGTGCAAGGAAGAATTCTGTAACCAAAATCACATGCACACTGGAACAGTAATAGATTAAAAAAAAAAAAAATCATACTGCCTGTATTCACATATCAATAGATTGTCACATTTGCATAACATATAAACTGCATTGAACATTGTGTGAACACATTTTTTCTTTTCTCGTTTGAAAGGGCAGCAATCCGCCTACATCCTTGTACAATTACAGATCCAGAATTACTCTGGGCTTTATCTGGCGTCCGGATCTGGTTCTGTAAGCGGTGGATTTGGGCAACTCATCAGTATGGGCAGGTGTGTATACAATGTCATTTTGTGGTTTACTGTGGATTGGTGTTGCGCATAGCTCAGCACCATCGTCAGAGTTTCTGCTTCCAGGATCTTTTGTGTCCAAAAGGTGACGTCTGTTTCGTCGATATTCCTGTCCAGCAGTAGTACGCACATGATATCATCTTTCAGTGTTGGCTGCTCTGATGATGACAGCTGGCTTCCAGTAGCCTTTCTCTTGTACTCTAACTGCTTGGCCTTTCTTGAACTGAGATAAGGGTCTAGCCGATCTGTCATAGTAGCTTTTTTTTATTCTGTTGCTTATGCAACCTTTTTGCTCTGACATCCTTGCAGCTAAGGACTTTTGGCAGATGCTGATGATTGGTATTCGGAAAGGTTGACCGCAGGCGGCGACTCATCAACAGCTGAGCCGGGTACTTGAAACCATCAACAGGGCTGTTGTGATACTCCAGGAGGCTGATGTGTGGATCTCTTTTGTCAGCTTTGGCCTTTTCCAGCAACATCTTAGCAGTCTGCCCAGATTTCTCTGCTAACTCATTACTTTGTGGGTGGTATGGACTTGGTGGTATGTGTAAATTCCCATGTTCTGGCAAATTACTCCAACTCACCCGAGCTGTACTGGGGGCCGTTGTCTGAAATGACATCCTGCGGGATGCCATGTCGTGCAAAAGCATCTTTTAATTTGTTTATCACAGCAGATGAGGTTGTGCTGCTGAGCTTGTCTAACTTAAAATATCTGCTGTAGTAGTCAACTGTCACAAGATAGTCCTCATTGTTCCAGGTGAACAGATCAGTAGCCACTACTTGCCATGGCCTGTCTGGGATTTTGTGACTGATCATTAATTCTTTGGTGTTGGATGGGCAAAACGTAAAGCAGATTGAGCATTTGCTGATGATGTTCTCAATTTCTTTCCCCATCCCAGGCCAGAACATGATATCACAGGCTCTCTGCTTGCTCTTTTCGATGCCTAGGTGACTGGCATGTATACGTGACAGCATGTCTGGGCGAAGACTTGTGGGAACGACAATCATTTCATCTTTGAATATTATTCCATGCAAGTACGAGAGCTCATTGCGGTGGTTCCAGAATTCTGACACACTCATGGGACATTTTCTTTTCTCTTCTGACCAACCACTTTGTATAACTTGTTTTAGTATCTGGAACTGAGGGTCCTTTTCAGTTTGAGCTCTGATGTCCTCCATCTTTGAATCACTGACGGGAAGACTGTTGTACACTGTATGTACTTGAATATCCATGCCTTCACTGAGGCTCGTATCCTGGTCTGATAGTGAAGTTATACTTCTGGAGCTGGAGGATCATCCTCTGAAGCCTTGGGGGAACTGATGCCAGGGGTTTCTGCATGAATGATTCAAGGGGCTTGTGGTTACTCTCGACGATGGCTTGGCGGCCATAGATGTATTGATGGAAACGTTTACAGCCAAACAGAATGGCGAAGAGTTCTTTCTCACTTTGGGCGTAATTGATTTCACTTTCAGAGAGAGACTTTGATGCATACACGATGGGTTTTCCATCCTGCAGTAGTACTGCCCCAAGCCCGTACTTGGAGGCATCAACTAGTAACCTGGGCTCTTTGAAAGGATCAAAATAGGCTCAGATTGGGCTTGGTTCGCATGTGATTAGCTCTTTTATCTTCTTGAAGGCCTTGTCCTGCTGGACGTCCCAGAAAAACTCACTTGACTGTAATGTGGTCGCTTGATGACCTTGTTAAGGTCCCTTGGGTCCAGACATACCCTTAGCTGACCGGTGCGTGGGTTTTCGGCCACGACCATGGAATTAACCCATTCGGTTGGCTCTGTGACTTTAACAATGACACCATGCCTTTTCATGCTCTCAAGCTCTTCTTTAAGATGATTACATAATGTGAGAGGAATGCCTCTGGGTGGATGGACTACTGGGGTTGTATGTGGGTCTAAGTGTATGGTACAATCATCAGGAAACAGTACAAACCTTGAAAACTCCTCCAAAACTGGCACTTCTGTCTGTCTCTCTGTAACTGATAGTACGAGCTTTATGAGGCCAAAGTCTATGCATCCTTTTAGATCTATGACAGGGGGCACCATTATGTCGTCTAAATAAAATGTCAGAACCATCTCAATGTCTCTGTGCTTGCACTTCATGTCACATTTCCCTTTCACCACCAGACGTTCACGACCGTAGCCAAACAGGGGACAAGATGTTGGCTGCAAGCATAGAGTGTTCAATTTGGTGTACACGTACAGAGGAATGACATTGGCTGAGGATCCAGTGTCCAATTTAAACTTGCATTTTCGTGATTTGGACCTATTTTAATGTTCACATAGACTTGTTCTGTGTCTGAACTCTGTTTGCTCTGTGTCAGCAAGTCAATAAACAGCTCATCAGACTCCTCAACCTGGTCTGTACTTTCATTGCTTATTGCATGGACAGCTTTCTCACAGCTGGAGCGACAAACTTTTGCAAAATGGTTTACTACATATTTTACAAACTTTTCCTTTTGCAGGACAGTGAGATCGATTGGCGTCAGGTTTGTTTCCACAGTAGCCACATCCTTTGGTGTGCACTGGGGTAGCATTTCTAGGTTGCAGGTTTTCAATGTATTTCTTTGTGTATTTAGCTGTTTTGGAACCACGCCCTGTGATGTGTGGCGGGCGATTGCATGCACTGCATGTTCATGTGAAGTATTCATGCTGCTTGAAATGGTTTTTAACTGTGCTTGTGCCAACTCATGAGATCCAGCGACATCTATCGCTTTTCAAGCGTTAGCTCAGAGCCCACATTCAAAAGTTTCTCTCTCACTTTCGGCAAATGTATCGCAAACGCAAACACAATGCGATCGCTGATCATCTCGTCACTATTTGCATAGTTACAATCCTTGACAAGTAGACGCAGCTCTGTCACAAACTGCTCAAAGGGCTCACGTCTCCCTCGACTTTTTCATGGAATTTATAACGTGCAAATATCACGTTTGCTTTGGGCTCAACATACACCAAGATACGGTCGTAATATGACTTTAGGATCTTTGCTTCGTCAGCAGACAGCGGCCATGTATTAAAAATGTCATGGCCCTTTTCTCCGACCCATAGTAGAAGATAGCTACATTTCTCATCCACACCCTTTTTCTTCAGAGGTCCGCTGAACATCAGCTCTGCGTGCTGTTGAAACTTCAGTGGTATAGTCTCTGCTTCCTAACTGAATTTATGTCAGAATTTTCAGGAAACGGTAAGGCTTAATCCAAGCCTGTGTTTGTTACGAATTGAATACTGCCCCCAGGTTTGAGATGCGTTGGGTGGGGGACAGCATGCTTTTGCTCAGGCTGATTCTGAAACTTAGACCTTCCAAGTTGCCACAGAAGGCAGAAAGCCCATCTCGACAGGGGGAAAAATGCTCTTTGTGTTAAGGTCTTTGTTTTTTATTTGACTATAATAGCAGAAATAGGTCTGGCCATGCATACCAAAGATAGCAAACACAACGCCGGGAAATGAACAAGGGTAATGGGAGGTGAACACACAGGTGCTTTGGGGACGCTCCAGCCTCGGTGGGACTTAGCCTTCTCCTTCTTGTGCCTAAGACATCAGGACTGCTCAGGATCCAGCACTAGCTTAGGGCGGAGTCCCTGGCGCTTGGGAAATGGGTAGCGCTTCACCACCCGTTCCGCCTTTTGCAAGGGGCCAAGCAGAAATGGGCGTCTGCTTGGAATGTTGACAATAACTTAAGGCCAACTCACACTGCACAGACAAACATCAACAAACAAGTTGCCAGCTGGATTTAGAATTTTATGAAAAATAACTGTCATGTTCACACTGTCCCAACATTTTCAGTCAGGGGAAAACAAACACGCACGAACACCAGCAGATGTCGAAAGGGGTAACACACTGATCTGACAAATTTTCTGAGCAGTGTAAACCGGCCTTTAGGGTGAATTAAGGCAGCAGAGGAAGTTGCTCGTTTTTGCAGGAAGTGGTGCATTGATTTTGATGCATTTTGTGCAGCTGTAAAGCCATCCACTACGTGACCAAATAAGCTCAGGGGAGGGACAGGGGTGTCCAGGAGTGCTGTTTTGTCTGTGTTCTTGATCTCCATTAAGTTTAGCCAAAGGTGATGCTCAAGGACCACTAAACTACTAGATTTTTATATTTTTAGTGGCACACAAGGCTCCTTGAAGGCTGCTGGGCCAGGAAAACTCTCGTCCATGGAATGTAGAAGTTAGGCGATTGAAGGAGAAAAACTCTGACTAAAATGGCTTTCAGTGAGACTTAAACACGGCCCGCCTGTTTTAGTGGCCTGACTGAAAAGCCATTTGTCTGGTGTGCAGACATGAACCATTCCCAGCCAACACGTGCATGTGAGGCCCACATGGGTTAAACATGGGCTACAGGGTACAGAGTAGGTATGGGCTCAAAATGGGCATCTTATCTGGGGCCCACTTGGGTGAACTAAGTAGGTCCCACATGGGCAAACCCAGCTGGGCTCCCCATGTGGGACCTAGATGGTTCACTAATGGAAAATTAGTACATGGGTTGAAAATGGGCTACTCAGTGGTCTAACCCATTCACAGTCAAGACAAGTGCAAACACAGTCAATTCCAAAGGTTGATTATATTGGTAGATAGTACACAAATATCACCTTTGAAATAAATTTGTATTGTTATTTTGACACTTAAACACAATGTGACTTCAATCTAATCAAAGTCTTAAAATGCCAGCACAATTGCAATTTTATCAAATATTCTGCCATGTAATGACATCAAGAGCAGAGAAAAAAAGTTTATTTTGTGATCACAGAACAGCGCCATACAGGGACCATTTTAGCTTTTATTCAAAAAGTGTGCACACTGAATGAAATATTTCCATCCTTAAATGTTTAATTTTCCATAGATATTTAATAAATGTTTATTTTGTCACAGAACTAGTTTCCACTGAGCAATGAGACCTGAGGAGCTTTATCTTCAGCTGCCTGTGCTTTTTTCCCCTTTTTTATTTAGTGTTAATTCAAATATCAAATGCACAAAAGATATCCAATATAACACTAGAGCGGATTTTTAGAGCAGTGGTTTTCAAACATGTCCTGGACGCAGACCAACCCTGCACATTTTGTGTGTCTCCCTCATATTTATCACACCTGATTCAACTCATCAGCTCATTAGTAGACTGCAAGAACTAAATTGGGTGTGTCTGATAAGGGAGACAAAATGTCTGAGATCCTGACACCTTGGACTTCTGGAGACTGCAGTTCTGGAAAAATGTGGTTCTGGAGACTAAAGGGTTTCTGATGGTTTCACACTTAATTCTTCACCTTAATTATTTGGCAGTTAGTGTGTGTTGTTTCTTCGCCATCTGTTTTTGTCTGACCCTGCTGAGCATTTACTTTAGATTAACTTGATGTGAGGTACCAAAATGCTTTAACTGTGAAAAAGGGAATAAAAAAGTGGCACAACGGTTGATTAATTTGTTTGGTCTTTTTCAAAGGGCCGCTGGGAGAGCGCTGACTGACAGGGGAGTGTCGAGCTACACTGTTTTTCTTTGATTTGTTTGTGAAATACTTTTATCTTAGACTGTACTTTTTGATACTTTTGTGTTGTAAATTTAGTCATTTTTAATTTATTATAATTATAATAAACTAAAGTATGAACTACTGGTTTCTGTTCATTGAATACTTTTTAACATTGTATTGTAGTTAGTGGATTACATGTAATGTTTGTATTTAGGGGTTTACTGTAAGATACCTCAAACAGAAAATATGGTAACCCATATATATATAAAATCTCTGTAAACCTGTTGTGGCCCATAAGCGCCCTACATAACACCTATCTGGGTCCCGTCATCAACCCATATGGGCAGACCCATGTAGGCCCCAAATGGGTGCTACCTGGGTTACCTATATGGGCCAGGTATGAGACCCATCATTAACCCATGTAGGCCCCAAATGGGTACTACCTGGGTTACCCATGTGGGCCTGGTATGAGCCTATTAGGAGACCCATCATCAACCCATCTGGGCTAACCCATGGAGGGCCTCCATGGAAACTGAGGACAAAATTAGCTGGGTCCCAGTTGGGTAGCCCAGGTGAGCCCCAGATATCAGCCCATGTGCAACCCCTTTGGGTCCCACATGGGTGTGTTGGCTGGGAATCAGGCTTCAGTAATCTAAGAAAACAGTTTTCCCATTAGATAAAATATATATATATATATATATATATATATATATATATATATATATATATACACACACAATTCTGTCAGCGAAAGAAAAAAAAACATCCCCTACTTTGTTTCAACAGAGAGTGGAACACAAAAATGAATTACAACAAAGTTTGACACCAAACCAATGAAGAGGGCACTTACAATAAAACATTTATTATTGGTCAGTAAGGAGCAGTGACATCATAGATTCTCTGACATGTATGGCTAGTTACATTAAAGGACAACTCTTCATAATGAAACTCAACTTTAAAAAGTTGACAAAGATCACCTTAAACAGGATGTTGTATGTTAAATGAAATCTATTTGCATAATTTGTCCTGTTGAAGGCCTCACTGAGGCTAATCATATTCATTGTTCCACAGTATCAGAAGAGTCCAGAGCTTTCTCTTCTAAGAGTCAAAGTACTCTATAAAGATGGATTTGCTTGAGAGAATCTGGATCGGTGTCATTTTTTGGATAAACACTGTAATCAAGTTGTATTTCCTCTATCCATTGCCTGAGTGCTAATGTCTCTAGGAACTGGAAAAGAAAAGAAAACAGAATTGTTTTATCAAATCTTGATAAAGGCTGATGTATTGAATTATGCAGCCAAGTGCCAATCACAAATAGGAGACAAATACAGTAATATCAGAGATAGAGAAAAGCTTCTTACAACAGCATCTTGAAGTAAATTAAGTGCTTCTTGAATGCTGGGTACAGTTACCAACAGTGCACCTTTCTTTCTGAAATTTTTATTAATAAACAGCCAAGATCTGAAAAGAAAATAATTGGTAATTTAGTGTAAACCTTATTTAAGACACAAAAATACTATACTATCAATTATCCAAACCACATTGATCTTAATAACTACCATTCGTTTTGTAATTCATCATTTATAAGTGATTTGTTAACAGAAATATCTAGTCAAATGGTCACACCTTGAAGGGATACTCCACCGCTTTTTCATATTAAACTGTTATGTTATTCCAGACTGATCTCATGAAATGGCGTACGTATGACATGCGTATGTAATTTTGGCATGCTATCAAGACGCATAAACGCTTTTTAGCGTGTTTATCAATGCTGTTTCATTCGACCCCCCTACACTGCCCCTGCCCCTAAACCTGCCCATCACTCACACACACACACACACACACACACACACACACACACACACACACACACACACACACACACACACACACACACACACACACACACACATCATTTGAATGAGAAATATGAACGACTGCACGTGTGTTCTTTTCACAAAGGGACACGATCATCATTTCGACAACTAAAACATTAAGATCATGTTCTTCACATGAAGATATGACTTCAGAACACTTGGAATGCAACATGAGTTAATACTTTTATACTGTTTTTTTGGTCAGTTTTTGCAATAAATACATGTGACTGTACATTTATTTGCCTGTTACGAGTTTTATATTGTTGAGAGTGGGTAGGTTTAGGGTAGGAGTTGTGTTAGTTGCTCCAAAATATAAAATTAATCGCCTTTAAAATACGAAAACATATACACTGACGGCGGCATTCGACGCCTGTCCGCGGCGATTAAATTTATATCAAATCGTAAATGTACATACTGATTTCACCCTGTGCTACAAGATACACTCATCCTGCAGCTCTTCTGTCAGAAGTCGATTCAAAATTGAGCTCGCGCGTTTATAATGTTCACGTCTGCCTGGTGTGAGATACCTGAGACACGGCGCTGAGCTTCAGTCCGGTGTGTGACCCCCTTTAGGCACAATCGGCTTAAGAACATGCATATAAACGCACTCAAAGTGTTCTTTTCCTCTCTAGGCAGGCATTTTTTTAGGTTTATTTATCAAAATGTTATTTTATATATTTTTGTGATGTTCTGAGTTTCGATCGCGGCTTTTAAATGTTATGAGAGAACGGTTAATTTACGAATGTGTAGTGTAGCCTAGTTTTGATAACTTTATTAAAAGTGGTGGCTGTGTGTGTAAAGTAAAATAAAAATAGTCTTAGCCTCCTACTGACTAGTGTCCTGCCCTTCCCAACCCGTTTATACCGTTTATTTTTTTCCGGTCTATGGTTTACACGCACATAGATGATTCGACTATCGGTCGACCATAGAGAGATTCAAAAATTCTGATTCGATTGTGTAAATCCTTAGTCGGGGACACCCCTAATTATTAGAAAGCTTACGAAATCAAGATTCACCCTGTGAAAACCGTTTTGAAATCAGACCTTGTGTTACCCTGGAAACAGTGCTCTAAATTATTCTAGCGGGCTCCTCCCCAAGTGGCGTCGTCATGTTTCATATTTATTTAACTACTTTAAAATTAAAACCTTTTCTAATCTTGACAAAACACATATCGTCAGAAAGGTCTGATTCTCACGGTTCTATATCTGCAAAGTGTTTTGTGATATTTGGACAAAAATATAAACATTTGACACAGGAAATTGCATTAAAAAAATCTATGGAATTTCAATGACACCCTGTGGCTATTTGTGGTAAAGCGCCTAAACGAAAAAAAAAGTCACGGATGAAAAATCCTCCCTTACATCTCCCCCTCACCCTTCTCATTCCGAGAGAGGATTTTTCAGCCGTGACTTTTTACTGCGCCGAGTCGAAGTACTCTCAGAAGTGATATTCCGCCATACATTATAGTTCTCCTTTTTAACCCGTGTAGAAAAGCGCCACATTTTATTTTGTGTCACCATACTTGATCATTCAACTATTTGTGTAACTGTATTTAAATAGGGGAAACGTGGAGGTGTTTGGTCGCTTCTAACTTGATCTCTGTTTGGTACCATAGTGAATGAACTGGGCTAAGCTAAATGCTATCAGATCGTCACCGCGCATCAGAGCGATTAAGTGCACGCACTGAGACGAGAGAGGTATGCATCAACTTGTCTTAGCTAAGGGAATAACATGGTTTAATATGAAAAGCGGTGGAGTATCCCTTTAATTTAGCAATTTCTATAGTATTTCTATTGACCTGCATAATAATTATGCACACACTATATATAATTAGTTTATTATTAAAAAAACATTTATTTATGTATTATTAAGATCACGGTTTTGCACTTACTGCATTTGATCACTTGGTTCCATGAAGAATTCAAAAACATTATTCATGATCAGAACGTCTGTATTTTGCACTAAGGCAGCCTGAGAGCAGATATCTGCATGTATCACCTATGTAGGGCACATTGAACATCTCTATAAATATCCTATCCGGACAAAACAATAACTAGATGAAAAAAGGAAAAAAAGTTGTGATCAATTACCTGAATTCTGTCACTGAAGCCATATTTCTCTATAGCCATTGTTTGAAGCTTGACAAACTCTGAACTTATTTCAACCCCCACAAGCTGAGATGCTGCACTGTAAAGGTAGCCCTGAGAAGAGAAAACAAATCAGAGGCAATATAATATAGATACATCATCAGACCATGAAAGAAAGATAAAATCTGGTGCCAAGGGGCTACAGATCAGGGGCCTCATTTGCAAAACCATCCATATATTTCATCCTAAAAGTGTGCGCACAAAAGATAGATTTTGCTTACACACAAATGTTTTCAGATTTATGCAATCATGCATATGCCAGAATGCTGGATCCTGGCTTTTTATTTTATTTTATTATAAAAACCTTTATAAACCCAGTCAGCAGAAGGCTGTGCTCTCCTCCCCCAAAATAACCATATATGGAGCTTGCAATGCCTAGTTTTACTATGCATATCCTCATCTCCATATTATTTGCATATGCATATTCATCCACGTGATACAATGTTTAACGGTACAAGACATTAAGAAAATATAAGATACGGATGTGCCATCGCATACATTGCTAAACTTCATTCAGTAGACTATCATTGCCTTGTTTTTGAATAAATAATTTTAAATTTTAGAGAAAGTTTTTCCTTAATCTATTCTATTCCACTGGCCAAATAGTATTTTTAAAGGTGAACTATGTAGTATTTTTGCAGTAAAATATCCAAAAACCACTAGGCCGGTGTTATATATTTTGTTCAGTTGAGTACCTACAATATCCCAGAAGTTTCCAACTATTTGTAAATTGTGAGAAAATTGCTATTTTAACTAAGGACAGGGACGTTTCAGCATTGCATTTGAGGGAGTCGCCGGTCAATTGCGTCATATCTGCGTTACCCTCGGTTTCGGCTTTTATTTCGCAGGAGCGCTTTACTCTTAGCAGTGTGAACAAGTGAACGCACAGAGTAAAGTCATAACATCGTTTTGAACACACTTAAATGTATCTAATATGATAAACAGAGCTACATTACCTCAAAATCATAACCGGAAGAGCGGATCTGTGCAGGCGCCCGGCGAATGTGTCCCGTCCCGTCATAATAAAAGTCCCGGTATTCGCGAGGCGAGTATTTGTTTAACAATCGCTCCAGCAGCTGTGCTCAGGTCCATAACACTCGGTCCTGCTCTGCTTTAGACTACAGTAACGTTAATAACCGCATGCATGAACGTGATTTCTGCCCGAGTCCTATTTTCCACCGGCTGTGATGAGAAGACCACATCTCCCAAGATGCTGCGCTCACACTTTGCGTCATCAAACTACGATTTATTTTGAATAGGCGCCCTCCAGTGGACGAAAGCTGCATAGTGCACCTTTAATTGCTTAGTATATTTTAATAGAAAAGGGGAAGACTTATTGCGCATTATTGATCATTATTTGCGCAAATATATTTTCTCAGACCACGAATTCTGACATTATCCTACGCCAAGCAATTCTCGCTGTAGTAAAAACATTAAAACACAGCATGCCAGAGGAAAAGTGTTCAAAAGCTTTGCATCCACAGCTTAACTCCATTAATGAGAATGGCAGATTTAATCTAAATGTGTTGTTATTGTTACTGTTATTGTGAACATGCACTATTTATGATTAGGACTCATAATGAGGATTTAAAGTGTTTTTTTTAGCTCACCATCAGTCGCTAAACTGCTTTGTCTCCAAAATGTTTGTACGCATGGGTCAGAGTGTGCATACAGATGTTTTTATAAATCACAATTTATGAGTAGGAAGTGGCATACTCTTCCAGGGCCTGTTTTGTGTGCACACAATGGTTATAAATGAGGCCCCTGTGCTGGTAAAAGGTTGCAGGTTTAAACCCAGTAGGGAAAGGCAGTTAACCACTGGTTGCCCCATGGCGACTGTTTCTATTTCAAGTACTATAAACATCATCTAATTTACAATTGATAATGAGTTTAAGTTAAACAAGTTACTTAAACAAACCCTCTTCAGCAATTTACCCCAAATAGCACAGCTCCTAGTCTAGATCCCACATCCACCACCAGTTTTCCAGTGAGGTCTGGAAGAATGTTCTGGAATAGGAACTGGAGCTCCGGGATTGAGAATGAATGCGAGATGAACTCTGTGAAAATATGATTAATTGCATATCATGATATTGCTTTTTTTTTAAATTTCATACACATCTAATTATCCATGCACACACTTACCCAACGGTGCTGTTCTGTGCGATCCACAGTTGAGGCAGTAGTTGCGACTCATTTTTCCCTCCTCACACAATGAATCCACAGTTTCCTCATCATATAAGAATGCATCTACATGCACTGTGGGATGGGGTTTCTGTTGAGTCTAAAATGTAAAGTATGTTTTAGGATCTAACAATGAAATGCAGTTGTGAATGCCAAAGTACAACACATCTAATAATACACAAACCTTCTGAATAGCCATAGTCTCTGAGGGAGCCATAGCCTCCAGTGGAAGGCAAGCCCTTAGATCCTCTGCAATACTTTGAAGAATAACACTTTGGTTATCCACCAGGAAGTCATCCAGATCATCTAAAAATGTTGATGAAAAACGATTACTGACGTAAGGCTGACACCACAGGTGAAAACTAGGGTTAACATTTTAACTAAGATAACACTATATTTCACCGGTTAATTACTTAAGTTACATTAACAATTGCAAAATTGTTCATGTAAGTAAGCAATGTTAAAATTGCACTAATTTCCAGAACAGATATCTGAACATTACATAAAGCCAGTAGGGATGCACCGAAATGAAAATTCTGGCCGATACCAATAACGATAATTCTTTATAATTGAAAGCTGATAACCAATTTATTGGCTGATAATCTAAAAACAAATGTTTATATGTTTTTTGAGAGCATGATTACAAAACCAAAAGTCTCACCATTAAAAGCAATGTCCCAATCACACAATTATAATGATGTTCTCATTATAATTTTATCTAGCTTATATGACAGAGACAGACTTGCATGTGTTAAACGTATCTGTATTTTCCTTTTCAATGTGATTCTGATCATATTTTAAGCAATTCAAAACCATCACGGCTAACAGTGTGCATCTGAAGTGTCTCAGCTGAGGAAATAAGATTTCCATTATTTATAGGCTTTTATATTTCTGTAAAATGTTCTTATCAGCCCGTTAACGATAACTTTAAAGACGAACATATATTGGATATGGTGTTAATAGTTAGGTGTATGTATGGCGAAAAAACTCACTTTGAGAAAATTTCCTTTAAAGATATTGCTACTGAAATATATTCCCATGTATTGTAATTAGTTATTACAGAGGCAAATAGATAAATTGTAATAAAATTAACACTTAAATGTATATTTTGGATGTTTTCTTTCCACTAGCCTGAATTAAAACAAGTTATGGAAGCAAAGTTTCAAAACTGAGCAGTGCCTGAAAAAAAAAGATTTGTAACGTTAATGTTATGAGGACACATAAAAAATGTTTCTGATTTTACCAGATGTTTTCAACCACTCAAGCAGCTTTGGAAGATGTTGTCTCTCCGTCTTTGACAACACCTGCAGCATTTCATTCTTAGCGTCGTTAAAATTCATCGATTCAAGCTCTAGATATTTATCTTACTCCAAACACAATCTAGGTTGCTAGAATACAACTGATCAACACTGCGCCTGGGCTGCGCTAGTAGAAGCAGTGCGGTAGTAGCCGTGAAGAGTGTGGTCTGCTTTAAGGTAGAACTTTACATTTTGTGAACATCAACCTAATAATATGATAAAATATTCCAGGTTGTAAAAACAGACATTTATGTTTGTAATTTCAATAGAAATTATAAAAAAGTGAAGACTCTTATAGGTAACAAATTTAACCATTTAGCGTTGAAATCAATTTGATCTACTGCTGTGCCACCTTAACACAAGCTTCCAGAGCTTGCCTCATGACCAGCTTCTCTAATATAAAGAATATTTTAAAAATAAATAATGATGGTATAATCGAATTTATATAAATAGAGATATGTATATAAACACTAGTATATACACATATAATAATATTTCACGCTAGTAAAAAATGACCAGTGAATGAAAACGAATGTAAACTATAAATAATAATAATAATAAAAAAGCGAACTTTTGTTTTACACGGAAGTAAAGTCACGTCACGGGAAGTTGGGGGTTAGATGACGTTTGTAGTCGCTTTTCCACTCGCCGAAAAACAGCTGCTACGAGTTTAGGTAAGTATTATTTCATCGAAACATATCTCCATATCTTGACTTTTCAGATATGGAACGGTTTAAATTAACATCGGTTTGTGTTAAATCTGAATTAAATCCTGTATTGAAGTAAATCAACAACGGTTGTGCGGTTTACAACGGCTGTCTGGCCTCTTTTCAGCATTGGGCTTTAACTGAGTCAGTTTTAACACACATTCAAATATAAATACTATGATGATTTCATAATGGTTTAAATGCTCATGTGTGTGCCAACATTTGTGTTTTTATGTAAGTAAGTTACGATAACTTACATGGCGTAAAATATTTCAAATTCATCAAAATCGTAAAGTCCATTACGTTAGCTGGTAATAACATATAAGCTCGTCCGCGATATTTTTGTTTAACAATTTCTGATTTGTGTTTGCTTAGGTTGAAAACATCATTGGGCTGGTTCCACTAAAGTCTTGAGGTTCAGAGTGAGCAGTGACAGGAGGGTTGTTTTGGGGGAAACCCCCACCGAATTGGAAAGTATCGTTTACATAACAAGTAAGAAAATATACATTAGATCAATTGTGATTGATCCCATTTTATTGTCATCACTCAAATCCTACTTGAAGTCTTTGTGAATGGAAGCTGGGGTCATCTGTAACCCCTGTTGATCATCCCTGTTGCAGGTTGGCAGCCTTTTTATCGCAAAAATGGTTTTAGCTGATCTGGGGAGGAAAATAACCTCAGCTTTGAGGTCTCTCAGCAATGCCACCATCATCAACGAGGAGGTACGGTGAACATAAGGCAGTTTGGGCTTGTTAAGCAATGTGTTCCATCATGAAATATCAACAATGTTTACAATCTTCCTTAGGTATTAAATGCTATGCTCAAAGAAGTCTGTGCTGCCCTGCTTGAGGCTGATGTGAATATCAAGTTGGTAAAGCAGCTTAGAGAAAATGTCAAGTATGTACCAAGAGTTTTTGTCATTTTATGGTAAATTCCCTATTATAGAATGTCTGTTTGCTCTATAACCACTCTGCAATTGCAGGGCAGCCATTGATCTGGAGGAGATGGCTTCTGGGCTGAACAAGAGAAGAATGATCCAGCATGCTGTTTTTAAAGAACTTGTCAAGGTAAAAGGTTTGTTTTTTTGTCTCTGTTCGATATTGGTTTTCCTTGTGGAGTCCTTTATGTGTAGGAGATCTCTAATTTGTCTTGGATGAGAGAAATTATATTTAGGAATGCACCAATATGAACATTTTGTCAGATACCAATAATATTTAATATTTGAGAGCAGATAACGTGATAAATTTTATCTTATATTGGCAGATAAATCTAAATACATTTTAATATAATTTTTAAGAGCGATTACTACAACAAAACTCTCACCATTATAAGCCATGTGCCAAGCACATAATTATGATGTTTCATTATAATTTTATACCCTTTGCGCCACTGCGCATGTTGCTCTTAACTGTATTTTTCTCTCTTTTTTTGAAGTGATTCCAATCATATTTCAAGCAATTCAAAACCATTATCAGTGCGCTTCTTAAGTGTACATTTACCGGCTTTTATATATCGGACAAATTTTCTTATCAGGCCAAAAACTAAAATATAAAAAATGGTCATATGTGACCCGTGCTGGCAAAATGAGTCGGAATGCACACAGGATCATTTTGAGCTACATGCAAAACAAGTAAAAAATGAGTTCATTAAGCATTTGTCTAGCAACCCCAATACTCCAAATAGCAATTAAGCATTTAAAAGTATCTTTATTTGTATATTTTCAGAGAGTAGTTGCCTACCTGTCTTTTGTCCATGAAAAAAACGATATATTACTCACACTGACTAGCAGATCTGACACATGCCCAAAAAGACATCTCAGACGGCGTGCGATCCCAAAATACAGACTTTCGCAGAATTACAGTACTTTAAAATAACTGTCTAGGCGAGTATTCACGCAAACCTTATCTGTTATTGTTATATACGTTTGGTTAACTGTCAGGGAAAAACTTTTTATGTAATATTATAAAAGATCCATGCAGTACAGTAGGCCTTAAAGCATTAGTTCACTTTAAAATGAAAATTTCCTGATAATTTACTCATCCCCATGACATCCATAATGTTAATTTCTTTCTTCAGTCCAAAGAAATTTAAGCTAAGGACATTCCAGTATATTTCTCCATATAATGTATTTCAATGGCAACCAACGGGTTGAAATTCCAAATCAATGCAGTTTTAAAGCACTTCGAAGGGTTTAGATGGCTCTTCAGGTTCCCAGCTGAGCATTAGGGTCATGGTTGTCATTGAAATACATTATATGCAGAAATATCCTGGAATGTTTTCCTCAAATGTAATTTATTTTCGACTGAAGAAAAAAGGACATGAACATCTTGAATGAGATGGGGGTTAGTAAATTATCAGGAAATGGTCATTTTAAAGCAAAGTAATTAATTAATATCTAGGCTGCCTGTTTCATTAATGTTAATCAAACAATTGTGGTATCATAGAAAACATTTTTTTATGTTGATTTGGTGTGTGTCTAATTAGGTGTTATTACAAGGTGTTTTTTTTTTTTTAACTCAAAATTGACTTTGCTGACTATCGACTTTAAACGGGTCATTTTTTGTCCAATTACAACAAACCATATATAATTTTGAAGGTTTTTTTGTGACTCATTTTACCAGCACAGGTCACACATGGTGGCCGATATATTTTGCATTCCTAATAACATTAAACCAAATTGAATTGACCGCTCAGTGATAGCAATTGATTCTAGAAGATTAATACTGAGTGCTTTTATTGCAGCTGGTGGATCCTGGAGTCAAAGCCTGGACTCCCACAAAGGGAAAGAACAACGTTATCATGTTTGTGGGTCTGCAGGGCAGTGGGAAAACCACAACATGTTCTAAGGTGAGCAGTTCTTGGGTGTTTGCCCAGATTTTAAAGACCTTTTAGATTATATACCGTTTTTTTGGAGCTAATCACACAAGCAACATCTTTTTGTTATTTTTTATTAGTTGGCATACTACTACCAAAGAAAAGGATGGAAAACATGTTTGATTTGTGCCGACACATTCAGAGCAGGTAAAGTCGACATGTCTTTACATGTATTTGCGCACTTATGCTTTGTGTACTTAAGGGGAAAAAGTCCAATATTTTTTTTTTTTTTTAAAGGTGCCTTCGACCAACTCAAGCAAAATGCAACAAAAGCCAGAATACCCTTTTATGGGAGGTAATAAAAGCACTATTCCCTGTACTCCACTGTTACAGCTGTATTTGCTCTCCAAAACCTGATTTTTTAATTCATGTGGGTGTGATTTAATAGTTACACAGAAATGGATCCAGTGATCATAGCTGCAGAGGGTGTGGAAAAATTCAAGACAGAAAATTTTGAAATAATCATTGTGGACACAAGTGGTAGACATAAACAGGAAGACTCACTTTTTGAAGAAATGCTTCAGGTGTCAAATGCTGTGGTAAGATAAAGACTTTCCCCTCTTTTGATAAAATATTAAACAGCAATAAAGATAGTAAAATATGCAGGAAATTGAATAAAATAAAGCGAAATGTTTCAAGGCCATTATCATCTGTTTCCACAGCAACCTGACAACATAGTATATGTGATGGACGCCTCCATTGGTCAGGCTTGTGAAGCTCAGGCTAAGGCCTTCAAAGACAAGGTAGATGTGGCTTCTGTTATTGTCACCAAATTGGACGGCCATGCTAAGGGTGGTGGTGCACTCAGTGCGTAAGTACACACTTTATGCTTTTGTACTTTCAGCACTTAAATACAGTAAATAAATAAAAGAGTTGACAGACTGTTTATGTTTACAGTGTGGCGGCCACAAAGAGTCCCATCATTTTTATCGGCACAGGCGAGCACATTGACGACTTTGAGCCTTTCAAGACTCAACCCTTTATAAGCAAACTGCTCGGTAAGGTTTGAATGTACTGCTGAGCTGCTGTTAAATCCTTTAGATAAATGCTTTAAACACAAAAACATCTAATTGTCATTGGATGCTGGAACTGCTACTTATGTCGCAATTCTTATTTTTCCTCAAGGTATGGGTGATATTGAGGGACTGATTGACAAAGTGAACGAACTAAAGCTTGATGACAACGAGGAGCTAATTGACAAGCTCAAACATGGTAACTATAACATTATTGATATCCACAACTCCCGAACTCTGACCTTTCCCATGATCGCTATGGCAACGTAGAACAAGCCGGTAACGAACTTCCGGTTTACGTTAGTCTATAGATACTGCTATCAGCTAAACGCTTGGTTGTATTATCAGGACTTAGGAGTAGACTTTTTACAACAACGCTTCAGGCAAAATGATCACCTCTCCCAGATGGTCGCATGGATCTGACTATCTTACAAGAACTTACTAATATCTGTAGCACTAAGCGATTCACCTGAGTTATGCGGTGCAGACATTTTGCCACTGTGTGGTAGGCTTAGCTGTTCCTATGAACCACGCGAGAGTTATCTTCCGTCCATGCGCCTGTAAATCGATTTTATTTCATTATAAATAAAGGTTTATTTGTTTCTATTTATTTTATTTTGTTAGATATTTCCACTTTGCGGGAGTCCCGCAAAATAATTTTATTTTCCCGCAACCTGCACACAATAATATCTTGCCACCCGGATCCATATTCACCCATCAAATATGAACTAATTATATAGACTCAATTCAATTTACAGCAATGAAATGTAAATTTAATGCACTTAAATTCCTTGAAGTTCATGCATCTTTTCATGTTGAAAAAAAAAAGTCTACTGACAATGTCTGACATGAACAACATTTCAACACAATTACAAATATTAAAATACAAATATTACTTCTACTTCACAATTCTTGAGTTAATTTGAAGCTTGTTGGGCATTGAATGGAGTGCGTAGGGTGCTCGGCAACATGTCAAATGGGCCCTTTTATGTTGCATAGTTTGTGGAAGCAGGTCCAAGCAGGTTTCGGAGGTGTGAGACCCAGGCGATCGGCAGCGCTCATAATAATAATAATAATAATAATAATAATAATAATAATTCATTTAATTTATATAGCGCTTTTTCTAGACACCCAAACCAGTTTACATATAGAAGGGGGGAATCTCCTCAACCACCACCAATGTGCAGCATCCACCTGGATGATGCGACGGCAGCCATTTTGCACCAGAACGTTCACCACACACCAGCTGATTGGTGGAGAGGAGACACAGTGATTAAGCCAATCATTATATGGGGATTATTAGGAGGCCATGATGGACATGGGCCAATGGGCAAATTTGGCCAGGATGCCGGGGTTACACCCCTACTCTTTATCGAAGGACATCCTGCGATTTTTAACGACCCCAGAGAGTCGGGACCTCGGTTTAACGTCTCATCCGAAGGATAAGACCCCGGGAGAGCAGCCTTAACTCGGCTAGTCGTTCTGATGACTGCCGCTGCCTGGCAGAAGCCCCTCCCATGACGCGAATTTGTGTCTGTTGTGTAGTGAATGTCACACGTTAATGAAGCGAAATGTTCGTGCGAATAGCTCGATTTATTCGCGTCCGGTGTGAACGCAGCATAACTGTTATGTGTGCTAAACTGGAACTGAGATACCGTCAACCGGAACTATCGAGTGTCATGGCGACGCCCAGTAAGACTTGCAGGAAAGTTGTGGATAAGAATGTGTTTTTGTGTTTTCAATGCCATATTTTGGACAACAAGATCCTTCCAGTGCTTTTTCACTAACAGATGTGACATTTATCTATCTTAGGTCAGTTTACACTCAGGGACATGTATGAACAGTTTCAGAACATCATGAAAATGGGACCTTTTGGTCAGATCATGGTAATGCCAACCTTAACTGAAAAGATATCTAATTATGATTATCCACAGAATATTTTTTGACTCATCATTTCTGTTTTTCTTTGAATGTCTTTAGGGCATGATCCCAGGCTTTGGAACTGATTTCATGAGCAAAGGAAATGAGCAGGAGTCTATGGCCAGACTAAAGAAACTGATGACAATAATGGATAGCATGAATGATCAGGGTAAGTGCTTTTTAAATTCTTTTAAAGGTGTCATGAACTGGCTTTTTATAGGTTTTTAACTGTTGTCTGAGGTCAACCTATGACGTTTGCATGGTTTTTACATTCAAAAACATCATAACTAATAAGTAATAGGCTGTTCTACACTGGTTTTGAGGCTCTATCCTGAAAGCTGGGTTTTAATGGGCGTGCCGCACTGAAGACTTGGACACCCACGGCTAGGATGGGATAAGATTTGCATATTTAATGAGCTTCTGCTCACATGAAAGAGGGATTGTTTTACAGGTCCTGTTCTTCGCGTGTTTTCAAAGCTTTGATTATGTTTACAGTGTGCAATATAACATGAGTTCATGTTTCGTGTGTAAAAAAACACAGTATTTTTAACACAATTTACTTATCTGTACAGCGCTGTTTCCTCTGTCCTAAAAACGGCCTGATGATTTCCTTGTGAAGAGAAGTCCCTCTTTCAGAAACACGTAATGAGTTCTGATTGGGCCAGTACTTCCCGTGTTGTGATTGGACAGCAGCTTAGCGCACTTTGCCCGGAAAGGTCCCGCCTCTTACCATAAAGAGATGCAAGCACTGAATATCCACGTGGGAGAGCAACAAGACCACGCCCCCTTTTTATGTGTACTTGTGGGCGGAGGGTTAGTCAACAAACGGTTCTAGTGACTTCATTACATCCCTGCACTTCCTGCTGTAGTCCAAACCGGCCGTTCGCTGTAGGCTTTGAAATGGAACTTCTGTTAAATAAAATATCTCGCTTATTTATGCTCTAACAGCAACATTTCACACTAACTAAAGTTTGAAAGATGGAATCGCGAAGAACAGGACCTTTAAAATCGGCAACCGGGATAATTCTGTGACAGGGCTCAGTCTCAAAATCAAACAAACACAATGATTTATCTCTCATCCACCCGTGATTAATTGATTTGTTTTATTTTTTATTACTTGGCCCGCCCGATCGGTGGATATAAGCGTGAACCGCACGCACACACTAACGCATTTGCGCGCTCTTCAAACACAACGGAGATCAAGAAATAAATGTTATTTCACCATTTAAGATTCACCGGCCTGCTGACGTGCTTACGTTTTGGTAGCCCTTCTGGAAAACACACAGACCCGGGACTTTGGGCTTTGCGAGCCCTGGGAGTCTGATCTCGCATTGAACCAACAAAAAAGAGATTCTCCAGCCTGTGACAGCTTGCTGGTATGCTCTGTTAGACATGTCACATACACATAATCAATACAATGTGTAACATTGCAATCACTACTATTGCATATACAAAATCATGTTTTACTCACATAAATGTGTTGCACCATTCCTGTCAGATCCAATATAGAAGGCACAGCATTGTGTTTTAATCTCAGTATGTCTGCATGTTGACCTGTGTCTTGTTTACAAACGATTATCTTGCTATCTTCAGCGTGTATTGCTCAGTAACGTGATCAGTTTAGCTCCACAAGTCAATGGGCGGGGCTACAGAAGCAGCGTACACAAAGAGGCAGCGTTTCACCCTTCTAATATGTCATTGATTTGAGAGTCTTGTTTTCTGGGCCTGGTGTCTATAAAAGCTTTTCTTTGACTTAAAAAGGAAGTTTTCAGCTCTGAAACTTACAGGATATTCTTATATTACCATGACCTTTTATATATCAAAAGCTCAAGGGAAAGTTGATTTCTCAATTCATCACCCCTTTAATAATGTCTTATATCAAAACTAATTCATTGACTTAGACTACCTAGCCTAAAAAGTGCTGCAGGTGTGAAGTTAAGATTTTCCTATGGGTTTTATAATGGGGTTTCTCACACCTCATCTAGTTACTTTTTAGAAACCTACATTACAAAAATTATATTCAAAATTTGTGTGTTCGATATGGTTGTGTAATTTACATTGTAGAACAAAATGTCCAAGTATTTGTTTTTTTACCACAGATTTCTTTTACTCACAGAAAAAACTAAACAGGAAAATATTGAAGGAACCATGTCTGATGGCACGTCTGCAGCACTATTGGGGCATTTTAGGCCCGGTTCTGAACTAGACCAGTTTAGTTAACATTTTGTGTTTTTTACAACTCAGAACTCGACAACAAAGATGGTGCCAAGCTCTTCAGTAAACAGCCTAACCGCATCCAGCGAGTGGCCCGGGGATCTGGAGTGGCTACCAGGGATGTACAAGAGTTGCTCACTCAGTACACTAAGTTTGCCCAGATGGTCAAGAAGATGGGAGGCATCAAAGGCTTGTTTAAAGGTTGAGTGATTTGTATCCAGTGATTGTGATCAAACCGAGAAAAATAATTTTGTTTCGTTAAGCATTTGAAAATCAGTGACTCATGGTATCGTTGCTTTGAAGGAGGGGACATGTCCAAGAACGTCAACCCATCACAGATGGCGAAACTGAACCAGCAGATGGCTAAAATGATGGATCCCAGAGTGCTTCATCACATGGGTACGAGCTTCCTTAAAACCTTAGTTTTTGCTTGACCATTGATTTTTACCTTTACTATAAATGGGGCAGTTGTTGCATGCAACAACCTACTTAAAATTAGCTAAAAAATGCATTGCGACTTGCACTTTTCAATGTCGTCATTAAATTTGTAAGGATTGTTGAATATCGATTATGGTTGTAAAAGACTTACTTAAAGACAGCTATCTTTGTTTCTTTGCAAGGTGGTATGGCCGGACTGCAGTCCATGATGAGGCAGTTTCAGCAGGGAGCTGCTGGCAACATGAAAGGCATGATGGGATTTAACAACATGTGAACCTCTGATCCCGCAAACGAAGGATGCAAATGTTGGTTTTAGAAAACCAAACCTGGGCAGATGAAGATGGTTTGATTTCTATGTCTTGCCATACATAATTTAATTCTTTATAAGGTGTAAAACATTTAGCAAAGACTCATTTCCATGTAAAGCCCAGTGTTTCTGGAGCAGAAAAATGGCGACTGTTAGAAGAAATTTTGCTCCCTGACTGAGATCAAGTCCAGCGATTGTCTAAAATGTCTTGTAATGTCAGAGAGTGTTCGTCTTGGCAAATATACACAGACATCTGAGTGCTTCACAATATTGTCAACAAAATTGACAACTGACCACTTTCACTATCTCAACTTGATAAAAGGTAAAGCCGTAAAGGTTATATGATTTTACAGTAATTGCTATGAACATCTTCATAGCATAATATATTCATGAGTAGAAATCATGGTTTATTGTATAATTTACTATTTCTGATTTCTTGATTTGCCATAGAAAAGCTTTGGCTTTGTATCAGATGAATACAGTAGTTGCTAAAGAGTATGTGGCAATATTTTGTCATAATGTTATAATAAAATTTATATGGCAACATTTTAACAGCAGTTGTCTTATCTTCTTTGATTATGCAGAAAATGTAATCAAATATTTAACTTTTTTTTTTTTTTTTAAAGACTGACCATAATACTTTCACAGTTTATGTACATTTGAAATCCAGGCTTTGCAAAACAACAGCTAGACACATTTACACAGAGATTAGTTGGTAATATTTTTGTTGTATCGCTGTTTAATTGAGTGTAACTGCATAAAAATATGTAAATTACAAAAATGCTTTTAAATTGTAAAGTATCCTGCAAAGAGTGTAAATTGTTCACATTTTAAGTTTTGTATAACTTTTAATGCTAAAACCAAGGCAACTTTAATTAAATATAATGGTACATCATGAAACATAAGATGTTTGTTTGTAAAAAGCTAGTTTTTTGCTTTAGTACTTTAATTGTATTCATTAGTTAAAATGTATTGATCCAATTAATTCCATGTGGGATTTTTAAAAATGTCTAATCAAAAATGTATAAAACTTTATTATATCGAATAATTCCAAAAACAAGATTATTGCACGAGAATATAGTCATAAAACGTGGATAAAAGGTGTAAAAAATAAATAAAATACATCACTACTATAATAATGCTACTTATACATTTGTTAAAATAAATTATTTAAGTAAATACATGTTCCTCCTGGTATAATTAACTTGAATGTAACGCAGTTGATCAAAGATAAAATGTAAATCACAACTCATGAAATGTGTCTCGGGCTCTTGACGTGGCACCGACTCCATGTTGAGTAGCTACGTCATCAGCTCGAGAGCGCTCGAGCCCGTGAGCGCGCTGCTGTCACAGAGTCTACGAGGGACACAAAATCAAGGCTTCAGGTATGTCAGAACACGACTTTCCCTTTAGAACGAGATGATCATTTAAATCACGTTAATGATTTGATTAGTAGTGACGGTTGTAAAGCGTTAGGTGGCCTGTAGCTCAAGGTATCGAGGGTTTAAAGGGCATTTAGCTTGAAGTCAGTGTGGAATGGAAGCATCATGTCTACATCAGCAGTCAGGTCACACATTTCAGTGTGTGTTTACTGAAATGTTTGACCGGGTCTTTAAGAAGTAGTTGTAGCACTCCGGTTGTTTTCTTGTTGATGTAAGATGATTAACGTTAATATTTCCTACGCTATCGAACTAGCTTTCTGTGGCTAATTTTGGAGGGTGGGCTGACGCCCCCAGTGGATCCATATAACTTTAGTTCAAGTAGCTAAAATAAAATAAACTAAACTTGGTCAACAAAGTAGGACGTGTCTGTATAGCTGATTATATAGCTATAGTTTTATGTATTTCCTTGCGAGAAATAAACACATCACTACTTTAGCTGTTAGCTTTATAATGTTAGAATAGTCACTTAACTGAAAACTGCAGACTGTTGCATTGTTTATTTATTCTGTGTCCTATTATTTCCCTAAAAGTGTCCTATTATTTCCCTTAAAAGTGTCATTTGCACACTTGGCTGTTTTGAATGTGTGTTTTTCACCATTGGTTTTGTTCTTCTCATCTGCACATGTGGCATTCTGTAGTTATGGTCTGTAACAGTTAATTAAACAGTCTGGGGTCTGCAAAGAAGTTCAGAAAAATAATTGTAAATGTTAAGATAGATGTATACTGGAATTCTATTTTTATAAAAGAAAATATATAGCTATTTAAATTATGTTGATGATCTAGCTTGGCATCAAAAAGTTTTTTAAACCATCTAAGTTAGTAGACAGCATTTCTTGTGTGTGAAAGTGACAAAAAGGGACAGTTTTTGTCAGCTCACCCTCATATTGTTGCAAACCTTTCTTCTGTTGAACACAAACAAATATCATTCGTTAACCAGACAGTTGATGGCACCCATTAACTTTCATAGTAGGAAAAAAAAATGGAAGTCTATAGACTACAAAAGTCTAAGAAAAAAATACCATGGAAGTCAGCAGGTGTAGTTAACTGGCTGGTTACCAAAATATATTCTTTTGTGTTCAACAGAAGAAAGAAACTCATACAGGTTTGGATTGGATCAACTTGAGGGTGAGTAAATGATGACACAATCTTAATTTTTGGGTGAACTATCCCTTGAAGGCCAACTATGGTAGCCCATACTTGGAATTTCTTCTCTTTTTTTCTAACTTGGATTTTCTAACCCATTCAAGTAAATGCACCATCTGCAAAAACACACACACACACACACCTGTACATGGAGCAGTGGCCAGTCATTTTTGCTGTGGCTCCCGGTGAACAATTGGGGTTTAGGTGCCTTGCGGTTGATAATTGATAATAATTGATAATTGAATCCGCAACTTTTGTGTTACCAGTCTGACTCTAACCATTAGGCCACGACTGCCCTAATGGATTTTTGCATCAAGACATAAAGATAAGCTGTTACCCTAGTGAGATGCCTACCTAGATGGCATTTGGCATAATTGTTTCTGAACAGAACTTCTATCTCTTATCTCATTCCAGCTTTTAATGATGTGTGATGAGACGTTATAGTTTGTCCTGTGTCCAAAGGGTAATGATGAATCAGACTGGGCTGGCCTGTCTCAGTAATATACGCACAGATCAGATTGCATGTCTTATTTGAATCCATGACTGCGTACATTTATTTAGATTTATTTGTTTTACTACTTGATCTTTTAGTTGTTCCTCAATTAAGAAGCTATTACAGGGAGTGAAATCATTAGTGCTTCAGCCGTTATTGTAAAGTTTGTATTACTTGTAGATTCCAGAGGGTGCTATGGCGACCTTCCAGGAGTTCATCCAGCAGAACGAGGACCGCGATGGTGTCCGTTTCAGTTGGAACGTTTGGCCGTCCAGTCGTCTGGAAGCCACACGTATGGTCGTTCCGGTGGCCTCCCTGTTCACCCCGCTGAAAGAGCGGCCGGATCTTCCCCCGATTCAGTACGAGCCGGTGCTGTGCAGCCGGGCCACGTGCCGAGCTGTGCTCAATCCTCTGTGGTAAGTCTGTTAAGTCAGAGCAGACAGCATAATGAGTTCACAGATGGAGGATCTTCTACTTATCCATTGCAGTAATTTCCAAATAAACACATTTATTATGAAAGCTGGATACATTATATGCAATGCTCTAATATTATGCTTCTGTTTTTTTTTCTTTTTTCCCCCCATTGTTTAAACAATCAGTCAAGTGGATTACAGAGCAAAACTCTGGGCATGCAACTTCTGTTATCAGAGAAATCAGGTAAATTCATTGCAGTTTTAAAAAGTGTAAGACTGAAGCAAACAAATTGATTGTTAATCGATGAAAAAAATCCAAGGATTAATTATATATATATTAAAAAAAAGCATTTCAGTGAAATAGATTAATTGCCAATTAAAAAGTGCTCTATGTAGGATTTTTGCAGTAAAATATCCAAAATAGACCAGGCCAGTGTTGGCATATATTTTGTTCAGTTGAGTTCTTGCAATATCCCAAATATTTCCAACTATTTGTAAATAGTGATAAAATTGCTATTTTAACCAAGGAGCCGGGACGTCTAAGGGAGTCGCCTGTCAATTGCGTCCTATCTGCGTTACCCTCGGTTTCCGGTTTTATTTGACACTTTAATAATAATTATTAAATAATAATTAAAAGCGCTTTAATAATAATAATACATTGTATTTATAAACCACTTTTCATTTGAAAGAAAATTTCAAAGTGCTACATAGGGAGGAAAAATAAAATAAATCATTTAGGGTAATTAAGAATAAGTTAAAATCAACAACAACAAAAATGTGAACACAAAGGCAAAGCAATTTAAACATTGAAAGACTTTCAAACAGGCAACTTTGTAGTCCCTTTTTAAACGCACCAGTCGTTTGTGGAGCCCTCAGATGTTCAGGGAGGGCATTCCACAGGTGTGGAGCAGCGGCATAGAAGTCTCTGTCCCAACTCACCAGTGGTGCTAGGTGGATGTTTGTGGAGCAGAAAAAACATGCTGAGATGTCACGATATAAGAAGCGCATAAACCTCAGCGAATCAGTCCTCTGATGACCTGCAAGAGACGAGACAGGGCGCACCCCTGCCCAGATAGAAGGGATGGTTTCACCAGACCGGGAAAAAAATTACTTTCGTCAAGCTCTTCTGTCAATGTAATGAGGCCATCATAGGAGTCCAAGTTTTTGAATAACTTATAAACATGATGGAGCATTGTAGTTGTTATATTCCATCAGCTGAATGGCCCGAGTAGATCATTATGCCAGCCACACAAACTTAACGTATGTCTTTAACCACCAACCACAGAGGCAATATGCAGAATAAAAGAAGAACTCGGCACCAAACAATCATCTGTGACATTACTAGGAAGATTGAGATCGCTGGTGATGTAGACAGCTGTAGAAAAAGCTGTTGGCCAGTTAGCGGTAGCACTACCAACTGTTAACAGCGGAGTGAAGTCATCTGAGACGGTAAAGGCTTTGCAACAGTCCCAATTATATCTCTGACTGATTAGACTGGTCACAGTCATAATAAATAAAATCTAAATCTAACATTATAGTTAGCTTGATTCAGGTGGAGAAGTGGCGAACAGATAACCCCAGCGTCCTCTCCCCCTCATTGCTTTACTCTTAGCAGTGTACAGCAATTGTCACTGCAGCTGCTGAGCGAACGTACAGAGTAATGTCATAATATCATTTTAAACATACGTAAATGTATTTAATATGATGAACAGAGCTCCGTTACCTCATACTCACCGGGAAAGCTGAAATAGCGCCGGCGACTGGTTCTCGTCATAATAAATATCCTGGTTCTTGTGTGCGATGTCTTGCCCAACAATCGTCCAGCGGCCATGCTCAGCTCCACAACACTCTGTCCTGCTCTGCTTCCAGAGATGTATAGTAACGAAGTAGAACTACTTCACTACTTTACTTAAGTACTAAAAGGCGGTATGTGTACTTTTCTAGAGTATCATTTTTTTCTCCTACTCCCACTTTTACTTCAGTAGATTTTTTCGGTTAGTTTAATACTTTCACTCCGATATTTTTTTATGTGCTGCATAGTTACTCGTTACAATTATAAAAATGCTACGAATCATTCCATTCCAAACAAACATACCACTGCCAGAACGGTAGATGGCAGGTTTGATGAAGCTGGCACATCATTGAGCGAATCAAGCGATTGAGGAAGCTCCTGTTCTGCCTTTTTTTGCCACCAAAGCCATATTTGTTCGGTGAGTGCTGTAGAATATTGTAACTGCTGCGAGGCGCATATGCGAGAGAGAACATGCGTCCTGGCCGCGTGCGCACATTCACCGTCTAACAACTCGAGCGCTCTCTATTATAGTCTTGTCAATTGCTCCCTAATACATTAACAGCTGTATTTTTATTAATTAAGATTGACAAAAAAATTATAATTACAGTAACAAATCTATTGATCATGGTTAGTTCATGTTAGTTAGTCTAATCCAGTGTTTCCCAACCGGGGTGCCGCATATTTAATATGGGCTGTAACTTAAAAAAAAATGCTTTATGTATTTTTCTGTTAATGGATACACATGCTGGCTCCTCAGTTATACAGTAAAACAACAGCGATAATAAAAGAAAACGTGGGCAAAACGGTCACTCTTTGTAAAAAAATGTTCAATGGATGTGAGTGCTGCCGTGTGTCTGAATATGACCAGTCGTTTTCTCCATCATCACCCGAGTGTAGAGCCAGGAGACGCGAATGAGAAGATCTCTGTGCACTCGTCCCAAAGCGTGCACACGTCTCACAGCGTGCAAATATTGAGTTCTCTTTCAAATCTTGCACTTGAACGGACAAACTCACACAAAAAGTATGTCTACATGTCTATATTGATGAGTATCCAAGCAGACATAATAGTCTGTATGGCTTAAGAGAACTGTATACAGTCGAGAAAGAGGACATATATCCCTGTATTAGGTCTTAAAGGGGCAGCAGCCTTTACTGCTCTCTGTTTAGAACAAAACAAAAGATAAGGACAATACTCATTGCTCTTGATTGAATAGCTTTTGTAAGTTTAATAATGATTAATTTTTAATTTAAACTATATGTTAAATATTATTTTACTTTTGATTACTTTATTCAATTTCTCTACCTTAAATCTAATGTTAGACCTAGGAGTGAGGTGAAAACAGGAAAAAAAAGTGCAAACCGAGTTAGCTATCAATTATATATGGTAGAAAATTAGACTATACATCAAAATAATTTTTTTGGTAATGAAATATTATCAAACTTTTGACTTCTTTCTTTAATAACTACATAATACAATACTTGCACTTTTACTTTTAGTACTTGAGTAGTACATTTTTAAATAAACTAATTGCAATACTTAAGTACAAAAAATGTTGAATACTTTTGTACTTCTAAGAGCACTTCCACTTCTACTCAAGTCACTTTTTTGATGGAGCACTTGTACTTTTACTCAAGTCTTGGTCTCTAGTACGTTATACATTTCTGTCTGCTTCATACTACAGTAATGTTAATCAATGTTGAGGTAGTTACTCAAAAAAAGTAATTAGTTACTAGTTACTTCTGTAAATTGTAATGAGATTACTTTGCTAGTTACTGCGCATTTGCAAAGTAACTTCACTACTTATTACTTTACTTTCCCGTTTCTTCATTTAGAGTGTAGATACATGGTCAAACATCATAGCCCTATCATCACTTATCCTGTCAGCATAGTGTTTATTGTATAAATGTTTACAAAATGGCATGTAAAATCCACAAATAACAGGGTAAAGGAGGCTTTAATGGGGTCGTTTTAAAATGTCAACACACAAGTTTCAAAACACAGGCTTTGGGAAACATAAGAACAAAACCAGCTTTTTATTAGATTTATGGCACACACAAAAAATAAATAAATTAAGTGGACAATGAAAAATATAAAGATAATGGTCACTATGTTTAAGAGAGAGAATGAGTGTGATTCAAGGCCAATTCTTGAACATAAAGTTGAAAACTCACTCATTTAAGAACATGAATTTATTGCATGGACAGAGCTGAAAATAATGTAGCTAAGTGATTAAAATGCAAAGCATAGTTCAGATAAGAATAAGCAAAGATAAGAATAAAATAAACAATGCTTTTCAGGTTTTTCAGGTAGGTCTAACATTAGTTTTTAGGTAGAGAAATGGAATAACGTAATCAAATGTAAAATAACGGCATATTTAACTGTTTAAATAAAAAATTAATCATTATTAAACTTACAAAAGCTATTTAATCAAGAGCAGTGAGTGATGTCTATCTTTTGTTTGATATTGAACACACAGCAGTAAAGGCTACTGCCCCTTTAAGGCAGCTTGCAAGGATAGTTGTCATCTTTTTTGTATAAAGTTCACCTAAGGCATATACAGAGTAGACTACAGACTATGTCTGCTTGGATACTCATCAAGACGGACATTTTGACATACTTTTTGTGTGAGTTTGTCCGTTTAAGCACAGGATTTGAAAGAGAACTCAATATTTGCGCTTTGGGACTAGTGCACAGAGACAGATCTTCTCTCAGGGCGCGCAAGTTCTCATTCGCGTCTTCAGGAGAATATACCCGCGTGATGACGGTGAAAATTACTGCTCGTATTCAGACAAACGGCAGCATTTGCATGCATTGAACAAAGTTTACAAAGAGAGACTGTTTTGACCAAGTTTTTTTTTTTATTAGCGCTGTTGAAGTGTATCACACTGAGGAGCCAGCACATGTATCCATCGACAGAAACATACATAAAGCATTACTGAGAGCTATTGAGAGCGCCGTGACCACGCGCGCTGCCGCGAGATAAACGCGTGCCGCAACTCTGTTATTCAACGGCTCTGGTTTTAACTGTTATGCCACACTAAATGCGCCAAAATGCAACAAAATTTGTTTAAGACTTACGGTCGAATGAAACGCACTGAGTGTGTGTGAGTGAGTGAGTGAGTAAGAGAGGCGCAAAGGCGGAGGGAGAGCTAGGAAAATCCGCTGAACGAATATGCGTGCGTCGTAAAAATGAATGATAAATCAATGTGGCGGCCAGTGTTGATTCTGTGGCGGGCCGCCACAAATTAGTCTATGTGTGGGAAACACTGCCAGATATTTTAATCCAATCCGCAAATTCGTTTGAAGAACCAAATTAGCCAGAGATCAGTTATCACCATTAAAAGATCTTGTATCTGTCAAATCATCTCGGATGTATTAAGCGAGGTAGGAAGAACACATGTTCCAAGATTTCGAGCTCAAACTTGCCGTCATCAAACCACGCCTGTGTTTTGAAAAGGCGCCCTCTAGCGGACGGAAAAGTTACATAGTGTAGATTTAACAAAATTGTTATTCCACATCCTGCCCAATGTCCTCAAAATATGCAATTTGAAGGCAATGTAAACAAATAAAGTGAATTTGTATATGTGAATGTAGATACCAAAGGCTCTGGCCAATTACTTTGCTGTAAAATTACATTGCGACTCTCTGTGGTCATAATGTAATTCCATGGATTGAAATGATGAAAAATCCCAGGGTGTCCTTCAATAAAGAGTAGGGGTGTAACCCCGGTATCCTGGCCAAATTTGCCCATTGGCCCCTTTCCATCATGGCCCCTAATAATCCCCATATAATGATTGGCTTAATCACTCTGTCTCCTCTCCACCAATCAGCTGTTGTGTGGTGAGCGTTCTGGCGCAATATGGCTGCCGTTGCATCATCCAGGTGGATGCTGCACATTGGTGGTGGTTGAGGATGTAAATGTGTAACATTTTCCCCCTTTTTATGTGAAACGCTTTGAGTACCTAGAAAACGTTATATAAATGTAACAAATTATTATTCATTTTTTTCATTATTGATTTTTTTCGATTAGTTGTTGCAGCCCTGAAAAAGTCCATAGCATTTTTAAAAGTGCCATTTAATTATTTTCATTAACAATTTTCATGTGCCCTGTCATAGTTCCCACCAACGTACGCTGGAATATCAGAGGTCAACCAACCTGCTGAGCTTCTCCCACAGTTCTCCACTATTGAATATGTTGTCCAGGTAATACCTTTAATTAATTAGCTTTCATATCCATAGAAATATTTGGCACTACAATTGGATTTATCAGTAGCCACTGATTCTATTTCTGTTCTGTAGCGTGGTCAGCAGATGCCCCTGAACTTCCTGTATGTGGTGGACACATGTATGGAAGATGATGATCTGCAGGCGCTGAAAGAGTCGCTTCAGATGTCCCTCAGCCTGCTTCCTCCCACTGCTCTGGTTGGCCTCATAACATTTGGACGCATGGTCCAAGTTCATGAGCTGGGCTGTGAAGGCATCTCTAAAAGCTACGTCTTCAGGGGCACCAAAGACCTCAGTGCTAAACAGCTCCAGGTGAAGATTCTTGTCCTGTTGCCAATGGAACTGCATGAGAAACTAATTTACGATACAAGTGTTTGACTGAACTTGTCAGCACAAGTGTCTCTTAATGTGCAGTATTTGAATATCATGAATCTTGTTTACAGGAGATGCTTGGATTGTCTAAACCAGCTGCAGCGCAGGGAGGCCGAGGTCCACAACAGCCGCAGGTTCCTCCTTCAAACAGGTGAGCTTGATTAACAAACTGTAACAATTAATAAGCTTTAACTCTTTTGGCTATATAGATGAATAATTACTTTGTATAATAAAATTGATGCTTGAAAAAATCTTGATAACTTTTCATGGGGCAACTTCTGTATATTAAAAAGGGTCATGACATGCAAAATCAAATTTGCCTTGATCTTTTGATGTCCTAATTCTAAACAAACCATTTATTTAAACTAGATCCTAAAAACGGCTTGTTTTTGATATTGTGGGATCTGTGATATCACACAGTCAAAACTTGTGCATACTAGCCACTCTAAATATGTGACATTAGTAATATTCAAGATATTGGGTGCTTCTCAATATCACTTCTCGTTTCCTCGCTCCTCCGTCCTCCATCCTATAACCCAGAAACCGATGGAGCTCAGCCATCTTGTAGGACATCTCAATTCTCTAATTGCACCGCGAGGAGTGAGAAGGCTTCTTGAGGAGTAATGAGCAAGGATATACAGGTGTACCCTTTGCGGAAGTGTTTTTATTGATTAAACGTGACACAAGCATTAATTCTCCTGCCCCTTCACATCGTGCCACAGTTTATTCATTATTATTATTATGTTTACATGTACAAGACACATGTTGGTCAAATAATAACACCTGACAGTTGCAGAATTATATCAAAGCACAAGAAAATGAAAGAAACTGATGGAGAAACTAATAGAAACTAATACTATACAACAAATAAAAAGCAGTTAATAACTGGAGGTCATTGTTAATAATAACTGGTAATATTAATTAAATTATGGACAAATGTGATATTTTGTGGAGGTTGAAGCTTACAATATAAATAGTTATCTCTAATGTTCAAGAATCCTAACTAAATCCAACGGTGCATAGTCATCATTAATTGACTATGCTTTGAAGTGATGTTAAAGGGAGCAAGGATATATCATTTCACTTTATTCAATTCCTCCATCCTCACGTCCTTTCCTTGCATCCTGAAGGGATGGAGCTAATGCGTGAGGAAAGAAAGCTAGGAAAAGGAAACAAGGACACACAAATAAGAACTGGATAGCACCTATTGACTAGCAGTTTTACATCAATGCACACTGGCATTCAGTCGATTAAAGGCATAACTCACCCCCAAAAAATACTGTCATTAATTACTCACCCTCATGTTCTTTCAAACTCATAAGACATTTATCCAGGACACAAATGAAGATCTTTTTGTTGAAATCTGAGAGATTTCTGTCCCTCCATTGACCGCTATGCAACTACTGTTTTGATGCTCCAAAAAGTTCATAAAGAGATCCTAAAACTAATCCAAATGATTTTAGTGGCTTAGTCCAAGTTTTATGAAGAGACTCGATTGCTTTATACGATGAACATTTAGGCTTTAATTCACATATAAACACTGATCAGGGAACATAAACAGGAGCTCAACCCAACGTGCTTGATGAGAACAAACCTCATTGGCCGTTGCCAAAGCTCAAACGTGCTGCGTAACACAAGAATGAACCTCATTGGTTCTCGCACGTCAAGTAAAAATACTTGAGCTTCCATTTACCACAACTGATGTGTGAGCTGATGAATGTTTATAAGTGATCAAGCGATCGTGTCTCTTCAGAAAATTTGGATTTGGATTTCAATTCGTATGTATTCGTTTTCCGATCTCTTTATTAACTTTTTGAAGTGTCAAAGTAGTAGTTGTGTAGCTGTCAATGGAGGGACAGAAAACTTAAGATTTCATCAAAAAGATCTTCATCTTCATAAAAATGCCCTTACCTGTGTCCTTCAAACCAGCCGCCTCTGGAGGAAAGTATGAAAAAAGGACTGGTGGGATGATGTCTTGCTCCATTTCACAGACGATGAGTGAAAGGAGAATTTTAGAATGACACGACAGTAATTCATGACACATCATTCAACAACAATAACTCATTCCTCATGTTATACATCATGCCATTTCTACGCCATTGTGCTTTTCATTCCGATCAAGTGTTTACATGTCCTATCGATCAGATTTAAAAAGGAATAAACTAGGGCTGCACGTTTTCAAGTTTTTTCATTAACCGTTAACCGAGGCCCTTAGCGGTTAATACTCGGTTAACCATAGTGTGCGTCTGGGTTATTTTTAGTTTATTAATTTGACGACCGCCATCTCCGTAGTGAACGCGCCTATAGAGAGAAATGCACATCATGGATTACATAAACAGAGAGTAGCCTATTTCTTTTCGTTTTAAATTGTTAAAAGACATTTCAAGCTTTCTTAAGATATATTTCATGTCTGTGAGGCGTATGCTGTGTTTCGTTAAATTAGGATGAGATGCACGCTACAGTTCACAGAGCAATGCAAGTGGCCGCGAGGGCGCCGGCATGATTAGGGCATGTAGTAAAATATGCAGCCGAGAACGATTCACATTTCACACAGCGTTTGACTCGCGCGGCTGAGCCTCTCCCGGCAGAGTTCAAGCATCTGTGGACTCGTCCCTTCAGCTCTGGCCATCTTGCTTTCAGTCCGCGATTAGCTTTTTTGTTTTCTTCATTACAGTTAAAGTAACGTCTGCTTTTCTCTAGTCATTCACAAGTTTCTCACTTCAAACTTTCTTTCTTCTGATCCGTTATGCACTGCGCGCGCGGCTCCCGATCTGCTTCTGCCCTAATGCGACTTATAGTCCAGTGCGACTTATATGTTGTTTTCCTCTTCATGACGCATTTTTTGACTGATGCGACTCATACTCCGGAGTGACTTATAGCCTGAAAAATGTGATAAGCATTGCATTGCAATACTTGCATTTTGCCCCGTCACTCTCATTTTTAAAGTGCTTGTCACTACTCGATCTGTACCGGAACACGATTTGTTCTGCGCATGCGCGAAAACGTACTTTTGACGTCACTTCCTGTCATCGCCAAAGTTTTTTGCGACAACGGTGTCACTTTTTAAATATATATATTATTATAATTTTTTTATTGAACAAATACAAAAGCAAACAGCCACAGTTCAAAAAGGATTCAACAACAACAACAAAACAAATATAAACAATAGACCGACAGCAAAATGAATTAAACAAACAAACAAACAAATACATAATTAAATAATAAAAAAGAACACTATATATATAAAAGGAAACTATAAAAAAAAGCACAAAAAAAACAATAACAAAATTGAGCGAGGGGTGACATGCAATTTATAGTAGCCTAAATTAGATTCAAGAGAGTGAGACAGTGAAAAATATGGCAATGCCTTTTTTTCCCTTTTTACATATATTATATAATATTATAAAAAGGTATATATACTTCTTGCACCGCATAGAGGACTTTAAAGCTTTGGCATTGCTGGAAGAAAAGACAGTATCTAAATTACATTTCAGATCTTTACAAAAAATAATAAAGAAAGGTTTAACAGACTTGTGTATAAAAAAAAACGTAGCTAAAAAAAATAGATTTATAAGAAAAAAAATAACTTGTCTTTAAGACTATTGTCAGAGTTATACAAAAAAATACAAATGGGACATCAATATAATTGATTTCCTAAATTTCTTCCAAAAAAAAAAAGTAACTACATGAAAACATGAAAACAATCCCAAAAATGTGAGGGACAGACTCATCTTCCACTCCACAAAAGGAGCAAAGGGGATCCATCCCAGGAAACATTTTTTTTAATATAAATAAATTATCCCGTGTGTTTCTTAAATGCAGACATATGTATTCTTTATATTGTAGACAAGTATGTTGAAGTAGAAATGTTTTTACTTTTTCATTTAAAAAATGAAATATTGAATGCAAACAAAAACATCTGAATTTCCCAAATGGGGTCAAGCAAGTCTAAACTATTTAATCAATGTAATTAGTGCCACATAATACATTTGTATTTTCCAAGTGAGGTCTCGTAAATGTGGAGACTTAGATTCTTATAAAGATTTTATTTAACTAGGCTATATGGTATAAAAGCATCAAAACAACTTAAATTGTATTTGTATGATGGGTAAATATTATATTAACAAAGCAAGATAGGCCTACCTACCTTAATTTCAAACCTAACTGCAAAGTATTTGCTTATGATTAATGTTATGTTTAAATCCAGGTAAGCATGAGGACAAGAAATTTCCCAATTCTCAAAGTTTGTATACAGTCCAAAAGCAGGACAAACAAAACAACAGTGCCAGATGGTTACGTTGACAGCAGGTGCAACAACTCTTCCATTCTTACGATACCTTTATATAGGTAACAACATGTGAAATATAGCGCCATCTCCTGACAAATACACAAACACAACAATTAACATTTTATTATCAACTCTTCAAAAATCACATATTCATTGTTCTTTATTGTTTATTTTGTATTTATTTATAGTTATGCAATAAATAAAAAACTATCGCGGTACGGATCGAGTGGTAGTAATTCAAATAACTGCCGTAAATTGCTTTGCCATGTCAAACAGGAAGTAGAAACATTTTCGCGCATGCGCAGAACAAATCGTGTTGCTGGTACGGATCGAGTAGTGACAGTGCTCCCACGCTTTCTTTGCCCGCTTAGAAAGCGGGTCATGACTTCTTCTTGTGGATATTACAAATGTCTGGGAGCGCTCTGACGGTCTCTAGGGGTGCAAAAATATATTACAACTAAATTCAAAGCACGTCATTGACGCCACTTAATCGAGCAAAATGTTTTACTCGGTTACGCAATTTTTAACGGTTAATCAGTTAATCGGTTAACCATGGACACCCCTAGAATAAACCACCCCTTACAAACCGATCACTATTGCATTCGGAACAAACTTATTTGGGTCTATTAAGGTGTTTACATGAAAACTTTTCAGTCTAATTGAGTCGTCAATCCAATTACTAATTGATTATTTAGTTGCATGTAAAATAGCCAGTGTAATGGAGAGTTTGCAAAGAAATGTTTTTGGAAAAAAGCAGCAGCCAACTGTACTGGATCTGACAGCATATGCATTACTAATTGTAAGTAAATGATTTCATGTTTTGTCTGTAAATGATTATTTAATATGCATAATGTTTTCAATTGCATGCAATAGAGAGTGGGTGCAGTGAGAGTCACTGTTTCCTATGCAATGAAATAAGCCAATCATAGCAGTGGCTATGATTGATAAGAGTTCATTCATTTCAGACAGAGGGGCAGAATGAAGGTTGAAAATAAAAGTTTCTCCATATTAATTTGCTGAAAAACTATTAACATTTTTAGAGTGAATGTCATGACTCCTTTTAATATATTTTAATATGGTGGTCACTGATTATGTGCACAGGTTTCTTCAGCCAGTACAGAAGATCGATATGAATCTGACAGATTTGCTGGGAGAGCTGCAGAGAGACCCCTGGCCCGTCACTCAAGGCAAACGACCGCTGAGATCGCTCGGAGTGGCCCTTTCTATTGCTGTCGGTTTGTTAGAGGTGACTTATGTTATTATCTTTAATGATTTGCTGTGCTGGCAGCTTTGCTACCAGCTGAAGTTACAAAATTATACGTTTACACTATCGGTTTGGACACACCTGCTTGTTCTTTATTATTTGGAAAAAAGTAATAATAAAGAACAACCACTTTTGACTAAAGCTGCACAATAAATTGTTAAAAGATCACAATGTCATTGTCAAAGACACACAATATCAATGTCAACGCCCCAAATATTTTTTTTAATTCCTAAATGAAAAATGATTTAACACTGCCTATTAAAACACTTCCTAGTAAATTGCCTAGTAAAACACTGCCTAGTAAAATACACAATATTAATTTCAACACCCCAAACTATTTTTTTTTATTTCTAAATTAAATATTATTTGACACTGCCTATTAAACCATTGGCAAATATGACCACAGTGGAACATTGAACATTGAGAGAGCAGTTATCATTTATAAGTATGAAACGGCTTTAAAGTCTTTTGCTTGAGTCTTTCACACAGTATCATTAATTCTGTTGCAATAATTCAAATGATCTCAAAAGTGAAAATGAAAGCTTGTAGTTCAGATATGAACACTGACTTGTATGGTTGATGTCTATGAAAATGAAGCAAATCACTTTTTGAAAGTAACTTGAAACTTCAAATACAGGTCCTTCTCAAAAAATTTTGCATAGGTGATAAAAGGTCATTATTTTCCATAATGTAATGATACAGATTTAACTTTCATATATTTTAGATTCATTGCACACCAACTGAAATATTTCAGGTCTTTTGTTGTTTTAATACTGATGATTTTGGCATACAGCTCATGAAAACCCAAAATTCCTGTCTCAAAAAAATATCCAACCAATAAAAGAAAAGTGTTTTTAATACAAAAAAAGTCAACCTTCAAATAATTATGTTCAGTTATGCACTCAACTTGGTCGGGAATCCTTTTGCAGAAATGACTGCTTCAATGCGGCGTGGCATGGAGGCGAATAGCCTGTGGCACTGCTGAGGTGTTATGGAGGCTCAGGATGCTTCGATAGCGGCCTTAAGCTCATCCAGAGTGTTGGGTCTTGCATCTCTCAACTTTCTCTTCACAATATCCCACAGATTCTCTATGGGGTTCAGGTCAGGAGAGTTGGCAGGCCAATTGAGCTCAGTAATACCATGGTCAGTAAACCCTTTACCAGTGGTTTTGGCACTGTGAGCAGGTGACAGGTCGTGCTGAAAAACGAAATCTTCATCTCCATAAAGCTTTTCAGCAGATGGAAGCATGAAGTGCTCCAAAATCTCCTGATAACTAGCTGCATTGACCCTGCCCTTGATAAAACACAGTGGACCAACACCAGCAGCTGACATGGCACCCCAGACCATCACTGACTGTGGGTACTTGACACTGGACTTCAGGCATTTTGGCATTTCCTTCTCCCCAGTCTTCCTCCAGACTCTGGCACCTTGATTTCCGAATGACATGCAAAATTTGCTTTCATCCGAAAAAAGTACTTTGGACCACTGAGCAACAGTCCAGTGCTGTTTCTCTGTAGCCCAAAGTGGCTTGACCTGGGAAATGCGGCACCTGTAGCTCATTTCCTGCACACGCCTGTGCACGGTGGCTCTGGATGTTTCTACTCCAGACTCAGTCCACTGCTTCCGCAGGTCCCCCAAGGTCTCGAATCGGTCCCTCTCCACAATCTTCCTCAGGGTCCGGTCATCTCGTCTCGTTGTGGAGCGTTTTTTGCCACACTTTTTCCTTCCCACAGACTTCCCACTGAGGTGCCTTGATACAGCACTCTGGGAACAGCCTATTCGTTCAGAATTTTCTTTCTATGTCTTACCCTTTCACTTGAGGGTGTCAATGATGGCCTTCTGGACAGGGTCGGGTCGTCAGTCTTACCCATGATTGCGGTTTTGAGTAATGAACCAGGCTGGGAGTTTAAGGCCATGTCCACACTAATACATTTTCATTTGAAAACGTATATTTTTCTCTCCGTTTTGGCCTTCCATCCACACTGAGACAGCGTTTTAAGTCAATGAAAACGTATCGTTTTGAAAACGCTCTCCAAAGCGGATGAATTTGAAAACGCCGTCATCGCGTCGTAGTGTGGACTGTGAAAACGGAGGCTTTTTAATACGATGACGCATTTTTAGCCATGTGATGCAGTCATATGACCAATTCACGCCGTATTTATTTTGGTACGTCTCCCAGTCTACATTTTCACTTGCTTTTAGCACTTTATATTCATGTGTTACTCGCAGCAACAACTCCACCTCACTGTCGACCCATTTAAAAAACTCAGTGCCTTTTCTCGACATTGCCGCAAAATTTCAAAGAGTAAATAAACAAGTAGCGGTAATGACGCAAGTCGAAGCGTCTTGGATTTGCACATGCGCAGTACAGGGATGTAAGCGTTTTCAGACGTTTTAGTGCAGATGAACATTTTTTGGAAAACGATTGAAAATGATAGTGTGGACGCGGAGCGTTTTGAGACGAAAACTCAGTTTTTAAATTTATCCGGATTAGTGTAGACGTAGCCTAAAAGCCTCAGGAATCTTTTGCAGGTGTTTAGAGTTAATAAGTTGATTCAGATGATTAGGTTAATAGCTCGTTTTTTGAACCTTTTCATGATATGCTAATTTTTTGAGATTTTTTTTAGCTGTATGCCAAAATCATCAGTATTAAAACAATAAAAGACCTGAAATATTTCAGTTGGTGTGCAATGAATCTAAAATATATGAAAGTTTAATTTTTATCATTACATTATGGAAAATAATGAACTTTTATCACATATGCCAATTCTTTGAGAAGGACCTTTAAAGATTGTATCCGTTACATCGTTTCACCATTAGGTGGTGACAAGTGACAAGTTAAAAAAAAAGTTATTGAGTCATTAATTCAAGAGATCAAAAATGCTGATTCGTCCAGTACGTGAAGGCAATGAATCATTCATTCAAATAAAAAAAATTAAAAAACTCAAATTAATTAAAAAAAATTTAAAGACTGCAGCAATTCACTTTTTGAAATAACCTCTAGTAAATTGGATGCTACTTTGTTTAGTTGTCTATTCAGAATCTTGATCTCTTTAAGAATAAAAATGGATTCTCATTCATCCATAATTGTGCAGCTCTACTAAAAGAATCACAATTATGAAATCACACAAACAGAAGTATGGGAATTATGATGTGACCAAAATGTATAGCTACTTCAAACTCAACATCATGTAGTGCATACTGGGATGCTTGTTAAACAGCATTTGAGAAGTTACTATGTATGTGGAATCGTTGCTGACTGCTTTCTTGTTCTTCTTTTTGTTTTTTTTCCCTCAGAAATGCATTTATTGTAATGGAAATATATAGTGTTCTGAATACTTCACATGTAGGCGCAATTTATAATTGTATTACATTTTATATTGGTATTAAGCCTTTAGGTTTTTAAGTTCATGAAATGCATAAATTAATTTAAGTGTGTCCATGCATAAATTAATTTAAGTGTGTCCAAACTTAAATTGGTCATCTTGCACTTGTGCTTGTTAATTGGTTCCCTCCATTTACTCCCCTAATGTAGTGCACTTACCCTAACACTGGCGCTCGCATCATGGCTTTCATCGGTGGACCAGCCACTCAGGGTCCAGGCATGGTGGTAGGGGATGAACTGAAAACACCTATTAGATCCTGGCACGACATCGAGAAAGACAATGCCAAGTTCATGAAGAAAGCCACTAAAGTGAGTTTTCTCATATTTTTTGTCTATATGATTGGCTTGATGGAAGTACCAACATCCTGATGGTACCAATGCTTTCATGAAGATGAAGTATCTTCAAGTGGCTATACTGTTGACTGATGGGTTTTAAAATGTTAATGTCACAGATAGGTGGGTTTGTGATATAAACAAAATCTTGTATCATGATATATATCATAATAAAGTTTTTATATCAATTTGATACCAATTTTATATTATATCAAGTTTTTTTATACCAATTTGATTAGTAACAGTACTACAAAAACAGACAAATGTATAAAATAAATGTATCACATTTATAATAAAATCATAGTCTTTACTGTGTAAATTAAATACACATTATATAATCACAAAAGTGATTCAGTCAAGAGCGGTGAGAGATGTTCTCTTTTTTGTTTTATTAGTATAATAATAATAACAGCAGGTCAATTTTGGATGCTGCCACTTTGACCGACTGCACAAATCCATTATACTCGTGCTTTGTTCCTTCTCAACTGTTTTTGTTCACTTAAGACAAATGACTGTTTACATGTCACATAAATGCCACTTTGACACATAGGTATGTGTGTTTAACTGTTCAAGCCCAATTAGGTGGCAAAGAGTTCAGTTATCTCGCTCTCTATGAGCAGCGCTTCATTATGTAAGCAATAAGCTTTCATGACCGTGCAGCACAGCAATGTCACATGAGTGTAACTGCGATAGAGATGATGCGTACCAGTTACCAGTTCTGCTGGTTAATCGTGTTTACCGGTATATCCTAGTCACAGAGATGCATTGGAAAGTTCACAATAAAAAAAAAAAAGTCTGCATTCTTAACTTTTTGACATTTCAGACCAGAACACTGTAATATCTGAATGTTATTATCTGGGGGGGATAAACTGCATGTTTTTTTCTTTCATATGTGTGAAAATAGCTAATAGCTGCTTTTAAAAACTGATTCTCATAATTCGTAATGGATTTGGGTTTACATTTATGCATTTGGCACACACTCATTTTAAAGGAACACTACACTTTTTTTGAAAATAGGCTTATTTTTCAAGTCCCCAGAGTTAAATAGTTGAGTTTTACCGTTTTTGAATCCATTCAGCTGATCTCTGTATCTGATGGTAGCACTTTTAGCATAGTTTAGCATACATCATTGAATCGGATTAGACCATTAGCATCGCGCTCAAAAAAATATCACTGCGCCACTTCACCCATGGTACGGCAGGAAATTCCCTGATTATTACGCAGGAATGATAGAATATTTCCTATCCATATCGGTCTAAAATCTGTTTGGGCCACAGGAAGGCTTTCTCAAACTTAATTTTTTTTAAAGAATTTGTACACATTTAAAATAGTATCATTCCCTTGTAGCACTATGAAGCCTTGGCCAACCGTGCCGCCGCCAATGGACACATCGTTGATATTTATGCATGCGCTCTGGATCAGACGGGATTACTGGAAATGAAGTGCTGCACCAACTATACAGGGTAAGTGAATCCAAAAAGTTTTCAATTTTCATTTTAAATTGTGTTTCAGCATTCTGACAGAGTAGGCTTAGATATTGGAGGTGACTGGTGCATATTAAAGCATGTTAAGAGTCAGCAAAACAAATCTAGACATATCCCCAAGATTTTCAGCATGGATGAACACTTATTCAACTTTTTTTTCTTTGCCATTATACCTGTTTACTGTATACGTGCATTCATGATGAAAGTCCAAATAAAGAAAATGCACCTTTCTGCTTTTCTGTAATTGTCAGGGGTTATATGGTCATGGCGGACTCTTTCAACACGTCTCTGTTCAAGCAAACTTTCCAGAGGGTTTTCACTAAAGATGTGCAGGGTGCCTTTAAAATGGCACTTGCAGGGACTCTGGAGATTAAGGTGGCTTGCTTTTTTACATAATTAAAAAAAAGTTGTTCTAATTGGCTTGTTTTGGCTATTTTACTTAATTTATTTAATTGTGCTATATATGGCTTTCTTTTTAACACTGTTAAACGATTATTTCAGACTTCAAGAGAGATAAAGATTTCTGGAGCAATTGGCCCGTGTGTCTCCCTGAACGCCAAAGGTCCCTGTGTGTCAGAAAACGTAAGTAGCGCATCTTATTTAAACCAAACAGGCTCAATTATATAATATTTTCTCTTAGGTTTAGCTTTATCTCTGGCAATACAAAGAACATACTTATAGTCATTTTGACATCTGCTTGTAGGAAATAGGAACTGGCGGCACAAGTCAGTGGAAAATTTGTGGACTGGACCCAAATACCACTCTTGCATTCTACTTTGAGGTTGTGAATCAGGTATGTGCAAGTAAACTTTTTTTATTCTCTTTTTACATTCTACCCTTGATTTACGCGTTTACAAGTTAACATTGCCACATATGATTTTGGAAAACCATCACAGAACAATAATTTTGACATTTATTCCCTTATTTTGTAAAAAAAATCAAGCAAAAACTCCCTTCACAGTATTATGCATGCGTACCATATTTTGTTGATCCTGGTACAACATTCCTGTCTAAAAAATGTAGTCTTAGGCTGTGTTCGAAATCGTCCCCTGAACCTCATTCAATGTTCCCCACATTATCCCTCTAATACAGTTCGCTTAAAGGAGTGAATTAAAACGAGAATTCGGGCACTGAGTGTATTGGTAGTGCTGTAGCTTTTGCAGTTTGTGCTTGTTGTTTAATAATTATTTGAAACTTAGCTAACTGGCAGCTCCAGTAATGATGAAAAGATTTATCTTGAACTACGTCATGAAAACTAGTATGTATAAACCTTATTAAATTATTTAATAATCAGTCAAAAAATGTATATGATGTGCGCTAAAGCCACATTGGACCAGCGGTTTGGAAAATGGATGGATGAATGATACAGTTGCTGGCATCATCTTCTGGTCAGGTGCGGGAATTCATTTGCGCGGCCACTACAGGGCCATTGAGTGTACTTCAGTTATACGCTTAATTGCGGTGCATTATGGAATTGAACAAGTGCATTTGATAATGTCCAATATGTTTCAGGACATCACTACAAATGTCTGTTCCAGAATTCTTTCTGACTCACCCACCGCTAGCCTAGCTTAGAACAACGACTGGAGGTAAACGGCTCCATCTAGCTTACTGCTCAATAAGTGACAAAATAACGTCTACATTTTCTGAAATATATCATATATTGTGTATTAGCTCAATCAGTGTTTCAACTGCAGAAAGACAATACAAGTAAAAGACTTGTAAACAATGTCTCGTAGGGTCACAGTTACATAAAAAGTCATTCAGTGTTCACAGCTGTTAGTTCACTGGAGAGATGCAATCTTTAGCTAACTATATGCACTATATTTAGCATACGACTGGAGTATATATATTCATTATACTTAACATTTTAGTGATGTCTATTATTTAATATATATTTAAATAAATCTATCATGAAAATATGTATAAATTTTGCCATTGTGTATAAATAATTATATTTCAAAAACAAATTCGAGGGAAAAAATGGCCTTATGTGTTATTATATCTTAAAATAAAATAAAAACTAAATTTATGATAATAGTTTGGGCTCTGTTGTTAACCTTTAATATTATAATGTGTAAGTAAGGGCTCCCTATATAGTTTACAGCATTATCATTTAGTTAAAATTGAATAAGGACAGACAATTTTTTTTTCAGTAAACCACTGTTGAATAAAAATAATAATAAAAAGCACAAAAAAATGGTAAAACTGCTGTCCCGAACCCATACCAAACCACCAGTTTTATCTAACTCCAAAAGATATGGTGAATAAGCTAAAGTCGCAAAAAGTCAGTGTGTTCCTTTTAAACTTGACATAAACTGTAAACTTCTCTCAAACGTCCCTCAAATTCGATTGGATGATTAGAATGTTGTTCCAGGATCAGCAAAGATGTTGATCCAGGACCATGTTATACTTGATAAAATCACCAGTCACAGATGCTGTTGTCCCTGCAGTCTGACACGTTTCAGGTTCATGTAGATTTCCATCTTATATGCAGGTGATCCACTAGAGGGCAAACTTCCATCATACATGGGATGTTTTGTTTTCTTTCTTTCTGCAATTTGAAGCATTACTTTCCTGCAGTAGTTTTTAACCTTTCATAGCTTTTAGTGATTCACATAATTCACAATTATTCCAAATGTTGCTAAATATATTAAGGAATATGACGTGACATTTTTACAGTGAATCATTTCAAGTTAGTCTCAAGTTCAGTTATTTTTATATTGTGAATATTCAGTGTATGCATGGCATTAATGCTGGCCATCATACATTTCACAGTTAATGTACAGTGAGTATTTAGCTTTTATATTACGAAAACTATATTTACATAGCAAATGATATACAGTACATCAGATCAGATTATGCCAGCAATATTATATAAGTTCCCATTGAAGTCAGTCATTATTAATATGGTTTTCAAGTTTCTGACTGCAGTTGGACTATAATTGGCAGTTTCAGATGTCTGCTAAACATTTTAGAGATAGCTTTTTCTCATTCACATTGCACTGTCCTTTGAGGATTCCTTTAAAAAAAATGATTCTGCTCAAGTCATAAAAGAAAACAATGCATCTTTTTTTTGATGCAAAAGTCTTGTTGAATATTGCACAAGGTTCCTTCTTTCTGTCTGCAAGTCTGTTTACATCATAAATTGCTTCTGGTTAGCTCCGCCAACCCAGTGTCCTCTTCTGCTGAGGTGAAACGATGCTGTAGATGCTTCCTTAAGTCATGATTATTTCTACACTATTTAATCCAGCAAAGGTCAATAAGGGTCGTGCTCAAACCAGCGTGAGGTCCTGTTGGGGTTGGCTGTTTGTTTGTAGTGCCGGTGGTTCACTGGGAGCTGGTGAAGAGAAGCTGTTGCTCTCGCGGCGTGGCTGTATGGTTTTGCACTGGGAGAGGGAGTTTTTACGAGGATAGTCAAACATCTGTCGGATTTTATTCAGGCTTTTGCGCAAAGCAGCTCTGTACCTACTGAAAGACACAAACAAGGTCATGGTAAACCTCCCACATACTCGCATGCTCTTCGAATCTAAATAACCACATATCAAAACTATGATTCATAGCCGCTGTAAATGTTCTCTTTCTAGATGTTGCCTGAATTGGCCATTACGTTTTACACCAGCAGGTTTTTACCTACACCTTCCTTTTACAATCCTGCTCCACGTTCAATACCTGCCGCATTTTATTTACGAAACATTATTGAATGTGGCATGTATTAATATGAGATGCCACATCTGATACTAAAAAGGCCAGAAAAGTCTTAATCAACAATAGAAAGGTAATGTCTGTCCATGATTACATTTCCCAAAATAGAGAGCTTATTTCCTGGGAGAATATGTCTTATGGGTCTTCCTGTCTGTCTTCTATCTATCTTGACATTTAGGGCTGAATGACTAAAATCTTATACTTACAGTATTAGTAATGAGATATATCACAATACAGTGCTTTCACCTAAATATTCAACAATTATATAGTTTATATAATAATATATAAAGGCATAGTGAATAGTCCACAAAAAAAACAAAACTAAGAAAGGACAAAAGAAATTTAGACTACCGTTAAAAAGTTTGAGGTCTGTAAGATTGATACATTTTGTATTTATTTGATCAAAAATAAAATAAAACAGTAAAATTGTGAATTATTACAATTTTGAAATATTTTAAAATTAGATTTTAGAATGTAACCTATTCCTGTGATGGCAAAGCTGAATTTTCAGATTCATTACTCCAGTCTTCAGTGTCATAATCCCCCAGAAATAATTCTAATAAGAGAACTTGCTGCTCAAGAAACTGTGATGTATTATTATCAAAACGGATGTGGTGCTTAAAAGGTGTCATGAACTGGCTTTTGTTTTGTTTTATACTGTTGTCTGAGGTCAACTTATGATGTTTGTGTGGTTTTTACAATCAAAAACATCATAATGAATAAGTAATAGGTTATTTTTGACCCTAATTTTGAGGCTGTCTCCTGGAATGCTCGTTTTTATGGGTGTGCCACATTGAAGCCTTGGAAGTAAACGCCCACGCTTGGGATCGGAAAAGCTTTGCAAATTTAATGAGCTTCGGCTCCCCTGCGGGGACACTTGAGGGATTGTTTTGAAAGCATGCGGGGAAACGGCAACCGGAAATATTCGCCCAGCTCGCAAAATGTCTAAACACAATGATTTCTCTCTCATCCACCCGCGATTAATTGGAATGTTTTTTTTTTTTTTTTATTACATGGCCTGCCCGATTGGTGGATATAACCGTGAACCGTGCATTAACACACACACACACACACACACACTTACACACTCCTATTTGTGAAATGTGGACATTCCATAGGCGTAATGGTTTTTATACCGTACAAACTGTGTTTTCAGGATTTTATGATTTTTTAAGCATTTTGAAAAGTGGGGACATGGGTAATGTCCTCATATTTCACAAAAACATGAACGACTTGAATTTAATTAACATTGTTTATTTCAGGAAACTTAAGTTTATTTCAATGATATTTCAATTTTCATTTAGTTGATTCGGGTTAACATTCTTAATTTTGTCCAAAAATATTAAGTTCAATTATACTAAAATGAATATCAAACAAAAACCATAACAAGTAATCCAGTGTAATTATAGATTATAGATGTTATCTAACAAGAAAACCTTTTACAAAATCTTATTGGCTAGCGAGAAGATGGTTTTGTTACATCCATGGCATGCCCAAAGTAGTTGTTTTTTATTATTGAAACAAATTGAATTGTTATTAGCAGGTCCTAACTCTGAGCACATGCTCTACACTTCACCAAAGTGGTAAACTCCAAAAACACTAACATAACACACTTTTAAATACCATTACACATTAAAAAGTCCCTCCATTTTCTCATCTTGTTAAAAATGCATAAAATAGCAATGTATTTAAACATTTACTCTCTGAATTCAGCCCCTTTGCAAAGCATGATGGGAAGTGAATGTCCAGTTTGTTTGGGTTACTTGATTGAATGTTATTTGAAAATAAAAATATGTCAAGATATGTCAAAGAGAGAAAAAAAATTAAGATATGTCTGAGTAACGGTTTTATGTCAATATAACATGAAGTTACATTTGAACCACAAACCTGATATAATGGTGTTAAATCAAGATGGCTAACTTAAATAAAGTGAACAGTATCATGCAATAAAACAATTTTTTACCCGCACAAAAAAATGAAGCATGTTGCTTCTTTCATTCATGGAATCTCATCCTTTCTGCAAATCCAGTCTCTTATTTACAAACAAATCCAAACAAATTACAAACAAATCCCCCCCCCCCCCCCCCCACGTCACCTGGATGTTCATTTAAAGATAAAGTTCATCCATGCATTCATAATATCGGGATCTGAATGAAGTTTATGAAGTTCATTGCTTGGAAATTCGATCTGGTTTAGCTATTTATCAAGTCCGTGGTACGAGTCGGTGGGCGGGGCTAATCTGGCGTTCTTCTTCTTCTTCTTCTTCTTCTTCTTCTGTTGAGGCAGTGTTTCACCACACTCTGACGTCACAGTCTGGCATATTCTGAGATTGATCATTTGCTGGGCCTGGTGTCAACAAAAGCTTTTCTTTGACTAACAAGGAAGTTTTTACTGTGAAACTGTTACCATGATCTTTTATTTATCAAAAGTTTAAGGGAAAATTTTATTCTCAATTCATGACTCCTTTAATAGTTTTGTGGATGCCGCGATGCATTTATGACGAATAGAAAGTTCAAAAGAACAGCATTTTATTTGAAATTGAATTGTGCAATAATGTGAAAATCATTACATTTGGATGATTTAATGCATCCTTGCTAAATAAAAGTATGAATTACTTTTGAAAATAAAATAATATACTGACCCTAAACGTTTGAACAATATTGTACTTTATTTAATATGATAACTTTATCTTTTAATTTGGAAACTAAAATAATTCCGAAGACTCCTGCAAGAGGCAACAACTTCAAAGTTAATTTAGTTCTTTCTGTCTCTCCAAGATTGACTGACCACCAGAGAGCTGTGATAAAGCAGTAAAGTACAATATAAATGGTATAGCAGAATCTGTACAGTCATCACTGAATATATTGTTATACTCTCTAGCCCTATATGCATTGTAAGAAACATACCTGGCAATGGACCCTAATTCCACGATATACAGTAGGGGTGTAACAATACACTTGTTACGATTCGATACAATCGCGATTCTAAACTTACCATATAATAATTATTGCGACAAGTCAAAATAAAGGATTTTTTATTATTTTTTTAAATAAAATTATTGTTATTATGGTCACTGAAACTATAGTTATTATAGAGCACTGAAACACTGAATTAACTTTGGGGTTTCCCATTTTTACACACAATAACCTTTCTGTAATTATTGTTAATTTTTTTTTTAAATGATAAAGTGTGTGAAATAAATTCTTCAAATCAAGAAACGGTGCTCGCTGTGTCCCACCTCTCCTGCTATTAATGCACTATACATATAAGAATAAACCATCTAATGCTTTGAATAATTACACTACTAAAACCAAATGTGATCTGCTAATTTAAATGATGTTTACGCTCTCACTTTGAGGAGTGTGCGCTTCAGATGATCAATGCAATCAGTCACAGTTCTAATCGCAAAAAAGCGTGTGAAAATGACTATTCCCAAACTGTAAATAGTTACTTCTGCATGTTGTTTCTGCTCGTCACGCAATCATTTGAACGTCGTGTTTACCACCGTATGTGCGATCGTTGTGAATCTTTTCATCATATAAAGCCCCTGTGTCTCTTCAGAAGACTTGGATTTGGATAAGACACTCGAGTGATTATTTTTACGATGCCTTTATGACAGTTTTTTGGGATCTTTTAAGTTTGAGAGGAATGGAGGAGCTTTAAATGGAGAGACAGAATTATTTCTCTGGTTTCATGAAAAAATCTTAATTTGTGTTTTGAAGTTAAATTAAAATCTTATAGGTTTGAAATGACACGAGGATGAATATATGATGACAATTAAATTTTTGAGTGAATTATACCCTATAAATACAGTAAGCTGAGCCTTGAATAAAACAACTCTAGATCCCAAATAATATAAATGACATCAACGATACATATCGTCGCATTTTTACATTGTGATATCTCAATATACGCTGTATCGTTACACCCATAATATACAGTCATCAGACTGGTGGACTTATTGGCTTACGTTTGAGTCATGGAGATGATCCATGGGTTGAGAGTTGAAGTGAAGAGGACAAGCCATGTAGCAACAGCCGAGGCAGGCTGCGGGCTCTCTTTTCCCGTCAGAGTTTCATAGAAGCAGATAACGATGTATGGCAGCCAGCAAATAAGCAGGCACACTGTCAACAACACACACAAATTACACACAATGACATGGTTAAAGATTTCTGGGGCAAGCTTATTTCATTAGCTCAAGAAAGAGGAATATTGACTTGCATTCTCTCGAGGTTTTGTTGCATGTGTGATGTATTTTGCTAATTAGTTTCTCCATAATCTACCTGGACCCTTGCTGGTCACCAAAGACAGCGGAACAAATATCATACATTTTAAATAATTAGGTTTTCAGTTGATTAAAAATGTAAATCAAATTAATTACATCGAGTTAAATCACAATTAATCCACAACAATTAATTTTGCAGTCAAGCTTGATGGCCTGTCCAAGACTTTGACAATATGCAATATTTTGAATTGTTGGTCTTCATATATACAGTACACACAGACTGTCTGTGGCCACTGTAACTGTTATTTCATTCTCTATATATTTTCTGATTTGCCTAACTTGTCAAAACACATCTTCTATTTTTTTTATTATTTCCATAATAGGCAAAACTTTCAAATTTAAAAAGAACACAAATGGAAATATAAGAATTATGATATGCTAATGAATAGTATTGTGACCAACTTCATGAGGTGGATTGTAGGTACCGTTTTTTTAAAACAGCATTGAAGTAGTATGCTGTACACTTTTTGGCTGTGTTTCCTTCCTCTCCAGTCCAACTCTTCCATTAAATAAATTAAAGTTTTAGTTTTGAATAGAAATTCATACATAGACAATTTATGTTTGTCAGCAAAACCAATTTAAAAAATTTAAACAGAAGCCTTTATATTAAAAATGCTTAGAGGGTTATGAGAAACATTGAGAGTGAATTGAGTTGTAACAAAGTGTGTCTAAACTTTTGACTGACAGCAATACTCTACCAAGACAAGTCACAAATGAGGTTTCTTTAATATCTCAGTTATTTTTTATAGGCAGTAAGGGTGAGGAAATTAAGACAGCTGTGTATATAAAACCAAAAAAAAGTTTTTTTTTTTTACTTGCATCTGACACAGATAGGAAATAATCTGCATAAGATCCAGTTTTCGCATCCAATCAAAGCCAATTCCAAATGTGTTTTACATCAGCTCCATATCCGATATCTGAAAATCTGACCTACATTTAAGCACACACATCCGATTTGATTGTATAATTTAACCAACAAACTTCAACTATTAAACTACTCATTCTCTCTCTCCCATTAATTCATTTGAATTCATACAATGTTTCTTTTTTAAATTCATTTCAGAATTCTAGATCTAACGATCTTCCGATAACCTAACAAATGGAAATGATCGTTCTTCCATTATTTCCGCTCTATAGAGCTCTGGAAGTTGACATAATGCAATCTAAACCCCGCCATTTTGACAAGCAATCAGGGGAGTGCTAGAGTTTCTGTTGCATTGGTATCTATAGTGGTCGAACAATAATTTAAAAACAGGCTGTTTAAACCTTACTATTTCTACATGGTGGACAGCTGCTGTGTGCAAGGATGCCCGAACAGGTGGGGGAAAGCCAAGAGGAAAATAATGTATCGTAGTAAGTTGTTGAAATGCTGTGAATTTTAGTTAATTCTTCCTTCAAACTAATTTTGCCTCACGCAACGAATGCTAAAAATAAGTTCCCATTAAATACGACACCTAATCATGAATAACATAAGTGTTTTTATATTTAAATAACATTCAGAAACTGTAGGCTATTTAAAATTAAATTTAAGGATCAATAAATAAATACTGGAACAAAAATTAAATTTACTGATTATGACTTATGATTTTATTTAACATGCAGTCTGTCTGCAATTTTATTCTATCCGTTAACATCACTCCTAATCGGAAGCTTCCGTAAATATTTAGTTTTTACGTAGATTTAGGCTTCAACTAAGTTTAATGGTGCAACGCAAAAATATTTAGTGGTGCATAAGTTTATATCAAAACTAGGCTAATTACAACTTGCGCAGAGCTCCTTTTTCTCAAGATATCATTATCCTTATAATTGTATATAATGTAAAACGCAGCACAGCAGACCCAGGCAGAGCGTACTAGCTCACTGATTGGCTGTGCTGCGGCAACTGCACGAACCTATGGCGAGGCGGCTGAGGCGTGCACCAATCGGGTCACTTCGCGCCCAAACGAAACTCTGACACCGCTTAATTTTGCATATTTAAAGGTGCCGTAGAATGAAAAATTGTATTAACCTTGCCATAGTGAAATAATAAGAGTTCAGTACATGGACATCACATACTGTGAGTCTCAAACCTCATTGCCTCCTCCTTCATATGTAAATCTCGTAAATGTAAAACTCCACGGGAAAAAGAAGTGCTTCTCAACATAAACTCAACCATGACGCAAGCGTTGGGGATCATTTATACGCACGCCCCCAACATTTGCATCTGTGCAAACATGTTCATTGTCAGGCGGAAATGAAGGAGCCGAATCTATTGATGGTAAACAAGACACTCGAAGATAGCAAAAACGGCTCTCATGACACATGGTTGAGGTTTATTAATCGGATACCACAACAAATCGTTCGTTTGTTCGGCCCATTTCAAGCAAGCTTCACTCAGCGTCTTAAACAAGAAAGGGGCAATTACACTATATTCCTGCAAGCAGTAAGTAATTTATCCACTTATTGACTAGCTGTTTAAACAATTTCTGATTAAATTGAAAGTTTCTTAGAGAGACCGCATTGTCTAGATAATGCAAGATGCTTACAGTAACAATAGGAAACACCAAGTACCATACAAAATTAAATAGTGTGTCTAATGACAAAGGGTAATATTATTTTGTATTACAAAATACAACCGTAAATACCGTTCACTCGATCCTTCTAGCAAACGTCACCTTTTCCACCATATAAGTTAAAACGATACTCAATGGAGATTGGTGAAATGCAGCCTACTTTTTTATTGGTGTTTTCAGATTATCCGCGCGCAAGAGATCTCGCGTGCATATGGTTGCCAGATTTGATATGTTTAGGTAAAACACTGGATAGCATACAGGTTTTTTTCCACAGAAAAGCTCTGTTTGGGGGATTTAATTACTGAACATTTTATCAATCTCCATTTGAGATGTTTTGCTTAAAGTGTCATTTAGTCGGTCTGTGTTCTATCAGGACGGTCAGGACTCACGAGGATGAACAACTGAACTTGTGTGAGCTGCTGAAATAAGCCAATCAGAGCAGAGCTCAACATTAACATTCATGACTCTTCCAAATAAGGCAAAAACAAACTGTATCTGGCCACATACCCTCTATGTAGATATCAGAGAACAATTTAACATATTGTTTCAAATCATTCTAGGGCACCTTTAAGCTATAAAAGCCCATGTAACGCCATAGGATTCAGGTAAAATCGTCTGAAGCAATCCCCTGATCTAAACACAAGCACTGCGGGATACGCAACTCGTTCCCTACTTAAGGAGCAAATCAGCATATTAGAATGATTTCTGAAGGGTCGTGAGACACTGAAGATTGAAGTAATGATGCTGAAAATTCTGCTTTGCCATCATAGGAATAAAGTACATTTTAAAATGTGTTCAAATAGAAAACTATTTTAAATTGCAATGTATAACACAATTTTTTACTGTATATTTGATCAAATAAATGCAGCCTTGGTGAGCATAATTATTTCTGTATAATTATAATTATAAAATAATTAATTGTGTACATGCTGACATTGTTCTGTGCTTGTATTAAGCAGGAAAAAATCTTTATATGGCAAGGTATAAATAAATGTTCTTAACAGAATGATGTCAGAAAGATAAGCACTTAATGAACATGGCAAAATCAAATACAATAAAACAGCTTTATGTCCCTTTTTTAATTATGCTTACCGATGGTTATCACCATTACTATGGAGCTTTTGAAGTAAGTATTGGCTGGCACGTAGAAACAGTGGTCTTCGTTGCAAACAAACGTCCCACGACGCACCTGGTTCCTGGCTATGTACACTATATATCCATACATGGAGCACATCAGTACAATGGGAATGATTATTCCCAACACCATGAAGAGCATGTTGAAGGCGATGCTGGACGGTTTGAAGCTGGGAACGCAGAGGAACTTTGTCTCGCTGTAGGTGTAACTTCCAAAACCGAAGAGTGGCAGAGCTGCGGTGAGGATGCTGTAGACCCAAACAATCGCAAGGATGATTTTGGCCCGGTGCGATGTAAAGATTACCGGATAGCTGAGGGCGAAGCAGATCTCCGTGAACTTGTCGACAGTGGCCCAGGTGAGGGAATGGATGGAGGCGAGCTGGAGCAACAAAAACAGAAAGGCACTGCCCTTGCAGGTGGCGCTCTTGCTGGGGTAGCTCTTCACTTGGTAAAGACTGTTATGGATACCAAAGGGAATGGTGGAGGCGCCCAACGCCAGATCACATAGGCTGAAGCTCAGTGTGAGAATCCAGGTGTCCGTTTGCAAGTTCTGGTTGAGTAACACCACCAACAGTAGTAACAAATTCCCCAAAACGGAGCAGATACTGGAAATAATCATCAACACTGCATAAACCACCGAAGTCCACTGCATGTTTACATGGGAGTTCAAATGCAGACATGTGCAGTCAAAACATAAACACCCATACGACGGCAGATCACAATGGAAGCTGCGGAAAGAGGTTGTCACGTTATCAGTGCCAAACCACCAGGGAAGGTGTTGCTGTATGGGAGGAGTGTACCTCATGCTGATCTTTAGGAGTTGAGTTGATGATGTACCACGTTTTACCAAGCACTGATCTCTTTGGGGAGTGTAGTCAAGCCCCCCTCCGTCTTTACTATCATCTCCTGCCACAGCCAGTTCGAAAATGGCAAACACGTTGCTTTGAGAGGCAAAGCTATGTGAACAGCTACAATCACATGTAGCGAGGTAAATAAAGCATCTAACATTTAAAGAGCACGTTTCTGTGGACACAGGGAGCATGGGGAGGCTAGAGCGGCACTGCTCGGCAAACACAACGCTTGAGATTCAATATCCTCTGTTGCCAGCTTTATGAGGCTCTATTCATGCTAGTGTTTTTTTTAGTATAATTGGTGAGAAACATTACCCTAATTCGGTTTAAGTCATAATTATTCATTAAGGCTTCAGTGCCTTTACCCAGAGATTAAGCCTTCTTTCCAGTTATATCCTGTTACATTTGTCATTTCATAAAGATGTTAGATTACAGGTTTTTTGTTGGTATTGCACAAGTTGTCTTTGCAAAACCTTACTTGGATGTAATTGTTTAGTCAAATAATTAGATTAAAATGTAATAATCATTTCACTTTTACAGTCAGTTTATACACATGTTGAGCATGTATGAACCATGACTGAGGTACATACTAGTTTATGTTTTAGAGAAAGGTGTTAGTGTTACATGATCCTTCAGAAATCATTCTAATATGCTGATACTGAAGAATAATTTATTTTCAATGTTGCTTAATATTTTTGTGTAAAATGTATTATACAACCATTTAAAAGTTAAGGCTAAGATAAAAAAAAATGGATAAACTAATAATTGTATTTAGCAAAAATGCATTAAATTGTCAAAAGTGAACATAAACCATTTGTTACAAAAGATTTCTATTTCAAAGTACTATTTCAAATGCTGTTTTATTTTATTATTTTTACTTTCTATAAATTAAAAAGTAATTGAAAACTATATTCTTATAGTATTTTCACAAAAATATTAAGCATCAGAAACTATTTTTAGCATTGATAATAATAACCATTATTAACAATTGAGCACCAACAGAGCTTGACATTAACACCCACCAACCTGCAAAATGTAGGTGGATTTCAGCAGTGGCGTGTAACAAAATCACTCCTACTATCTACTTTGGCAGGTTGAATTTTATATATAACATATAAACTATATTGCCAAAAGTATTGGGAGTCCCCTCTAAATCATTGAATTTAGCTTTTCCAATCACTTCCATGGCTACAGGTGTATAGAATCAAGCACTTAGGCATGCAGACGCTTCTACAAACATTTGTGAAAGAATAGGTTGCTCTCAGGAGCTCAGTGAATTCAAGTGTGTTACTGTGAAAGGTTGCCACCTGTGCAATAAGTCCATTTGTGAAATGTATTCACTACTAAATATTCCACAGTCAACTGTTAGTGGTATTATAACTAAGTGGAAGCAATTGGGTACAACAGTAACTCAGCCACGAAGTGGTAGGCCATGTAATTTGGCTACTGACTGCATTGTGCCAAGTGTAAATTTTGGTTGAGGGGGGATTATGATGCAACATTTTGGACAATTTCATGCTCCCAACTTTGTGGGAACAGTTTGGGGATGGCCCCTTCCTGTTCCAATATGACTGCGCACCAGTGCACAAAGCAAGGTCCATACATGGATGAGCGAGTTTGGTGTGGAGGAACTTGACTGGCCTGCACAGGGTTCTGACCTCAACCTGATAGATCACATTTGGGAGGATTTAAAGCAGAGACTGTCCACCTTCTTGTCCAACATCAGTGCCTGACCTCACAAATGCGCTTCTAGAAGAATGATAAAAAAATCCCATAAACACACTTCTAAACCTTGTGGAAAGCCTTCCTAGAAAATTAAAGCTGTATAGATAAAGTGTATAGCAGAATAGATATAGGACGCTCTCTCTCATCTCTCCGACAGCAAGTGAAGCACAAACCTGCCTCCCCTACTTTCATTTGCACCAGATGAATATTGTTGGTGGCTTCAATTTCAGCATGGGATTTTACTTATTCCTGCAGATTTTGTGCTCTCATTCAAAGTGCGCGCACCTAAAGTTGCCTCTCAGCTCTATATTGAGTTCTTTTCGCCTGCTTATTGCGCTTCAACAGTCAAATACTCATCAAATAATGTGAAAATGCTGGTTTGGCAAGTATTCACATAAACAAAGTTAGTTATTTTCCTGTTACCATTGTGAAGCTGCTTTGAAACAATCTGCATTGAAAAAAGCGCTATATAAATAAAGGAGTTATGTTTGGCCAGTTGAAAATGCTGCATTGTTACTAACTTGAAACACAGTGGCTGGTGAGCAGAAACGTTAATGTCAAGCCCTGACACCAATAATAGATAACTGAGCAGCAAGTCTGCAATAGAATGATTTTTGATGTATCATGGGAAACTGAAGACTCGAGTAATGATACAAAAAAAAAATCACAATATTATTCTTTTTACTTAGCCTGACGTGGTCATACTCAATTCTAGTCAGAATATGAGTCTGAAACCGCTCCATTGGGCTGTGATTATGAGGCGTGTTTCATCCGAACCAGGAAAGACATCAATTGGATAGACCAACAACCAATCAGAGCAACGAAGCAACGCATTGTCAAATGTCAACAGAGCTCAACTGCACTGTGTTGCCAAGTACGCGTTTTCTCTGCGGGTTATTTTCTATGTCCGACTATTGAAGCGACTATTATGTGAGACCCATGAGTGCGAATTTTAGCAGGCAACCTTGCCAAAATAACACACATTTTACCCCCCAAACGCCATTTTTTCCCTGGAGAACCCCCCGAGAAGCTATTGTTTAGGGCTAGTAGTTGGCGGGTTTTGTTGTAAAAAGTTGGCAACCCTGTCTGCACGTTCGCTGGAATACACGATCTTTGCCTGTGTTGTAAAAAAATAAAATAATTTAATGATACACAGAGTACTTACCCAACAAGAAATTGTGAAGGTGAATGCATATACAAACAAGCTCTCTGTTTAAGATTCGATCAAATATAATCCAAGCTCCTTTGATGACGTGAATGATTACGTTACTGTTGATCGTCTGTCCGTCATCGTCTAAAGCCCGCCCTGATTGGTCCGAACAGTTTCTGTTCGGGGATAATTACTCCTCTATGGAGCAAGGCCAGACCGAACTGCCCGACCTAAAAAAATTGTGGGCGGGGCTAAGTTCGGCTGGCATCCAGGCTACTTTTTACTGTAATTTTCATCAAATATCCAACATGTAAAATTCTTGCTCAACTAATAGTAACTTTTGGTGAGACTACCTGTAACAAGTTTCTGAACAATAGCAGACTGGTGCCAGGGAAGGTTTGGTAAACCTGATTAAAAGCAGTACTTTAATTTTGCCATGCAATTTGATGTGATCGTCTTTAATATTATTGAACAAAATATCAGGCAGTATTCTTGTTTTTTTTCCCCTCTTCCTCAGCACAACGCTCCTATCCCACAGGGTGGACGTGGAGCCATACAGTACGTAACACAGTATCAGCATTCTAGCGGACAGAGGCGCATCAGAGTGACCACAATTGCAAGGAAGTAAGTCATTTGCCCCCTACATTAAGGGAAGTGTATGTAAGATTGTGGCCAAAACTGGTACTGCAATCATTTTTAAATGACTGCAGAGCGGTGTATCCCCTCTCCCCCTCCCCCTGACTCGAGGTTGCCAGATATGCTGCAGGATCCAGCAGGAACGTTTGTAGCTGCCGCTGTGGTACCTAGAGCAGATCTGGCAATCCGGATGCAGAAACACTACTGACTTTGTGATTGGTCGATAGGTGGAGGGTGGAGTTTTAGGCCAAAACATAACATGTCAACATCAACATCAGTTGAGGGCTGCAAAAACAACTTTTAAATGACAATATCCTGGCCGGACTACTGTTGTCAGTGATATAAGTATTTGAAATTAACTTGATTTCTTAATGTCCTTTGACATATCAGTGCCATTTTATGATTCATTAAAAAACGTTTCTTACATAGTTTTTTTTAATCATCAATGATTGCTACATGCATTACCATTTCAAAGTTACGGGTTAGTAACTTTTTTTTTTTTTAAAGAAGGGAATTTTTTTAAGGACTTTTTTTCAGCAAAGATGCATTAAATTGTTAAAGTGAAAGTAAAGATGTTAATAATATTAAAGATTATTTCTATTTCAAATAAATGCTGTTCTTTTGAGCTTTCTATTCATTAAAGTTGGGGGAAAAAATCAGTTTTCTCAACAACTTAAACAACTAAAAATAATATTAAAAAGTTTCAATTATAATTAATTTCAAAATATTAGTTTTTACAGTGTTATTGTCAAAATAATGCAGCCTTGGTCTGCATAAGATATTTTTTTTAGATCTTACTGATCCCAACATATTTAAAAATATGGTAAGGCTTTTAACCCAAAATGTCACTGTTTTTCTTTTGTGGGACACAAGAACCGATACAGTCCCCAAAGTGACGTCTTTGTTCTCAACCCATAATACTATATACACAAGGAACTAGGGCTTTGAAAACAACATGATCGTAGATTTCCTCCCAGTTTGACATCATCTCTGTCATGGAAACTTGTACATGGTTGTTGAGGATAACATGGATAATGTGCAATCCTCAACAACTATGTCCAGTTTCCATGACAATGTGAAAATGAAATCAAAAGATTCCACTTTTAGAACATTGCGTTTGTTTGTCAGAATCAGTGCGCCTCGAAAGTGTACATTCAGTCTTCGACAAAGACTAATGCGCTGCTTGTAGCTTTCAAACGTACTAAAAATGCTTTAAGTGCCTGAAAGATTTCAGAGCTCTTTCGCTTTTCTTCTGCTTTTTGAATTTCCAGACATTGAGGATGAATAGGTGTGAGTCAGACTGATGATGCAGAAGCTTGTGTTAGAAGGTCACTGTGCTATAACATGTTCTCCTCATCCTCCTCTTCAGCTGGGCTGATGCTCAGACTCAGATCCAGAGCATTGCTGCATCTTTTGACCAGGAGGCCGCTGCCATCCTAATGGCCCGCCTGGCCGTCTACAGAGCTGAGACAGAGGAGGGCCCAGATGTTCTGCGCTGGCTGGACCGACAACTCATCCGCTTGGTAAGTCTTTCAGCCTTTCTTCTTTCAGCTGGGATTAGCAACATGTAATTTGGGTATAATCAGTTATTTATTATTATGGATGCACAATCATTTCTCTAATTGTTTTTTTTAATTTGTAGTGCCAGAAATTTGGAGATTATCATAAAGACGATCCCAACTCATTCCGTTTCTCCGAGACATTTTCGCTGTATCCTCAGGTATTTACCTTCTGTCTAGCTCTCTAAGGCAGCCTTGAATCTCACTTAACAGCAGAGCAAAAATGAGATCTTTACATTGTCTTTGGCAGTTTATGTTCCATCTGAGGAGGTCTCCATTTCTGCAAGTGTTCAACAACAGTCCTGATGAAAGCACCTATTACAGACACCAGTTTATGAGGCAGGATCTGACCCAGTCTCTGATAATGATACAGCCCATCCTGTATGCATACTCATTCAATGGGCCACCAGAGGTAAAAATGCTGAATTTCTCCCATTGAACATGTAAAATTTGCATGATTCAGGTGACCAATGAGGGACTTCATAGGTGTTAAATACCATGTTCCCTGAGGGGAACTTCAACTTGCACATGTGAAACCCTTTTAATTTTGGCCAAATTGGTAGAAATCAATGTGTATATAAGCAATATAATTATTTTTAGCTATTTTTAGCTGTATTTAACATATAGCGTAGACTATATACCTTAATGCATAAATGTACTGCTCATATACTGTTAAGTCCTAATAAAATTACGATTTTGATAGATATACACTACTGTTCAAAAGTTTGAGGTTGGTCAAATGTGTTAATGTTTATAAAATAAGTTTATGTAATGTTCACCAAAGCTTCATTTATTGGATCAAAAATACAGTAGAAACCGTAATATTGTGAAATATTATTACAACTTAAAATACATGTTTTCTATTTTGAATATATTTTAAAATGTAATCTATTCCTGTGATGCAAAGTTGCATTTTCAGCATAATTTCTCCAGTCTTCAGTGTCACATGATCCTTTAGAAATCATTCTAATAATCTGATTTGCTGCTCACAAAACATAACTGGTCACACTTTAGGGTCCAGTTCTCATTATTGAATATTAACTACAACTTTTGCCTTAAATAAACTAATTACTGCTTACTAATAGTTAGTAAGGTATTTGTTAAGTTTAGTTAAGTAGGATTAAGGGACATAGAATATGGTCACGCAGAATAAGGCATTAATATGTGCTTTATAAGTCCTAATAAACAGCCAATATCCTAGTAATATGCATGCTAATAAGCAAATAGTTAACAATAAAAAATGGACCCTAAACAAACGTGTTACCACATTCCATATTATTATAAATGTTAAAAACGATGAATAGATGGTTCAAGAGACCAGAATTCTACCATTATAAATGTTAATCTTTTTTTTATTTTTTTATTCTTACTGACTATGGTAGTGTATAGAAAGTGAAACTCGCTTAATTTTGTAAAAGTGTTAAACATCAGTATTAATTCAATGGGCTTAATAAGAAAAATCACGTGTCATAACTCACGTTGATAATGAAGTGCAGTGTCATGATTACTGTGCACTTGATGTCCCCTGGCACAAAAGATTAAAATGTGTTCTGTTTAATTGGTGTGCTGAGATCTTTTGTTCTCATTTTGTTTAAGCTCGTATTATTGTCTTTAAATATTTTTCCAAATGCATGGTACCATTTGTACCCAGGGCCAAGTCCTGCACTGGTCCTGTTTGGTAAAGCTGCACCCGCACCCAACCTGTTATCCGACAGCAGCGCTAATTTAATTCCATAACCAACCAGACCCATTTGACTTAAATACAGCAACCCAAACTGCACCCACATTAAATATGCTATATCAAGTAGACAAAAATAATTAGTTTTCTCATGTAATGCAATCAATCAAATCAACATTAGGCTTCTGAGTTGGTGCATTTAAGAAAAAGACACACAGGCACAGCCCAACGTGGTGGTAATTAACAGGAAAAAAAAGCTTATTTTGACATATTTCAAACAAATATGCATAAATCACAACATATAGAGGTCTCCATAAATTAAAAGAATGCAGCCAAATATGGGTCTTTACTATCATATAACATCAGGGATATTTTAATGCATTCATTCAGCATTTAAATGCCTTTCCTGACCTGCAACGCAAATGACAATGTAAATATTATTCCACCGTTAACATAAAAAATAGCGGTTCACCCGGCTGACCTTGGAGCCTGAAGGTTGCATCCATTTTAACAGCATTATTGTGAGAGAGAGTGAAAGGGAGTAAGCATGCAAACAGGCAAATGTTGTATAAACTCTACATAATGATCTGATGGCCTATAGTGCTTGTTCTTTAGTAGTACTGACTGAGTTAAACAACATCAGGGCGATGATACAATGAGCAACTTAAACTGACGCGTGTGTATTCTAATCTGCTTTTAATGGGGGGCTTTATGTCACTTACTCTTTTTCCCCTGACACGGGGAACAGAAGGGGGGAAGTTTCAGGAAAGATCATGAAAGCATCTAATTAACAGTGACAGACCAGTAACAGGCTTTGTTTTTTTCTGTTGTTGTAGCCCGTGTTGTTGGACAGCAGCAGTATCTTGCCTGACCGCATCCTCCTCATGGACACCTTCTTCCAAATTCTGATTTACCACGGAGAGGTAATGTGTAAAATTGGATAAACTTGATTTTGATGGTCCACTTTAGACTATCTACTAACTATAAGTAACTTTACAACTACATGTTAACTAACTGTCACTAGAGCAGGGGTCTCCAACACGTCGCTCGCGAGCCACCAGTAGCTCGTGGCCTGATTGGAGGTAGCTCGCCAAGACGTAGGCTACTTTGCATCTAATCAGAGTGAGCTAATTTAGACTGACTTCGAATTTTTTCATTTATGAACAAATGTCAATGTAAACATGCAAATATAGGGTTTTCACAAGTACAGGTAGGCTACTTTAGTACGATGTTGGTAGTGAAATAAAAAAAATGACAATACCAGGATTTCTGTATTACCGGTTGTACCAAGTCCCGAGTATATTCTGTACACGCAGCTTTCGTGGTAATCCAAGCGCAGGGCTCCAAAATGTAGCCGAATATATACTAGTGTCTGTGAATATTAAACTGCAAATTACTATTTAAATATTTCTCCTGCAAATTCTGGATAACAGGCGCAGATGCGAGAGCGCGGCAGCGCGTGCCAGCGTGTGCACACACACACACACACACACACACACACACACACACTCACGTGTCTCTGCACACAACATACAATGATTACTTTTTAAACAGCATACGGCCTTTAAATGTTTAAATGTATGATTTACTTATAATAATTATCATCATAAATAATAAACGTTTTAAATTTAATTGATTTTTTTTTTTAAATTGTAAAAAAAAAAAACGGGAAAAAAAACCCATTTTGCTGTGGTACCAACATTGGTAGCCTACTGACTACCGTAAAATGTTTATGGTATTGGTACCGACTACTGGAACTTCTACTACACTCTTTCAGGTGTAAAACAGTTTGGATTGTTGTTAATATGAGAATTATGATGCATTATTTAAGAGTTTTAAGTATTGTAAAACATGAGTAGCTCTTGGCGACTTTCATTTTTAAAAAGTAGCTCTCAAATGAAAAAAGGTTGGAGACCCCTGCACTAGAGTATTTATTAGGGGTGTCAACAATAATCGATTCGGCGATGCATCGCGATGCGGGGCATGAACGATTCAGCATTGATGCGGCAAAGTGCCATAATCGATTATGTCACTGTTTATTTTCTGGCGGACGATAAAGTTGTGAAGTTTCAAATATTTCCGGTTCCGAGAGAATAACAACAACAACAAGGAAGATGGCTGAGGTGGAGGGAGATGACCGCGATAGACGGGTTATTAAAAACGCGCTAACGACCCGAGGTGTGTAGGATTGTACGTATATATTTTTTGCACAATAATAAATTAATCTATAATGACGAAATACGGCGCAATTCACATTTATTCCACAAGGTGGCAATGTCTGATACCCAATGATGAAGTGACGTTTCACTCATAGTTACCTCTGACAGAAAACGAAACAATAATTATAATCTGCAAAACTTGAAATGGCTCAGTGATTTACTTCAGAGAGCAAGTACTAAACACAATCATATGTTAGTGTCACTGTCTCTTGATGATGGATGTGGTCAAGAAGCTGTCAGTGATCAAAATATTGATTTTGAAGACATTGAAAATGAGTTTGGAGAATATGCTGGAGATCGCGAATATGAGGCAGATGCTGAATATAAACGAGCTCTGACGAGGACAGATGATGATGGTATTAAACATCTGCTCAAACTGAATCCTTCCAAGCTCACAAAGGTAACAAAATAGGTTTTATTTTATTCTTCTGTAGCTGTTACTCTAAAATCAGGAGTTTTATATATTATCACAACAGGTAGAGGTCTATCCATGTTAAATATAGATCTGGGTCGCTAACGACCTGAATATGTAAGAATGTTTGGTGAAACAGTCATGCATTTAAGGGTTAATTGCATTTTATTTAATTTTATTTAATTACATTTTATTTTATTTAATAACTTTTATGTCAAAGATACAGGAGACACATAGCAGCCAATACAATCTGTTGTTTAATATCTGCTTGTATTGCCTCATGACTGATGAAAAATTTGCTTTGTGTGCAGTAGAATTTTGATGCATCACAATGCATCGTAGAATCGAATTCAATCGAATCGTTACCTGGTGAATCGTAATCGAATCGTGAAGGCAGTGCCAATGCACACCCCTAGTATTTATAGACTGTTAGGTTAACTGCAAAGTTACTTATCGTAAGTTAAAAGTCTGTTAGGGAGCATCAAAATAAAGTGTTAACAGATATTAAGCAGGTTGTCTACTAAAACTAATAACTGCAAGTTCACATGTAGTTTCAAAGTTACTTCTAGTTTGTAGAATGTCGATATAAGTTGTAACCGTAAAAATCACAGCGCACATTCTGCCTTCTGATTGCATATATTTTCCCCTGCGGCTGGGTTAGACGTTGGTTTAACGCCAAGTCTTTTTCATGTTTTCAATAATTAAGAATGCAGTCTGTTTTCTTGGTCTGCGCACATGAAATCAGTGCCAGTTTTTCACTGAAACCATTTTAAACTTGGCTGCATTTCAGCAGACATTTTCTGATGAAACGCTTGTAGGTGTCTTGCTGAAGTATATGCTAATGAAGTGAAATTTAAAAAACAAATGAGTGAGATGTTCCCATAGTCACAGCAAAAAAACTTAATCAAACATTTATTAGCAATAGTAAATATGTTTTCAGATTTATCATATTATAGTATGACTTCTGACAGGTATGTTATCCCTTGTGTAGACGGTGTCTCAGTGGCGTAAAGCCGGGTACCAGGACATGCCCGAGTATGAGAACTTCCGCCACCTGCTGCAGGCTCCCGTTGATGACGCCCAAGAGCTTCTACACACTCGTTTCCCCATGCCACGCTACATCGACACAGAGCATGGCGGCAGTCAGGTACAGACAGATGTGATGACAATTTCTTTGTGAATGCCTTCCTGAATATTTATGAGGCATTCATACTAAACTAAATAGGCCACACCGATTTACTTTCAGATTATTCACCTTATTCCTACGTCCCATGACGCTTTGCATGATTTATGGGTTAACCTTGCGCTGTAAACAATCAGTGAAAGGCTCGCTCCATGAAGGCAATAATATTCTTTTTTTTATACTGGGTGTAATGAGATGGCATTATTATTCTCACCTTTCAACCATAGAACATTAAAGGGTTAGTTCACCCAAAAATGAGAGAGGGAGAGAAAATTACATATAAAATAGATTTTTTTATTTCTAAAATAGAAATAGAATACAAAATATGCAGGGCTGGTGGTACTCCAGGACAGGTTTGAGAACAACTGGCATAGATGATTACGTTACTGTTTATTATCTGTCCGTCATCGTCTAAAGCCCGCCCCGACAATTTCATTGGTCCGAACAGTTTCTGTTCGGGCATAATGACTACTCTATGGATCGATCCAGACGGAACGGCCCAAGCTCAAATGTTGTGGGCTGGCATCCAGGCTATATATCAGTATCATATAAATGTGAATATTTGTGTGCTAAATTATTAATGTAACTTCACATTAAATAATATGAATCTCCTTTAGCATACAGTATTTTAAGTGACGATAATAGGGGTGCTACTGCTAACGTTTGCTACCAGTTCACTAATTTAGGCCATCCTTAAAAATATTCTTGTTTGCCGTAACCCGACCGACCCTGTCAATTTAGGGCCGACTCAATTTTTTATTTTTTTTCCCTTTTAGTCCGACCGACTTGCCGGTTGTAAATTGGCTTTAAGACCGACCAATTTCTTTTTTTTACTTTTCAAACAACTAATACAACAGTAATAAAATAATATGAATTATATTTTAGTAAGTATTATAAATGTATAAATTGCCTGGGCCATACAAACGAAGGCTACGTTCTTTCGTTTATAGAAAAACCCGTGACGTCATCTATGTTTACACTATGGTTAACGGATGTCACACTATGGCCAGCACGTGCGTTCGGCTCGGCTCATACTCTCATTCACTGTAACGTTTTAAAGCCCTGTCGGAGATTTCGCCGCATTGTGTGATAGGAGTCAGGAGGACCATGGACACGTTACACACACCAGGCAAGTGCACTGCAGAGGGGCTTTGAGCCCCTGTCCTTTTTGAAAATGAATCAAAAGTGCCCCCTCAACATTTATCATTACTATATTGTGGCGAATAAAATAGATTTTGAATTATAATTAATATAACAACGTGTACAAAACAGTAACAAATGGTGGAAAAGCCGTTTATCTTGTCTCTGTCAGTCTGAAATGTCGTTGTCATAACGCGTTGCTATGGGTCGCGTGTGTTCTGCTCGACCCCAGCGCGTGGTGGGAGCGGCGGGACTGGTTGTAACTTGAAAAATAATGCTTTATGTATGGTTCTGTCGATGGATACACGTACACTACAACAGCGATAATAAAAGAAAACGTGGGCAAAACGGTCTATCTTTGTAAACTGTGTTCAATGCATGCGAGTGCTGCCGTATGACCAGTCATTTTCGCCATCATCACTCAGTATATTCGCCAGAAGACACGAATGAGAACTCTGCAGTGAGAGAAGATCTGTCTCTGTGCGCAGCGCGCGCACGTCTCACAGCGCGCAAATATTGAGTTCTTTCAAGTCTTGCGTTTGAACGGATAAACTCACACAAAAAGTATGTCAACATGTCGATCTTGATGAGTATCCATCAGACAGTCTGTATATGCCTTAAGAGAACTTTATACAGTTGAGAAAGACGATGCATATCTCTGTATTAGGTCTTAAAGGGGCAGTAGCCTTTACTGCTCTCTGTCAAACAAAAGATAAGGACTCACTCACTGCTCTTGATTAAATAGCTGGTTATAGACTTAATTAATTGAATTCATAAAAACAACTTTTTGCTTTTTAATATTCAAATGCACTAGTCTGTATCACCAGATGCGTTGGTCTGGCAAGAAGTGGAAGCCACTTCAGAGACAGACACAGATAGTTGTGTGTTCACAATCGAGCGTAAAACGACCCCTTTTTACACAATCGAGCGTAAAAATAAGAAACATATCACGGGAAAATACTAAAACGGGAAGACAGCGGGAAAAGAGCTAAAATACGTGAGAAACCTGGAAAAAAAGGGAGGGTTGACAGCTTTGAGTCAATGACAGCTAGCTGGTGGTTGGACACTTTTCTTTAAGAATGCACCGGAAATTTATGCAATAAACATGTTTTTGACAAATATTTCAATTTGTTTGTGGTCTATATAGCCTGCAATTAGCCTACACGCCCGAAGGCACAGCTTGAAGACCCAGTCAGTGATGTCACGATATGCCAATTTGTTTAAATTCATACCTACGTAATCACCATCACCAAAAATGTACTTTTTTTTTTTGTATTAAAATTTGAAAAAAAAAATATAGACCTACCTACCGACCCTTTTTTTAAAAATTTTTACTGTTACTGCAAACCAAAATATTTTTAAGGATGGCCTTAACAAAGAAAATAGTACAGTATTTACAAATGCAACTGACCTACACTTGAAGCCCTAAACAAGTCAGTAAGTTGGGCGTTTTGCTGCTTTTTGGGAGCGCTTTCTTTTACTTTTTTTTTGCCCTTTTCCTCTCCGCCTGACCTGCTGCTTTCTCCATCATCGGGTGCTGCCCGCTTTTGGCTGAGGCAGAAAGTCGGTCAAGACTAACAGATTCATGACTTATTTTTATTATTACTAGTTTTATTGAATGCCAAATTTGAAAATTAGCACTTTAGTGAAGGCAATAATATAAAATAAGAATTATAATTAAAAAAAAACCTGGCCATGGCAGCAGGCCAAATTAGTTGCCATGCCACCGGGATTTCTCCCGGTGCTCCCGATGGCCAGTCGCGGCCTGGTTCCGTCAACTGGCCCGAGTGTCTTTCACGTTGGCCCCGGGCCATCAGGCAGTTCTTACTTTTGAGCCCTGTACATGCCAACTTCTTCTACTAAACCGAACCCAAACCTAACAATCTACTCAAACTCCAAGGAGAGTTAGTTCACATGAAGTTGCAAAGTTACTAATAGTTAGTAGAATGCCCCAAATGAACCATTGAAATAGTGTAAGCAGCGGTTTTACTTATCTTGTCACAATGCATTTTCATTTTCCCATTCAATGATTTATATTTTAGTCAGCACAATGTGTCTGCCTACTTTTTGACATAATGATCCCTTAAATTACTGTCTAGGTGGGAACTTCTTAGAAGCTCACTAAGTTTTGAAACAGAACCATCTCAGTTGTGTTAAAAAAAATCACAGTACCATGGTAAAATCATTGTTTAAAAAAAAAGAAAAGAATGGTAGCAACATTTATAATATTAAAGATGGCAATTTTTAATAAAAAGTTAAATTGATTAATTTTAATAAGAAAACCCAAACAAACAAGCAATCATTCTGCCAAGTAATATAGTTCATTAGCCTGATGGAGGTTTATGGTTGCCAAGCAGCACAACAAATCAAAGATCATTCTGTGTTGCAGCCAACATTTAAGTGCACTTGGCTCTTAAATATAGAATTTAGCTGTTTGGTGTGTGCGTGTGTGGTCCTGGTAAACCCTATGTTATGGGGACAAAATGTCTCCGCAAATCCTTGTCCTTCTGGGGACATTTTTTGGTCAGCTAATAAATCAAAAAGGTTTTTTTTGTTGTTGTTTTCATTGTTGAAAATGTAAAAATGCAGAAGTTTTCAGTCATGGGTAGGGTTAGGAGATCATTATGTATAGGAAATGTCCCCATAAAACATGGAAACCCAACGTGTGCTGGCCTACCGGCTATTTTACAACCCATTTTTGCAGCCAGACCCATCTATTCTTTTAAATAATAGATTTGGTTTGAAAGAGCCATGTTGTTAAATGGCAAACGACAGTTGTTTGAATCAGTCATTTTGGATTAGTCAGTGCAAATATTTAATAATTGCTTTCACAAAACCACCTCCATTTTATCAAGCCTTGATTAATGGCGGCTCAAATGGAAGGTGCTACTTAAAAAAAAAAAAAAAAACAGTTGTTCTGACAGCTCTTCGGTCAATTTCTACGCTTGAGAAACTCGCCCTAGAGGATTTTTAAATGCTGCTTGTGAAAAAATGACTGTAATGGGTCATTGAGACTTGGCAACTGTTCTGCATATTAATGCACTGTTTTTAAGGTCTGAAATTATACCATGATTTATTTATTTTTCTCCCCCTCCAGGCTCGTTTCCTCCTTTCCAAAGTGAATCCTTCTCAGACTCATAACAATATGTATGCATGGGGTCAGGTGAGTGCTGTATATCTCACCAACACAAGCACATTTCCTTTGTGAGGAATATTGATTAGTCTACTGTAACAAGCTTTTGTTATACAACTATTAGAAACATGTCTCGGCATTTTCTGCTATTCGCCGCCACTGATTGAATCACACTTCCTGTGTTTGTGTAGGAGTCTGGCGCACCCATTCTGACAGACGACGTGAGTCTTCAGGTGTTTATGGATCATCTGAAAAAGCTTGCAGTATCCAGCGCTGCCTAACAGCCTTCCATTGTCAATCTTTTTCTCAGTAACACAGCCAGCAGGATCACATTGGCACTGCCCTCAGTTTTTCCTATTTATGTCATGCATATATGGAACCCAGACCTTTGAAAAAAAGAGATTAAGTCAGTCGGAAGTGCAGTGTCATTCTTTAATGTTTAATTATGACAAAAAACTATGGCAACCACCGCATCCTCATAACACTACATGTTGAGTATACATCAGGACAAGATATTTGTTACTGTTTTAATCAGAATGAATTTATTTAGCTACGTGAGTGAAGTGGCTACATAGTTTAAGAAATGACAATTTAGTCATTATTTACTCCTTCTCATGCCATTCCAAACCCACAGGCTGTTTTTTTTTTTCCTTGGAGACCAACTGAAATTTGTAATCGTTATAGACAAAACAATGATTTCAAAGGCTTTTGAAGCCGTATGATAACTTTCTAGTTGTCCTGGCATTGTATTTGCCTCCAAAATTCAAAAATAGCATGTTTCTTACTAAACAAAAAAACAAAAACAAAAACAATGCCGTTTTCAGTTAAAGAGTTAGTTCACCTAAAAATGAAAATGCTCTCATTAATTACTTACTCTAATGTCTTTCGACACCCGTAAGACCTCCCGTTCATCTTCAGACAGAGATGAAGATATTTTTGTTGAAATTCGATGGCTCAGAAAGGCCTCTATTAACACCAATGTCATTTCCTCTCTCAAGACCCATAAAAGGCACTAAAGACGTCGTTACAAAGCTCATCTCACTACAGTGGTTCAACAATAATTTTATGAAGCAACAAGAATAGTTTTTGTGCGAGGAAAAAAAAATGAAATAAAGACATATGTAGACATATGACATCACACATATAGTGATGGGCTGATTTCAAAACAAAGCTTCAAACTGTTATGAATCAGCATATAGATTCATGATTCAAACTGCTGAAATCATGTGACTTTGGCAATCCGAATCATTATTCGATACTCTGATTCATAATGCTCCAAGGCTTCAGAAAGCAGTATTTTGAAATGGGCCATCACTATATAAATCGTTATTTAATTGTTTTTGCGCACAAAAACTATTCTCGTCACTTCATAAAATTATTGTAGAACCACTGTAGTGAGATGGGTTTTGTAACGACGTCTTTAGTGCCTTTTATGGGTCTTGAGAGAGGAAATGACATTGGTTTCAATGAAGGCTTTTCTGAGCCATCGGATTTCAACAAAAATATCTTCATTTGTGTTCCAAAGATTAACAAAGGTCTTACGGGTGTCAGACGACATGAGGGTAAGTAATTAATGACAGAATTTTCATTTTTGGGTGAACTAACCCTTTAAAAGCTTTTATGCACCATTTTTGTATGTGGACATGAAGTATCTGGATAATGAGTTCGGTCTGTTCCTCGCACAAAGCTATCGTACTGCTTCAGAAAACCTGAAATGAGTCACATTGATTATTTTCATTGTGCTTTTTTCTAGTGGCAAAACCCACAATGGCACGTTACCACTGTGTTTTATGGAAAAAATAACAGCAAGGTTTGGAAAAACACGAGTGCGAGTAAATAATGATAGAACATTCATTTTTTTGACTGAACTGTTGCTTCAGCTCTGATGTTTACATGTATGAAGCTCTGTGATGAGACCTTATGTTGAACGGAGGGAGGGAACTAGCTGGTTTTAGCATACCTGCAGCAGATACTTTTGTTTTCCTAGTCAAGGAAGGTGAAAGCAGTGCCAATGTAGCCAATTAAGCATGAGAGCTTGAACGCCGCCTCTAGCCAACAGCGCAGAACAATGCATTATTTTTAGAACCTGTGCGCGTCTCTCGTCTCGTGGCTGTCGATGGTTTGTTTTTCAGCGCAAGGTTGAGTGGCTCTTTCCAAACACAGACTTGCGGAATATGTAAGCTGCCTTTCTGTCTGTCGCTCTGATATTTATGAGCTGTTTCTAGCAGTATTGTATGTTTTGTTTCTAATAAAACTGGCTTCATGATCCCACCTGGTCTGCAGTGTTCAGATTTTGAATTTTGGAAACCGAAAACTTTTCTTTCAAGTCAGCATCCTGCGAGTCTCATAGGACAGGGAGGCCTATGTGTGCGTCTTTAAAGAATTGTTGTAAACACTTTATTTTTATATTTAATATATATTTAATATACATATGTATTGATATATTTAATTTTCTCACCCTCATGTCATGACTTGTTTTCTTCTGTGGAACCCAGAGGTTTTGTATAATCTCTGAGTTTGTCTTTTCCATACAGGCTTTGATCAGCATGATGGGTGAAATATTCCTTTAATGGAGCGCAACTATTGCATATTCCACAAGAAAGAGTGTGGGTTGGTGTGCAAAATAATTAATTGCTTTACACCATCATGAAATTTGCTAGCACGGTCTACATCCAACACAAAGACTCCGAGATTTGCTTGACAGCGACATGACTTGCTCATTTACAGCTTTTGTGTGGTTGTTTTCACTGATGGCCACATGGGAGCAGCAATTAACTAAGAGCACCGGTTCAGCTGCGATTATTGGAGAAATCAAAAGTTCTTTTAGATGCTGTATGTAAATGATGAATCTCTCACGACAGTTGATCCAGATTTTTCAAATCCAAGTTTTATGGAAAGATAATTACCGATTCATGCCTTCAGTGTTCATTATTTCAGAACTCGCCATGTTATTCCCAGTTCATTTTTTTCATCATTAGTCTCCCTAAGCCATACTTTTATGGATCATCCTGTCAAATAGGCATGCCTACATTTTCATACTTATTAAATTAATGAATTAAACTGCATTAGGCCATGTAGCAACGTATAATGTAATAACTGCAAATAATGTAATTAGTGTTACATTATTATTATTGTAATAAAATGTTCATAATGTAATAATTTTTCAAAACGTATTAAAATCTTGAGCTCATTATGTAATACAACATTTTACATTATAAAATCACCAAAAACATATTTTCATTATTTTAATAGCTTTTAAAAAATATTTGTTTATTTTCACAGCATTTTGTCCGACAAAGCAGTCAAAAGAGTTAGTAGATTACTGTTGGTGGGCTTGAACTTAAAGAAACGGTGTATACTGATGTCTTTGTAGCAATATCAGTATATAATGTAATTTAGTAGCAATAAAAACAAAACAAATCATGGCTGGTGTCCTTTTTAAAAGATCTGCAGTGAAAAATGCAAGCAGGTTGCAGACAATCTGAGTAGAAACGCTAAGCATATTGCCACAGACTATACACTATATACTTAATCAGTAACTCAATCAATAACACTATCGCTTCATCACAGCACCTGTAGGGGGTGGGATATATTAGGCTGCAATACCTAGGTCAGCCGGAACTGGGAACATTTACCATAACACCTGTACACATCATAAGAACGTTCATACAACAAGTTCTCAGTCACCCCGAGGTAATGCTAAAAACACCCCATAAACACCCCAATGTATAGATACAATCAAACTAAAATCAGGCACAGAGAAAGAACTGATTTTTCATTACGCCCAACAGCCAATCCATCCATCCATCCATAAAGCTGAGCTTACGGGTTACTGCTATGTTCCTAGAGAGGGGGAAGATCGATGATATAAGTGTTTGTGACTTTCAAAACATAATGACTGCTACTGTTGATGGACACTGGAAGCGCCATTTCTTTGTTAAAATCTTGCCATGCTGCAAACATACAGTGTGTACATGGGGATGTGAGAGTTACCCAAGTGCTGTGGTGAATGTGTGTTCATGAACAAACATATTCGCTCAAGGTTGCAATTGTTCAATCGTTACCTGCTGATATGATTTTGGGAAAAGATTTGCCTATATTACTTGATTTACTGCATGGTTCAATGAACTCTAATGGTCATGCTAAATCAAACCTATCATGTCCAGTTTTAACACAGTCCAAAGATAATTCTGGGTTGAAGCCCTTACCAGACTTACACCATAGTCTGATTCAGGGTGGAAGATAGGGCCCCAGAAAGTTACCCAGACAGCGGCGTGCAGCCAAATATTTGGGTAATTCAGACCCAGAAGTTAATGCTGAGGGTTTGGAAATGAGTGATTCTGGAGAACAATGGGAACTTACAAAGAAAAGATCTGTCTTCGCAACCACTGTTTGTGTCTAATGTTGTGTTATGTGCAAACAGTGATGATGGTTATCACTATTTTAATTAATTTAATTAAAGCACTTTGAATTGCCATTGTGTATGAAATGTGCTATATAAAAAAACTTGCCTTGACTTCAAACATTTGGTGTTGCCTACATACTGTCACAATCTTGTTATGAACATAGCATGCTCTGTTCTATGGGCTGGGCATCTAGGTCACCACAAGACATACACATGTATAAGTGAGGAGGTGAAACCAGTGCTGATGGTCAGGAAGGTGGAGGTGGACGATGAAGACTGTGAGGCTCAAGTTTAGAGGCAGACATAACCACTCGATTTTACCGCTCTTCAAGATGATGAAAGGTCTGACCTACAGCATCTTCTATCCCACAGCATCTTCTATCCCAGTTTCCAAAACTGCTTCAGCAGAGTCCTGGACGGACGGATATAGCCCAACACACCATCCACTTAAATGACCCTATACGCCATCGAGACAGTGGCCGTATTACATCCCTGAGTACTAAAAAAACGAGACGATGATACAATTGGTTGTCATCGAACACTCAACAAGTGTGTGGAGCAGCCCATTGGTCAGCGTGCCCAAGAAAAACAATACTCTTTGCATCTACATACTTCCGTACTGTATTATGAAATCTCAAGCTTGTTTGGACAAATTAAGACATATGTCTCTACCAAAGGCACATCTTGAATGTTTTTAATCCCGCTGTCTAGTAACATCCTCCAGAGAGGTTGCAAATTATCTTATCTCCTGCCAGAAAGGCTCCATTAATTATTGAAAGATCTGCTGCATTTTGGTGCAAAATATGTACTTTAATTATGCATTAGAGTTGATGATAAAATCTCCATGGCTTACTGGAAGAAATTCAATGCTACAGATTTTGGGTCAATGTGTTTCACTTTTCCAATTCATTAGGCATGATAGATCCAGCTAATTAACCCACACAATGCTGGCCTCTCACAGATGGGTGGAAATTTACTCATTACACAAAATGAAGGTGATTGAAATTCTCAATATATCTCTCCCTATTGAGTTTCTAAATTACCGAACTCAAGGCACCCTCATTCAGCCATATTTGAAAGCAGACATCACGTCACATCAACCACAAGCAGGGGTTTCAAACCCCTGCCTACATAAATGATATAATCAGGTCTTTCAAGTAACTTTAAAAGAAGCTTGTATTTTGTCCTTGTAATCAGGACAACCGTGTCTTCTAAGCAGGTTGCTGTAGTAGAGTCTAGACTGAATAGACTGCGCACAAGATGATTAGCGCATCATTTATCTGACTCTATTAGTACAGTAATGACACAAAAGAGAATGAGACAGAGTATCTGACTGTGTACCAGAAATTACAGTTAAAAAACAACCTATATTTCATTAATGAAGTGTTAAAGTGCCCCTTTTATGGATTTTTGAAAATTACCTTTCATTTAATGTGTAACAGCTCTAAGTGAATAAAAACATCATGCAAAGTTTTAAAACTTAAAAAAAAATCTGTGTATTAACTTGCACAGATTAATTGTTCACCCTAAGACCTTTAATATGTGCTAACAAAGTAAATAGGGTCAAAATAGATTTTGATTTCATGAGGATGCTGCTTTAATGCTGATGGTAAGGAATGACAGTTGAAACATCTCATTATGTACCTCAAACTGAGAAGCATCACTAAGAAACCTAAGGTTCGGGTTGAATAATGTTTCATCATCTATTCGGACTTGCGCTGGGATTGATGTACAGTATTGTTCAAAATAATAGCAGTACAATGTGACTAACCAGAATAATCAAGGTTTTTCGTATATTTTTTTATTGCTATGTGGCAAACAAGTTACCAGTAGGTTCAGTAGATTCTCAGAAAACAAATGAGACCCAGCATTCATGATATGCACGCTCTTAAGGCTGTGCAATTGGGCAATTAGTTGAATTAGTTGAAAGGGGTGTGTTCAAAAAAATAGCAGTGTGGCATTCAATCACTGAGGTCATCAATTTTGTGAAGAAACAGGTGTGAATCAGGTGGCCCCTATTTAAGGATGAAGCCAACACTTGTTGAACATGCATTTGAAAGCTGAGGAAAATGGGTTGTTCAAGACATTGTTCAGAAGAACAGCGTACTTTGATTAAAAAGTTGATTAGAGAGGGGAAAACCTATAAAGAGGTGAAAAAAATGATAGGCTGTTCAGCTAAAATGATGCCTTAAAATGGAGAGCAAAACCAGAGAGACGTGGAAGAAAACGGAAGACAACCATCAAAATGGATAGAAGAATAACCAGAATGGCAAAGACTCAGCCAATGATCACCTCCAGGATGATCAAAGACAGTCTGGAGTTACCTGTAAGTACTGTGACAGTTAGAAGACGTCTGTGTGAAGCTAATCTATTTTCAAGAATCCCCCGCAAAGTCCCTCTGTTAAAAAAAAGGCATGTGCAGAAGAGGTTACAATTTGCCAAAGAACACATCAACTGGCCTAAAGAGAAATGGAGGAACATTTTGTGGACTGATGAGAGTAAAATTGTTCTTTTTGGGTCCAAGGGCCACAGGCAGTTTGTGAGACGACCCCCAAACTCTGAATTCAAGCCACAGAACACAGTGAAGACAGTGAAGCATGGAGGTGCAAGCATCATGATATGGGCATGTTTCTCCTACTATGGTGTTGGGCCTATTTATCGCATACCAGGGATCATGGATCAGTTTGCATATGTTAAAATACTTGAAGAGGTCATGTTGCCCTATGCTGAAGAGGACATGCCCTTGAAATGGTTGTTTCAACAAGACAATGACCCAAAACACACTAGTAAACGGGCAAAGTCTTGGTTCCAAACCAACAAAATTAATGTTATGGAGTGGCCAGCCCAATCTCCAGACCTTAATCCAATTGAGAACTTGTGGGGTGATATCAAAAATGCTGTTTCTGAAGCAAAACCAAGAAATGTGAATGAATTGTGGAATGTTGTTAAAGAATCATGGAGTGGAATAACAGCTGAGAGGTGCCACAAGTTGGTTGACTCCATGCCACACAGATGTCAAGCAGTTTTAAAAAACTGTGGTCATACAACTTGAGTTTGTACAGTCAAAGGTAGACACTGCTATTTTTTTGAACACACCCCTTTCAACTAATTGCCCAATTGAACAGCCTTAAGAGCGTGCATATCATGAATGCTGGGTCTTGTTTGTTTTCTGACAATCTACTGAACCTACTGGTAACTTGTTTGCCACGTAGCAATAAAAAATATACTAAAAACCTTGATTATTCTGGTTAGTCACATTGTACTGCTATTATTTTGAACAATACTGTATGTAAAATCAATGCCATTGTTACTGTCTTTAAGTGTATACAATCTATGAGCTTTAGGAAGCCTCCGGACAAACACGCTGTACGCGGTAGACCAATCACAACAGACTGGTCTAGACAGATACCAATCAGAGAAGAGTATAGCTCGCGGAAAGGAGGGATTTAGAAAGACTGATTCATCCATCCAATCTTTTGAGAATCATTGTAGTGATTTTTACAACTTTGTAGTGATGTGCGATGTATATTACCAGAAAATGAAACAATAGGTTACTGTCGTAACCCTGGTTCTCTGAAACATCGAGTGGAGAGATCCACCTATGGGAAGGGCATCCGTACCTGACCTCTGCAGAAGCATCCAATTGCACCAAGTCTGACAAGACAGGCAGGAGCATGCAGCCAATGCCCAGTAAGGCCCCACCCCTTACCTGCGGGCATATATGGGCTGCATATGCTACTGTACATCAGTAAGTATATTTGCTTCTCGTGCGGCAAGAGGGGCAAAGCTGGTGGATCTCTCCACTCGATGTTTCCGAGAACCGGGGTTACGGTTCATCTCGTTTCGAGATCCACCTATGGGAGAGACATGGACAGCTCCCCGATTGCCCAATACACTCACAGTGAGGTTCTGTTAGCCAGAAAAAGACGGTCACCCCGAGGGGCGGTGCGCGATGCGTCTCATAATCATGAACTCGCCACACCGACGTGACCACACCGACGTGAGGCTATGTGTGGCACACATAAAGAAGGCAGGGTTAGGAAGACCCCACCCCCAAGACCGAATGTGCTACTGAGGTTCTGGTGACATCCAGCCTGTAGTAACACACAAACGTATGGGGAAAAAACCCAACTGGCAGCAGAACATATATCCTGCAGTGATACTCCCCTGAACAGAGCCCAAGAGGCGGCCAAGCCCCTCGTGGAATAAGCTCTGATGTTCCCTGGGGGTAGCACTCCCTTTGATTCATATGCCAAGATTATAGTGTCCACAAGCCAATGTTAGAGGAGTTGTTTAGAGAGGGAATCCCCTTTGCGAGGAGGAGCCCATGAAACAAAGAGTTGGTCACTCTTCCGGAACGCGCTGGTCCTAGACACATACGTTTGTAGCGCACGGACGGGACACAGGGCATTTAGCCTCTGATCCTCCATGGAGGGTGAAAAGCGGATAGTTCCAACACCTCCGATGTGAACGCAGGGAAACATTTCGGCATTAGGTTGGATTAGGCCAGAGAGAAAATGATGCATGAGGAGTGGACTGAGAGTGCATGTAACTCACTGACACGTTTGGCTAATGCCAAGGCCAAGAGCAAGGCTGTTTTGAAGGACAGCAACTTAAGGGGAATATTCCCCAGAAGCTCAAAAAGGAATTGAGACAGAGCTTCCAGCACCATGGAGAGGTCCCATTCAGGGATCGTACTCCTAATGACTGGCAACGAGCAACGGCCGCCCTTCATAAATCTGCAGATTAGAGAATGCTGCCCAACCGTTGAGCCCTCAAAACCCACATGACAAGCAGAGATAGCTGACAGATAGACCTTAATAGTGGAAAAAGACCTGCCCTTATCCATAAGGTTTTGGAGGAAACACAAGATATCAGCGACTAAGCACTGACATGAAGTGAGACCCCGCCCATCACACCACTCATCGAACACCTGCCACTTACAGCCATACAAGGACCGTGTAGAAACGGCCCTGACATTCTGTATAGTAGCCACCACGTGCGGGGGAAGCCCTAACGCAATTAGGTTCGTCCTCACACAGGCCAAGCCCAGAGAGCTACCCTGTCCAGGTGTGGATGATAAATCTCCCCGTTCGCTTAAGACAATAGGTCTGTGCGGAGGGGGAGGCACCACGGCTGGGCAACAGAGGGATTATCTCTGCCAGCCACAGCGCTTTGAGCCACCTGGGTGCTATCAGGATGAGAGAAAAGCCCCCCTCTCTCGCCCTTGCCAGTCTGAGAATTATCAGGCACAGGGGAGGAAAGGCATACAGCAGCACTCTGGGCCACGGGTGGGCCAGTGCGTCCACCTCGAGGGGCGCGTCCAAGTCTTTTAGCAAGAAGAACATAAGACAATGGCTGTTGTCCGAGGCGAACAGATCTACGGACGCCCGTAGCCTCGTCCATATCATGTCTACTATCTGAGGGTGGAGGCGCCAATCTCCAAAGAGCCGGTTCTCCCTCGATAGAAGATCTGCGCCTCTGTTCAGAATTCCCGGAACATGAGTCGCGCGTAACGACAGGAAAACCCGCCCGCTCCATACCAAAAGCTTGTAAGCTAGGGCATGAAGATTCAACGAGCGCGCGCCGCCTTGGCGATTGATATAAGCCACTGCCGTGGTTTTGTCGCAGCATACGAGCACATGATGTCCCTGCAGACGAGGCAGAAAATGATTCAGAGCCTTCCAATTGGTTAGAAGCTCTTAATAATTGATGTGCTCTGAACATAGTTTGCTCGGCCACAAACCGTTAGTTCTCGGCCGCAAACCATGCCCTCCTGGGTGGCACCCCAGCCTGTTAGGGACGCGTCCGTTGTCACGACTTTCCACAACATGACAGTCCCCAGATGGGGAACCTGTACACAAAAGTCCTTGCACTTCCAGTGGCGCAGAGCTGCACCGCAGGTGCACGTCACTGTTATAGAGCGGCAAAGATCGTGTAATGGGCTGAAATGTAGTGACAAAACCCATTTCATGAACACCCTTATCCTCAGGGGTCCTAGTGGCAAAAACTGGATAGCTAAAGCCATAAGACCCTGTAGCCTGAGACATGAGCGATATCGCACCCTCGCCCCCTCTCTGAACTGTGACAGACAGTTCATCAGAGAGAGAACGCGCTCTTGAGAGAGACACGCTCGCATGGAGACTGAGTTCAGCTCCATGCCCTGGAAGATCACCCTCTGACTGGGTGTAAAGTTGCTCTTGTTCACATTCACCCTGAAGTCCAGAGATTGGATGTGTGCAAGCACACGACAGGTGTCCTGCAACACCTTTTCCCTCAAATCGGCTATGATGAGCCAATCGCATATGTATGTCAGGATCCGTAGACCAGACATTCTCAGGGGAGTGAAGCCTGCTTCCACATGCAAACAGAAAGTTCGGGGGCTTAATTTTTGCCTGAAAGGAAGCACCGTGAGTTCGTAACAAATGCCTTGATAGGTGAAACGAAGAAACTTCCGGTGTGGTGGATAAATGCTTATGTGGAAAAAAAGCATCTTTCAGATCGACCGATGTGAACCATTCGTTCCGTTTCATGACACAGGCCAGTGAACCATGGGTTAACATTATGAATCTGTATTTCCTCAAATGTTTGTTCGACACCCTGGGGTCCAGAATAGGACGGAGGGAACCGTCCTTCTTTGGGACCAGGAAATAACGGGAAAAGATCATTAGACGTTGATATTTTGTTAGTTTTAGGTTGTGTTGTAAAGTAAACAAAACACAATGTCCACACAACGTCATAATGGTAACGTCCACACAACGTCAAATTCTAACATAATTAGACGTTGATATTTTGTTTGTTTTAGGTTGTGTTGTAAAGTAAACAAAACACAACGTCCACACAACGTCATAATGGTAACTTACACACAACGTCAAATTCTAACATCATTAGATGTTGATATTTTGTTTGTTTTAGGTTGTGTTGTAAAGTAAACAAAACACAACGTCCACACAACGTCACAATGGTAAGTCCACACAACGTCAAATTCTAACATCATTAACCGTTGATATTTTGTGGGATTTAGGTTGTGGTATTAACTAACCAAAATCCAACGATGAGCCAACATCTCAAGCCAACATCATATTGATATCAAATACTGACATTGTCATGAGGTATGATGACCGAAACACAACGTCCACACAACATCATGATGGTAACGTTTATACAACGTCAAATTCTAACATCATTAGACGTTGATCTTTTGTGAGTTTTAGGTTGTGTTGTAGTAACCAAAATACAACATTGAGCCAATGTCTCAAGCCAATGTCATAATGACGTCAAATACTGACATTTAGTCATGAGGTATGATGACCAAAACACAACGTCCACACATCATAATGGTAACGTCCACACATAATTAGACGTTGATATTTTGTTAGTTTTAGGTTGTGTTGTAAAGTAACCAAAACACAACGTCCACACAACGTCAAATTCTAACATCATTAGACGTTGATATTTTCTGGGTTTTAGGTTGTGTTGTAAAGTAAGAAAGATTTAACATATTTCACAAGTCAACATCTGCAACACATTTTAACATCCTTACACATGGATTTTTGTTTTATTTTGAGGTGTGTAAAGTAACCAATATACACCACTGTGGTAACGTCTCAAGCTAATGTCATATTGATGTAAAATACTAAAATGTAATGTTGGGTCAAAATCTCACTTCTAAATTAATTGGGGTTTCCGTTGATAACGACCCTCCACTAGCAATCATGCTTGTGGTTGCCAGAAGAAAAGAGCTTAAATCCCCCAAAGAGAGCCTTTCTACTTAAAAGGATATACTTTCTTCCCGTTGTTTACTTAATCTGTGCAATCTGGCGACCCTGCGCACGCGCCCTCTAAACACGGAAGGAGTGCCGATGAGCTGAAAACAAACACATGCGCTGGAGTTTAGCGATCTCTACTGGGAAATCATGCTTCAATGAAAGTGTCACAGCCAGTCTTCGTTTCTTCACAAGACACTTGAGCTATTTTTGCGACGAATTTCAACAAATGCACACGGATCTCCTCCTTACTGTTTGAAGAATAAACGCACCTTTGCAGCCGATGTGACAATTCATTTGGGAAAAAGAACCCAATTTAGAATTATTCATAATATTACGTAATTATTTCGTAATTATTTATAATATTACGAGTTTCGCCGGTTTATCTTTTAAATTTCCTAAAGCTTTTAGCAGTTTTCATGTGAATCAGTTGAATATGATATCACCACTGGTAAGTTCTAAAACGCTTAACATGAAAATGGGAAAAAGCTTAACGTGGTTTAATTAACAAAGACAGTGTTATTAACTAACCACACATTAAATACTAATAAAGCATACTACAAAAACAAAAACAAAAAAAATAAGTGCAGAATTTGATCTTTTAATATTACTAGTAGGCTACATTGTGACGTTAAACTTTTTCTTTATAACTGTTTTATGGGAGGAAAACACAACGTGTAATTAAACGCGTTGTGTTCATATTCTGGGCTCAACTGTTTTGCTGTACAGTAGCCCATGGTTTCAAGAAGTCCTCGCTGCTGCAGCCTGTAGCACTATGATGTACTCGATCAGATCCAACACGTAGCTACTGGCCGCGCATACGCGGTGGTTTCATTCACAATTCGATGACGTCATATACGCATGCGCAGAAGAGTTTTGGGGACATTGAATTGAATGCACAGGAGAGTTTTGCTGGATAGATAAAAACTCAAACCGCTCACGCCAAAATAATGATTAATAACATGCTCACGCCATCAGGACACACGTTTTACATTTTCCCTTGAATGTGTAGGCTACTGGTATTTTAAAGGGGGGGTGAAATGCTGTTTCATGCATACTAAGCATTTTACACTTTTAAAGACTAGAATTCCCATCTTAAACATAGACAAAGTTTCAAAAACTAATGTTGGTTTGATGGAGTATTTCTGTGTCAAAAATACTCCTTCCGGTTTCTCACAAGTTTCGGAGAGTTTTTTTCGAGTATTGGTCCGCTTGACGTCGACAGAGCGGAAGGTCCTCTTATGGGCCGTACGGGCTCTTCTCCTCGGGCTCCTCTTATCATCGGGCTCTTCTCGGGCTATTCTTTAAAACTGCTTCAAATGTCTGTGTTGTTGGCTATTGTCGCGTAAGTAAACATCAGTAAACAACACGATCGTGTATAACTTTAGTTAATTTATCAATAGAACATGCGATCTATGGTGTGTGTTTAAATACATTTGTTTAGCGGACCACTATAGGTGTCAGTTAGCCTAGAAATCTAGACGCACCCTAGCGGCAGCAAATTTAATCTGCCCACAAGTGTCGTCTAGCAACTTTCAATGCCCTTCTGAGCTGTATTCCCCTAACTCTTGCCGGGCCAATCACATCATGTATAGAGTCGGTGGGTTGGGCCATAATGAAGACGGCCGAGTTGCGTTTGTGTGCTTCTAGTAAACACAGAAACTGGCGAACGGCGGTCTTTCGAATTAGCTTTGACCACGACTCTGGAAGACTTGGAGTTAAGCTTTTCTCTGACTCTGAGAAAAGGACAAAGAACGGCACTAAAGTCATTCTTAAAAAGGGAAGATGTGTTCTGAGTTTTGCCGACCGGATACGGCGAATGTTTAATCTATCAACGAGCTCTGTTTCACCTTTGTTGCTCTGGTTGGTGTAGCGCTATCCTATCGAGTGCAGAGGGAGTTTGAAAGACAACCGTTTATCCCGCCCCTCGGATTGAGCCCTGTCTATGGTGAGTTTCCAGACCAAACATCTTGATGTGGGTCTGGCTTGTCAGGCTAGGTGTCAGTTTGTTTATTGTAAAACCACCCAAAAATAAACCTAGGGGAGGTTCTCACAAAGCGTGCTTCGTCATTCAAATGCGCTAACGGTTACTCCATTGTTGTTCTATGTATAACACTAGTCTGACGTGCAAACCCATTTTGCTTGCTACTGCTAATGTTTAGTCGAATACAATAGTCCATAAACCAAATCATGTCCTCATAAGCTGCGAGTAAACACACACAAATGTTGACAGGCCACTAAATACAGTACATACCACAGAGACGGACGTCCTGCTGTTGTTGCTTCTCGTTCAATTTATTTCAGCCTCCGGATCCTATTCTGGATCATATCTGTATTAGTTGAATCTGATTTAGGGTAGCATTTTCTTGTGTGTTCCCTGTCACAAGAACAAGCACTTCACCAGGAGTGTTCGGATCTAAAATGAATGAAGTACTCCCTACAAGCAACCTTGAGAAGCAACACAAATCTGAAAGACTGTTGTAAAGGACATGCATAACAACACACATTGGTTTGGTATTTATTATCAACAATTTTATAATGAATCCTAAACCACCTTGGTTTTGCATATTAAAAAAAAAAATCAGTTGGGTTGCTGCTCAAAACGATGTTTGCAAGTGTATGCCCCAGTTTTCCCCCATGCCTCGCCCCACACAAAGCCGACCAAGTAGCATGACAGCAGGGGCACTGTTACATTGAGCGTATTTTTCAGTATTAAACACACTTATACCAATTAAAAAGAAACCTAGGTCTGCGTTCATCCCCAACAAAACGTTGCAAATTGTTTTGTTTTTTAAACGGAAACGGTGCTGCATTGAACACCCTGTTCTGATGACGCAAGAGATGCAACTATGGCAGCTGAGAAGGCCATTCTTTGTATGTTTTTGAAGAATATTCGGAGCCTAATAAAATTGGTATAAATGTGTTTAATACTGCAAAATATGCTCTAAAAATACAGTCACTACACTTTCCGTCCAGAATAAAAGAGAACATCCCAATCAAGTGAAGGGATTTGTGGAAACACGAGGCCTCACTAGGCCTTAGCTGCAGTAGAAGCTGGCCTCGGCTGAGCACCAAGAAACCAAGGTCTGCCGCTTGTAAAAAAAAACATCAAAGCGTGAGAAACAGGAGATATTACATTAATTATAAGGGAAAAATTAGTGAGAAGCGCTGGGAAACTGTCATGTTACCGGGAAGGCGGGGGTGGTCCACAGACAAATATGATACATTGTTTATATATAATTGTGGAAAATACCATGAGATGACTGTAAAAAGAATGGTGCCTAATGGATAAGAAAGAAAAACTAGTGGCAGTTGGCCACCATTACAAAGAAGACTAGATAAGTTTATGAATAGAGCAACTGTGGCAAAAAGTGTGGGGAGTAATGCACCTGCCATGAAACCTTGAGCTAGAACTGTATAAAAGTGTGAGCTAAGGAAGAGATGGTCAGATGTTCAGCTGGCATCTCACTTTGTTGTTCATACAATAAAGTTCATTTCTTCTGAGACCTGGAACTTCGACTCTGAGAGATTTTCTTTAAAGCACCGGAGACAATCAAGAACTTAGAATTTGCCACGTCTACATCCAACGTCGGACGGACGTTGTATTTTGGTTGAAAATGAAAATCAGGTTGACGTCAGAACCCAACTTCAGAGTGACGTCTACATCCAACGACGGACGGACGTTGTATTTTGGTTGAAAATGAAAATCGGGTTGACGTCTACATCCAATGTCGGACGGACGTTGTATTTTGGTTGAATATGAAAATCGGGTTGACGTCAGAACCCAACGTCAATATGACGTTGGACAGAACTACAGCAAAGCCAGATGGCTATCTGCCTGGGCTGACATATCTGGATATAGCAAGAGGAATAAATCCCATAGTGGAAAAGCTACCACACTTCCTTTAAGAGAAATTGCTCTCTTATGGCATGAAATACAAAGAACAGTATAATGCCTCATTCCCTCCTTTCTGGTATTTTGTGAACTTCATCTGTTATGAGGCAAAGGCCAGAAAGGTCCAAGCTTCACAATTGCTGGTCCTTCTAAAGGTGAGAAATTCTTGAGCAGACAAACACATCAAAGGATGCCCATTTCTGTTCATAAAATGGATGTTTCTCAAAAGGCCTACCCCAGTAAGGACTCGGGCACCAGTGATGAAAACCTAAAAAACTGCCCTATATAACAAACCTAATCCACTGAAGAAGTGTTGTGGGTTCCGGATGAAGCCATTGGAGGAACAAAAGGGCCTACTTGAAGTAAAATGGTATCTGCTTTCAATGTTGTATGTCTTCTTCCCACATAGCATGCAATTGTAAAGCTGCAGTAAAGTGTACAGAATGTGACAGTGAAGACCACAACACTGCCCTCCACCCAGGACTAGCACCATGGGTCTCCAAAAAAATCAGCTTCCTCTTCAGATCATGCGGGGAGGAAGAACGTTCATCCCCTCCTGTGAACAGTGCCTGTACTAAAGTCTGTAGAGAAGGTTTGTCAGCTAAATCTTGTTTGAAGATACGCTTAGTCAGAGTATAACAGGTCACTAGTAAAATCTGAGTTTTTTCAGGCTTTTCTGCATAAATAGTGAGACTTCTCCTTATCTCCTGAAAACCTATGCTGGGACTATTGAAGCTTCTGGAAGGAGAGCTGTTGGATTTCAGATAGAACCCATTAGTGGTGATATTAGCCTGGCACTACCTACTTTAATCGAGTGCAACGATATTCCAGATAACAGGGCAGAAATACCTACCCCAGAGGTCGCTCAAAATCCTCCTCATCTTAAAAGAATAGCCTCTGAGATTCCAGAAATGGATGACAGTGCCCAGATCCTGATGCTTTTGGGTCGTGATGGTCTGAGAGTCCATAAGGTGAGATGCCAGATAAATGGGCCCCATAATGCTAGCTTTGCGATAAAAACAACAGATTTAGGCTGGCTTATAGTTGGAGATGTTTGCTTGGGTAATTCTCACAAACCAAGTGTGTTGATTTACAAGACACATGTGCTGGACAATGGCAGAACCTCATTCTTTCCTCCATGTCGAAGTCACATCAACTTGAAGGATAACTTAAGTCTCACAGCTGAAATACAAGGTATCCCTCATATCTACAAGGGCACATGTGCAAGCAAAAAAAAAAATCACATTGGCTGTTCGGTGTTTAGGCCCACAAGGGATGACAACAAGCCTGCTCTGTCTGTTGTGGATCATCTCTTCATGGAGATCATGGACAACAAGTTTTTTTAGAGACAGTGATAAAGCTAGGTGGGTCCTCTTCCTTTCAAATACCCAAGGTCTCTACTTCCCAATAACAGAGAGCATGCTCTCTCTCGGCTCAGCTCTCTGCGTTGCACTTTACAGAAAAAAAACAGAGATGAAACAGCAGTTCACAGACTTCATGCAAAGGTTGTTTGAAAACAATCATGCCGAGTGCTTCTCCCCTAAGTGATGACCAGGAACACTGGTATTTGCCATTCTTGGGGGTTTATCATCCTAAAAAGCCAAACCAAATTAGAGTGGTGTTTGACTCCAGCGCTCAATATCAGGGTCTCTCACTGAATAGCATCCTTTTGACAGGACCAGATTTAAGCAACAGCTTGTTAGGCGTGCTGATTCGATTCAGGAAGGAGCCTATTGCTGTAACTGCTGATATACAGCAGATGTTTCACTGTTTCACAGTGAAGGAAAATCACAGAGTTTATTTGAGGTTCCTATGGCTCCGTGACAATGATCTCGACAAGGATGTAATTGAATGTAGGATGAAAGTCCATGTTTTCGGAAATAGCTCCTTCCCAGCAGTGGCGATCTATGGACTCCATCGAGCTGCAGAAGAAGGAAAGCTTATACATGGAACTGACACCTACAACTTTGTGAAGAGAGATAGATTTTTATGTTGACGATGGTCTGAGATCTTTTCCAACTGCCTTTGAAGCTGTTGATTTACTTCTGAGGACACAAGCGTCAAGAATCAGAACCCTGGCAGAATCAAATCTAAGGCTTCACAAGATAAAGTCAAACAGCCCATTAGTGTTGGCAGCCTTTCCACCTGAAGACTGTGCTGAAGGTGTCAAAGATCTTGATTTCGGAGATGAAACCATGCCTGCTCAATGTAGTCTTGGCCTGACTGTGAAATATCAACAGATACCTTTACATTTCACTCACCAGATAACAGCAAACCTCTGACTCGTCGTGGCATTTTCTCCACTGTTAACAGCTTATATGACCCTTTAGGCTTTGCAGCACCTGTCACAATTCATAGAAGATTCCTGTTGAGAGAGCTGTCAAAGGAGATATTTAACTGGGACGAGCCCCTCTCAGAAGAGAAATGCAAAGAGTGAGAAATGTGAAATCCTTTCAGTCCAAAAGTCTGTCTTTCCTGAAGAGTACAGTGCTCTTATGAGACATGTTGCAATCTCTCATAATGTCATCTTATTAAGTTGAATCCTGTTCTGGGTGAAGATGGACTAATCAGGATTGGTGGTCGTCTAACAAATGCACCTGTGGTCAGTGATTAAAGAAATCCCATTGTTTTACCAGGACGACATCATATCTCCACTTTGATAATTCGTCACTTCCATGAACAAGTGAAGCATCAGGGCCGGCTTCCCAGCCAACATTGCCATGTGGGCCCCATGTGGGTTTTTGATGGGCTGTCACTTGGGCCCTGCATGGGCAACCCAAGTGGGGCCCGTATAATTTTGTCCATCGGCTCCACATGGGCCCCATGTGTGTTAGCCCACAGGGGCACATGATGGGTCCATAGTGGGCTCTAAGTGGGGCCCATTTGTGTGTTCATTATAGGGGCCAACATGGGTCCCATATGGGCTCTAATAAATGGGGCCAATGTGGGCCACATACAGAACCCTTATGGGGCCTAAATGGGTTGATGACGGGTCTCTTGATGGGCTCATACAGGGCCCATATGGGTAACCCAGGTAGCACCCATTTGGGGCCTACATGGGTCTGCCCATATGGGTTGATGACGGGATCCAGTTGGGTCTTATGTAGGGCTCTTATGGGCCACAATGGGAATATAGATGGGCTACCATATTTTCTGTTTGGGTTATCTTATAGTAAACCCCTAAATACAAACATTACATGTAATCCACTAACTACACTAAAATGTTAAAAGTATTCAATGAACAGAAACCAGTAGTTCATGCTTTAGTTTATTGTGCAAGGTTTATTTGAAAATGACTACATTTACAACTTTATAATACCAAAGTATCAAAAGTACAGTCTAAAATAATGTATTTCACAAACAAATAATAGAAAAACAGTGCAGCTCATCACTCCTCTGTCAGTCATCGCTCTCCAAACAGCCCTTTGAAAAAGACCAAACAAATGAATCTACCATTGTGCCACCTTTGGTACCCCACGTCAGACAAAAACAGATGGCGAAGAAACGACACACGCTAACTGCAAAATAATTCAGAATTAAGGTGAAGAATTAAGTGTGAAACCATCAGAAACCCTTTAGTCTCCAGCAGCACAATTTTCCAGAACTGCAACCTACCTGGAGTCTCCAGAAGTGAAGGTGTCAGGATCTCAGAGACTTCAGTGTGCTAAATGATCCTAAAAAATGACCCCCACTTAATAAGAATCACAAGCAGATGTGTTGTAAAATACATGGTTATGGTTATAAACCTGCCTTGGAGTATCACCAGCCCTGCAAATGTTGTTTGTCTCCCTACATCTGACACACCCATTTTAGGTTTTGCAGTTTAATGAGCTCATGAGTTGAATCAGGTGTGATAGATGTGGGAGCCGTTATATAATTAATTATAAAGTGAAGATCCTGGTGTAACCTACTAAGACTGACTGAGTATTACCAAATCCTTCTGAAGGCATTACAAATTATTTGTAACAGTATTCTAAAGTGTTACTATATTTGGTATCTTTTGTGCATTTGTTATTTGAATTAGCACTAAATAAGAAGGGAAAAAGCGGCTGAGTGAGGAGATGGATAAAGCTCCTCAGATCTCATTGCTCAGTGGAAACTAGTTGTTCTGTGACAACATAAACATTTATTAAAGATCTATTTAAAATGAAACATTTGAGAATGGAAATATTTCCCTCAATGTGTACACTTTTTGAATAAAAGATAAAATGGTCCCTGTATGGCGCTTTTCTGTGATCACAAAACAAACTTGTATTGCCCTTTTTCTCTGTATCCACAGACTCTTGATGCCTGTTACCGCTAAATGGCATCATATTTGGTCAAATTGCAATTGTGCTGGCCTTTTTTAGATTTTGATTAGATTGAAGTCACATTGTGTTTAAGTGTCAAAATAACAATACAAATTTCAAGGGTGATATTTGTGTGCTATCTATCCGTGTCTAAAAAGTACTAACTGTTTGCACTTGTCTTGACTGTGAATGAATTAGACCACTGAGTTGCCCATTTTCAACCCATGTACTCATTTCCCATTAGTGAACCAGCTAGGTCCCACATAGGAAGCCCAGCTGGGTTTGTGGGAAGAACTACATTTATTAATATACAAAAAATCTCAAAGTGCTACACACTTAAAACAATCAACAATTTAAAAAATAAAATAAAATGGAAATGTTATATATAAACTTATGAAATACTTAAAATGCAATAAATGTAATCAGTTGTTAGGGTTAGGCTGTTACCCATAATTGCACAAAAACAAAACCAACTGCAAACAATAAAACGTTACAATTCTAAATATAGCCCAAATGTGGCCCACATGGGACCCTCAAGTAAACAATAATGGGCAACCTAACTGGGCCCCACAACTTTATCCAAGATGGGGCCCACATTCAGCCCATCAAACTGCCCACCCTGAGCCCATGCCCAGATGACGCCCATGTAACCCAGCTAAACCCCATGTGGGGCCCACATGGACATGTTGGCTGGGTTTTCACCGAAGGCGCTCTACACACAGCAGGATCCTGGCTAATTCATGGAAAGAGATCGATTAGTAGTGTCATACATAAGTGTGTTGTTTGTAGGAAGTTGCGTGGGAATACAAAGTTTCAAAAAATGGCAGATCTTCCAGAGGAGCGTCTCATTCCATCCCCACCTTTCAATTATGTTGGCTTGGATGTGTTTGGTCCTTTCTCAGTCCCAGCTCGTCGTACAAGAGGAGGTCCCACAGAAAGCAAGCGCTGGGCCATTCTCTTCACTTGTATGACTACGCGAGCTGTTCACATAGAGGTAATAGAATCTCTTGACACCTCTAGCTGTATAAATGCGCTACAGAGATAAGTGAAGTTAATAAACGTAATTTCGGGAGGAGTACACTCATCTAATCTTTAAATTAATACCAAGGTATAAAACCAGCAGCTTACCTCTTCCCCTTTTTAGTTTCTGCAGTATCAGTGCCCCGCCATCTTGAGACTGCCGCTGCAGTGCAGCGCCAATTTGAGACTGCTGCTGCAGTGTTTTGCTCAATGCTGCTGCATTGCCCCGCCATTTTGAAACTGCCGCTGCAGTGCCACGCCATTTTGAGACTGCTGCTGCAGTGCCCCACCAATTTGAGACTGCTGTTTTAGTGTTTGCTCGATGCTGCTGCAGTGCCCCGCCAATTCGAGAATGCTGCTGCAGTGCTTTGCTTGATGCTGCTGCAGTGCCCCGCCAGTTTGAGAATGCTGCTGCAGTGCTTTGCTTGATGCTGCTGCAGTGCCCCGCCAGTTTGAGAATGCTGCTGCAGTGCTTTGCTTGATGCTGCTGCAGTGCCCTGCCAGTTTGAGAATGCTGCTGCAGTGCTTTGCTTGATGCTGCTGCAGTGCCCCGCTCAATGCCAGACTGCTGCTGCAACACCTCACCTGTTTCTAAACTGGCACGGCAGTTACCTACCTCAATGCTGCTACAGTGCCATCTTCCATTCAGTCTATTTTACACTTTTGGGGGGGTCTTCTGGAATAATTATGCAGACTCCTCCCATAATCATGAGCTGTTCAAATAGCCATAATTCTTGCTTGCTGTCTATTTCTGCATTATGTTTTTGGGGGGCAATCAGAGCCCGGGTAGAATATCCTCTCCGAGCCCCTCTATAGCAGACAGCAAGCCAAATCTGTTTACCACTTTCACTAAGATTATATGGGCACACAAACTCGTGAATTTGCCATTAGAGGGTCAGTGAAATATTTCCCGTCAGATTGTGGAACTAACTAACTCTGCAAGCAAAGAACTGCGATTCTCCAAAATGGTAAAGGACCCAGAGATCCAAGAATACCTCACCAACTGCTCTAGCTCATGGGAATTCAATCCACCCCATGCTTCACACATGGGGGAGCTTGGGAACGTTTGATTGATTGGTGTAGTAAGGAGGATTCTGGACTCAATGTTGATAAAGTATGATTCTTGTCCCCTCTCACATGAGGTTCTATGCACATTCATGGCTAAAATTTCTGAAAAATTATTAATGCAAGGTCCTTAGTTCTAATCTCCTCAGACCCTGACTCACCGCTTATACTAACCCCTGCCATGCTTCTGACTCAGAAGGTTGGTACTCCTCCGGCTCCGGGAGACTTCTCAGATATAGTGACATGTTCAGACAGCATTGGAAACAAGTGCAGAGTCTCGCTGACAATTTTTGGTATCGCTGGAGACGTGAATATCTCCCAACACTACAAAGTTGTCGAAAGTGGAATAGTACTCAACCTGACATTCAAGAAGGAGACCTTGTACTCCTAAAAGATAATCAGAGTCCTCGTAACAAGTGGCCTATGGCTCTTGTGTCCAAAGTCTTTCCAAGCTCTGATGGGAGAGTACTCAAAGTTCAGTTAAAAGTAGGGATGGGTATCGTTAAGGTTTTAACGGTATTACTACTCTTACCGATACTGCTTATCGGTCCGGTACTTTAACGGTATTCTTATCGGTACTTTTTGAGATTATATATAAATATATATATATATATATATATATATATATATATATATATATATATATATATATATATATATATATATATATATATATATATATATATATATATATATATATATATATACACATACATACATACATACATACATACACACACACACACACACACACACACACACACACACACACACACACAATTAACAAAAATACACAGCCTACACATGCAGTGCTTTCATTTCAGGAAGAATTCTACTAATCAAATGTAAAATAACATTTTTCATCATAAATAGCCAAATTAATGCTTATTAAAGCTGAAGTTATTCATGCAAGAGTTGTGAGTGATTTTCTCTTTGCATTTGGTTGTTTAATTCTTAGTAATTCGTCAGCATGTTTATTTACACTGCTGCCTCTTTAAGACAGACGTGCAGATCTATACTGATAATAGGCAGATGGACTATATTTTCTCCTGACTATATCCATAATAACTACGTCCATTTTAGACACAAACTGTGTTGTGTTTAAGAGATTCCCCAAGCCGACATAGATGACATTTTGACATAGATGTTTGTGTACATTTGATCGTTTAGACGCGAGTGTGAAACCGAAAGTGTAATTTGCTCGTCTCGTTGCGGCTGTTTCAGAGCGCGCGCGCCGACTTGGGAACAATCTCTTGCGCACATTTTTGTGCATTTAATCGCTCTTTTTATTATTAAACGCGTCCCACAATTTACCAACAGTGGCTAGACTGTATTTTACAACAATCACAGATCGTGCTGATTCTGTCATTACGTTTTAGTTTTATGGAGAAATGACAGCGTACTGCTGCAAAGGGAATCAAGTTGCGCTAGACATAAATATTATTATTATAATCTTTGGAAGACAAAATCTAAAATAAAAGCAGACTATCACAGATCTAAAGTGTAACCAGGCTATGTTTGAATGTTTGGTTCCTTCCTCGGCTGTTGTTTGCGGAGCTCTCTCTCTCTCTCTCCCTCTCTCTCTCTCTCGTCACGTGTATTTTCAAAAGTACCGACAGCAGAACCGATAACGTACGAGCTTATCGATACAACGGTCTTTCAAAATTCAGCCCCGGGGCCCGTTTAATACCGGTTTTCGGTACCCATCCCTAGTTAAAAGTGACTAAAAGTGGAAAGGATGTAAAGTATCTCAGACCAATTACAGAGGTTGTTCTACTGTTGCCTAAGAAAATCCTTAGGATGTCTGGTGGGGAGTGTTCTGCTCCAAGTTTACTTGTCGCTTCTGTTTTGTATAGTTGTTTTAGTTTTGGCGCCACCTAGGGGCAATTCTCTAGAAAATAAGTGACCACATTTCAGCATCATCTGTAAGTTAATTCTTCATTATAACGCTTGATTATACATATTTGCGATACGTTTGCTTAAGGCTTTGAGTTAATGCGTTTTTTGTGATAGCCTTTAGCCTTTGTCTGATATAGCACTCAGTGTGTTGATTTCAGTCTACATTGATAAAATAACTAATCTATATGCGTGAATATCTGTATTTGTTACTGTTTTCTTGGTCATCTGATGATCCCATTTATGTAAATTGATTACCGTATTTTCCGGACTATAAGTCGCATCAGTCAAAAAATGCGCCATGACGCGGAAAAAAACATATATAAGTCGCACTGGACTATAAGTCGCATTAGGGCAGAGCTGGAGCCGCGCGCATGCGAGCACCTGCTCGCGAGCACTCGCTCGTGCCCGCTTCACTGCATAACCCGAGCAGAAGAAAGAAAGTTTGAAGTGAGTGAGAAACTTGTAAAGGACTGGCGAAAAGCAGAGGTTACTTTAACTGTGATGAAGAAGAAAAATAAATCTACTTGCGGACTGTAAGCAAGATGGCCAGAGCTGAAGGAACGAGTCCACAGAGGCTTGAACTCTCTGCCGGGAGAGGCTCTGCCGCGCGAGACGAACGCTGTGAGAATCGTTCTCCGCTGCATGTTTTACTACATGCTGTTTGTATTTTGCAAAATAATATTTTCTTTATGGGGGCATTTTGTTTGTGTTCAGTCTTTCTAAGTTGTTGTCTTTAAGTAAATATTAGGCTACAGGAGCAGCATAGAGCGCATTCTCATGGCTATATGTTTATTCTTGTCAGTCAGTATGAATTAAATTTGATATATAAGTCGCACCTGACTATAAGTCGCAGGACCAGCCAAACTATGAAAAAAAGTGCGACTTATAGTCCGGAAAATACGGTACATTGAATTAATTTGGGACATTTATAGATAAGTTTCAGAACTACATGAATGTTCTTTAATCATTGGATAATTATTTTAATATTGTTTATTTGCTGTTTATTTACAGTTTTACTCCTTATTCATAATGTACTTGGCATCTTATTAAACGGAAAAGACTAAGATGAATCCCGACTCGTCTCTACTTAATGAATGGAGTTAGGCTCGCTGTTAAATTGCATCTATACATGCAAGGAGAACAGTACAATCTCAGTTTCAGCTTTCCTGACCATGAATTCACATTATTAAATGACAGTCATAGCTTTTTGATAAGGGTGATATAATAAAATCTTCACAGAGGTGCATTCATATATTCAAAAAAGAAAAAGAAAAAAAACATCATGGAAATGTATTATGAAATGACGATATATGCATTATGAGAATGTAAGCTGACAGTTGTGGTATATGAATTTTTAGCTGTCTATCCATAGCCTCATTTTTTGTTATTTGTTATCTTTTGTGAACAACAATATTTAATAATATACCAATTTAATTATCCAACCCAAGTTATCTTCTGAACTATAAGAAATAAAATCATGCTTAGAATCTTACACAAGTCAAGTTTGGTTCTGTTTCCTGTTGTTAGCAGCTGTGTGTATTAAGAAGAATTATGTAGGGTGAAATATAATTGCATTATTAGGTAGAGATGCCATTGCTTTGTAGTTATAGTTGCCCTTTAATAGCTGACCTATATGTAATTTCATATTTGCAGTGTTTCTTTGTTCTGTTGCCAAGTAACGAATGCCCATTCATTTGAGTACAACTGCATTTGCCTGAGTGTGCACATCAGTAAATCTCATTTATCTCAGCACACAATCTCTGAGGATGGTCTGCTCATTCAGGGCAAGTCTCAAATGTTCAGAAACAAGTGTCCCAATGAATGAGATTTCTCCGATATAGCGCTGCATACTCACTGAACTCTCATTTTGCACGTCACTGATAGATCACTCTCCTGTGCAATTGACAATTCTATTTCAGTCAGACAATCTGATCTGTGAAATACAGTGGGAGAAGAGAATTGATCTTGGCTGCGTCTGAAATTGCATTTTCTCTGATTATGTACTTCTTGTAAATAAATAAATACTTGTCAAGCATTACAAAGTTCTATATAGTATACATGAGTGTATGAATAAAATCAATGCATCATTGTTATGTGATGTACCAGCATAATTTGGTAGTAGTAAAGTGTCCAACAGATGCACACTTCAGAATCCCGATGGAAGTAGTAAGTCATCTAGGTACTTTTTGTCTTCTCTTTTATGAACACTGTAAATTTAAACATACTGACATAGACCAACTATTTATAACATTATGACCTAATATTGTGTTGGTCTCCCTTTTGCTGCCAAAACAGCCCCGACCCATCAAAGCATGGACTCCACTAGACCCCTAAAGATATGCTGTGATATCTGGCACCAAGACATTAGCAGTAGATCCTTTACGTCCTGTATGTTGCGAGGTGGTGCCTCAATGGATCAGGCTTGTTGATCCTCAGATCCTCGATTGGATTGAGGTCTGGGGAATTTGGAGGCCAGGTCAACACCTCAAATTCAGTGTTGTGCTCCTAAAACCATTCCTGAATCATTTCTGCTTTGTGGCAGGGCACATTATCCTGCTGAAAGAGGACACAGCCACCAGAGTATACCGTTTCCATGAAAGGACATTGTCTGCAACAATACTTAGGTGATACGTGTCAAAGTAACATCCACATGCATGGCAGGATCCAAGGTTTCCCAGCAGAACATTGCCCAAAACATCAGACTGCAACCACCATTAGTTCTTCTAATAGTAACACAAGCTTTTGAATAAATGTGTTTTATAGGTTTTATTGTGTTATATGTGTGTATATATATATATATATATATATATATATATATATATATATATATATATATATATATATATAATTTTTATTTTTTATTTTATTTTATTTTTATTTTTAAAAGTGGCTATTTACTACCACTTGGTGTTTTGTAGCACTTTGAGATTGTAAAAATGTAAAGTGCTTTACAAATAAAATTCATTATTATTATTATTAGTGCATCCTGGTGCCATGTGTTCCCCAGGAAGCACCAAAATTAAATCTAAGTTTATCTAAGGGCTCCAGACAAGCCAAATATATATTAGGCTATAGTGTCTGAATATTAAACTGCAAAATACAATTTAAATATTAATCCTTCATGTTCTGCGTCTCTATGTAAATTAATGTAAATTCAATTTGCTGCTCACACACGTGCACACACGACACTTGTTGTCTTTTTAGCCACTGGCGCACGTCACTATATGAGGACCTGAACGCATAAACTTCATAACCTCCGTTCTGAGAGTCACTTCATGAGCGATTCACTTGAAAAAGCTGTCATATCATGAACACAGACACAGGCTTCACGGCAACTCGTCAAAATAAACTTTCGGTTTAACTTAAAGGGGGGGTGAAACACTCAGTTTCAGTCAATCTAATGTCAATCTTGAGTACCTATATAGTAGTATTGCATCCTTCATATCTCCGAAAAGTCTTTAGTTGTATTATATTTATAAAAGAAATATGGGCTGTACCAAGTCTTTCCGGAAAAAAACGAGCGCCTGGAGGCGTATCATGTGGGCGGAGCTAAAGAATGACGAATGCGCAAAGCGGTGACGTCCTCAAGCGTGGAGAAACCCTTGCTATTGATCTCAGCTGATAGATATATGATCCAGAATCGGAGGCTGAAATAAATTGAACAGGAGAAACAGCCACAGCAGGAAGTCCGTCTCTGTGTTATGTACTGTATTTAGTGTCCTGTCAACATTTGTGTGTGTTTACTCGCAGTTTATGAGGACATGATTCGGTTTATGGACTATTGTATGCGACTAAACCTTAGCAGTAGCAAGCAAAACGGTTTTGCACGTCAGACTAGTGTACATAGAACAACAATGGAGTCCGTTAGCGCATTTGAATGACGAAGCACGCGATCGTGTCGTTTACTGATGTTTACTCACGCGACGATAGCCGACAGCATAGACATTTGAAGCAGTTTTACTCACTGGCTGCTTCCAAAGCAGGACCGAACCTTTATCGCTGGGACCGCTCTGTCAAAAACACACTTCTTTGGTATGATTTGGTGAAGTCGTGACAGCAGTGACTTGCTGTGCTGAAGCGTTGAAGTCGCTTGATGTCACCCATAGGAATAAAGTGGAATGCGGAGTGTTTATGGGCGTGCATTTCCTCTCTCGCTCTAGTCATGCGCGCGCACCCTACCGGGAGAAGAGCCCGTACGGCCCATACAAGGACCTTCCGCTCTATTAACGTCAAGCCGAGCCATACTTGAAAAAAACTCTCCGAAACTTGTGAGAAACCGGAAGGAGTATTTTTGACACAGAAATACTCCATCAAACGTCCAACATTAGTTTTTGAAACTTTGTCTATGTTTAGGATGGGAATCCAAGTCTTTAACAGTGTAAAAAGCTCAGTATGCATGAAACAGCATTTCACCCCCCCTTTAAAGAAATTGACAGAAATATATTAGACAACTGTTGTACAGTAGATTTAGCTACGTCTTACTGTAACACTACTTGTTATAATTATTATTATTATTAGGTGTGCATAGAGGGTTGCTTATTTTTCACTTTTTATAAACAGTGTTTACTTTTAAAAAGCATGTCACCTTCAAATGTTTATGGGATGCTAAAGAGGAAGGGATGCTCAAATGAAAATGGTCAACGAAAGAAGGTAAATCTGCTGTATATATACACACCTCTTATCGTTGATTAGCTTGATGTGCTCCACTTGTGTTTAATTAGGTTTAATTATCTGTGTAGCAGATATCAAGTGGTACCCTCAGGACAGAAGGACAGCCAAACATGGATGAGTTGAAGGATGTACATTTACTTCCCTTTAGAGAAAAATAGGTTGGAGCAAAATTAGAAAACACACACACACTGGAAGGCCTACTCTCTCACTCCGCACTTCCCCGTCTGCATTCACAGTCAGACTGAGCGCGAACTAGGGATGGGCGTATCGATATGAAGGATCGATATATCGATACTGATGTGAGCATCGAAAGTATCGATACTCAAATAAAAATATCGATACTAAGGTGTTTTTTTGTTTTTGTTTTTACCAGTAATTATGTTTATTTTAAAAGATTATTTAATGCATACAATACAAATAAACGATGTTAATTGTGTAGTATGGGACTATTTTCCTGCTCATCTTAACCATGATCTGAATGCATGCAAACGCTACAAGACAGAATCAATCGATCACAGAGAGAGCGTTCGTTCACTGATGACACTATTCAAACAGAACTGCGTTTCCCGAAACTATCATAAGAAACCATAGATGCTTTTGAACACACAGCCCAGAATAATGCTCATCAAAAGACAGAAAAACATAATAGTTTGAGTTATTTCACAATAAACAAATAGAAATTGTAGCCTATATAGTGCAATCACACTCTTAAATGTAATGTTAAAAGTTAAAATTGATCATGTTCTATGCTGTAACTAATGATAATATAAATCACTTTCAGAATAAAAAGGTTGCATTTTATGGTTGCAATGTTCAGTCACTGGCAGTCCCTTGTGAAACTGAACCATGTTTTTTTTTTTTTTTTTTTTTACTACAGTAGCCGTAATTCAAATAGGCTAGTATTTGTAGGTTTCCATGGTTAATTTCACTACTACTAAACATTTTATCCATGTTTTAAAAAATTTGGATCTAATAAATTGCAATTAAGGCATACTGAATTTTAAAATACCTTTCAAATATGTTAAGTGGGTATTTTTACTCTTAGTCATTTAAATAATTTAATATATTTAATAATTAAAAAAAAAAAAAGTTTAAAAGTATCGGAACCATTATCGATATCGGTGATACTGGCCTTGAAAGTATCGGTATCGAAAACAAAATAAGTGGTATCGCCCATCCCTAGCGCGAACGCTTAAAGGCGGTGTATGAACTACATTGCACATATGTAGGCAATCAAATATAACAGTAATTTCAAATAAAGTGATACTCAGAGTACTTAATTGCAACACTCCATGTAAACATCATGAAAATATAAAAATGTGTGAATTGTATTGATGCAATCATGCAAAATCCTTAAATAACACTGGACCATATGGTCCTTAATGTTAACCAAGTATTATTTCTTAAGATTGCTACAATCACATTTAAACATAAACTATATAATTGTTAAGTGCACAAACATACCTTTAGAGAAAAATAGGTTGGAGCAAAATTAGAAAACACACACACTGGAAGGCCTACTCTCTCACTCCTGCATAGAAAAGCACACGTGCGAATGAAGCACTCAACATACCACGTTTTAAATGTGCCACTTTCTAAGAGAATTTGCTAATAGAATGAATATACATCATAATATATTCAAATGAACACAATGAACACTATAATGAAGTTACAGAAACAGTATAGGAGATAGATGCAAGAGAGAGTGAAAGTTACCGCACTTCCCCGTCTGCATTCACAGTCAGACAGAGCGCGAACGTGCGCCACTAATTAAGGCCCAACCTACAACAATTGGTAGGAACTCCCGACTGGAACCATTGAAAATTAAACATAAATAACAATTTAACATTAATGTAACATTAAGTTTTGATGAAGTTAACACATTTACAAACATATTTCTTTCAACACAAATAAGGTAAGGTAAAATAAAATAATAAAAGTAGGATGACATAAAATAAAAAGGCACAAGCAACTGGCTACATCTGCATGTGCTCCTCCCGAAAAGTTATTAATAAAACTTCACTAATTATCATCATAAATAATAAACTCATTGAATTAAATTAAATATATTTTTAAATAGTTTTGCTTTAGTACTGAAATTGGTACAGACAACCGTAATATTTTTATCGTATTGCATGCTTGGTACCAACTACTGAATTTTTCATATCGTGACATCCCTAGTAGATTGTTTGTTTGATCGGACCACACGCCACCAGCCTTCACTTCCCACTTGCATCAATAAGCCTTGGCCATGACCCTGTTCCCTGTTCACCACTATTCCTTCCTTGGACCACTTTTGATACTGACCATTAAATGGAAAGAAACATTTTCCTGCTTCTTATATTCATCTCTTGAAACAAAGACATTTTCTCATTTGCCTATCTAGACTTTCAGAAGAGATTTCAATGTCTCAGCTTACAAACTGTTCTCAGCTTTCCCACGTTACCAATCAAAAATCATAGATCTCAAAATATGACCTCAAATTTTTGACCAAAATGACCAAAATGTTCTGAAATGTATCCACAAAAATTATATCTCTAATCTATACTCCTTCAGTATATCAACAAATGGTCTAATTTGTCTATTTTTAGGGGGTTCAGTCAAATAAAACAAAAATGGTTAACACCTTTTCCCATTGCAAACATTACATATCCGGTAACATGAACTAAAATAAATAAATATCACCGTTTTCACAAATCCAGGAGACCATAATGTTATCGTTTTCAAAAACGTGCAATTTTTAACCTATTTTCAAAAGTTTTCATGCGATTTCAAGCCCCTAAAGGTAATTTCAGTGTAAAGGAATGGGCAAAACGAATTAAAAAGTTTTCTATTTTCTGTTTTTAAACAATGGCATCTACGGCCCTTAAATGTTCTATTTAACTGGCAGACCTCCAAGCAACCATTTTTCATTTGGGGAATTCATCTGGAGTTACGCTGTTTTTCTTTTTAAGGCAGCTTGAAAAGCAGCTAAATTTAGATGGGTATTTTTTGATTAGCCACAAGGCACTAATTTGTCATATCTACATCCACACTCACACAAGCTGCAATAACAACATGGATCTGATGCTGTGCGTTTGTCAAGTATGTGTGTGTGCTGTTAATTATTTATGTTGCCATACAGAGCGCTGTGAGCTAAAAGTGGTTTTCATCCTGTTTATCTATATCTGTACCTGCGGCGCTGATTACTTCGACTGAACAGCATATAATCTCCTGATATAAAAACGACACCTGCAGGGAATTGCAACAATAAATAACTAGTCGATAAAGATGCTGCCAAGCAGGATTTTGAAGAATGTGAAGGTGTTACTTCATCATGACCCTTTAAAGCACAAACCCTGGACTGTGTTCAGAATGGAATACTAGCATTTTGCTCACAGGTCATTATATATTCTGCCTCTATACACTAAAAATAAAGGTTCCAAAAGGGTGTCTTCCTAGTAATGCCCTTTTAGATCCCTAAACAACTTTCATTGAACAGTTCCTTTTTTTAATTTCTTTTTATTGTGAATACTGTTTTAAAACTTTTTAAAAAAAATTGAAATTTTTGTGGAATGACCATGTCAATCATCGATTTCAATAAAAAAGAGTTTACTATTTTTTTTATAGTATGCAGCATACAGAATGCTAAAACTGTTGACACATGACTTTTTTGTGTTACATGTTAATTTAATCATAAATAAAATTAATATTTTTTTATGTAGTTTTGTGAAAAAAATATGATTGCATTTGTGCAGTTTTTCCTTTTCTACTTAAAGGGGTCATATAATTCCATTTTTGTACAAGTTAAAGGTAGGGTAGGACGGACTGATCTAAAACACTTTTTTCCAAATTTGTTTAAACTTTCTTTATATGTCAATACATAATTAAAATGTAAGTACTCTGAAAAGGAGAGTATAAAAATCGAGTGACTCTAGACTTTTTAATCTGCAATAAACACCGCTCATTATTTTCGTTCGGGAAGAAACAAGTGATTGGCGGGGCGACTGTCACTCTCTCTCGCTACCATGGCGACCACCGCTTTCGCTACAGGATCTGCCCACGTGCGCACGCCCGTTTGATTCGAGCAGTTCAAGAGGCAAGAAACCTAGGCAAAATAATGGCAGAGAAAGAGCATTCAAAATTCACAGTGCAGGGTTTTATAGTCAGTGAAGGCAAACAATGCAAAAAAAGGAAGACAGTACGAGAAAAGGCAATGAACAAAAAGTCTTTGGATAAACAAAGAAATCAAACATGAGTAAATATCTGCGTGGCTTTTCAACGATGGCGAGAACTGAGGGACCTGAAAAACGAAATGTTCTGGCTGTATTTCTGCTGGACAGGTAATCTTTCATTTTGATTATACATTTTTTTGGTTTATGTTTTCATGAAGCATGTATCAAGAGCACATGAAGCTCTGCCTAATATAGCTAACATAACGTTACTTAGCATAAAGTTACAATATTATACACTTTGCCATTAGTATAGATGATAAATACTCTATGCTTAGCTCAAGTTGATCGCTGTTGCGTTGAATTTTCAATTCCTATCTATCCTACCTTTAATATGATTTTTTAGTGTCTAAATGAAATATTTTTAATATACTTTAATAAAAAATTATCATTAGTATTGTACGAAAACACTCAATTTTACCTGATCAAAAACAGCTCTGTTTTAACCAAACCAATTCAGTGCATACGGCTTTAAATGATAATGGGCTTTGCTCACCCCGCCCCTCTGTTCTGTGGGGCGCTTTCACACAACACTGGATGCGTTGCCTGGACAACAGTAGAGGCGAAAGAATGGTGATGGGAGTCTCTGAGGACACATCTGTGCAACTGTATCAATTTGAACCGGACCCGGAAAAAGAGGATGTTATACACAGATAGCATGCCGTAATTTAACTTACCCACTTTAGCCGCATTCATCGTGAAGCGTGCACATGATTCAAACTACACTCACTTCTTCTGGAGATGCAGCAGGAACACGAATAGCTTGTAAAGATCCTTTATTCAGGAGCAGCTTCTTAGCAAAACCTGCTTTATACTGACCCTCGGTTATAAAGCAGTCTGGTGAGAAATGCTCTGCAGTTCACGTAAACATAAAAGCATTGACGAAAACAAAGCTCAGGTTCGGATTTGACATCAAAATGACTACGGTGTTCATTATTACACCCAAGAACTGAACACCACAATCGCTTAGACGCAATTCTGTTCCAGCGTATTAACAATGGCGGACTATGATGATGACAGCTTGAGCTCACTCAGGGCGGGTCTGAGGTGAAACGCTGCTGTCAATCAACAGTCGTGGGAGGGGCGTCCAACCGTGTGACATCACACGGTCGAACGGCTTGATGTGAGACAGGAGAAAACATATAAGGAGATTAAAAAAAAACACTGGATGGATTTTTATCATTATAGGGTGGTTGTGTACAGGCACTGCCAACACACATTTCCATACAATCAGCTTGTAAAAGTGCATGTACTTTTACTGCATGTAGAGCAATTGATCAAATGCCATTGAACTGTGGAGCCCATAAAGAAAAGACAGCAGCATCCAGTTTGCAGTTCAAGGAGTATAAACACTAATGCATAAATTAATATTCTGTGCTCAGCATGCAGGAATAGGAATTGAATGAAAGCTTTTCTAAAAATGCTATGCACTTGCAACAAATTCTGGATGTGCCTGTCAGTCTCTAACATAAGCCGTCACTAAAGCAGGTGATTAGTCAGGAACCGTTTTTCCACACTGAGAGCGTTTACACGAATAGAGATTCATCACACTTTCAAAGGTCAAACAGCACTTCAGCACGACTATTAGAGAGGAAGATTTCTCGTTGGAAAAAAAGGTAGTCATCTTCCATATAACTTGCTTTTTGAGTGTGCATATTGGGCTGTCAAAATTCAAATGACTTTCCGAATTAAGAGATGTAGAACTTTTCTATGTCATGTACTGCGGTCTCCCAGATAAAAAACAAAACAAAAAAACATTAAACAAAGGTGTTGTGGCTTCATGACACCCACTGAGGAGTTAAATAGGACAGACAGTAAGAACAAATCAAGATAAATGTACATACACAAAGTGGTGAAATTATATTAGCCCAATGCAGAAAGAAGATGGTAAATAAAGAGCAACATTCACCCATATGCTCAACTCACACAGGCTTTATACTCTGCCAGCACTGCTGATAATGATGATCACCACATTAGCGGCCATTTACACGACAACTATACGTTTTGAGGGCCTGAAAACGCAAACGCAAAGTGCACGTTTTTGATCTCGGTGGTCTCAATGGTCTCGGTGTAAACAAAAACGTGAATTTGTAAAAACATTATCAACACATGTTCAGTCTATAGACCTTATGTAGCACTGCCCCTTTTCAGCGCTGCACTCATTGGGTGCTTCCCAATTATTTGTGCATCCTTGTTTCATTTCCTAGCTTCCTTTCTAGCTTCCCCCCTTCAGGATGCGAGGGAAGGACGCGAGGAAAAGATGCGAGGAAGGAGGAATTAAATCAAGTGAAATGATGGCTGCGTCCGAAACCTGGAAAATGCTGCCTTCGGAGGACACATTTTAAGGCAGGAAGGCATTGAGCCACGTCTGAATCTAATGTTTGCTCTACTTCCTGTCTTCTGAGATACCTTCATCTGATCGATTTTTGAAGGCATCATTCATGTATACTGCGCTGCCTTTGATATCCCACAATCCTGTGCTTTCCATTCAGAGACAGTTGAGCTGGGGGAAAAAGATGGCGTCTAGAAGTTGCATTTGCGGGTCAGTTTGTGTGTAAATGTAGGTTTTTTACCAACATATTACATTTCTGATATCATTTCTAGCGAGAAATCACTACTGTAGTAATTGAATATGTGTTTAGTTCTCACCAAAGCTCTCTCTATTTAGATGTAGATCATTAAACTGTTATACTGCCTTAGAAGTCTGTCCGAAATTAGTTCCGTGAGGTGCCTTCATGCACAAACGCTGCCTGCAGAGTCATTGTCTATTGAGGAAGCGAGGCAATGAGTCAGCTGCCTAGGTTTTCGGATGCAGCGGATATATCCTCGCTCCCTTTAATGTCACTTTAAAGTGGCGTCAGTTAATGATGACTCTGCAATGCTGGATTTAGTCAGGATTCTTGAACATTAGAGATAACTATTTATATTGTGCACTTCAACCTCCACAAAATACCACATTTGTCCATATGTTCATGCTATTCACCTGGGGGTGGAGAATATGTGGATGGAACACATGTGGTTGGGACTCCGGATCCGCCAAGGCAACCAAAGTCTCTTGACCTGCCATGGCCGCCAGATATCCTAGTCCCACCCTGGAGAACTCTGTACCTGTTTGCACCTCCCCCTCACCTGTGTGTTGGTCTCTTGGCCCTCTTTGTTAGCACTCCCTTTATATTGTTCACACTTTCCAGCATGCCTTGTCTGTTCTTGTTTATGTTACCTGTGTATCTTGCTATCTTGTTCCTAAGTTTATTAAATGCCATCTTTATTTGAAGTCTGCTTCCTTATTTCCTTCCAGCACAACCTTGAGTCGTAACACTTGTGTTCATATTGTATTGCCAAACACTTTTACTGATATTGAGGTGGAAACGGGTAAAGTTAGGGACAGGTGTGGTGGTATGGGTAAGTTTAAGGGTAGGGTTAGGTGTAAGGGAAGTGTCAACAGAAATTGATTACAGATGTAATTACATGCAGGTATTTTTCAAAATGTAAGTACAATGTACATGTAAACAATAAGTGTGTTGTGTCAAATGAACATAGTAGTAGGCCACCCAATATAAAATGGGCCAAATAATGTTGCTTATAATTAAATTAATGTAATCTGGGTACTAAACAACATGCTGGCAAAACCACGGATAATAGTTCTAACTCATTCTGCAAAGCCAACAAAAACCAAACAACAAAAAAATGTTATATAAGAATTCCACTTACAATGGAAGTCAATAGGGCAGGACATTTCATAAAGTCTTAAAGCTGAAATAAGTTGCTTGTATTTTTCTGAAAGCACTTACATTCATTCTTCTGTAATATATACAGTATGCATATATATGTCAAGGGGTTGTATAGAGAAAAGGAGCGAGGACTCAATTGCAGGAAGAATGGGCTTTATTTAATAAAAAATAAATAAAGACAAACAAAAACTACCCCAAGGGGGAAAACAAGACTTGACTCTTGACAGTGCAGACAGGAAGAGAAACATGAGGTAAGTTTGACGACTATCCAGCACAGGACTAGCCTAGAAATCTAGACGCACCCTAGCGGCAGCAAATCTAATCTGCCCGCGAGTGTCGTCTAGCACCTCTCAATAACCGTCTGAGCTGTAATCCCCTAACTCTTGCCGGGCCAATCACATTGGCCCTCATTTATCAAAAGTGCGTACACCAAATTTTCAGCGTACACCTTGTGTACACCCAAACCCACGGTGACTTTGAGATTTATCAATATGGACGTTGGCGTACGGCACGCTCAAATCCTACGCCAGCTCAGGAGGTGGTGTACGCACGTTTGAGTTAGTGGGAAAATGCGCAGAAAAGCAATTCCTAACACCTCAAAACGCACTGACAAGATATGCTATATGACCCACTGTTAAAAACCACAAAAACAACATTCATAGTTTATTTTTGTGCAACATGAACGTCAATGTTTACTTTTTGTGACTTTACCAAAGCGTTTGATTTGTAGGCATATGTATTCCTCCAGTCGCGAGCCTGCGCGCTTTATCTGATGTTTCAGGCCCGCCTGGCCCAGCAGCTGCGCACGGACTGGGAATAATTCAGACTGACAAAATAATAAAAATGACCTTCTTCTTTTAAATAATAATAAAATCAATAAAAACGACATTCTTCTTCTAAATAACAAGCGTCATTAAGAATAATAATCATAATAATAAAAAGAAGAATCTTACAAATTGTCATGTAATTATTAATGTGAATGAATCTTACTCCACATCACATCATCATCACTATTGTACACCCCAATACATGTGCCGTGATACGAAATTAAATGCTATTTTTTTTTCAAAACGTGCTGTAGCCTAAAATAATGCAGTGATGGTAATTTATCATCCAAACAGCTATTTAAACTGCTGGAGTGCGCTTCTCAATCTCCACACTATTAACAGTACTCGTTATTTGTGTCCATATTTTGTTTTTGTAGGTGCCTTTAATTCCACTCTTTAAACTCCCAAATAAAACAATTTCGGGTTTTTTTTCCACTTCCCTGGTGATCTCGATGGGCGCGCGTCTCAATCATCTCAATAGGATCGTCAGTGATCAGGGAGTCAGCCCATTGACTTATGCCCTAATCAGTGCCCTGACTAGTGGACTAGTGAGATGATTGAGCGCGCCCGATCTCCACGTCGGCGAAGTTTCGCTTCTTTGCCGTCTTCTGTTTGTCCATGGCGTAAAATAAGGGCGTGGGGGAGGCGGAGACTTGAATATATAGGGGCGTGTTATTCTAATGACGATCGTTTTCAGCCGCCGCATTTATCAAGGGCAAGTATTGCGTACACCTGGATTGCAGAGGTACGCACAGCTTCATAAATCAGGCGGTGAGAGGAGTGTAAGCATAATCTTACGCCAACATATACACCAGTTTCTACGCAAGATTGATAAATGAGGGCCAATGTGTATAAAGTGGGGCGGGGCCATAATGACGAGGGCCGAGTTACATTTGCGTGCTTCTAGGAAACACAGAAACTGGCGAACAGCGGTCTTTTGCATCAGTCTTGACTGCGACTCTGGAAGACTTGGAGTTAAGCTTTTCTCTGAAAAAAGAACAAAGAACGGCAATAAAGCCATTCTTAAAAAGGGAAGATGTGTTCTGAGTTTTGCCAACCGGATACGGCGAATGTTTAATCTATCAACAAGCTCTGTTTCACCTTCGTTGCTCTGGTTGGTGTAGCGCTATCCTATCGCTTGCAGAGGGCGTTTGAGAGACAACCGTTTATCCCGCCCCTCGGATTGAGCCCTGTCAATGGTGAGTTTCCAGACCAAACATCTTGATGTGGGTCTGGCTTGTCAGGCTAGTGTCACGGAGTGACTTAATGCGGCGGAACCTAAAAGCCCAGACCGTTGTCCATGAGACACGCAGCCAGTTCCGGCAACTAAAATGGGGGGTTATTAAGAACAGGTGTGCGAATGGACGTGGCGATTGGCGATGGGGCAATTCCGAGAAGAGATGTGGGCCAGTTCTGCTTCATGCGTTTTGTTCATGGCTGACATGCGGCTTTGCTATGGCTTGATTGCGGCCTAAATCTGGCAAACGGGAGCGGACCGCCCAAGTGCCATCATTCCACGCGGGTAGTGGGCCAGATGAAAGTGTAAAGTGTGGGACGGATCTGGGCCAGAGCAATTTTGCTATCTGGGCCAGATGTGGGCCAGTTCTGCTTCATGCGTTTTGTTCATGGCTGACATGCGGCGTTGTTATGGCTTGATTGTGGCCTAAATCTGACAAACGGGAGTGGACCGCCCAAGTGCCATCATTCCACGCGGGTAGTGGGCCAGATGAAAGTGTCAAGTGTGGGCCGGATCTGGGCCAGAGCAATTTTGCTATCTGGGCCAGATATGGGCCAGTTCTGCCTCATGCGTTTTGTTCATGGCTGACATGCGGCGTTGCTATGGCTTGATTGCGGCCTAAATCTGGCAAACGGGAGCGGACCGCCCAAGTGCCATCATTCCACGCGGGTAGTGGGCCAGATGAAAGTGTAAAGTGTGGGCCGGATCTGGGCCAGAGCAATTTTGCTATCTGGGAAGGGTGAAGTTTATTTCTGCAAACGCTCTGGGTGAGACAGAGCGATCAGTGTGTTGGAGGGACGTATGGATGCGGATATTATAGACTGGGCGAAGTCAAAACAGAGTACTGGGCTGAAGAAAACACGGAGTGAATTATTTGAAGCATTCCTTTTTGAAGTAACTGTGTTGATATGTATTATTATTACCTTGAAGAGATTGTTTACACTGAGAAGTCACCGGGAACGTATTGAGAAGTGGAAGGAGTGTGCTGAAAGGTCGCGGTCTTGACGTTTCCATATGGTCATCCTCTGCACCGACCCTTTTCACTATCCAGGACCTATTTCCAGGCCCAACGTGGTGATCCTGACCCTAATTCACCGTGAGTGTGTGGAGTGCAGTGGGTGAGTCTTTTTTTGACGTGTGTACGCCTGAAGAATTGTAGTGTTGTGCTGTGCCCATGTTGTCAGCGATCCCTCCCCTGGCCGAAGAGAAAGCCCTGCATTAGAAGAAGTGAAGTGGTGACGGTGGGCGATTGTTGCATACATATACGCACCTGACTGGTGGCGTGGCAACTGTATGAAGTAAGAGCTTGCTCTGAATATTGTGTGGAGTATTGAAGGGAAGTTTGATTTGGCTGCTGCGTAGAAGGAGCTTATGTGCTGACTCTGTGTATGATTATATGTCTGTGGAGTGCTTTCAGGACTGAGCCAAGGGCTCTGGATCGTCGTGGGACTGTTCTACTACTTGTGGGAAGTAAACGTCAATGTGTTCCTTAGAAGTCTGTCCTAGTGAGGAAGGCTGGAAGTACGCTGTGTGTAAATACGCCCTCTCCATCCACCCGAGCCTTGAAGCGCTAAAGCTTGACGTCCGCTTATCTACGGGGCTGTGAGTTGCATCGATTCCAGTGTATCGCTCTGTATACTCACCTGTACGTCCAAAGCTAAGAGCCCAGTGTACCGCCCTGTATACTCACCTGTACGTCCAAAGCTAAGAGCCCAGTGCACCGCCCTGTATACTCACCTGTACGTCCAAAGCTAAGAGCCCAGTGTACCGCCCTGTATACTCACCTGTACGCCCAAAGCTAAGAGCCCAGTGTACCGCCCTGTATACTCACCTGTACGTCCAAAGCTAAGAGCCCAGTGTACCGCCCTGTATACTCACCTGTACGTCCAAAGCTAAGAGCCCAGTGCACCGTCCTGTGTACTCACCTGTACGCCCAAAGCTAAGAGCCCAGTGTACCGCCCTGCATTCTCACCTGTACGCCCAAAGCTAAGAGCACAGTGTACCACCCTGCATTCTCACCTGTACGCCCAAAGCTAAGAGCACAGTGTACCGCCCTGCATACTCACCTGTACGCCCAAAGCTAAGAGCACAGTGTACCACCCTGTAAACCCACCTGTACGCCCAAAGCTAAGAGCCCAGTGTACCGCCCTGTATACTCACCTGTATGCCCAAAGCCAAGAGCCCAGTGTACCGCCCTGTATACTCACTTGCAATTCACGTGTGGATGAAGAGAGGGAGTTGGGAAGACCTACCTGTACATCCCCGTGAGAGAGTCAGAAGCGACTCAGATTTTTAGTTCTCCAGTCCCAGAGAGCTAGGTCCCTTTTTTAAAGTATCCCTTTCCCCCCTTCCTATACCCTTTTAAAGAAATAAATGGTTTTAACTTGCCAGTCCTCGTCTGTTTGGTCATTGGGGTGTTTTTGGGACCTACTCTGGGTGGAAACTGAGGGAGGAGTGAGACTCACGATAGTGGTGGTCCACACCGACCTGTGACACTTGCACAGGACTGCAAACACAAGGAGACTGAATGGGGAGCAAACAAACAAGGGTTCCGAGAGAAGACAGGTGGGGCAAATGAACCAATAATCAGGAAACAAGGTGGGTGGGGTTAGACAATTGACATGAATACATGGGACAAGGAAACATGAACATGTGCTCACACCAAACGTGACATGAACATGCAGCCAATGAAAACTCATAAGCTGCATGTTCACACAAAACAGGAACGCATGCAGCTAGTGAAAAACACCCGCTGCATGCTACACAACACAAAACATGAGCTTGAATGTTCGAATCCCAACACAAAACTGAAGCCCAACTAGACTGAAGTGCTGGGATCCGAACACCATGCCCCACACAGAAAACTACAAGGACAGAAGAGACACAAGACAAACAATACAGGAGTGTCAGAGCTCTGTCACAAAAAAACCAAGAGAAAGCTAGACCGAAGTGACAGAACCCTGACGATAAATATATATATATTTAGCCATGGAGTTTTAGGTGGATGACGTTAGGTCAGGTAGTGGTACTTTAGTGGCTCAGCGGCTTAGCAGCTTTAGTGCCGTGACAGGCAATAAAACATTGAATCCAGCTTTAATAAATGATTTTATCATATTAGTCTCATATTAGCATGTGTAAAGTGAGTATAGATTCAAAACTGTGTGCATTTTAAGGTTTCTTCTGTTGCAGTGTGTGTTTGTAAACAGCTATGAAATGTTTTGTGGGCGGAGTTTTATATCTCACACACTGAAAAAAATCTTGTATCAGTCCCACATGAATCAATTATTTTGAACAAACATAGTTTTTTCATGTAACTTAATTTTAAGTGACCCAATTAAGTGGTCTCAAAGTGAATTTTATATGGCTCCTATATGATTAAGGTATTCAGTTTCATATATTCAATAATCCAATGTAACTTAATATATTTTAATGTTACACAACTGAATCTTAATACTGCACTAGCTAGCAATAGCACACATTAGCATCTTAAATGCTAAGCATTAAAAGCTTCTTCAGCAAAGCATGACATTATCAGTCCACAGCCCTAAGCAAACGCTCCACTCTTCTCCACAATTGTAACCCTCTGTAATTTAAAAGGTTCTAATAATTCCATCATAATTGAATATTAAACCCTTTTACTCACTATCAAGTTTCCCCCCTATTCTCCCACCCTCATATTTGTGATATCAACTCACAATTGCAAGACAAATAGTCAGAATTGTAAGATAGGCCTAAAAATGTTATGTTTAAATGTTACCTATATAAAACTTTTTATCATCTATTAAATATTATTTCATACTGTAACTTTTAAGCTATTATGCCCCTATAAACAGCATAATATTATGCAGATATTGTTTATTATTGTTTTCAAGGATATGACTCTATAAATATGAAGACCATCTTTTTTGCATTTCGATTCTGAGATTTGCCTATTTTTTACCTATTTTCATCCACTTCTTATCTGTGTTTTTCTGCCATCATAATACGTGCGCAGCTGCAAATGACGTAAACATGACGTTGACTCCAAACTGGTCTGTAGACTTCAATTGTATAAATGCATTATTGTAAACATGATTTTTAAAACAAGTCAAAATCAAAACTTTGTTTTGTATTCAACGTCAGAAGCTTACATAGTTTTGAATGCAGAACATTCCAAAAAATCAGCAAAAAAACATGTTAAAAGATAAAAAATAATAATATTTAAAAAAACATAAAAGCAGTGTTTAGCTTTTATACTAGGTGCCTATAGTATACTGAATGTATACTGACTGTTCTGAAATGCCAGCACATGTGAAAGCCTCTCTGCAGGTTATTCTGACATTAGACCGAGTTAATGATGTGTGAACTGTCAGTGATTGTGCCCCTAAGTCCAGCAGCGCCGCTCTCTCACCATCCTTTAACAGTGGTAGGTCATTTTAATCACAAAATGTGGAGCTCGACTAACAGCCTCACATTTCACACCCCACACAGAAATAAGCGTAGACAGCTTTATACCGATTCACTGTCTGCCGGTGCACTCCAACATTCTGCACATCGCTGAACGGTTGTGTGTTTTTCTCTTAAACACACAGCATACTCTAAAATTAGGCTTTGACTTCACTTTTCTATAATGTGTATATGCGTTTACACTCAGCTGGTGAAATTGCACTGAATTAGTGGTCTTTTTGGAGTAGGCTAATATCTTAATGGTTTCTGTTTCGTAATGATGGGCTGGTGTGTTTGGATCTGCTGAGGCTAAATGGCTCTGATGATGACAGTCTCCTCTTCAGTGCTGGTCATTACCAGTCATTTTAGCTCACTTCCATTTTCAGCTCTAACTACAAGGGACAAAGCGACACTAACCATAAATGAACTCAGTTTTTTAAAATTATATTATGTTAATTTATAGAACAATGGGGGTTTTCGTGCGAGGCGAATAGATCTACGGATACCTTTCCAAATCTCATCCATATCATGCCCACTATCTGAGGGTGCAGGTGCCAATCCCTGAAATTGACTATAAACTCATTGATTAACTAATATGTAATTGTGGTTATGAGTTTTACATTAATTCTGAATTAGTTAATAGTCGTGTGCCACAACAAGTAAAGTCAGAACATAATGACACCTTTATAAATCATTAGCTAATGATTAATTAAAGCAGACGACTGGAATTTGAAATGCATGACTTTGACCCCTTGTGGTAATTAACAAGTTGATTAAAATTTTAAGTTAATATAATATGTTATTAAGGAATTAATACATTACGACATATTTAACTAATAACAATTTCATGATTACTTAATCTATTAATCATGATGAATCTTCACTAGTTGCTGATGCAGTAATCATTAATAAATGTGTTAGTTTGCCATTAGTAATTCATTAACTCATGATTATCTGTACATTAATTAAGCATAATTTATATTTTATAACATATATTTTCTTGTCATGTAAATGACAATGTGAATGTGTAAGTGAAAATAAATTGGTACATTACTTAAAGTAGGCTACTTTTTACAACTAGCCTATTTATAGACCAATAATATAACTTAAGTTTAACATCAGAAACAACAGGAATTTAAATTGACAGCTAAACCAGAAGAAAACACTTTTCTACGCTGAGCGGGAGAAGCTGGGGGAGCTGGACCGGGATGGGGAAAAATGCACAATAGAGACTCTGGTAAGCCCTGAGCGGGACGTCATCTTCTGCATGATATTTACACTATCCGCAGTTTTGCGAGCTGAATCGGTCGACGGCTGGCATCATGAAAAGTATATAATGATAATGATATGAGATGATGATCGATTTGAATAAAAATAAGTAGGCTTAAATAAAGACTTGGATGTAATATATAAATGTTTAAAATATATTGTAGTTACATAAGAAATAAACTGTTAACTAGTTGCAATTTGACGATATTTAAACGGCTACAGATTTACGCTTATGGTCCGGTCTCCCATCGTCGCAGGCTTTGAAGCATGTCAAAATCCAATAAAAAGCTCTAAAAAATAATTTGCTCCATTTCTCTTTTTAAAATCTCACGAACATCTGATGTCAGTTGTCACAAACCTGCTAGGCCTTTAACGACGCTGGGTTCATTGTTGCCAAGTCTGGAATAGGGCTGCATTTAGGCTATACTGTTGCTTTGGGGTGTTTGTAGCCTATAGTCCACAGGTTAGGTTGTCTTTACTAGAGCAATATATCTATCGCCCGCGCCCTGCATTTTGAGATATTTTGGCCCATTTTGGCCGTGATTCCGCTACTTTTGATTAGCAATTGGAGGGGTTTTGTTGTTCAGACCTGGCAACCCTGTCCATCGGTTTGCCCTTTTGTGCCGCTTAATTCACTTTGAAGGCGTGGCCTGCCTGGCCTTCGAAGTGCATGGCTTTCGAAGTGCACATCCTTCACTTTGGGACACAGCTTTGGTCTTCATTTCTTCACTACTGGTCCTGGGTCATAAGCTGTTAACCCCAAACACCCTGTATCACGGGGTTCCCCCTCAATAGAAGGTCCGCACCTCTGTTCAGAATGCCCAGAACATGAGTCGCGCATAGTGATAATCATCTGCTCCATACATGGAGCATATAGTTTCGACGAGAACACTTGATGGTTGATATATGCCACTGCCGTGGTATTGTCGCAGCGTACGAGCACATGATGTCCTTACAGACGAGGCAGAAAATAATTCAGAGCTTTCCAAATAGCCAGAAGCTCTAAATTATATATGCTCTGAACATAGTTTGCTTGGCCACAAACTGTTCACAGTTCCACACTCTTGGGTGGCACCCCAGCCTGTTAAGGACACATCTGTTGTCACAACTTTCTGCAACATAACAGTCCCCAAGGGGGTACCCTGTGCGTAAAAGTCTGTGCTCTTCCAATGGCGCAGAGCTGCGCGCAGGTGCATGTTGCTGTTACAGAGTGGCAAAAATTGTGTAACGGGCTAAAAAGGAATTGACAAAACCCATTTCATGAATGCCCTTATCCTCCGGAGTCCTGGTGGCAAAACCTGGATAGATGAAGCCATAAGACCCTGTAGCCTAAGGCATGTCCGATATTGTACCTTCACCCCCTCTCTGAACTGCGACAGACAATTCATCAGAGTGAGAACACACTCTTGAGAGAGACACGGTCACATGGAGACTGAGTTCAGCTCCAGGCCCAAGAAGATCACACTCTGACTGGGTGTAAAATTGCTTTTGCTCACATTCACCCTGAACACAAGAGATGTGATGTGTGCGAGCACACGACAGGTGTCCTGCAACACTTTCTCCTTCGATTAAGCTATTATAAGCCAATCGTCTATGTATGTCAAAATCTGTAGACTAGACATTCTCAGGGGAGTTAAACCCGAGTTGAGGTGCCAAGCGATTAAGGGCTCGATAGGGGGCAGGTTGACCATCGCATGTTTGAAATCGAGCGGGTCGCTCCAGTAGTGCCTCGTGCCTTGCACATGCTTGAAGGTCAGGGAAGAGTTGTTTCCTCAGGCCGGGATGGCCTCCCAGCACTTTCCATCATAAATCTCCCTTTCTTGGTTGGTGGCAATCAGTGGAGCAGGCCACTCAATGTTGAGACAAGCAGCCACCTGCTCACACACTTCCATGAGGACAGACTAAGCAAGGCCATGGGGTGCCGGACTCGGCCGGTTTGCTGGCGAGCAGGAGGTTGCCGATGAAGGGAGGTCCTCTTCTGGGATCTCAGGATTGGGCTAGTCAGATGTGTTGTTGTCACCGTGTCCCACATCCAAGACAGAAAAGCCAAGCTCGACACACTGGGTAGCAGCAATTTTGAGGTGCCGTCACAGGAGTTTTTTTTAAGGCAGCACCAGACAATTCAATCAGACAAGGCCCAAGCAAACCCCGCAGAATGGATGGAGGTCCTTTGCGGTGATCAGAGCACCACACGTGGCCTGGCAGGCCAGTGAAAAGCTGTTATCAAAAGAAGCAGAAACAGAGAGCAACATACTGGCGAAAAACTCAGAAAAATCTGTGGCGGGCAGCCTAGGAAACTGGTAAGAATGCAAGAGCACGGGCAGCTCTGAGAGCAGACACAGTAAAACTGGTGTTGATCTGGTGATTTGTCCTCCTGCGGACAAGTAAAGTTAGCGCGACGATTCCGATCTTTCAAATATTCATACTCTTGTGTAATCAACGCTCCATCCTAAATAAACTTGTCCCTTGCGTGATACCCTGAAATTTTGAATATTCTGATCCAATATGATTTCTGACCTGTAAGGTTGCCAGAATAATAATCATACACTGTGTGTAAATAGGCCAGAGGAGAACTGGCACTCCGACTGAGTCTGGTTTCTCCCAAGGTTTATTTTTCTCCATCATGCCCTGATGGAGTTTTGGTTCCTTGCCACTGTCGCCTTTGGCTTGTCTTGCTCAGTTGAGGACACTAAAATTATGATCTAAGTTATTCAACTAAATATACAAATAAAATGAATGAATTAGGTCTTGTTTAATTCTATAAACTATAATACTGATCTGCCAACATTGTCGCTCTATGGTAAATTAAAATAAGCTGATAACATCACTGTTTTCTCCAGAACGACTGTACAGCCAAATAAAGTTTTGTTGCAATATTGTCCTGTTTAACACTGTTAAGCTGCTTTGAAACAATCGTCATTGTAAAAGCGCTATATAAATAAAGTTGATGGGTTGATATTAAATATGTTTCATATAATATGTTTATTATATATGTGTTATTATTATTATAGTTGCGCTGGAGTTTCCATGACAATGCTACGCACTGACTTGGATGGAAACCGGAGAAAACATTGAGTGGATCTCAGTTTACTACGGCCAATACTTTTTAATGCACAATCCATCACAAACAAATCTTGCCTCATACATGATCATATTCTAGAATAGCATTTAGATATAATATGCCTTACAGAAACCTGGCATCAACCAGATGTTTATTCTGTCTCATTTTTTAACGAGACCTGTCCCCCTGGTTACTGCTACTTACAGAAAGCCCGGAGTACCGGACATGGTGGTGGTCTGGCTGTCATTCACTGAAGTGATCTGACCTTGTCCCATATAACCCTGCCTGAACTGTCTTCGTTTGAATGCCTAGCATTTAAATATAAGCACCCTTTTTCCACTACTATGCTTCTTATTTACCAGCCACCCAAACCAAACTCATCATTCATCCCAGAGACGTCCAATCTTCTTTTAACTTTCTGTACAATGTCTGCTAATATCATTGTACTTGGAGACATGAATATTCATGTCAACTCTTCAACCTGCCATTTAGCAGCAGAATTCCTCCAATTACTCGACTGTTTTAATCTGACACAACTTGTCGATGCCCCCACTCATACCACACTCTCGATCTAATCATTACAAACTCTGATTATCTCAGTAATCTTCTGGTGTATGATCTGAGAGTTTCTGATCATAAGGCTATCTCCCTGAAGATATCTTTACTGTCCAGCCTCATCAAGCCCAAATGCCAAATCTGCTTCAGAAATCTGAAAAACATTAACCTAGAGACTATGGCATCCGATATCCAGCATCTCCTTTCAGTAAACTGTCTACCACCCATGGACTCAGTGGACTATTATAATAACACCATCAGAAGCATTCTGGATCTTCATGACCCCATCAAAACCAGAACAGTTACTTTCACTCGATCAGCCCCCTGGTATACCGGTGAACTATGGAAAATGAAGGCAGCTGGGTGTGCCATTGAGAGGAGATTCAAAGCCACAGGTCTCACTGTGCACAAGCTCGCTTTTCGGGAACACCAAAAGGACTACTTAAACTCACTTATGAAGGCACGGTCAAATTTCTACTAAAATATCATCAGAAATAGTCATGGAAACTCCAAACAGCTGTTCTCCACCATAGATCATCTACTTAAACCACAAACCTCCTAACTTATAGAAACTACAGAATAGCCCTGTAATAATTTCCTGGACTTTTTCAAAACAAAAATAGACTCAATTCACTCCACCTTTCCTGGATTCTCCTCACTATCCCCCCTGACTCTCCACTCACAGCCTGCAATTTTGGAGCACCTACATCCCTTTCCAGAAATAAAAAACGAAAGAGGTTGAGAATATAATTAAAAGGATGAAACCCACCACCTGTGCGCTCAACACTTTTCCAACAGCTCTATTGAAAGTAAATACCTCTGTCCTAAGTCCTCTGATTACCACTATAATAAACACTCCCTCCAGTCTGCCAATGTTCCATCTGCCCTAAAAACTGCCATAATGAGACCACTTCACAAAAAACCCACCTTTGACCTAGATGTGCTTGCAAATTACAGGCCCATTTCCAATCTCCCATTCATCTCCAAAGTACTGGGAAAAGTTGTAGCTTCCCACCTCCAGGATCATCTCAAATACAACAATCTTTTCGAAAAATTTCAGTCTGGTTTCCGTTCTGCACACAGTACGGAAACAGCCCTGGTTAGAGTCACAAATGACCTACGGATGACCGCTGATGCAGGCTCACCATCCCTCCTCATACTCCTCGATCTGTCAGCTGCTTTCGATACAGTGGATCATGGCATACTCCTTAACCGGCTGCATCAAACCACTGGACTCACTGACACTGCTATAAACTGGTTTAAATCGTACCTCACTAACAGAACAGAGTACATTTCACTTGGGGTCCCTCAGGGACTTTGGCCCCATTCTCTTCATCGTTTACATCATGCCATGTCATTAGCCTCATTTCACTGCTATGCCGATGACACACAACTGTACATAAAATCAGAAACACACACCTCTGCAATTTCACCAACATCATCTCCGTCTTCAACAATCACTGCCTGTCTGGAGGAGATAAGAGAGTGGATGAAGCACAACTTCCTCCAGTTAAACAGCTCTAAAACTGAGGCCATTCTTGTTGGCACACCACATCAAACACAGTCTTCCTCCATAACTTGTATAGCTATCTCTTGTCAGGACATTCCCCTCTCTACAACCAAACTTGGTGTAAGATTTGACCCACAACTCAGCTTCGAAGCCCATATCAAAAACCTCTGCAAGACATCTTTCTATAATCTCAGAAATATTGCAAAACTCTGTCCAACACTAACTTTAGCAGATGCTGAAAAACTGGTCCACGCCTTTGTCTCCTCCAGGTTGGATTACTGTAACGCACTTCTCATCTGAATCCCTAACAAAAGCTTGCAAAGACTGCAGTGTGTTCAGAATAGTGCAGCAAGGCTCCTGTTGAGAGTTCGAAAATACGATCACATCACACCCATTGTCCATTCACTTCACTGGTTTCCTGTTTCCGCCAAGACTGAAAATAAGGTCTCCCTTCTAACTCGCCAGTGCATCTATGGAAATGCCCCCTCCTATTTGAAAGAAGTACTTACACCTTCAACTACAGCTCATTCACTCCGTTCAACAAACTCAGACCACCTCCATCTTCCCAAGACTAAGCTCAGCACTATGGGTGATCGAACTTTCTGTTCTGCCACCCCTCGAATTTGGAATGCCTACCCGACCATCTGAGGGCACCTCAAGCTCTTGAGAATTTTAAAAAGGACTTAAAGGTGTCATGAACTGGCTTTTTAAAAAATGTTACACTGTTGTCTGAGGTCAACTAATGATATTTGTGTGGTTTTTACATTCAAAAACATCATAACTAATAAGTAATAGGTTATTTTATACACTGGTTTTCAGGTTCTTTCCAAAACACTGGGTTTTGATGGGTGTGCAGCACTGGAGACTTGGATTGGATTGGACAGCTAGGATTGGATAAGATTTGCATATTTAATTATCTTAAGCTCCACTGTCAGTTCAGTGACAGAGGAGAGAATGAGGGAGAATCGGCAACCAGAATGATTTTCTCGATCACAGGGCTCTTAAACGCCTTTATTAAACAAACAAAATGTTTAATTTCTCATCGACACGATATAAGCGCGAACCGCACGCACACACATAAATGTTCAATGCGCGCGCCACCCTTCAGATGTCAACTCGAAAGAGAGAGAGAGAGAATAGCAGAACAAAAACGGAATATACTGAGATTCATCGGCCTGCCGGGCTTTGCGAGCACTTGCCCATACGTGTCTGAGTCCAGTGTACTAAAGGTATGTTTCTGTTAGACACGTACACATAAGCAAAACGATCTATAACAATGCAGTTCTATTACATATAAAAATTCCTGTCGGATCCAAATCCAGTATTGACAGGAGATTTGTTTAAAAATGATCCTGCAGTGAAATGAAGTGAACATGTCTTCACCACGTGAACTGAAACTTCATTAAAAATAAAGTTGAACCACACATTCCTAATATTATGATCAGAAGGAAGCTTATGCAGCAACTGTGTTCTTCCACAACCAGGAATAGCGCAATATCTTAATATTCCTTGGCATGAAATGGTTGTTCACCAGCTGGCACGAGCCCTCCATCAGCCGGTGGGCAGGGCTACTGGATTACACGCGCTGTAGAGGTGTGTGTTTCGTCGTGCACTGACGTCAGTATAAAGCACAGGACCGTTTGCTGAGTCTGGTGTCTATAAAAGCTTTTCTTTGACAAGGAAGTTTTCAGCTCTGAAACTTACAGAATATTCTTATATTACCATGACCTTTTATATATCAAAAGCTCAAGGAAAAGTTGATTCCTCAATTCATCACCCCTTTAAAACATTTCTTTTTAAGAGAACTTATGACTTTCAACTATTAAATCTATTAGAATTTTACCATTTTTAAATGATCTTAAAGGTGGGGTAAATGTTATTTCAAAACCATTTTAGAAAAAGGACTCGGGCCGAGTGGAATAACAAACTTGTAGCCAATCAGCAGGTAAGGGGCGTGTCTATGGTGAGAAGAGAGGCTCAGTGTACAACATTATTCAAAACACACGAGTCACACAGTACAGACATTAGCCAAGAAAGAACTAATATATGCTGCTTTTGCTTGACTATGCTCGTGTGTCATGTTCGCTTGTTTATCCATTTGCGATCGTATTGTCGCTCACTTCAGCGATGATAAAGACCCGTTCATTTCCACACCGTATGGAGCATCTAAATCCCCTCAGTGTTTCAAGGTTGCAAGCATCAGCTCACAAAATGTGTCCGACAGTAAGATACTATACTCCTAATATGTTTGTTTCCCCTTTTCATCTATATAAACCATATAGATGGGTCATAATTTGTTCGTTAGTTTGACTGTCGGCTCGTGTTCTATCAAGTTGTTCATGATAACGGTTTGTGTTTTTGTGATCGCTATAACTCTAATCTGGTCATAATTGTAATATGTTTGTTAGTTGTACTGTCAGCTCGTGTTCTATCGAGTTTTCATGAGAACGGTTTGTGTTTTTGTGATCGCTATAACTCTAAACTGGTCATAATTGTAATATGTCATTAGTTGGACTGTCGTGCTTGTGTTCTATTGAGTTGTTCATGAGAACAGTTTGTGTTTTTGTGATGGAAGGGGTGACTTTTTCATTGAATATTCGACCTGGATTAGTTACACAGATTCTGCAATAGCTGTTGCCTGGGTTACGTATGTGTGGGGCGGAGCTATTAAAATATGTCCGACTCCGAGACCCTTTTTGGGTAAATGGGGAGGCTGCAGACCTGGAGCAAGACAGTTCTACGGCCCAGGCAGTTTTACGGCCCAGACTGTTTTACGCCCCTGTTGTTCCTGATGCGTCCAGTAGGGGGAGAAGGATACACAAGGGGAGGGGATTTGAGGGATTTTTTGGGGATATTTTTTGGTGATTTAAAATATCAACAACGGTTACCAGATAGCACTTACCCCACCCTTAACTGTAGCACTTTGAGATTTGTTCCAAAAGTAATTCTGACTCTATAACTTACAATTCTGACTTTATAACTAACAATTGATTTATGATAATAATTGACAATTGACAAACACTTTTTTTGATTGTGATTGTGAGATAAAAAGTTGCAATTATCTTTTAAAATGTTTTCTGTAGTGGAAACAAGCTATGGTCAATTAACTTTAATTGACATGTTTATTCCTGGATAATAAAGGTAAAAATGTTGGCTATTCATAGTGGGGAAAAAAATTATAGCTACAAGACCTCCATGAAAAATTTTCTGTAAAAAAACCCATAAAATACCTCTAGTCTCCACCCTTTTAAACAAAGCTGAAGTCTTTATATTGATGGTGAAAGGTGTGTTTTATAGTGCCAGAGCATTAGGGAAACTATGAAACTCATGCAGCTCTGAAGTCTTTCCTCAAACCACAAATTAATCAACGCTACATTAATCTGCGCCCCCAGCGCTCTAGTTTACAGTCACTACTTGTGATGAGATTTTACTCTTTCCTCTTGGAAGGAAGCCAGAAAGAGGAACGTGTCCTTCCTCCAATTGGCAGCAGCAGCTCTTTGTAAGAGCTGCGAGAGGAACTTTACATAATGTGCCAATCAAATGGGAGAATAATAATATTTCCATTGGATACTATGACAGACTGTCTCCTGCAGCCTTTTTTCTGTCTTTCCTGTAAGAGATGGGCAGGACAATGTTGTCACTTCATTTAATTTGGATTTTTTTTTGCAGCATGAACATCAATCACTTGGGACTCAATGACATAGTGCTGGAATTCTCAACGTTTGATCTGTCCATAAGCCTTCCAACAAGCAGTGGAAAAAGCTGAGAGCTAATACATTATTCATGACATTGGCCTTAATGTGGGGGAAATTAATAGAGCGTGACACAAAGTTTAGACTAAAGGTTGAAGTTAATTTGTTTTGTGGAGTCCCAGGTGGCTTCTCCATTGCTGTTGTTGATCCAGCTAGTTGAAATTAAAGTTTGAACCGTGGAGACCCAAAGGGCAATGCATTCTGTACTCCAGGCATGAATATTAACCTCTCACTCCCAACCTGCTCTGTAAGAGCAATCATTTTTTCCTATTGGACTCAAGGGAGCAATATAGATATGGAACATCTAGGTTGGAAATGAGTAGCAGAAATTTGACAACTGCCAACTTATATAACAGGGTTCATATCACTGATAATGAAAAAAAACAAAAAACAATAAGATGTTTTTGCTTTGATCCATGGCACAGTGAAAGCATTATATGAAGTATTTATACATTACATTATATGAAATGAGCTTAATTACAAAATAAATGTAACTGTAATCTGTTACAGTTAGTGAGAAAAAATATGAAAATGTTAACGATTACATCTGAATATTTCCTGTAAAAAATTATATTTTTAATAATATGAATTTGTTGGTTTGCCGGATTTTGATGTGCTATGATGTCTCCTGCCTTTTAAAGGCCACAGTGAAGCAATGTTCTTGTTTGAATTTGCAGCGACCACGCCTGTCAATGGTTATAAAAAAGCATTCCAGTGCTCGAAATGTAAAAATAAATTCATGCAGAAATAAGAAAAGGGCGCACATATAACAGTTCAGTGCAAATAATGTTTGTCAACTTGACTATTAAAGATGCCATGAACTGTTTTAAAAAAAAAAGTATACTGTTTTCTGAGGTCAACTAATGACGTTTGTATGTTTTTTACATTCAAAAACCTCATAACCGATAACTAATAGGCTATTTTCTACACTGGTTTTGATGCTCTCTCCAAAACGCTGGGTTTTTATGGAATAACCTTTGTCTCAATAAAACTGAACAAAACTTCATAAAACTGAAAGAAACTTTTTTTTAAAAACAATCAAAAATATGCCATTACAAAAGAAGAAAAACACATTGAAAATGGAAAAAAAAGATAAATGAACTCAGTCGCACTAATGTAACAGCATATTCAGTATGCTTCATTCTTTGTTAATGTTTTTCAAAGATTCGTTTTCGCAAATCGTGGATTGCGAATGCATTGCCAAAGGTTTTGCTTACGTTTCTCAGTTTTTCTTTTGCTGTTTTGACACAAACCTCTCTTGGGGGCGGGCTTAACAGTGATCTACTCTGATTGGATAAAGACCTTGATAGACAGGCGGAATGATCTTGCGGTGCTTTGTATTAATTTGTAAAGATGAGCTCTCAGAGGGAGAAATGGAACGGTGGCGGCTTCATCTTCATCATCTTCTTCACGTGATTGTTCTTTAAGGCAGCAATAAGTTTGTGTTATTGAAGTAACCATATCGATAAAAGTTGTATCCATGTACAGTGTGCATTACAAAATAATGAGTCTAAAAAAATATTATATGTGGAAAATAACAACACATTCTCACACCCAACTCGTCACAAATGGACGCTTGACCAGGACCCCTTGTCGTCACTTTGCAACGAACTGGGTGTACCTTTATCGTCAATTTTCGACACGCTGGGTGCTCCATTCATTTCAATGAGAAACCTTTGGCGTCATACACAGACGCACTGGGAATGGGAATATTATCGTCATGGTGAAATTTATTTTTTGAAATTATTTATTGGTTTATAATTTTGCCATTATGACATGTTGGAGTGTGCTTCTCAATTAAATCAGCAAGCATAATTTCATTTACATTTATTTTATTTACGCTATTTAGACACATTTTAACATGATTTCATTTACATTTATTTTATTTACGCTATTTAGACACATTTTAACATGTAACCCAACCCCACCCCATCCCTAAACCTACCCATTTGTGTGAACATTATATAAAACACAGGTCATAACATACGACTGCATCCACGAGTTATTCAAAAAAGTTAAATAATCCGTTTTCCGAGGCCAAACGATTGATTTGCATGAAGAAAATCCCCAAAAGCGATCAGCATCATCCGCTGAAGATCATGAACAAACACATCAAATTTCAAATAAAACCGCCCGTACTTCAGATTTCATAGTGAAATTGCATTGGCTCTCGTATGTCTTGTGACCAATTGCGTCATTACGTCAGCATTGATTGTAAAATGTCATTGGCTCTCGTGTGTCTTGTGACTGATCGCGTCAGGCTCAGGAGTCTTTTGAATTATTTGAATGAGATATGAATGAGTTCGTTCACGGGGCAGCGGGATCATCATTTCAGCGATTAAAACATCAAGAACAACTCTGTTCTTCACATGAAGACATCGTATGACTTCAGAAGACTTGGAATGCAACATGAGCTAATACTTTTATACTTTTGTTTTGGTTAGATTTTGCAATAAATACTTGTGACTGTACATTTATTTGCCTGGTATGTGTTTTATATTGTAAAGATGTGGGTAGGTTTAGGGTAGGAGTTGGGTTAGTTGCTCCAAAATATAAAAGTAGCCTTTAAATATTAATAAAATCATGTCTGCTTTTACAAACGCAAAGAATTAAATGCGTCTGTGTATGACGCCAAAGGTTTCTCGTTGAAATAAATGGAGCACCCAGCGCGTCGAAAATTGACGATAAAGGTACGCCCAGTTCGTTGAAAAGTGACGACAAGGGGTCCTGGTCAAGCGTCCATATGTGACGAGTTGGGTGTGAGAATGTGTTAAAAATAACTATAAAAAACAAAATAACAAAAAAAAAAAACAATTATTATTACAGCTACACTGTGGTGTCTATTTGGGTTGCCAGCTGAGTATACTAGAATCTATTCTTGCTTCTGTTAGTGAGAAATCAATGTTAGGCCTTATATGGTAAAACGTTTTCCTTTCACATAGTGGTTTTCACATCAGTAAGAAGAAGTTTACTACAGTATAGTGATCTAGAATTGTGTGTTTTCTCTAAATATAACTATCTCTGTTTTTTAGAGGTCAACCCTGCCTGGTTTAAATGTTTAAAAATGATAAACAGTTAAAAACATTGGTTAGAAATTTGAAAAAGTAATCAAATGTAATCAGTTACATTACTTTAATAAAGTAATTGAAATAGTTACTTATTACATTTTAAATAGGGTAACTTGTAATCTGTAACCAATATTACCAATGTAACCTTCCCAACACTGAATATATGACTTATTTATGTACAGAATAAACAGCTACAGATGATATTACTCCGTTCAGCCAGTTCATTCCAAAGTGAAAATGTTGTCATGATTTATTGTTGTAAACCTGTACCTATGTTGTTTTTCTTTGGATTTTTTTTCTCTGTAGTATCATCTGCAAATCTCTAAAAAAAGTCAAAAACACACCATACAAGTAGTCCATATGACATATGGTGTGCTATATTCCATGTCTTCTGATACCGAATAAAATTTCAAGTTTTCACCTTGTCCACTTCAAAACAAATATTGCTGCCTCAGGTTGGGCATCAGTAACATGATGGCATTGGTTCTTGCACATCTTGTGACCAAAAATACTGACATGAAATCTGAGGCGATGTTTCTAAATTTCATTTCAATTTTACAAAATAGGTACCTCTAAAGATTATTAATATTATTATTATTATTATTATTATTATTATTATTATTATTATTATTATTATTATTATTAGTGAAATATGTGTATATCTGTGATGTGTTTAATAAAAAAAATAATGAAACAGCAAAAATAGAAAAAGGAAATTGTAATTAATACATTTACATAATATAAAACATGTGACAACTTGCTCTAAAAGTTGACAGAACATTTTTATTCCAAATTGAAAGATTCAGGCATGCAGTGTAGTTTAAGAGCACACAGCAGGCAGAACACAATGTTATTTGAGTGAGCGCTGTTATCATGGGATAATAATCACCTCCACCTTTTCTGTGTCTGTTGCCATAGTAAACCCATTCTTCCATCAACCAAAACATATGCAAAAGCGAGACCCTTTCCTCTTTTAGCGCGAGCTTCAGCCGTCTCTATGGCAATGCCTGTTAGAAGGCACCTTTGATACTTTGAGTTATGTGCACCAACTGCACGAAACAATGGCTGTGTTTAACATTCTAATCAGCAGAAATGGAGCATCTAGGAGTCACAAAGACAGCTCCCATATCTCACACAAACACAAAGCCTCTGCAAACACTGCAGCGTGAACTCCTGATTTAACTTGCTGACACGACTGAGGTGAGAGAGAAAATATTGCAACATCTTATCATCTCCTTTCAGAATTAGCTCAGAGAGGAAAACTGTATAGTTTTTTACTTAAACTTTAGGTTCAACCAAAATTCACTCCCAGCTCAGCAAATAACATGGTCAACCTTAATGTTGTCATTAAAATCAATCAACAGGTTATAATAGGTCCTAATTTAACATTACTTGACACATTTGAGTCAAATGACCTAAATATATATGCTCCTTACACTTCAAATTCCATAAATTAAGAGTTTAAGCTTGATAACTCAAAATAATTAGGAAAAAAATTCAAGCTTCGAATACTCTTGTGCTTCAATTTTTTATGCATTCTTGTCATAACAGGAAGATGAATGGGATGCATAATAGATTTTATTATAGGTCAATAATTTATGAACAAATGGGGGGGGGGGGGGGTTGCACTGTGATGCAAACAAAAACAATGTTTGCATCACAGTTACAGTTTTATGTGCATTAGAAAGTACTTGGGCAAAATCAGTTACTAACCAGTTGCCACAATTTTGAAATTAATAAATTGAAATGATTAAGTGACAACAATAACTGTTTCCATCCAAAGTTGTGTATTTAACTTATGCAAATAAAGCAGTGTTTCCACACCATGTGCTCAAGAGAACATATCTGTGTATTTTGTTTCTTCACTATGAGTGACTTGAGCTTTAGAGCTCACAGACGAAATGCAATAAACATTGGCATGTTATCTTGTGTTTGAATGCCTGGTGCTTGGGAATGCAATCATGTTAGACACTTCAGTGAGGTTATTATAGCAAATCATTCATACGACAGACTTTAACCCAGGTCTTTCAGAATCATCAAACCAACATTTGAGATGCTGTGCAATGAAATTGGTCTAGTGGTTAGTCAAGTTATCCAATCACAGCCTCTGTTGAGGCAAAGTAACATTAGTTTTTTGTTCACAATATTGTATTGTTTTTTGCCCATCAAGGGAGATTCCATCGGAGGCATTCAATGGGGAGGGATGGAGAGCCAGGGCCAGGTCCATGCAGAGGAAAATGGCCTAGATCTCCTGGTGAGGAGATTCCCCCTTCCATGTAAAGCGCTTTGAGTGCCTAGAAAAAGCGCTACATAAATGTAATGAATTAGTATTATTATAGATCAGTCGTGGGCCTAGACCATGGAGCAGTGGTGAATCTGGACCATAGATAAGTGGTGGACTTGGACTGTGGAATAGTGGTGAACCTGGACCATAGATCAGTGGTGGGCCTGGAACATGGAGCAGTGGTGAACCTGGACCGTGGAATAGTGGTGAACCTGGACCATAGATCAGTGGTTGGCCTGGAACATGGAGCAGTGTTGAACCTGGAACATGGAGCAGTGGTGAACCTGGACCATGGAGCAGTGGTGAACCTGGATCGTGGAGCAGTGGTGAACCTGGATCCTGGAGCAGTGGTGAACCTGGATAATGGAGCAGTGGTGAACCTGGAACATGGAGCAGGGGTGAACCTGGACAATGGAGCAGTGGTGAACATGGACCATGGAGCAGTGGTGAACCGGGATTGTGGAATAGAGGTGAACCTGGACCATGGAGCAGTGGTGAACCGGGATTGTGGAATAGTGGTGAACCTGGACCATGGAGCAGTGGTGGGCCTGGACCGTGGAATAGTGGTGAACCTGGACCATGGAGCAGTAGTGGGCCAGGATTGTGGAACAGCGGTGGGTCTGGACCATGGAGTACTAGTGGGCCTGGATTGTGGAACAGTCGTGGACCTTAACCATGGAGCATTGGCTGACCTTGACCGTGGAAAAGACACAGGCCTTGATCATGGAGAACTGGTAGGCCTGGACTGTAAAAACAGTGGTGGACCTGGACCGTTCGTAAATTACCTTTGTGGCCATGATGGTTAGTCTTATCCATCCTGAGGTAAATCCAGTGAGATTCATTGTGACCCAAGCATGATGATGCTCTGGCATGGTCTCCATGGCATGACGAAACTCTGGCGTGACCGCCATGACATGATGAGACTCTGGCTTGGTGGATTTGACGTGACAAATTCTGGTGTGGAAGACATGACATGACTCTGGCATGGTTGTCATGAAGTAACAACTTCTGGTGTGGCGGCCATGATGTGATGAGGCTCTGACGTGGTGGTCATGACATGACAAGAGACTCTGACTCTGGCCTCTATGGCACAATCACCATAACAAAGGTACATGAGGCGAATTGCTGGGTTGATTTATGGGGGTCACATGACCAGTAACTACACTGTAAAAAAAAATTCAGGTCTCCAATTGAATATAAGTGACTGATCACATCAAAAATTTTCAGTTGGCTGAATTTAATTTCTGGGAATTAAATTACATCAATTCACAAAATGTTAATTTGGCAGACTGAAAAATGTATCAATTCACAGAATTTCAATTCGACCAATCGAAAAATTTGGATTTTATTTCATTTAATATTTTGCAGTGTAAGGGTGCTTTCACACTAGAACTTTTGGTGCACACCGGGGTTCGATTGAATTCTGAGTTCGGATTGTTTGGATGATGTGAATGCAATCGTACTAAATCGCGGAAGTGAACCGATATTAATGACATATGAGTTGACAAAAATGTGTGTTTTGTGTGTGTTTCACTCATTTACCTGACGAGCGTCACTGACATACAGCAAGCAGAGCTGTAGATCTCATGTCTGCTCGTCTTCAGCGCTCTTTAGAGCATTTGCAGTGCATTCGTGGCAGATATACGCATGTGTCATTACGTACTGAAGCTTTGGTAACAAAACCAACGGTTTAAAAACAGAAATATAAAAGTGATGAGAGCAACGCTGTGCATTTCGCCACCTTCACTCTCGCTGTCGTTACTAAGCAACCGGGTAAACAGCTGCTGCTTTGATGACGCAAACGAAGCCCGGTTCAGACAAATAATATAATATGAACACAGTCCAGCAGGGGCAGGAGGATGGGGGAGCAATTGAACTCGGGTTCGGTCCAGGCAATTGTGAAAGCACCCTTACAGAAAAACCACATGAACTTCACATGTGCAAAAACATGTGCACATGTGAAATTTAACATGTTAAAAGCACATGTGAAATATGTGAATCACATGTTTTGCACATGGGAAATGTGTGCTTTTGTAACATTTACACATGTGAAACATGTTTTTACATGTGAAGCACGTTATCACATGTGAAACCCATGTAAACACATGTATATTCCCATGTAAAACATGTGAGATCACATGTGTAACACATCAATTTCCCATGTGAAACCCATGTAAATCCCATGTGAAATGTATATTCCCATGTGAAACCTATGTAAATCACATGTGGAACGTATCCCCATGTGAAATCCATGTAAATCACATGTGAAACGTATATTCCCATGTGAAACCCATGTAAATCACATGTGAAACATATATTCCCATGTGAAACCCATGTAAATCACATGTGGAACGTATCTCCATGTGAAACCTATGTAAATCACATGTGAAACGTATACCTATGTGAAACCTATGTAAATCACATGTGAAACGTATATTCCCATGTGAAACCCATGTAAATCAAATGTGAAACGTATATTCCCATGTGAAACCCATGTAAATCCCATGTGGAACCTATCTCCATGTGAAACCTATGTAAATCACATGTGAAACGTATACCTATGTGAAACCTATGTAAATCACATGTGAAACGTATATTCCCATGTGAGACCTATGTAAATCACATGTGAAACGTATATTCCCATGTGAAACCCATGTAAATCACATGTGGAACGTATATTCCCATGTGAAACTCATGTAAATCACATGTGAAACGTATATTCCCATGTGAAACCCATGTAAATCACATGTGGAACGTATACTCCCATTTAAAACCCATGTAAATCACATGTGAAGCGTATATATTCCCATGTGAAACCCATGTAAATCATATGTGAAACGTATATTCCCATGTGAAACCCATGTAAATCACATGTGGAACGTATACTCCCATTTGAAACCCATGTAAATCACATGTGAAGCGTATATATTCCCATGTGAAACCCATGTAAATCACATGTGAAACGTATATTCCCATGTGAAACCCATGTAAATCACATGTGAAATGTATATATTCCCATGTGAAACCCATGTAAATCCCATGTGGAACGTATATTCCAATGTGAAACCCATGTAAATCACATGTGAAACGTATATATCCCCATGTGAAACCCATGTAAATCCCATGTGGAACGTATATCCCCATGTGAAACCCATGTAAATCACATGTGGAACGTATACTCCCATTTGAAACCCATGTAAATCCCATGTGGAACGTATATTCCCATGTGAAACCTATGTAAATCACATGTGGAACGTATACTCCCATTTGAAACCCATGTAAATCACATGTGAAACGTATATTCCCATGTGAAACCCATGTAAATCACATGTGAAACGTATATTCCCATATGAGACCTATGTAAATCACATGTGAAACGTATATTCCCATGTAAAACCCATGTAAATCACATGTGAAGCGTATATATTCCCATGTGAAACCCATGTAAATCATATGTGAAACGTATATTCCCATGTGAAACCCATGTAAATCACATGTGGAACGTATACTCCCATTTGAAACCCATGTAAATCACATGTGAAGCGTATATATTCCCATGTGAAACCCATGTAAATCACATGTGAAACGTATATTCCCATATGAGACCTATGTAAATCACATGTGAAACGTATATTCCCATGTGAAACCCATGTAAATCACATGTGAAATGTATATATTCCCATGTGAAACCCATGTAAATCCCATGTGGAACGTATATTCCCATGTGAAACCCATGTAAATCACATGTGAAACGTATATATCCCCATGTGAAACCCATGTAAATCCCATGTGGAACGTATATCCCCATGTGAAACCCATGTAAATCACATGTGGAACGTATACTCCCATTTGAAACCCATGTAAATCCCATGTGGAACGTATATTCCCATGTGAAACCTATGTAAATCACATGTGGAACGTATACTCCCATTTGAAACCCATGTAAATCACATGTGAAACGTATATTCCCATGTGAAACCCATGTAAATCACATGTGAAACGTATATTCCCATATGAGACCTATGTAAATCACATGTGAAACGTATATTCCCATGTAAAACCCATGTAAATCACATGTGAAGCGTATATATTCCCACGTGAAACCCATGTAAATCACATGTGGAACGTATACTCCCATTTGAAACCCATGTAAATCACATGTGAAGCGTATATATTCCCATGTGAAACCCATGTAAATCACATGTGAAACGTATATTCCCATATGAGACCTATGTAAATCACATGTGAAACGTATATTCCCATGTGAAACCCATGTAAATCACATGTGAAATGTATATATTCCCATGTGAAACCCATGTAAATCCCATGTGGAACGTATATCCCCATGTGAAACCCATGTAAATCACATGTGGAACGTATACTCCCATTTGAAACCCATGTAAATCCCATGTGGAACGTATATTCCCATGTGAAACCTATGTAAATCACATGTGGAACGTATACTCCCATTTGAAACCCATGTAAATCACATGTGAAACGTATATTCCCATGTGAAACCCATGTAAATCACATGTGAAACGTATATTCCCATATGAGACCTATGTAAATCACATGTGAAACGTATATTCCCATATGGGACCTATGTAAATCACATGTGAAACGTATATTCCCATGTAAAACCCATGTAAATCACATGTGAAACGTATATTCCCATGTGAAACCCATGTAAATCACATGTGAAACGTATATTCCCATGTGAGACCTATGAAATAACATTTGAAACCCATCATCAATCATTCCTATGGTACCATGTTCTTCTGTAGGGCCTATAGCCATTTCCCAACATTAAAACAAATAATACAAATCAAGCTTTAATTTAATTTCAAAATATGCAATACAAATTAAATGTTTAAAACAAAAAATACAAAACTACATATTAAAATTATACATGAAAAAGCCTCTAAAACGCAGATGTATGTGTTTGTGAATGTGTGTTGTCTCAGTCCTCCGTGTCTCCTTCAGCAGGCTACCTGTTTTGGGATAGAAAAGAAAAAAAAATCATAGATTAGGTGCAAACACAAGTCTATCCTGATAAGGTAAACTTTTCTTTCTGGATTTCAGGACTGTGTTATTCAAGTTATGACTGGTCTATGTATATTGGCAGTAACCAAATATATAAACAGCAGGTCCTGTGCACAACTACATAATGTCCTCTAGAAGCCATCCACAATGGGAGTTCTAATGACGCTTAGGAGATCTAATGAGGTAAAAACATAGCCTATAATCATTGGTATCTGAATCAGAGTATTCTATTTATTATGTCTGTTGTGATGTAAATGATTAAGTATTAAAAACCAAAGCATATTTCAACATGTAAGCGGGAAACCTACAGACACATTATCCTCTAATGCTGTACAATATAAATAGGTTACAATGTTTACCTTTCTGTTCATCTTTTAATAGATTTTCATTTTTGTACCATGCAGACCATCTCAATGTCTCCACTGGCTGTGTGACCTTGACAGTCTGTAAGAAATTTAAATAATAATATTAAAAATTGAAATCAAGTTCGGAGTTAGCTGCCAAAGAGGGTCTGAATGTCAAGAACGTTCCTCACCCGTAAGACCTCCGTTCATCTTCAGAACACAGCTTTTTTTAGAAACCAATATTTTAAAACAAATATTTTTAGTAGGCATTTAATTTAGTTTTAAATATAAAAGTATGCATTGTGCATGATTTGGTCTTTGGTCACATCATTTTCAAACCAATTCACAGAACAACTGTGGAAGTAACCATAGTACTGATTATGTATGTTCTTAGCAATACAATAATAATGAATGAAAAAAAGAAAAAAAAAGAATGAGAATGTAACGGCAGCTAAACTTCCAGCCTATATAGCCTACACCCTCACACACACACACACACACACACACACACACACACACACACACACACACACACACACACACACACACACACACACACACACACACACACACACACACACACACACACAAACACACACACACACACACACACACACACACACACACACACACACACACACACACACACACACACACACACACACACACACACAAACACACGTCTTGTTTCCATGTTTTATGGGGACTTTCCATAGGCGTAATGGATTTCATACTGTACAAACTGTACATCCTATCCCCTTACACTGCCCCTGCCCCTAAACCTACCCATCACAGGAAACATTCTGCAGTTTTACTTTCTCAAAGCAACTCCTTCTGTGTGATTTATAAGATGTTTTCCTCATGGGGACCTAAAAATGTCCCCACAAGGACAAGGATTTTGGATATTGCCATCTTTGTGGGGACATTTTGTCCCCATAACGTAGGGATTACCAGGTCACACACACACATTGGTCACACATTGTTTATTAAAATAAATGTAAGGTAGATTGTGAACTTTTAAAACTTAGTAAGCTTCAAAACAAAAGTCTTTTATACACTTTAGACATTCTACTAACGAATGTTGTAACTAAATGGGAAATAAATAATTAACAAGGAAAACGTCTCGGTTACATATGTAACCCTCGTTCCCTGAAGAAGGGAATGGAGACGTACGTCGGAACTGAACCGACGAATTGGGATCTGAACTCAGAGGCCTATCCACTTCGTGTGTATAAAAACGAGCCAATCGGAGATTGGCATGTGATCCACACATTCCATGCTCCGCCCCGCAGTGCGGGTATAAATAAGGAAGTGGAATGGCAGATCAATGCATTTTTCAGCTGAGGAGCCGAATACGTGACTGGGCTTCTAGCGGAAGCACAGCACCTGGCGACGGGACGTACGTCTCCGTTCCCTTCTTCAGCGAACGAGGGTTACATACGTAACCGAGACGTTCCCTTTCAGTCGGTCACGTTCGACGTACGTCGGAACTGAATCGACGAATTGGGATCCCTATTGAAAACGCCAGGATGCTGGCCCTTCCAGCGTCCTGCTTGAGCGCGCTGAACCGTCTAGTATGGTACGGAAGTCAGGGCTCCAAGCAGGGAGGTCAGTCACTGCTGTTTCTGCCAGACCCACTTAGAGTGACCATAGACCGCTGGGAAGCATGCCCTCTCGGAAGAGATACGCTGCGGAGCCAAGTCCTTCAGGGAAGGAGTGGTGGCAGAATAACATAAGGACTAACCTGGCAGGGTAGTGCAACATATGGCAGTCTCTGGGGTGGTTCCAGCCTAATTGTAGGGGGGAAAGAAGGGTGTTTGTAGGGTGCCTGCTGGTTAGCGGGACCCTGGACGGGTTGGGTGCCTCCCTTGCGCCCGGCACCCTGCTCCTCCAGTGGAGGCTGCTGCTCGGCTCTAGCAGGGTGGAGGCGGAAGCAGGAGGTTGTCGGCACCCTGGTGCAATGCCTCCGTCTGCTTCTGGGCCACCAAGAACTGCTGGGCAAAGTTCTCGATGGCGTCGCTGAGGAGGCCAGCCCGACAGACAGGCTTTTCTTACGCATATCTGCCAGGTAAGCCCCCTGTTCCTGGACCACTAGTGTGGACATCGCCTGACCCAGGGAGCGTGCAGTGATTTTCATCGCCCCTAGGGAAAGGTCCAACACCGCATGCAGTTCCTGCACAACCCCTGGGCTGGGACTACCCTCGTGCGTGCAGGGCAGAGGGCAGTGAGAGAGGGAAAACAATTATACTTTTTTTTTTTTTTTCATTTTTGGCCCTTATGGCACTCCATATTTCCCTCTCTCCGATGCAGCAATTGACATCTGTCCTCTGCCAGAGCAAAAAATGAAACGCTACGACCCTTTCTCTTTCTAGGATCAGCGATTCCATCTCTCATTACAAGCAGGCATGTGAAACAGTGAACGTGGCCGTCAGAACGGCACACAGCGCACTGAACGCTCAAGCCACTATGAAAAAAGGCAAGGCGAACAATGCCCTGACGTGGTCATATTCTCATGAGAGTATCCGTACCACCCACGAACAGAGTCTCAGCATGCTTTTGATGGGATAGAGGCAGGGCCGTTTCTAGCCTTTCTGGCACCCTAGGCAAGATTCATATGTTGCACCCCCCCCCCCCCCCTTTTTTTTTATTCTTTTTTTTTACATTCTAACTTATAAAGCAAATATGACTTCCTTATTTCATGGGCATATTGTACATGCATTAATCGAATAATGTAGCTAGGTTAATTATCACTGAGATCACAGATGTTGGGGGGGGGGGGGGGGGGGGGATCGGAGGCATGCTCCCCTGAGAATTTTTTTATTTCTATGATCTACATATGTGTATTTTAAGATGTTCTGAAGGCCAAAAAATTTGATAACAATAGCTTGAAAACCATGTCACTCAGCGCCGCTGCGGATTGAAGAACACACTGACACAAAGACTAAAAGACGGGACGAAGCCGTAGAAGCCTCGCGCCAGTTTCATATGTTTTAAAGGTTAATCACTTTTTTTTTTTTAGGGGGGGCTGAGGCATAAGTTCATAAAAAAGGGCCTAGTGACGCCTATGGTTATGACAGTATTAGCCTACTTGATCAATTTAAACAGCTATCTCTGATGTAATGTTTTTTTTTATTCAAATGAACTGCTATAATGTTCTGCAGCTGTAATAAATGAGCATGGCGTGTGGTCCGTCCAGTACTAATATTCAGTGTAATGTTTTGCTCAAAGTTATGATAGAGCGACCAGCTTAGTAGAGAACAAGTAACCAATAAGTAGGCTAACATACCTGTATATTTCGCTTTTTTATATATTTCCTCTTTTTTCTTTTTACGATACTGAGCCCCTGATGGCTTTGACCTTTTCATAATGACGAAACTAAAGCACGCTTTAACGAGTAGAAATATAGTGTGGCCCCTTTAAGAGTTGCGCGCGCTCCCTGCAAACGAAGTCTGCATTTTGTGTATGTGCGCAATGAGTTCCCATGTGTGGGGATTATTTTCTCTTTTCTGTTGCTAACAGTCAGTTATTTTGTTTTATTAAGTAATGCTGTGGACGGAAAGGGAGTTTGTGATGAGAGTTCAGCGGGGAATAAAGTGCTATCTGTTTGATGTTAATCGCCTCCGTGTTTGCATCCACTCCAGTTACATTAAGTGAGCTATCCGCATTTTTCACTCGGACACAAGCGTTACAACGCCACGGTTGTAACGACGTTGTAATGACGACGTTTCCTGCCGCCCTCTACATGATCTCATTTCATTACAGCAGGGCCACTATCACCATGGCGGCTTCACTCCAATAATCGCAACTAATCATAATGTCTTAAAATAGCAAAAGTACGAAATATTAATAATAAAATATATATGAAATAACTAAAAAATCTTGTTGGGGCGGGGGCTCACTGGCGCCCCCGAGCTGTTGGCGCCCTAGGCGACCGCTTAGTTTGCCTATGCCTAGAAACGGCACTGGATAGAGGAGTGGGGGCCTGAAGGGATTTACCCGGCGGGGAATTCCCACTGTAATCCTCAGGCCACCAGCGCTTATCAGCCAAAGTAGCCCTTTTCCAGTAACACCAGAAAATGAACTAGATCGGGGGATAGGCAAAGGGACTCGACCCCATCTGAGGTTTCATGGTCTCGACCGCGCATCTAGAGCGCTGACTGACGCGCGCTGGTTGTTGTGACAACCACCGCCGTCAGCCGGCCGCTCGACGGCACACGGCACGCTGAACACTCAAGCCTTTTATGAGAAGGGTGAGATGAACAACGCGCCGACGTGACCATGTTCTTCCGCGAGAACATGAATCACCCACGATCGCAATCTCACATGCGATCGTGGCCGTCAACGAGGACAGGAAGCAGTTGCATTCCAGGAATGCACGGTTTGAATGACATCTTGAAAAAGACGCAGGGTCAAACCGTGTTGCTCTTTTAGAATGGAAAAACTGCTCTTTTAGATGTGCTGAAGCACTCAGGGAGATGACCGCGGCCAGCACACAGTCCACAGTGCAAGCCTGTGTGTGGCACTCAAGTTTGGAAAAAACGCCCAGCGAACCAACAAAAAGCTATTTTTTGAATGCAAGCAATTGCAACTGTCGATCACTCGCTGAAGCGCCGTTTCACCCGCGCTGGCAGTTCTCCTTCTCTCACGAGACTCAATTTTAACACTCTTCGTGGGAACAGCAAACACTGTTCGGCTCTGAAGTTGAAAGCATTGATCTGCCTTATTTATACCCGCACTGCGGGGCGGAGCATGGAATGTGTGGATCGCATGCCAATCTCCGATTGGCTTGTTTTTATACACTCGAAGTGGATAGGCCTCTGAGTTCAGATCCCAATTCATCGGTTCAGTTCCGACGTACGTCGAACGTGACCGACTGAAAGGGAACTACAAGGTACCACTGGACAGGGAACAAGAACAATACAAGTAGACATAAAAAACAACAGGGTACAAGAAACATGTAAGCTGTATTTGTGACATGTGGTAACGTTTGCCACATGTGCCACATTTCTTTGCAACATGTGGTACAAGTAACAACAGTAAAGCTGTATTTGTGACATGTGATAACATGATCCACATGTTTAAAAGCCATTCCAACATGTGGAAACATTTTCCACATGTGCTTCACATGTTGGCAACATGTTTGCCACATGTGCCAATTTTGTTGCAACATGTGGTGACATGTTTTCCACATGTGATCACACATGAGCACATGTGGACACATGTTTTCCACATGTGGACACATGTGATCACATGTGAAATTCATGTGTTTTTTTCTGCAAGGGCACCCTTAGACTGTGAGCATGAATTAAAAAATAAGACACAAACTCATGATCAATCCAACGTTACATTGTGTATGTTTTTTTATGCAAATGTTTTGAATATATGCATCCCCATTTAGTGTTTTTTGTGTTATCCTAAAATATGCAAAAAATAGGTGAATGAAAACATAGCCATTCATTTTTTAATTACAAATTTCAATTTAGAGGAACATGTTTTTCGTAAAATGTTAATTTAAAAGTGAAAAACCTGCAATCTGACACCTAATAATGAGTCAAGATCCATAAAAACCCTTTTATTTTTGCTTGCTCAGACTGAAGACAAACACACATGTCCAAGTCTAACATAAATCAAATCTAAGATAACACCACAAGTGTTACAACACCTTTCAGAAACGTGTTAAGCCAAGCTGCGCATAGTTTAATTGGAGGCGATTAGAAGCTCGACCTGACAGCACAAAAAAAAGATCATGCAATGTAAGACTTGAATGCATCGGCTAAAGGAAATTGCGTAATTGACATAGAGGCACTGAGCATGGCAATGAATTCGGAGTTTTGAAAGAATGTTTCAGAGTGGCAAGACCTTGTGCGAGGATGTCACCTTTATTATTGTTAGTTGATTAAAGAAATGCTTATGAATCAATCAGTAACTTTCAGCTCCAAAAGACATTTCATTTAGGATACTATTTTGTGTTTTGATTAAGTGCTCTTGCATATTCAAAGAAAAACCCTCTGCAACTAGCTACGGATATAAAGCAAGACATCTAATTCACAGATGCTCCAATCTGGCTGACCGTAAAAAAAAGGTGGCCCTGCATTCAAAGGATCCAACGTTTTTCTCTGTTTGCTATTGCCTGTGGTGAAAAACGTCATTAATCTTAGTTCAGGGGTCATTCTGGTGCCACACATTCCTGTATGCACCTATTGGGACAGATTATTATTTACTGCCGCAGCAGCAAATCATTTCTTTCTTCACTGGAAATAGATGGACATCAATGTCACATAATACCAGAGTATTTTATGTGAATGTTATTTGAGAAGATCAAAATGACACCACACCACTGGTTTCCACTTCTACAATTTCATATAGGCCCTTTCATATCAGACAACATGCATTGCACAAGCTCACTAACACAAAAAGCCCAACCCAAAAAACTACCATAGTATTACTACATTCATTTGAAGTACTTTGGAGCACAATATCTACATGACTAAAGGAATCATTCAGTAACATCAGATACTTTATAGTGTAATGATGGTGTTTTATCAAACCATACCGTCTCATTTTGGAAACCCCTATAAATAACCTGTCAGATATGATCACATAGTCTGGATCTGAGGGATAGTTTATATTCCCAGTTGTCAGTATTTCAATGCATCTGATGTTCTATCTTGGAAAATAAATTGTTTACTAAAACATTAAACGACACATACACTACCGTTCATACGATTTTTCATGTTTCTAAAAGAATAATTTTGTAGCATTATAAAAGTCTTTACTATTGCTTTGATCAGTTAAACACTAAATGTACCATATCCTATATTTCGTTTTGTTTTTAAATGTGCTAATTAATAGGTAATTTCATGCCCAGCAGAGAGGCCAAAACAAAGTAAACCATAAAAGACAGTTAAGATAAAATTGTTGAAAGTTAATCAGAGCAATAAATAATAATTTAACCTTGGCGCCCTGTTGCTTAATATGCTCTTTCACGAGGTAGTCGCTGTACTGTACTGTACTGTAATGGACAGTGTGTTACAGTAAAAAGAAGGAAGGCATATAAGAAGAAAGAAGGCAAAAAGAAAAGAAAAACAGAAATAGTAAAGAAACAAGCAATTGTAATAGTGATGCTTTATCAACCAATTTATTTAAATTACTTTTTTTTTTTTTTCAGTTTTTGATTCTTCCCACAATAAAGACTTTAATACAAAAGCAGATGACTCCTCTGCGTTGTATTTGTTGTTTTTCCACAGGCAGTGTTTTTCATATGTGCTCCATGACAAATCATTTTGGGAGAGACTTTGTGGGCGGTTAACCAGGCAACTGAAATTTCACACATGCCAAATGTGATTACGATCAGTTGTGTGCTACTAACATTACTGAGTGAGCATTAATCCACACTACACCTCTCAGCATCGGTGTGTGTGAACGCAGTCGAACAGCCTTATTCTCGGTGTGTGGGTGTGAGTGTGTAAATGTGTGGGTGTGAAGGACGAGAGGTGTAGAGTTCATCGCTAGACTGATAAACAGCAAGACTGGGGGGAAGGGAGTGTTTACTTGTGTACTGAACACTTCAGGGATGAATAGCATTTCAGAACATGACAGAAAGATCACAAAAAGACATGAATATTTAACAAATGAGCTGAATAAGTCTTATTTACTGGTATATTGTATATAGCGTTAAAAGATTTGAGGAATGAATGAATGAATACTTAAGCCTTTTTTCAAAATGTGTGAATTTTAGATAGTATAGTACAATTCCATAAAACTGAACTGAATATTCCTCACATATTCATATTATAAATTAAGAATAAAAAACAAAAAGAAAAACTAAAGCTTATTAAAACATTTTATTTAAATCATAATGGAAAAAGGGAATGGACCATTTCAGTTTATGTCATTTGTATTCGTTTTTTTTTTTTTTTTTTTTTTTTTTTTTTATAAATGAAAATCACTAAAAAAAGAATAAATAAAGCTCGTAGCATTGTTGGTCTAACTTAATAAAATTATGGCACCTATTTCCACAGTCGAACTGATTTATTTGAACTTAAAGTGCATGGGTTAATTACACTGATGCATCTCAAAATGAAAGACATCACACCAGATCCATTTTAATTCTGTGAATGTTTGCTGCACATAACTTACTCTTGTTGAGCGAAATTTGCACAAGTTATCTGGTTTTAAGAAAATGGAAAGTCCTATTAGGGACTATAAAGGTTTAGTTCACCCAAAAAAGAAAATTCTATCATTAATTACTTACCCTCAGGTCGTTCGACACCCGTAAGACCTCCGTTCATCTTCCGGACACAAATGAAGATATTTTTGTTGAAATCCGATGGCTCAGAAAAGCCTTCATTGACACCAATGTCATTTCCTCTCTCAAGACTCATAAAGGCACTTAAGACGTTGTTACAAAACCCATCTCACTACAGTGGTTCTACGATAATTTTATGAAGCAAGAATAGTTTTTGTCCACCAAAAAAACTAAATAGCGACTTATATAGTTATGGGCCGATATTAAAATACAGCTTTGTCAAGCTTCGGAGCTTAATGAATCAGTGTATCGAATCAGCGGTTCGGATTGCCAACGTCACGTGATTTCAACAGTTTGGAGGTTTGACACGTGATCTGAAACATGAATCGATACACTGATTCATTAAGCTCCGGAGCTTCAGGAAGCAGTATTTTAAAATCGGCCCATCACTATAAGTCGTTATTTCGTTTTTTTTGCACACAAAAACTATTCTCGTTGCTTCATAAAATTATCGTAGAACCACTGTAGTGAGATGGGCTTTGTAATGAAGTCTTTAGTGCCTTTTATGGGTCTTGAGAGAGGAAATGACATTGCTGGCAAAAGAGGCTTTTCTGAGCCATCGGATTTTAACAAAAATATCTTAATTTGTGTTTCGAAAATGAACGGAGGTCTTATGGGTGTCAAACGACATGAGGGAGAGTAATTAACGACAGAAATTCCATTTTTGGGTGAACTAACCCTTTAAGTGTAAAATATTTAGTTATTTTGAACATTAAACTGAGTTCATATATATTTGTAAAATCTGTAGCAGGTCCTCAACCTAAGCACATGCACTACTCTTCACCACATTGGTAACCCACCAACATAGCAGAAACTTTTATATATCAACACAACCGAACATTAAACATTAAAATGTCTCCATTTTCTCATAGTGTTACAAATGCATAAAATAGTAGCCTGACAAGCCAGACCCGCATCAAGATGTTTGTTCTGGAAACTCACCATTGACAGGGCTCAATCCGAGGGGCGGGATAAACGGTTGTCTTTCAAACTCCCTCTGCACGCGATAGGATAGTGCTACAACCCTTTCGTTTTTTTTTCCCACAGGTATTATTATTTTTGAATAATGCACGTTAAAATACGGGATATATACAGGAAAATACTAATACGGGAGGATGGCGGGAAAGAAGGGTAAAATACGGGACTTTCCCAGCCAAAACGGGATACTTGACAGGTATGATGATGGGAAGTGAAAGTCCTGTTTGTTTGTTTGTTTGTTTGGGTTACTTGACTGAAACATGCTATTTCAAATTGAAAATATCAAGTTATGTCAAAGAGTAACCGTTTTAGGTCAATGTAACATGAAGCAATCACATCTAAGCCAGAAACTTGATATAATGGTGTTTAATCAATATAAAATTGCTTAAATAAAGTGAACAGGATCATAAAATCATTTTTAAGTGGTTTACATTTATGAATACAATACAAACTAAATGGTCAATTCCCTTGTTCCATTAAGATTTATACAAAAAAACCTAATTCATTAAATGAATAATAATGTAAGGATTGTTCAATTGAATTTGATTGTAAATGTAAAAAAAAAATGCCTAATTTAGAGTTTTAAAAATATTTTTTTGTTCATTGAAATAATGCTAAAATCAAATCAAATATAAATATTAGATGACAAACTTATATATAAATAAAAGTTAAATCAGTATGTCACAAGTTAAATCATTTAAAATTATAAAAAGTTAAACTAAAATTGACTTATATGGCACGAAGGGAGACATTTAGATTTTTGTGTGTGTGTATATAATGAAAGCTAATGGGTTTAGATGTGTTTAGATCCCAGTGTTTTTCGAAATATCTCCTTTTCAGTTAATTTTGAGTTTATAAAATAGATGAACTCCCTTTAATCTAATGTTCCCAAAAGAGCACTGTCCCTGTAATTAAACATGCTATGGCAATGTTGCATAAAGATCATAGAAACACATTCATGTGGCAATAAATAAAGATCATAAAGAGATCACTCAAGATCTAAATTAAATTGACTTGGAAATCGTAAACAGAATATAGTTACGCCAATGAATACTGCTTGGTTATTTATTGCTATTGCTACTGCTTTATAAAAGCATAGGTTGTGAGGGGCCATGAGCTACTGTGGTGTTACTAGGGAAGTGTTCTGCTTCACATGGTGCCTAACGACAGCCCTTAACATGGTGAAATCACAGTAACGCATGGTCTCTTGTGGCTTACTGCTTTAATGTGCCCCCACAAACCTGTTTACTTCATGGAGAGTTTAGAGCTGAAGATTTAAGAAGTTTGGGCTTATTTGTCTTTGATGTGCACAACTACGACAAGTAAAAAAAGAAAGAAAGAAAGAAAAAAACCTTCCCGAGCCTAAACAAGTAAATTACAATGAGACACTCTAAAGACAGAGTCTTAATCTTGTCCTGTTGGCTCTTTGTAAAGCGCTCTCTGAGGACAGGTGAGTTATTTGCCACTGCTGGAAACGCAATTAGGGCAGCACAGCTCAGCTATAACTGTCAATCACTGCTGAACTATATTCCAAATATAGTGTCAGGGTAATGAACTAATGACAGGTTGAGCAGCAAACATGAATTTTAGTTAATTATTCACATTTAATAGGAATGACGCGATGGCAGAACCATCTCTCTACAGCATTGTTACAAGTACCACAAGTAATTCTATAACTCACATCCTTCTGAAGTGACATTTTAACTGTGCGAAGTAGCACCTTATGTAAATTTTATTGATAGATGTGCCCCGTTTTTTTCCCCAGACTGTTGCCGTCACCCTTTTTGTAGGAATAATGACTTGATGCTCTTTTGTCTTTGATTTGTGTTGTGTATGAAAGAAACTGTCAAAAGCCAGCTTATGATTCTATACAACATCACTGCTGATAGTTGAACACGAGCGTTTCATAACTTCCTGATAACTTCCGTTTCATAACAGGTGCCTGTCTAGACAGTGTTTTATAGACGCCATGAAACAAAAGTTATGATATTGTAACGTTTTAAGAGTGAAACGGCTTCTTGGAAAAGAACAAATGTAAAGTGGGACTTGATTTTGTCCATCTGGAATTGATTGGATGGTTGTGGTTTGCTATTGGATGATCTCATGTGAGTGACAGGTTGCTCTGCTCTCGCACCAGTAAACACATCATCAGATAAGTGAAGAGAGAGATGTCGCTGAAAGAGGGAGGGGTGGTTATTTCGATTAAAGATTACAAGGGCAAAGGCATTTAAAGGGACCCCTATAATGCCATTTTTGTTTTGGAGGTCTCCTACTGCAAGTTCACATGCATCAAAGGTAAAAGAACTGTTTAATTTTCTCACAATATACATTGAATTTGCACATCACCAAATTTTTCAATGATTCTCAAATGATGGTCTCTCTAAATCTCTCCTTTCTGCAAGCTACTCTGCTCTGATTGGTCAGATGGCCGGGTCTGTTGTGATCTACGGTCTACTGCTTACAGCGGGTGTCTGAAGCTAAACGCGCATTAACTGAAATTCAGCTCTGGAGGCTTCCTCAGTCCTCAGTAATTGGACACACTGTAAAGACAGTACCGATGACAGCAATTTTACCATATCATTCCAAGCGCGAGTACGATGATGAAACATCGGAAGAACTAGTTATTCAACCCGAACCTTGAACAGGACGTTTCACATTTACATACTACTCATTTTGTGGTTCATTATGAGATGTTGCAACAGTAATTCCTCACCATCAGCATTAACAAGTGTGCGTCTATCAACAAACCTGTGTGTGTGTGTCTGTGTCTCTCTGTGTGTGTAATGTCTAATTTCTTATGTATTGCAGTGCACATGCTGCAATTGATATGAACTGTATCAATAACAGTGCATACATTAGCCAAGCACTAATGTGAATGACTGATGGAACATTAAAGTTCGCAAAACAAATATTGCTCCATCCTTTACTCAAAGTAATAAGAAAGACAGAAAATCTGCATTAATAGACACAGTTTTTTAGGCAAAGTCTCCCACAGCTGCTTAGCAGAAGTATTTCAGTAAGACAATACTGTGAGTTAACCGGTTAGCTGGAAATGTACATAATCGGCTGGTGTGCGGTGGGCGTTCTGGCGCAATATGGCTGCCGTCGCATCATCCAGGTGGGTGCTGCACATTGGTGGTGGTTGAGGAGATTCCCCCCTTCTATATGTAAAGCGCTTTGGGTGTCTAGAAAAGCGCTATATAAATGTAATGAATTATTAATTATTATTATTATTATAATATAAAACATGAAATGTATTTTGAACACCTGGTATGGAAATGTATTTTCTAGTGACATAGAACTGTCACGCAGTGGGATTCAAAATACAAACGACTCGTATAGGCGGTTCAGAGTCAGTTCTTTCTTTTGGGAAAATGCTTTATTTATTATGTACTTTCGACTTTGCAGAACGCTTACATTCACAGACAGCTATTTTACACACTGTATGAAAGGGCATGTTCGTAAAACCACAATAGGGTCACTTTAAAAAATGTTATATAATTATAACATAAACTGCAATATTTAATAAAAAATAACAATGATTTCATGGTGACTTTAAGACGTTGGCTGCCAATAATTTTAACATGCATCTCAAGATATCAACATCTCAAGATCATCATCAGCATCATTACAGAGCAGATTATGTACCCTGTTACAGAAAAAAACTTCCTCTCTTCCTTCCTTAATCATCATGTGATGAATTACTGCTGCCGCAGTCACTAGGCTATATGCACAAACGTCTCTTTCACATTAAATGTTGTTTTACCATGTAGCATGGTGTTAATTGGGGCAGGGAAATACTGCTAGCTTTTGTCAATAACCCTCATCTGTACAGTGCCTCATAATAAGCCTCATCTGCATACATTGGCAGTGCTATTTTAGAATATGAAGGGCGCTAAATTACCAAGTGCTAAAAGAGTCCTAAAACCTGGAAAACGATTCATAGATTTAAGAGCCATGGGTTCCCTTGGAATTGATTTTTAGATTAGTAAAATAATGGTTGTGAAAGAAAGAAGAAAATGAAAAATGTAGTCTTACATTGTAAACACAATATACAGTATAGACATTGATAGTAAGTAAGTACTCAGCTAACAAAAATATGTTCTAAGGACATTTTGAAAATCAACTAAAACCTTTCAGTATGCAATATCATAGAGGAGTGCAATATGGCTCTATATTACAGCCATGCAGATATAGAGCCATATTAACTGTGAGTGTGATATTGCTTTTACGCAACAGTTTAAGTATTTAATGAAAAAACATCCATGGAGTGTTAAACAAAAACAAACTCTGTGTGGAGATACTTCTGCCACAGGTTAAAAGCTGCCATTGATAGTTAAACAGACGCACAAAAGCCTCCACTACTAATGATAAAACGCCACTACTAAAACTAGAACAATGGTTTTAGCTGCTTCAGTAAAGGTTTTAGTGTTTGGCTAATTTAGAGTATTACTGTTATTTGAGAATTACTGAGTAGATTATGAGAGAAAGTGATGCCTCTTTCTGTTATAGCCTTTATATGTTTGTGATTGTGAAAATAAATCAGTTTGCCATGTCCATGTATGCAAATAGAAAGCGATATCTTTGTCAAAGCATCCTTTTCAAGGGACTTTCACATGACAGGCATCTGCGCTGGTCAATTCATTGATCTCTATTCATTTGAAGCGTCAAATTTGACGATATCACACAGGACACATTGCTTGCCAGTTCAGCCTCGTGATGTGGTGTATAGAGTTTATAGAATTTCCTTGTATAAAACTTTGTTTCAATCCTGAATAAATCAACATTTTGAAATAAATTGACAGACTGATTGTTCCATTTTATTCCTCCTGACCACTAGAGGCGGTGATTACGCACTAGTGGATTATCACAGTGCCAGCTAGATCATATACCAAAAAAGACAGGTAATGTGTGCTTCTCAATACTTAAACTGATCCTTCAGCTCATGACCTGCATCAAATTCAGCCATTTTGAATGACATCGCATTTCTCCAACTGCACCACGTGAAGGCGAGAAACGAGGAGAGAGGAAGCTTCCTGAGGAGGCTTTCTCAGTTGACAAACGGCAAGTTCACACTGCCCGGTTTTGACTTGCAGATGATTCAAAACCCTGCTATGTGAAATGTGTTCTGACCAAAACTGACACCGATGATGACCTACAGCCAATGAGTGAGCAAGATACATGACAGCAGGAAGTTTGGGGAGAAGTTATAGACCAGAATATCATTATTTCAATAGATATATTTACAATTATATCAATCAGAAACAATGCACAAACATTTGCTTGACCAGCCACAACAGCAGCACATTGCAAAATTATTTATTTACCTCCAACTCTTTGCAGAACACAATCCTTGCTCCCCGCATCACCCCAACCCCAGACAGTCATGCAGTGTGAAAAGAGCAGTGATCCGACCAGTTTAGAAATCGTGCAGTCTAAACTCGGCATTAGGCCGTTCTGATTTTCGCCGCTGTCAAGTGCAGCTTACTAGAGCAGAGGATTATCGTCCTCACAAGCTGTGATAGCACACTCTTAAGAAGTTTGGGTCTGGATTAGATTTGTGTCAACGTTTAGTGAGTTTTGTTATTTTGTTATGTTAACATTTCGGGCTTCTTGGTGCTATCTAGGGGCTACGGTTTTTTCATGCTAAATACACTGACAATTCTCTGCTAACTTATCACTTACATATGAATTTTGTGAAACACTTCATGCTCCTTTTTGCCATCCAGTGGCTATAGGGTTTTTCCACACGGATATGTTGGCAGTTCCATCCCCACTAACTTTATCACTTATTTACGGATTTTGTGAAACACTTAGTGCTTCTGGAGGCTAATGTCTTCCGCACTGATATGGTGATGATTCCCCTTAATTGTATTATATTCAGGCGGATTTTGTGATACATTATGCTCCTTGATGCAATCTGGTGGTGAGTCAAAGTGTGTATATATTCTTGTTACCACTCTGCTTGTTGTTTTATCTGTAACCCAAGTGATTGTAGCTCACTGGGTGCCTTTACATGCACACTAGTAAGCTGATAACTCACAAATATCAGCTTAATGAAATAATCAGTTTTCCCCGTTTACATGCAAACCAGAGAACTGACAATGCAAGTAAACCGTGTTTACATGACTTTATTAATAAACCAAGTTATTTCCTAGTAAAATCAAACATAAAAATGTCCATATCTGACTCTGAGTATTCCAAATGTTACGTCAATTGTGATTTTAAATAACGCGCACACCGTGTCAGCGGGAGATTTACGGCTCATATTATCTCTCATGCAGTTACAGATGCAGCGTTTTGACTGAACCTCTTCTACTTCAGCTGCATGAGAAGAGAACACATCTTTACAGTTTTCTGGGTCATAAAAGAGTCTGCGTTTGTGATAGATATATATATATATATATATCCTTATTTCATGCAAAATGCTAGCTCACTTTGTCTGGATGTAGTGCCATACAGACACTCGAGAATGTTAATTTTATCCCCTGCCTGTAACTATAACACAGGAAGTTGAAGATGTTTTAAGCAAGAGAATTGAGAAAGAGCCTTTTAGTTCTGACTCTTTCTTTCCAATATCATTTGAATGCTGTGAATGCTTGCTGTACAAGCTTCCTACCAGGAGGCTCATACTGGTTTTTCAATTTAGTCAGGACTTACTCCGTTCTCTGTGGATGATACATCTGGATGACTGTGCTCCAGATGATGTCTGTTCGGTTAGGGCTGGACAACTCACCTGCACAACCAGCCCAGTCCAATCTTTTTTAGACAGTTATCAGCTTGATCTAACTTTGCTATGTCATCATCCAAGGATTTTATGGCAGAATTTTTAAACGCCTACAGACTCTAGTGCACCTAAGTGCCGGCCAGAGGCTGCTTACACACTAGCGCCTATGATGGATGTGAATACTGTTGGGGTTGGCTGTGCTACAGAAATAGAACAGCCTATCGCCGCCCTGGTGCTGTCCCCCGGTAAGGCACTATGAGGCAATGTGCATTGCCCTAGTGCTCAATGTAGTTGCACAGACTTGTTACTTAAAAAGGCATATGCCAATTACTCCTCGCCACTACCAGTACATTGGAGTTAGCAAATATTGACCTCTCAGCTTCATAATTCCTCAGGCTATGGGCTACTGGCAGCCAATCACAAAGGATAACTTGCCCAGGAAAACTGCCTGAGGATTGCAAGGAGGCTCTAATAGTTCTTCCAATTGTTCCCTGGACCTTTTGGGGTCTAAAGTTCTAGAATTTCAGGAAAAAAGGGTAAAGTTGTCTAAGGCCAGCCATCAAATGACTCAATCCTGTTTTTAAGGTGCAGGCCACTCAGGATCATCATCAATTTGCAGTTTGCAATGCCAGAGGATTGATTTTACTTTCAATCTACTCCACAGCCTCGAGGTTCACAGAGACCCTGCGCTTCTGAGGACACTGAAGTGTTTCGATCTCATCAACCGCAGTTGCCATGGGCTCCACGTCAGAGCCCTCCCTACTGCCACTAAAAGCAGCACACATAAAGCTTTAAGTGGTTGGGCCGGTAGTCGATCATTTTTGATGTTCTTGGGTCTGTCATGAAGGACGATTGCTTTATGAGCACTGATTTGAAAGATGCTTATTTTCACATTCCGATTGTTACTCTTCACATTACTTTTTTTCGATTCAGTTTCAAGAACCAGGCCTACCAATTCAAGGTCCTGCGATCCTCACAAGGTGTATGATGGCAGCTCTGTATCCGCTATGATCCAGAGTGATGCAAATGCTGCTTTATTTAGACAACTGGCTGCTTTGCGTCCCCTGAAGATGGCAAGCTGTCCACAACACCAGACTCCTTTTGGAGTATGTGCGGAAGCTAGGTCTCACGATAAATGACCCAAAGAACAGCCTGATTCCAGGGCAAACAATTACTTGCAATGGAAATACTCTGGACTTCTGTGTAAGGTCTGCTACCCTATCACATGCCTGAGCAGACAATATTTTACAGCTCCTTGCTTGTTTCCAGCTGGGATTGTACTTGCCATACAGAGTGTTGTTACAACTGAGGATGCTGACTGCTGCCACTCCAGTGATTCCACTTGGCTTGCTCCACAGCAGGCCTCTTGAGCGGTGGAACAGCAGTTTGACAATAATCTTGTAGAATATTGATATAAAAATGCAAAGGGAAATAAAATTAATTCCACTCTTGTTATCAACAATGTGAAGTGCATTAAACACGTCAGGCTTTCTTAAATTAGGGTTTGTTTTGGAACTGATGGGGGTTTATAACTTCATGAAAAGTTAATAATTAATTCAATCTTAAAATAGTAAATTAAAAGAAAAATATGTTAGAATAAAATGCTTATGCTGTGTGGTCTCTCTATTTTCCATGTAACTATAGCTACCTGACTAGTGGCTGTTCTTGTGTGTGTGCAATTACACAAAACTGGAAGACTTTTCATACCACAATTGCGCCATAAATGTATTATTGTCACAATTATCTTCAGCTTACTCTACCTTAGCTTAATTTCATAAACTTTTTTTTTTCATGTTTTTTTTTCTCTTCAGTTACCTATGTCTTCATTGGCCCTGTTCCTGCCCAGCATAAAGCCTGTATCATCTTCATCGTTGCTCCCACCCCACCTCCACCTCCACCTCTTGATTCAGCCTGTTCATCAGCCCCACCTTCGCTGGTTCCCTTCAGCAGCTCCCCCTCAGCCTCCAAGACCAAATGATGTTGTCCAGTCCCAATTGCTCTCTATCTGCGCCCAGAGCTCCACTTCCAACAGCTCTATTTCCGTCAGTTTTCAGCCAATTCTCCACCATGGCTCCTACTGCGGTTGACTGAACCCTGAGCTTTTTCAGCCTGGTTGTGCTTTGAATCACCACCTGGCTACTCCTCATATCCTTGTCTCCCTGGCTCCTCCATCATCATCACCAGCTTGGCTTTTCCCGATAGGCAAGGCAAGGCAAGGCAAGTTTTTTTGTATAGCACATTTCATACCCAATGGCAATTCAAAGTGCTTTACATAGAAATTAATTAAAATAGTGATAACATATGCATGAGAAAAAAGAATACTATGTGTACAAATTAAAAATTAAAAACAAGGATAATTAAAACAGTTGTAAAGATAATAAAAATAAACAAATAAATAAATAAAATAAAATGGTCAAATACACAACAGTGGTCTGAAATAAAAAATAAAACATCCTTCAGTTTACAGTCTACATACATGTACCATCTTAATTAGAACACCTCTCATTCATTTCTTTTACGTTCATAACATCATTTCAATCTATTCCCTGACTTTACTCAAGAACCTTCTTGTTAAACCCATTTCCACTCATAACTTTCCACAGATTTCCACAAACTCAAAACTTTTTGTCAAACAGCTATTTCCATCAAACCCAGTTTTTACTCATCACATTTAACTCAAATGAACATTTAAACAATAACCACAGATAAGAACAAAGGTAAACTAAAACAATTATAAAAACAATAAACAGATAAGACAGGGTGCAATAATTTGGACATACAGTGCTCAGAGCTCATTCAGTAAATGCACAGCTGAACAGATGTGTTTTGAGTCTGGATTTGAATGTGGCTACTGTTGGAGCACATCTGATCTGTTCAGGAAGCTGGTTCAGCTGCGGCTGGCATAATAGCTAAAGGCAGACTCTCCTTGCTTTGAGTGAACTCTTGGTATTTCTAACTGACTTGATCCTGCTGATCTGAGTGATCTGTTGGGTTTGTATTTAATCAGCATATCTGCGATGTATTGAGGTCCTAGGTCATTGAGTGACGTATAAACAAGTAATAGTACTTTAAAATCGATCCTAGATGTAACTGGAAGCCAGTGTAAAGACCTGAGGACTGGTGTGATATGGTCATATTTTCTGGTTCTGCTCAGAATTCTGGCAGCAGCGTTCTGTATGAGCTGCAGCTGTCTAATGCTCTTTTTGGTAAGGCAGATGAGAAGGCCATTACAATAGTCCACCTCGCTGGTGATGAAAGCGTGAACCAGTTTCTCTAAGTCTTGCCTGGAAACAAAGCATCTAATTCCTGCAATATTTTTCAGATGATAGTATGCTGATTTAGTTATTGCTCTGACATGACTAATGAAACTCAGGTCTGACTCCAAAATCACTCCAAGATTCCTGACTTGATTTTTTGTTATCAGACCTTTAGCCTTAAGATATGCGTTCACCTTGAGAATTTCATCTTTGTTTTCAAATGTAGTGATTTCAGTTTTGTCTTTGTTTAACTGAAGAATGTTTTGGCACATTCAGGTGTTAACTTCACCAATGCATTTGCACAGGGAGTCAATAGGGCTAAAGTCATTAGGTGACAGCAGTGCTAAGTAGGGCTGTCAAAATTGCTCAAAAATGACATTCGAATATTCCCTCAAAAACAAACACGAATATTCGAACTATTCGAACATCTGGGCGCGCATTTTGTCAATAACGTGCATTACGTCAATAACAGGACAAATTAATACAAAGAGACATAACTACTTGTATAGTTTGTCTGTCTATTTAAGTTTATACATATTTGACAATGTATTACTTACACAAAAACCAGTAGATTGTTATTATAAATTATTATTATATATAATTATATATAAATTAACTAGTGGCCAAGACCGCAGAGCGCAGACCTCTCTCTCTCTCTCTCTCTCTCTCTCTCGCCCTCACTGTGGATAAAGGGTTAAATGAACAAACTTTGAGTGCTGATCAAGAGTTTTGTGCAAGCAATTTAAGGTCGCGAGACTCGCGACTCTTGTCCCAAATATAGCAGGCTTCATTCAGTGATTGAAACAAATATTATTAATATTAACTGAAGTTTTACAGCATATTGAGCGCTCCGAACTAGCTCTGCTGTGCTAAACATGGAGCTTTTCCTTGACATGATAAATAATCACACCAGTGCAATCAGTGCATTTATCCTTTATTCATGCAATATCTCTTCAGTCAGAACAGTTGCCTACACTTTAGTAATGTTTCTGTTTAACGTTAAATAAAATGAGGCATGGTATGCTAACTGTATCATAGCTTGCATATAACTTTATCTCGCGGCTCAACAATTTTACCTCCTACCGACCAAAATCCAAAGTCCTTCCAGACATGGCTTTAGATTATGGAGTTAAAATCTCTTTCTCTGCTGCGATCGAGTTGGGCTCTGCACTTTCTGCCATCTTCCCTGCAAGACGCATCCACTTTCAGCAATGACAGACAGTGCGACTCCTGTCCTGTGACCTGTCCCTGAACTCCCATGCGCGCTCACTCGCAAAGCAGACAGCCACGCCTCTACTAACGCGGCAGGGGATTTTTTTCAGTTTTTTTTAATTCATTTTTTTAAATTCGAATATTAATTTTCACCTTCGAAATTCGAATTTAGAATATTTGTTGACAGCCCTAGTGCTAAGTAGATCTGGATGTTGTCAGGCAGTTTTGTTCTTTTTCATTATTTGGCTCAGTGGTAACATATACAGGTTAAACAGGAGTGGTACAAGAATTGACCCTAGTGGGACTCCGCATGTCATTCATGTCCACTCAGACTTATGGTCACCTATACTCACATAATAACCTCTCCCTTTTAAGTATGACTCGAACCATTTGAGGACCATCCCAGAAAGCCCGGCCCAGTTTTCCAGCCTGTCAAGAAGTATGTTGTGGTCAACAGTGTCGAATGCAGCACTGGGACCCGTTCTTCGTACCTCGCTTAATACATCCGAGATGATTTGACATATCCCAGATCTTTTAATCCTGATAACTGATCCCTGGCTAATTTGGTTCTTCAAACGAATTTGCGGATTGGATTAAAATATCTGGATTAAGTTATCTGAGATCACTGCTAGTGCCTGTGTTCCCTGAAGAGGGCAGATGCATCGATACTCGAAACCATGATCAGCAATGCAGCGGTTTGTTGGCCTCAAGACAACGTAATGACATCATATAATTAAAAAAGCCACCTGGCAAAAAACTTGTCAAAGAAAAAAGAAGAAGAAACAACTAATTTCTGGACCTTTATAAGGAAACAGACAAACGACCAAACCAACATAAAAGTAAGATAAATTAAAGGTGCACTATGCACCTTTCTGTCCACTGGAGGGCGCCTATTCAAAACAAATGCGTAGTTTGATGACGCAAAGTTTGAGCGCAGCATCTTGGGACATGTGGTCTTTACTTCATGATTGTGTCCCACTTGTTGTTGATTCTTCACAAAAAATTACAGTTTCATATCATTATGTTTGAAGCCTGAAATGTGGCAAAAGGTTGCAAAGTTCCTGCTTAGGTCCTCATTTCCTCTTGCTCAATGTCCAGCTTGGTGTTTAATTTGTGTTCTCTATAGTTGGATTACCTGTATTTACTTTGTTTTTATACTTTGTTCAGCATCACCTATCTTCTTCATCCTCTGACTAAACTTTACAACCATAATTTAAGATTCAGATACATAATTTGTTTCATAGGATGAGTAGTACACAGTCCTTTACCTTGGTCAATTCTTAAACTTTTTGTTTCAAAAGTTCGTAATGTGATTCCGCTCAGAGCTGGTTAAAACTCTTTACTGAAGAAGATGCCTATGTAGAGAAAATGAATGAGCGTTTCTCCAGATAAAAGATTGACTTCATAAATACCAAATGTAATAGAGCTGATTCAGTGAGCCAGATTTATTGAGGCCCCCAGAGACTCATGCAAAGACACTCTGCTTACACTGCATTACTTAACAACAACAGCATACACTGCAGTGTTTCAGCGGCTAACATATGGATTACATCAGCATCCCAAATACGGATCACATTAGCATTCAGAGCCCACTGCAATCAACAGAGGTGACAGAAAAAAGGACAGGGAAGGTGGAGGGATTTTAATCTGGATAAATGGGAGGGTGGGACGGCCCGGCCTCTCTCTGTGCTGGCAGTGAATGGACACTGGCACTGTGTAATACATCATCCTTCATTTTATCTGCCTTTTCCTCCTATCCCATTTCTCTCTTACTCCGGTTCTGCCAAAGTCACATCCTAACCATTGTATTAATATTCATGAATGTCACCTTTACAAAAAACCTCGTGAAACCCAGCGCTGGGTTACTGGTCCGGGTAAGTGCAGCCTGGAAAGGGTGAGATATTGTTTATAGTATGTTCTTAACACACCGAATGATTCAGACACTGTGACAGAATTGACTCAGTATTGATCAGTGGAGAGGGTGAAGAGCTGTAAGCTGTGTGAAAGCACCTCTACCGGTCGCCTGACGGATGACCTTTGGGGGTAATTTGGAGTTATGGCCTTCATTACTGCTCAGTGGACACAGACTCAAGCCCCTAAAGCACCTAAAGTCACCTTGGTAATAGATGTGTGTGAGCGTTTTCTGCTGATTCAACTGTGCTGACACCAATTATGCAGCTTTTTGTACATGATTCAGGTGAAGACATCAAACTAATTTGACAAAGAATTGACTAAACTTACCAATAGGTCATGCTAAATGATGCGTCAAAACAAGTTACACACTTGAAGTGAGAAAAAATGAGAGACACACCGATATTAAAAGCTAATAAATACTTTCATCTCCTGACAAATAACTGATTAATGGCAGATATTAAATTTCATATTATTTTCGTAAAAAGTGGATACACTTAATCTTTATTAAAGGTAATATACAGGAAATCACAATTAAATATCCAATAACTAATGAAAAAAGAAACTAGCCGATTAATCGATATGGTTACAATAATGTCTATCCAGGTTAAATCATCTAAATCCACATAGTTGCTGCAATACTTTCAATTATTTGCCCATACAAAGTAATCCATTATAGCATGTATTTTAAGTGAAGCCTCAAGTCAAGGTTCTTCAGCCTTACCATATATCTTCTTGTGAAGTTGTTAAGCAACATTTAGAGCCTCTAGCCAAAGGTGTGCTGCGTACTGTTTAACCACACCACACCAGTCATATCTACCTTAAATTGAATAATCACAAAGGAAAATGGCATCTAGAATATGACTGGAGCAACAGCAGCTGACAGAAGCACTCTGGAGATAAGTCTTATCAACCATGACATCTGGCATTAAAGCTGGAGCACAAAAAGAACACAAGAGCTGAATGGAAAAGGGTGTATTAGATTCATGACTAGTAGGAAACTAAAAACAATTAAGACTTTTTTAAATATCTCAACAGTTTTCTCTGGAGCAAATGAAGACTTATAGGGCCCTTTGACCCTATTCAACTGTTGCAATGCAACGCCAGGCACAGTTATCATTTTCATGTCCAGCACCATGTTGTTTAAATAGCAAACGCACTCGTGCCCATCTGTTCGCCCATGGGCGTGCTGGTCATATCAAAACGAGATATGTTCAGGGGCATTATTGGCACATTTCTATTTAGAGGCAACTGAAAACGACTGCGCCATTGACCAGCAGTATTTTTGTGTTATTTAAAAGGCCTGTTATTAATATGCGCCTATAGGCTGGTGCACAATGCTCTTTTACTCTGCTTATTACACACACAGCAATGTGCAGCAGCACACAAACATTTTTAAATATTAAAAATTAAAGCATTCCTCTCTGGAGAAGCGTACATTTCTGTCTATCATCTTGCAAATTCCAACATGTAAATATCGAATCTACTACCCTAGAAATCTAGATGCACCCTATAGCGGCAGCAAATCTAATGTGCCGCAAGTGTCGTCTAGCAACTCTCAATACACTTCTGAGGTGTAAAAGCCAAACCAGGCCAATCACATTGTGTATAGAGTCGGTGGGCGGGGCTTAACATAATGACAGCAGAGTTGCGCTTGCGTGCTTCTCTTCTAGTAAACACAGAAGCTGGCGAACGGCGGTCTTTCGAATCAGCTTTGACTCTGGAAGACTTGGAGTTAAGCTCTTCTCTGAGAAAAGAACAAAGAACGGCACTGAAGTCATTCTTAAGAAGGTAAGATCGGAGTTTTGCCGACCAGATATGGTGAAATCTGTCAAATATCTCTGCTTCACCTTCGTTGCTCTGGTTGGTTGTAGCGCTATCCTATCGCGTGCAGAGGGAGTTTGAAAGACAACCGTTTATCCCACCCCTCGGATTGAGCCCTGTCAATGGTGAGATCCCAGACCAAACATCTTGATGTGGGTCTGGCGTTTCAGGCTACGAATCCACCATGGTGCAAGCGCAACTGGCTTTTAAAGGGATTGCACGTTATGCCCAAAACACACACGACTCATTAAGAGATAGGTACAACCCTTTTGGGCCATGCGCCTGGAACGCAGACCATTTTTTTCTGTTATTAAACTAGCAAAAGTGGATTCGGAAACGCCGTAAGTGCTCTTAGTCCTCTGCATAAATAATGCACTAAAAAAAGTATCCAACGCCTCTCCTCTAGAGTTTCTGAATAATTTTCAGCAGTCATTGTCTCATCAAAATATGCAAAGTTACCAAACTCACCAATCAGAAGTCAAAGATCTTAATATGAGCACTTCTTCACAAATACAAAATGATTTGCATATTAATTTTCTATACTCATTCTATATAAGTTTAATGAATGTCAACTCCTGAATTGTCTGAGAAGAAACTGAACAATTATTTATATTATTTAGATTTTTTAATCTTTAACTTATTATTTAACAAAATTGATATCTAACATGACAAACCAAATTTGCAGCCCAAACTCTCTCTCTTTGTGAGATCTGAAAAACTAATATGTATTACTTTGCTCTAGTCATGTCTATTCATGACCAGCATTTTAGGTAGGCCTATATGACAGCACTGAATAACTTCAGGAAAATCCATATGTGATTCAAAAGCAACGTTTTAATAAAAGAGTAGTCCATTTCAACTCACCCAAACTTCTTCAGCATGAGAAACGGTCTTGATTTACCTTGAGATGGAGCTCGGTGAATAGAGTTGCCATTAAGCAGACTTAAAAGGCAAGAAAATCCATTAGCATCATTTGGAGAAAAGGACTGATCAATACTGAAAGGAAGAGGGGACAGATGCAACTTATTGTGTGTTTGGAAGGTGCAAGTGCTCTTACTTAGGGTACAACATATATGTTTATGGAAGCTTTTAGTGTGGATTCCAAATGTGGAAAGCAGTTCAGCAGCACAATTTATAGCATTTTGTAGCTTGCATTTGAAAATAGAATTTCCTAAGGGAAAAAAATAAATAAATTAAAAATAAATTAAAATAAAATAAAGATTATATATATATATATATATATTATTATTATTATTATTATTATTATTATTATTATTATTATTATTATTATTATTATTTAAAGTTAAATCTAGGAAAGTGTACACTGGGACAACATTCTGCAAAAACAGTAATATATAATATTTGCCATCAACTGTATAAATTACATTTTAAAATAATAATACGTTTATATTGTAATATATTTTACTGTAATTTTCACTGTATCTACTACCAAATAAAGCTTACGGAAGCACACGAAATGAATACATATACTATGTAATATAAATGTATCTTGAGTTTATTTTTTTAAGCATAAACCTCTCAATATTTAGTGATTTATTATCTAGATAATAACATACTTATTAAGACAATGATCTGCAGTGTTTAATTGAGCAGAGATACCACAGATTATATTGGACATTTTGCACAAAGATGTCCAAACTGTTTATTTTCTCATTATCCTCAGACTGGTAACAGCATCCCCTTTCGCCTACAGCCATTCCTCTCTATCTAAATCTAAAAAGACTGTCACAACAATACTGTCACTTGTTTCCTATTGGTCAGCAGTTAATTCATTTGAAACTGAAGTTGCTTTAAGCCTTAATTTACTGCATTCCTTTGTAAATTATTTTCAGTGTATGCATGTCCTCTGGTAAAGCCTACATTATGAGCATAGATATGAGAATATCCAAAATCTTTTTGGCCCAATGAGGAAAGTGATGTTTTTTGGAGGTTTAGAGGTAGGGTTAGGGGATAAAATACAGTTTATTTAGTGTAACAATCATTATGTCTATGGAAAAAAGTCCCCATAAAACATGGCAACCAGGTGTGTGTGTGTGTGGGCTGGTAATCCCTACGTTATGGGGACAAAATGTCCCACAAAGATGGCAAAATCCCAAATCCTTGTCCTTGTGGGGACATTTTTAGGACATAAAATTTATGCAGATGGGAAGCACTTGAGGCCGCAGGAATACTAGATTTTTCAGCATTGTTATCAATTTAGAGTCTCACATCAGCAGTTCATTTACAAATGCAACCATTCTTAATTTTATATATATATATATATATATATACAGTCCCTGACAAAAGTCTTGTCGCTTGTGTACAAATTGACCTAAAGTGCCGCTGAAATATATTTCTAATCAAGATTTTTTGACAAGAAATGGCTCATTTTAATCCCACCAGCTTTTGTGATAATGTTTCAGTGAAAAACTAAACTTTCAAAAAGTATTCTAATATTCACAACTTGGTAAAGCCCATTGAGTCAATTTTTGCAAAGACTTTTTCCACTGCAGCAGAGCTCCACGAGACCTGGTCACCTGAAGTCCCTGTGTCAACCAGAACAGTTTGTCAGATTCTGTCTCGAAATGGCCTCCATGGTCGAATCAGTGCCCAGAAGCCAGCACTAAACAAAAGACAATTGAAAAACCGTGTGGCATTTGCCAAGGCCCACAGCCTGCTAAAAGGATGGACGCTGGAAAAGTGGCAGAAGGTGGATTTTTCAGATGAATCTTTTGTTGAATTACACCACAGTCGCCGCAAATATTGCAGGAGACCTACTGGAGCCAGAATGGATCCGAGATTCACCCAGAAAACAGTGAAGTTTGGTGGCGGAAAAATCATGGTCTGGGGTTACATCCAGTATGGGGTGTGCGAGAGATCTGCAGGGTGGAAGGCAACATCAATAGTCTAAAATACCAAGAAATCTTAGCTACCTCTTATATTCCCAACCATAAAAGAGGCCAAATTCTGCAGCAGGACGGTGCTCCATCGCATACTTCTATCTCCACATCAAAGTTCCTCAAGGCGAAGAAGATCAAGATGCTCCAGGATTGGCCAGCCCAGTCACCAGACATGAACATCATTGAGCATATGTGGGGTAGGATGAAAGAGGATGCATGGAAGACGAAACCAAAGAATATTGATGAACTCTGGGAGGCATGCAAGACTGCTTTCTTAGCTATTCCTGATGACTTCATCAATAAATTGTATGAATCCTTGCCAAACCCCATGGATGCAGTCCTTCAAGCTCATGGAAGTCATACAAGATATTAAATTTGAATCTCACAGCACCACAACTTAATTTGCTGACATATTTTTGTATTTGCAGTAAATTTGTTCAATTTCTTTATAGGCGACAAAACTTTTGTCTTGCCAAAATTTGACCTTTCTGTCTTGATTAAATGATAAATATTTTTTCTGTGAAAATTATTTATTTCAGTGCATTAAACATCATTTGGGATGGTTTTAGCTTTTCATATGAGCTATTTCTAACACCAATGAATTAATTAAAAGTCAGGTTAATATCAGGAATTTCTAGAAAATAGATAAGCGACAAGACTTTTGTCAGGGACTGTATATATATATATATATATATATATATATATATAAATGATTGACAGAATTTAGTCCTTTAAAAGCCTTAGGTCAATTAAACATCTCACACAAAGGAATATTGATCCCCAGTGATTTTTTTATTTCTAGCAGTTACACAGATGTATGACAGTGTAATGAGGAGCTTTCACAGATGAACAAAATAAATATTTGCTCACTGACTAAAAACTGCACCTCTTACAATAAAAGGATGACAGTTATACAATTGCATGAAATTCATACATGCACATTTCTTCTCATCTCCTTTTCCTTTAGATTTAATGTGATGCCTTTGACCAAATCATGTTTAAATGTCATTGTCACATTGCAGCATCTGTCCTTGCTCAAACTTTCTCATTACATTTCCACCATTATTGCACTGGGAAAAACAAATGACCAAACAAACAAACAAAAAAAATTACCTTTTGTTGCCATAAGTGAACTAGCCACTGTCTATAACAGTCTATAACAGTTTTGCAGTTTTCTGCAAAAATACTGTAAAAAATAAAATAAAACACATGGAAGAAGGTGGCCTGGTCTGATGAATCCCATTTTCTTTTACATCATGTGGATGGCCATCATAATGTGTGTGTTTGATTTGATTAGTTCCTGCCTGATCGGTGTATGTAAAGATAATGTCAACAAAATATAAATAGTCTGACTTCATTTTTGATAGACTAAGAACATGAACTCATGAAAGCCACACAAAAAGAAAAAGAAAAAAAGAAATGAAAAGTGCAACAAGATTGACAAGAGCTGCCATATGTATACAGTAATATTTGACAATTTGGCAGCTTTTTATTTTTCCCCTCTTCAATTATGAAAAATGTTTCTCTTTGAAGAAACAATTCTCTTAATACCTTTCCATTTTCCTCATCTGTTCTTTTGTTTGATGCGTCATTTGCTGACTGAACACAAGTGGAAGTGTTTCATGCACAAGAGTTCTCAAAAAACCGCCAGATCAAAGCAAACTTCATAATGAAAGGTCCCCAAGCCCATCACAGTCACTTTTAACCTGCTATTTAAAACACATTAAAACATCCCCATCCTTTCACGAGTCTGAATACCTTTCTTTCTATAAACCTTTCTAACTTGTAGTTAAGATTGACAAGTTAAACACATAGATTAGGAGGTTTTTGCCTAAAATATTGAAATTTTATTATAGAAATGAGTGACATTAACAGGACGGCACATTATTTACTGGTATGTCCATCAGGTTCATGGTAATGTATTGCACTGCTGTGCTAAAATGCAGTAAAATTGCACAAAAAATGCAAGATTATTATTAAATCAAAACAGAATGTCTGAACCTCAAGTGAAAATATAATGTCAGTCAAAATGTATTCTATTAAATAGAGTTAATCTATTTTAATCTATTAATCTTTGATAGCTGTGTATGAAAGTATACATTAAATATATATTTTTTGTGTCCCCATTGTCTCAAATAGCAAAAGAACAATAGTGATTTCACAACTTTCAAAAAGAGGGAAAAAATAGATAGAGATTGATAATGGCAGTGAAAAGAGAGAAATGTGTTGATTTTACCATCACTCCTATAGATGCTGTATTAGAAACACATTCACAGCAGCATTAACTTGTTTTTTGTAATTTGATGCAAAAGTAATATAATACAAAGTATTAGTGTTATAAATGTACACACATTATGTACATTTATAAAAGTACATATTTAAAAACAAAGAAAAAAAAGCTTTATAGGATTTTATTATTGATGATGTCATCACATTCTATGAAAAGGGTCTATTAATGAAATGTATTAATGAAATACAGCTGAACAGAACAATGACGTGATCATGGTAACAAAGGAGGGAAAATCAAAAAAAGGAAGACATATCAGACTAAAAGTTCATGAAAACTAAACATAACAATGACAAAGAGTCAGTTGGCACTACATTATATTGAAGGTTAAAATTAACTGATTAGCATACAAACATAACTTCACAATTACATAATGATATTTCTACTCCGATTATTATTATTTTTTTAAATATAAATATTTAAATGGTGTCTGTCATAAAATGGATTTCTTCAAATGCATCAAATATTACAATAACATTAAAATTGATTATGAATATGCATATGGTGGGTGCATATATTTAGCAAAATGCTCCTCTAGAGTTAATTTTTCTAGCTGAATATGTTGAACAAGTTGTACTGTATCTTTTAACATGATGTTTATTTCTGTAAAACTGCATTCTACCATCTTAAAAATATATCTAAATTACGGCACATGCTTTCAATGCAAAATGCTGAACAGTTAGTACATGCGTTCATGAGCTCAAGGCTAGATTATTGTAATGCTCTACTGGGTGGTTGCCCTGCTCGCTTAATAAACAAACTCCAGCTGGTCCAAAACGCAGCAGCTCGAGTTCTTACTAGAACCAGGAAGTATGATCATATTAGTCCAGTTGGTTCCCTATTAAACATCGCATACATTTTAAAATCTTACTTTTTCCTTTCAAAGCACTAAATGGTTTAGCTCCCCAGTACTTAAGCGAGCTCTTAACACACTATACTCCATCACGTCTATTGCGGTCTCAAAACTCTGGCCAGTTGATAATTCCTGGAATATCTAAATCAACTGCAGGCGGTTGATCCTTTTCCTATTGAGCACCTAAACTCTGGAACTGTCTTCCTAGTATTGTTCTTGAAGCAAACACACTCTGTCAGTTTAAATCAAGACTAAAAATGCATCTTTTTACTATGGCATACACATTATTCAAATTACATTATTCAAATCAGTTAAATGATTGTTAGACTGCATTAACTAGGTGAGCCGGAACCGGGAACACTTCCCATAACACCTGATGTACTCGTTACATAATAAGAAGAGTGGCATCTACACTAATGCTAGTCTCTCTGTTTATCCCGAGGTTCACTGCAGTCAGCCGGATCCGGGCCGTATCCTGATGAGATTGCGGACTTGCGCCTGGACATGGCCAACGCATCCCTGAAATGTCTGCAGAGAGCGTGTTAGTTAAACGTCTCCTGTAAATGCAGCATCGACACGACATCCTCAATAAACCCGTCTCCGGCATGACGACTCCAATCTTTCTAATAATCTTACAAATGTCTATTTACTTAATATGACCTAAAGGGTTAGTTCACCCAAAAATGAAATTGATGTCATTAATGACTCACCCTAATGTCGTTCCACACCCGTAAGACTTCCGTTCATCATCGAAACACAGTTCAAGATATTTTATATTTTAGTCCCAGAGCATAATTGAGTCAATGCCCACTTTTCTGTCCATGTCCAGAAAGGGAATAAAAACATCATCAAAGTAGTCCATATGTGACATCAGTTGGTTGATTAGAGACTCTTGAAGCATTAAAAATACATTTTGGTCCAAAAATATCAAAAACTACGATTTTATTCAGCATTGTCTTCTCCATATGCCTCCAAAAAGAATCAAACGGTTAATGAATCAGTGATTCGATCAATGATTCGGGTCGCCAATGTCACGTGATTTCAGCAGTTTGGCAGTTTGACGCAAACCGAACTGCTGAAATCACGTGAGATTGGTGACCCGAATCATTGATCGAATCACTGATTTTTGAATCATTCTTTTGCATTCCTGTTAACATTGTATAAAGCTGCTTTGAAACAATTGAACTTGCAAAAAGCTTCTTTTGAACTGAGGTGTGTGGGTGGGGGGGGGGGTTTAGAAGTAAGAAAAAAAGGTTATTTTTAACCTGAAAGTTTACTGGAAACTTTTGGTGCATACATAGGGCTGGGCGGTATGGCCCAAAAAAATTATCACAATATAATCTTCTATATCAGTCGATATCGATAAATATCACGATAAATGTAAAATCTTTATTTCTTTAAAGTTTAAAGGCATATTTTTGCTCCTGAGTGAAATATGTAGAAAACAGACAGTTAACTGTGGTTTTAAACTATCCTTTATTGTCAAAACATGACAAATCCTTCCCAAACAGGTGAACAATTTATTAAAACTAAGGTAGATTTATTTATTAAAATCGTAATTGTGGTCAGCATTTTTTTACTCTACACTGTATATCAATAACATCATTACTTATTGTGTAAGTAGTAAAACACTAAAAACGCAAACGGGCAAAAATAAAGGTCCACTGTGCATCTCTCTCTCTCTCTCTCTCTCTCTCTCTCTCTCTCTCTCTCTCTCTCTCTCTCTCTCTCTCTCTCTCTCTCTCTCTCTCTCTCTCTCTCTCTCTCTCTCTCTCTCTCTCTCTCCCTGTCTCTGTCAGTCTCTCTCTCTCTCTTTCCCTCTCACACACACACACACACACACACACACACACACACACAACTACAAACACACACACACACACACACACACACACACACGCAAACACACACATCGTACATCTCACCGACACACCAACTCACGGACAGTGGGCTGGTCGCGAGAGGAGGGAGAGAGCTAAGTTCAGTATTTGTGGATCTGCAGTAAGCGCTGTCTAGTCTATTTTATTAATTTTAAACATCGGATGATAAGCAGTCCACGCACGTACATCGGTGTTTTATGTCGGATGGGATCGCCAAAATATCTCTAAACCACGGAAGTTGAGCAAACTAACTTGTCAGTGATATCCGTGTCCTCCAAGCTGGTCGTGAGCTTTGAGTTTTCTTCACTATCGCTCATTTTCATCGCTCCACTTCACTCTGATCCTCAAAGCCTGTCAGTCACTGACTGTAAACAACAGCGCGTGCAGCACCCAGAAGCCCGGTCTGCAATACGCATGCGCAGCATTACGCATAACGCGTAAGCATTATATCGAGAATTTATCAAACTGTTGTTATCGTTTTATCGAGGAAAATTATAGCGTGATAATTATCGTTATCGTTTTATCGCCCAGCCCTAGGCATACATGAATCATGATTCAGCCATGTGTGAAAAACACATGAACGTAAAATTAGCAAGCACATTTCAAAAGGGAATGAGACAAAATCATCAGTCTCATCTCAATACTTTTGTTATTGCAGTTTTGACATTCATTTCCGTTTTGACCCACATCCTCAGATGAAATCAAAAGATATTCTGGGGCAATAAATTGCAATGAGATGAGATTTTGAGGGAGGATGCTAATCAAAGTAAATATCAAGATTCTGTGCTCTGATCTAGCCCACTGTTCACCTAGCAAACACTGACTCAGAGGGAAGCAACAAGGCACTGAACTTTAATTAAATATCTAGCCTTAATCCTTATGGAGGAGAGGTTGAGATGCTATAAATAGCAGCATTTTGAAACTGTGCATTTTGCTGTCTCGCTCTTTTCGTTACACAGAAGCCAGTGAGATGGCAATGGAGTTCCCTTTGCATTAAGTGGAAATCCCCGGGGCATAAACACTTTTCCTGTGGCCCTCTAACATGCAAGCATCAGGATTTATTGAAGCTCAGATTTGTTATCTCTTCCGCTGCAATTACAGTTGCAATTTGCAAAAAGGAGATGAGGTTTGTTCGGATAAACAGAGCGACCTACACCCTGGCCGGGGCCAGGAAATGTCCCACTTCTCTCAAATATCAAAACAATCAGCACAACCTGAAAGTTCAAGCCTCACAGTTGTGGAACAAAGTACCATAAATGCGGTGAACAGCAGTTCGTCAAAACAGATTCTGGCACAGAAACAAATAATCACTTAGCATACCGAGAGACTCAGTCTTCAGAAAGAAAACAACAAATTAAAGCCACAAACCTCAGTGGGAAAGATGTCAGGGAAAAATGTTTTAACTGGCTCACGATTAACCACAAAATTTTGCATCAAATCTTCTGCTGTCCAAGTTGTTGGGCTTTCTGCATGAGAAAACAGAGAGCATTTATCTCTCTTTGAACTATCCACTTTTATTTTTTCCTTTCCTTTTAAATTGCAAACTTAAACACACTGAAAACCAAAATGTATTGGTGTTTTCACACTTGGTTCAGTTCACTTGGTTAGTTTGGTCCAGACCAAAAAAAAAAAAAAAACACGTAGTCCTGGTCTGCTTAACATTCAGACTGTCTCTCAATCAATCAACTTTATTTATATAGCGCTTTTACAATGGCGATTGTTTCAAAGCAGCTTCACAGTGTCAAACAGGACCAAAGCGCTTTACATTTTGCCTCACATTCACCCATTCATACACCGACTGCGATGTCAGCCATGTAAGGCGCCATCCAGCTCGTCGGGAGCAGCTGGGGTTAGGTGTCTTGCTCATGGACACTTCGACACTTGGTCAGGTGGAACCGGGGATTGAACCACCAACCTTCTGGTTTGTAGACGGCCTACATGAACCACTGAGCCACTGCCGATTTGGTTGTACAGTCGTTCTAGAAAAAACAGTGATGTTATCAGCTTATCTTAATTTATCATATAGCGACAATGTTGGCAGATCAGTATTTTAGTTTGTAGACCTAATTCATTTTTTATTTTATTTTTGCATATTTAGTTGAATAACTTCATAATTCATAAGATCATAATTTTAGTGTCCCCAACTGAGCAAGCCAAGTCAAAGGCGACAGTGGCAAGGAACCAAAACTCCATCAGGGCATGATGGAGAAAAATAAACCTTTGGAGAAACCAGACTCAGTTGGAATGCCCGTTCTCCTCTAGCCTAGTCTAGAAATCTAGACGCAACCTAGCGGCAGCAAATCTAATCCGCTGCGAGTATCGTCTAGCAACTCTCAATACACTTCTGAGCTGTAAAAACCAAACTCTGGTCGGGCCAATCACACCGTGTATAGAGTCGGTGGGCGGGGCTTAACATAATGACAGCCGAGTTGTGCTTGCGTGCTTCTAATAAACACAGAAGCTGGCGAACAGCAGTCTTTTTTAATCAGCTTTGACCGCGACTCTGGAAGACTTGGAGTTAAGCTTTTCTCTGAGAAAAGAACAAAGAACTGCACTGAAGTCATTCTTAAAAAGTTTAATCTTTCAACTAGCTCTGCTTCGCCTTCGTTGCTCTGGTTGGTTGTAGCGCTATCCAATTGCGTGCACGTCGTGCAGAGGGAGTTTGAAAGACAACCGTTTATCCTGCCCCTCGGACTGAGCCCTGTCAATGGTGAGTTTCCAGACCAAACATCTTGATGTGGGTCTGGCTTGTCAGGCTACCTCTGGCCTATTATCAAAAAGTGTATGATTATTATTTTGGCAATCTTACAGGTCAGAAAACATATTAGATCGGCATATATATATCTTTTTTGGGTATCACGCAAGAGACGGGTTTATTGAATATAATGTGTCAATTACACAAGAGTATGAATATTTTAAAGATCGGAATCGTCGCGCCTGAGATGGGTTTATTGAGCATGACGTGCCGGTGAGGCAAATTCAGCGGAGACACTAATGGACAGGGCTCAGCAGACACTCCAGGATGTGCTGGTCATGACCAGACGCAGGTCCACCATCCGATCCGGACACGGACTCGATCCGGCCGACTGCAATAAACCTCGGGATAAACATTAGTGTGGATGCCACTCTTTTTATGACGTAACGAGTACATCCGGTGTTATGGGAAGTGTTCCCGGTTCCGGCTGACCTAGATAATGCAGTCTAACAATCATTTAACTGATTTGAATAATGTAATTTAAAAATGTTTTATGTGTATACCATAGTAAAAAGATGTGTTTTTAGTCCAGATTTAAACTGACAGAGTTTGTCTGCTTCCTGAACAATACTAGGAAGACTGTTCCAGAGTTTAGGTGCTAAATAGGAAAAGGATCGACCGCCTGTAGTTGATTTAGATATTCCAGGAATTATCAACTGGCCAGAGTTTTGAGACCGCAATAGACGTGATGGAGTATAGTGTGTTAAGAGCTCGCTTAAGTACTGGGGAGCTAAACCATTTAGTGCTTTGTAAGTAATAAGCAATATTTTAAAATGTATGCAATGTTTAATAGAGAGCCAGTGCAGTTTTGACAGAACTGGACTAATATGATCATACTTTCTGGTTCTAGTAAGAACTCGAGCTGCTGCGTTTTGGACCAGCTGGAGTTTGTTTATTAAGCGAGCAGGGCAACCACCCAGTGGAGCATTACAATATATTATGTGATGGAACTTACTGAACATCCAAAACAATGCTGTGTGCTGGGCTAAATGTGGTCAATGTAGGAGACACTGTGAGGAGACGCGATTCTGATGCCTGCGAACTGGGATGGGCAACAAACATTTTTCTCTGTAATGAGAAAAAAACAGGTATGCTTTAGCATTCTGTCCTTTTTAGGGTCTCCTTTTACTGATTTTGGTTCGTTTACAGGTTTTTGGTCCGTGTTGTGTTCATATTTCAGACAAACCACACCAGATTTAGTTTGGAAGCTGATCGAGACCCATATTTTCAGTGGTCTCGGTCCACTTGTTTGGTTTGACTTCTGAACATTGTTTTTGGAGTGCGAAACACAGTCTTGACAAGCAAAATCTATAATCGAAGTGACTTTAATTGTTAATAGTCACAGCCAGTGTTGGGAACACATTACTAGTAACGCAAGTTAAGTAATCATTACTTTTGTAAAGTAACTGGTAAAGTAACTCAGAATATCTCAGTTACTTTTTTTCAAATAAGTAACACAATAACTTTGTTTTCTCATTTATTGACTGACAGCTCTCCTGTCCCCCTCTTGCGAGAAGGGTTTGCAGAGGTTTTGTGTGTAAACATAGCAGTTATTGTAGTTCTAGAAACAAAAACAAAAACACAATTCAATTTGTTCGGTAACACAAATATTTACTTTATTTTGTATTGGCTACTGAACTTCGATGATTGAAATAAAATATATACGGATAAGCGAAAAAGTCTTTAGTTAAACATCACATTTGTGTGGGGTTTTTTTCTTCTTTTTTTCCTTTAAAATGAAGAATGTTGAACTTTCTTTTTTTAAAGTGATTTTCCACAACACTGATCACAGCTGAATTTTAAAAAGGATTTTGGGTTATGTGCTGTATGGACTGAAACACAATCGACAACTGGTTGTCAATGTAATTGGTGAGGATGACAGAAGCGTACGCTTTGCTGTCTATCACTAAAGCTAGTGTCAATATGTCGCTGTCAATCACTTAATGCTAAGGCTGTCAACCTCTCTCGCTTTGGGAGAGATAAGAGATTTTAACCACACAGATTACAAAGTAAAATCTTTAAATCCATAGAAGTATAGTCAGAGGGGTCTAGTGTTTAGCATTCTTCTCTAACATTCTTCAAAATCTTCCTTTTGTGTTCCACAGAAGGAAAAAAGTCATACATTTTTGAATGGCATAAGAATAAATTGAAAATTTCATTTTGTTGTTGAACTATCCCTTTACAATGGAAAAGCCCATTTCCGTCACATATGGGGAAAAAAGAATGCTTCTTGTAAATCATAACTGACTGCATGTCAAAATTCGGGCTACAAAAATTTTTTTTTGCCCTTATGTGCAGAAATGGGACTCCATGCTTTAAAGATGCAAAACAAAGTCTTGAGGATTACTATCATCATCTGTATATTAGTAAAGGCAATCATAAGTTAGAGACTGGAATGATTGCTTGCCTTTCTATACAGATAGCATTAAAATCCACCTCTGTCTGTTGTTGTATGTATCAGACCATTTATTCATAAATGCTGTTATCAAAACCCTAACACTGATTGTGCAAACACAGAAACTCCTGTAAGTGAACAAATCAACACAAACACTTATAATGACAAACCAGACAGCCATCTTTAGTCACAACTGCTTCTCACTCAGCCCTACCACAGCATGACGGGAGTGTGTTTACACTAATTACATGCAATATACACTATTTCATGAGCTCTGGTGACAATGTGTCTCTTTACTCAATGCTTTCCTCTCTTGTGGTGAGGTCAGTAAATGTCACCATATTTTATTCATGTGTTATGAGAATATAAACTGACAGTGTGGTCTCCTATTAGTTCGGATATTGTATTAATGAACTCAGACGGGTCGAGACTAATAGATTTACGTCTTCACAGACACGCAACTGGGCGCTGTGGCATCTACCAGCTCCCGAAGAGCCAATTACAGGGTCATTTCAAACATAATAAAGAATAAATGAGTAGTGATTAGCTATTCAACACTGAAGTTTAATATGCCTACTTTACTGAAGCAAAGGTTGGAGGATGTGAAAGATAAAAAAACAAAAAATCATATTTTAAAATCTCCCCCAGGGAGGTTTTATTGCTCAGAGATTGCTCTTTCATAGCTCAACGCTGGCCCACACTAAAAGATTTTAAAAATGTGAACACAAACATAGATTTTTGTTCCTATTGACCAAGACAAACACTAACATATTCCAAACAACACAAACAACAGATCAACAGACTTTAGAGTAAACAAACATGGAGGACAACAGGCAATTAAGAAATGGCGATGAGTGTTTACACTGCATGCTTTTACATACAATTTGTGGGGGGAAAGTTATGGATGAAGTCGTGGAGATGTTTCTAGATCTGCGTTCTTGTCTGTAATTGTGTTCTTGTGAATCGTCATCAGTCGCTGCCCAAGTACTGTTCCAACAGAGTGCTGTAGGTGTGACGTCACATTGTTGGCCAACCGGCAGTTAACATCACACTGGTTCCCTCTACGACAACCCAATAGAATTTTGGATTATCACAAAAAACTATCAAAAAAAGTTTGATATTTACACGTTTTGCCCATCAAGATAATTTTCACAGATGAACACAACTTTTATTAATTTTGAAGCCTAATACAGTCGCCAGAAGTAAAACGCTACGGGTAGGCTATAAACGGATTACACCACAGTCTCACGACTTCACCGTCACCCTCACTAAGCTTCTGACAACTCTTTCAGTTTTTCTCTTCAAACATTTCCCAGAAGGTTTGAGTTATACAAGATACATATTATGAGAATAATGAAGCTTAACTTTTGGATTGTGCTCACCACAGACCTTATTCCTTTTTCCAAAAAACCCCCACAAAAAACGTCTCGGTTACGTATGTAACCCTCGTTCCCTGAGGAGGGAACGGAGACGTAACGTCAGTGACTGACGAATGGGGGTTTCGCTTAGAAGCCTGTCATCTCCGAGACTAGAAAGCGCCCAATGGCAGTGCCAATGCCATGGGCATGCGAGATTTGCATGCGTAACTCCGCCTACCCACGTGGGTATATAAGGAAGTAGCTGGCATCATCGCATTATGTTTTACCTGCTGAGGAGCCAAGTTGAACTCTGTTCCAGCGGTACAGCGGATGTGGCAACGGGACGTTACGTCTCCGTTCCCTCCTCAGGGAACGAGGGTTACATACGTAACCGAGACGTTCCCTTTCGTTCAGTCACTCCGGCGTAACGTCAGTGACTGACGAATGGGGGTCCCAATGCAATAATGCCACTCGGCTGTCTTCCAGTGCCCTGCGCAAGCGTGAGAACCCTGATGCAAGTTAGGACGGTCAAAGGCCTCTACTTAACGCAGGAATACCAAGGTACACTGGGAGGCATATTCCAGGAGGAGATATGCGCCAAGATGCCTACCCGTAGGGAGGACTTAGGGATACACGTATGACCCCGGGGGGCTGCATACGGAAGATCACTGGGGTACCAGCCGAAGGTGGATTTTTAACCCCAGGGGATGGCAAGGTTGCCAAGGGAATACACCCGCTCAGGGAGGCTTACGGTGGAAATACACATGTGGGGGTCGCCGGAGGGGAACCATGCACATGGGGCACCTGGCCGGACACGAGTGTCTGGGCTAAGGGCAGACTTACTGGCGTCGGCGTCGTCAGTGCTGGAGGAGCTCAGGGCTCTCGGGGAACTCACCTGGGAAGAATATCGCACGTATCCAGTCCGTGGAGTGGAATGGCGAGCAAGCGTAGACACCTGAGCCAATCCATTACCGGCCACTTGTAGAGGCGAGTACATAGTCGGATACAGGCTCCACCCGGAGGTTATAAAACCTGGCGAATGTGTTTGGTGTCGCCCAGCCTGCAGCTCTGCAGATGTCTGTCAGCGGAGCGCCATGTGCTAAAGCCCAAGAGGAGGCCACACTCCGGGTGGAATGGGCCCTGACCCCAAGGGGACATGGGCGTCCCTGCTGCTGGTAAGCCAAAACAATGGTGTCCACTATCCAGTGAGACAGCCTTTGCTTTGAGAGAGCCTTCCCTTTCAGCTTCCCACCATAACAGACAAAGAGCTGGTCTGAGGTCCTGAAACACTGCGTCCTGTCTACGTAAGCGCGAAGGGCGCGTACTGGACAGAGCAATGCCAAGGCTGGGTCTGCCTCCTCCAAAGGCAGCGCTTGCAGGTTCACCACCTGGTCTCTGAACGGAGTGGTGGGAACCTTGGGCACATATCCAGGCCGGGGTCTCAGGATCACGTGAGAGTCGGCCGGCCCGAATTCCAGGCACGCTTCGTCAACCGAAAATGCCTGCAGGTCCCCTACCCTCTTGATGGAGGGCAGTGCGGTCAGGAGCGCTGTCTTCATAGACAAGAACTTAACATCTACTGACCGCAAAGGCTCAAATGGGGCCCTCTGCAGAGCACTTAGAACTACTGAGAGGTCCCAAGAGGGTACGAGAGGAGCACGAGGAGGATGTAGTCTCCTCGCACCCCTCAGGAACCTGATGACCAGGTCGTGCTTACTTACCGTTTTCCCGTCCAGGAGGTCATGGTAGGCGGCGATAGCGGCCACATAAACCTTCAGGGTGGATGGAGACAGCCTTCGATCCAACCCTTCCTGGAGGAAAGAGAGCACAGACCCGATCGGGCATTTCCAGGGGTCTTCTTGGCGAGAAGAGCACCAATTGACGAAGAGGTTCCACTTCAACGCATAGGCCTGTCTCGTGGACTCAGCCCGAGCGGAAGTGATGGTAGCCACCACCGGAGGTGGTAGGGTACTCAAACCTGCCGCGTCCCGTCCAGGAGCCACACGTGGAGGTTCCAAAGATCGGGACGCGGGTGCCACAGGGTGCCCCGTCTCTGAGAGAGTAGGTCTTGTCTCAGAGGAATTGGCCAGGGAGGGGCTGTCGCAAGGAGCACTAGTTCTGGGAACCAGGTCCGGCCGTGCCAGTACGGGGCGACCAAAATGACCTGCTCCTTGTCCTCCCTGACCTTGCACAGAACATGTGCAAGAAGGCTCACTGGGGGAAACGCATACTTGCGTAGGCCCCGCGGCCAGCTGTGCGCCAGTGCATCCGTGCCGAGCGTGCCCTCGGTCAGGGAATAGTACAGGCTGCAGTGGGACGAGTCGTGGGAGATCTACCTGTGACAGATCTACCTGTGCGTCCCCGAACTGATCCCAAATCAGCTGGACCGACTGGGGATGGAGTCTCCACTCCCCAGGGATTGGCTGAACCTGTGAGAGCTCGTCGGCTGCACGGTTCAGGATCCCCGGGATATGGACAGCACGAAGGGACCTCAGGCGCTTCTGACTCCATAAAACGAGATGGCGGGCGAGTTGAGACATGCGGCGGGAGCGTAGACCGCCCTGGTGGTTGATGTACGCTACTACGGCCGTGTTGTCCGATCTGACTAGTACGTGTTGACCCTTCAGCAACGCTCGGAAGCGGTGCAGGGCGAACCGTACTGCCAGCAACTCGAGGCAATTGATATGCAGGCGGCTCTGGCTCTCTGACCAAGAGCCGGCGGCTGCATGTCCATTGCACATGGCACCCCAACCCGTGGTGGACGCATCTGTTGACACAACAACATGCCGGGAAACTCGTTCTAAGGGCACTCCTGCCCGTAGAAAGCTGAGGTTCGACCACTGGGTGAGTGTCTGAGCGTCGGAGCTGTATTCCACACCATCACCCTCAGGTCACCCTGGCCACCAGCCGAAGAGACGCCCCGCGGACCGGATGAGACCGAGGCCGCGGACACGTCAGATCGGGGGGTGACGGAGGGGACTCTCAGTCCGGCGGCCGCACGGAGATCATTGAGTCTCGACCGCAACACGGAGATGGCCATGTTCCCGCAGTGAGAACATGACTCATCCACAAGCGCCGCCTGAGCATGCTGGAAGCCCAAGCATGCCAGACAGTGCGAGTGCCCATCAGAGGAGTGTAAAGACCGGCCACACCCAGAAGCACACGGGCGAGACATCCTGAAAAGGACGTGCCACGTGTGAGCTCTTTTGTGAGAGGATTAACCTCGCAGTCGATGCCGAAGCGCCCAGGAGACCACACACCAACTGGAAACCAATCGTATGACCAGCAGGCAGGAAGTATGTGACCGCTGGAACGCGCCGAACACCAACACCGACTGGAAGATCCTGATCGTCTCGAAGAACTGACTTAACTCAGAAGGCTTATAGGACTGAAAGGTATGTAACCCTTGGCTCCGAAGCATTAAAACATAATGCGATGATGCCAGCTACTTCCTTATATACCCACGTGGGTAGGCAGAGTTACGCATGCAAATCTCGCATGCCCATGGCATTGGCACTGCCATTGGGCGCTTTCTAGTCTCGGAGATGACAGGCTTCTAAGCGAAACCCCCATTCGTCAGTCACTGACGTTACGTCGGAGTGACTGAACGAAAGGGAACATTGATTTAGGAAGTTCTAAAATGCTAACTTGTTTCCGCATTTTGGCCTGCAAAGTGTATCTTCATTTCGTCCAGCTCTTATTTCTGTGAATTGCAGTGATCCATTTGCTTCTCTTTTCCGTAGATTTCGTCATTCTGTAAAAACATACCTCTGATTTCATATCAAATCTATTTGTACAGCCAATCTCACAATTTTGCCATTTTAAATGTGTTTTGTATTTTTTTTGCTTCATTCACACTGAAAACTAATGATGCCACTCTTTTTGTCTTTTTGCCTCTTATTGTGCATACACCAGAGTCACTATGGGCGACGGTGACGTCACGTGCATATGCTCTATACATAGATGCCTCATTAGCAGGCATCTCAATGGACCGCAATATGTAAGCTGTCTGCCATTTTGGAGGAGTCCATGAACATTCCAGAGCAAGCTGACTGAGCTTCTGCAACCATAATCAGACACATGGTTGCCAAAAATATCTAAAAATAAAATATCCTTCAGCATTTGATTTTACTAAACTAACACAATACAATAACACATGTGACACAACATTAAAAAACACCATAGTAAAAGTAAAAACATGTAAAACTGAATTAATGCATACTGAACAAAATTACATACGCAACACTTGTTTTTCCCCCCTGTTTTCATGAGCTAAACTCATTTTCTATGTACACAAAAGGCCTGTTTCTCTCAAATATTGTTCAAAATCTGTCTTAATCTGTGTTAGTGAGCACTTCTCCTTTGCTGAGATAATCCATCCACCTCACAGGTTTGGCATATCAAGATGCTGATTAGACAGCATGATTATTGCACAGGTGTGCCTTAGAATGGCCACAATAAAAGGTCACTCTAAAATGGGTAGTTTTGGGGGCATCGGGGGTTGCCAAAAAAAATTCAGCATCTCAGCATCAGTATCTGGGGGGTCCGTATCTGATGTGAAAACCATTTGACTCATTAAGTGCAACACATCTCCGCATACAGTTGATCAGGTTGTTGATTGTGACCTGTGGAATGCATGCAGATGAGCTTCCCTGAGACAGTTTTAAAAGTGTGTGCAGAAATTCTTTGGTTAGGCAAACTGATTGTTGCAGCAGTTGTCCGGGTGGATCTTGGATGGTAAAGATGTTGGATGTGGAGGTCATGGGCTGGTGTGGTTACACGTGGTCTGCGGTTGTGAGGCCGGTTGGATGTACTGCCAAATTCTCTGAAAAGCCTTTTAAGATGGCTTATGATAGAGAAATTAACATTCAATTAATGGGCAACAGCTCAAAACTTACGACATCTGTGGCATTGTGCTGTGTAATAAAACTACCCATTTTAGAGTGGCCTTTTATTGTGGCCATCCTAAGGCACACCTGTGCAATAATCATACTGTCTAATCCGCATCTTGATATGCCACACTTGTGAGGTGGATGGATCTCGACAAAGGAGAAGTGCTCACTAACAGATTTAGACAGATTTGTTGACAATATTTGAGAGAAATAGGCCTTTTGCATACATAAAAAAAAGTCTTAGTTCACACTTGTCATGTTTGGTTCGATTAAAACTAACTCTGGTGCGGTTGCTCGGTTAGTGCGGTTCATTTGAACATATGTGAACGCTGCCATCCAAACCCTGGTGCGCACCAAACAAGCGGACCGAGACCGCTAAAAAGATGGGTCTCGGTCCGCTTCCAAACGAACTCTGGTGCGGTTCGATTGATATATGAACGCAACACGGACCAAAGACATGCAAACGAACCAAAAACCGGACGTAATGTCAAGATGCCACGCATAATGCAGCTGATTTGACGACGCGGAAAGATCGGTGTATCCAAAATGAGTAACTTTAACGTTAACGCAGAGCAACGAGGAAGTGCCTAATCAATATTTGGTCAGACGAGCATGTTTCGAAAATGCTAGAAAAAACACACAAAAAGTATACCTGGCTCTTCTCATCGAAGTTCCTGTGTTGCCCATTATTAGCAGGTACAGACGACAGAACGGCCGTCTCTTTTGCATAAGAGACGCCCGACTCTTTTCTGCACAACGGAGGAAATCCTGCTGCTGTTTTGAATGTTTTGAACATTTTATGAGCTCTTCATGAGTTCTCAGCGGGTAAAAATAATGCCACATGTACACGCATAAAATGATGGCGTTTAATCCAGCACACAGCGTTGTTTTGAACATTTCATGAGCTCTTCATGAGTTCTCTGGTAAAAAATAATGCCATTTGTGTTACACGCATAAAATGATGGCGTTTAATCCAGCACACAGCGTTGTTTTGAACATTTTATGAGCTCTTCATGAGTTCTCTGGTAAAAAATAATGGCATATGTGTTACACACATAAAATGATCGTGTTTAATCCAGCACACAGCGTTGTTTTGAATGTTGTGAACATTTCATGAGCTCTTCCTGAGTTCTCTGGTAAAAAAATAATGCCATATGTACACGCATAAAATGCCCGCATGTGTAATCCACACACAGCATTGTTTTGAATGTTCGGTAACGAGCTCCTACGTCATATAAGCCGACCAATCAGGTTGTGAGCGTCTCCCTATGCCTTTGGTTCGGTAACTTTAGGTTCGCTGTTAAAAATGCTCGTGTGAACGCTAAGCGGAACAGGACTATTATGTTTGTTTTTGTTTTTTGGTCCGGACCAAACGAACCAAACGAACCGAACTACAAGTGTGAACGCACCCTTAGATATTCAAGTTCAGCTCATGAAAAATGGGGGCAAAAAAAAAAGTCTTGCGTTTATAATTTTGTGCAGTGTAAAATCAAAACCCAAAACATTATAAAATGTGAAAGGAAATCCCCTTTCTTTAGGAACTGAAATTGTTGTGGAGAGGCTGCACAATGTTGGCATCCTTGATTCTTTCTGTGAGTGACAACATGCTGACCATTGCAAAGATGGCTGGCACACCGACATGTCTGGAACGGTCGGATGTGACATCCTAATTAACATATATTTATAAAGAAACAAAATTATAGAAGAGAAGTTAGAAGTTAATACATAAATTAAATATATATATATATATAATTAATTTGTTGTTAATAACAAATTAATAAGAATTACAAAGAAAATAACATAACATTTTTTACTTAGACTGGGAAAAACAGTCACAAATGTGACTCAAATGTGTCAATTGATAATGTACATACAAATTATAGACCAGATGTTCTTAAAAGAATTAGATGAGTCCATATATTGAGATCTCTAACTATTAATTGCAGACTTTGAGATACTTGCAAATCTGAGAACAGTTTGAGATTTTCAAAACTTTAGAGAAGACGTGAGATTATAGGCTCTATACACATTTCCTTTTCATGTAATTCAGTGCTATTCAAGAGATACATCTCATTTGTGATTTTTTTCTTTCTTATTTACAGGTGCTTGAATCCTGCTGTGAAGCTCAGAAATTCTATCTTGTGAACTTTAGTTTCTTCCCCAGCCTAACATTCAAAGGCCATGCAACTAATCAAACATCAAAACTTGGAAAGATTTTTAGTGGACGTATAATGAGACCACATGAATTTCCTTTGATTCTTCAACATCTATCAAGTGAAGGATCAAGGTGTATCATGATACACAAATTTAGATTGCTAGCTTCCTTTGGTTTTCCAGTTTTCAAAGAAACTAAAGCACTTCTTTATCTTGACTTGGTCTGCATCTGTCTACTTGTTAAGACTCGCATGGACTCCTTAAAAAAAGCTGTTTGTCCAGTGGGAATCTCAATCCTGTAGGGATGTTTTATGTAGTTATATTCAGCCATTTTGTGAATTTTGAATCATGAAAAAACAAGTCTGAGTGACAGCTCTAAATTGCCCAATGATTAGTGCTGCGCTGTACTGGCTTCCTAAGATGCCCCCATCTAACTTGTAAAGCTGCTTGTAAAAGCTTTTGACATTAAAACTCAAAGTGGTTGAATGAGTTTTAAAGAAAGTTATTAGTCAGTCCATTAGGAGTGCTATGATTGTTTAATTGCTCAAATGAACGGGAATTGCTAGACTCTCACATCAGTGCCTCAGATTTTAGTGAACACAGGATGCGTTAGCCTCGATGCATACTCTATTTAATTCCCTTTAAAATGTGTCTGAATTAACAATGCACTGCATTCTCAATCCTGCCATGTGGGGCACTATACCTGGCATGAATGCAAACTGTCTTCTGTAGTCAGTTGACTGCTAAGGTTTGTTACCGCTCTTAAAACCAACAGAACATACTTTAAGTATGTAAAACAGGACTAGATACTTGCAAAACGTTGGCTGAGCATTTGCATGCAAGTACTTACATAGATTTTCTGGCCTTATTCAAAGTCTTGGCCTGACATTGAGGTAGACAGCTTGTGTAATTGTGCAGTGACTAAACTGGCTCTTTTCCCTCCTACTACTGAACAGTGCTGTATTGTGTAACAGATTTTCTCTGAGAACATTGATCTAATTTTCACACAGAGCTGATACTGAGACAAAAAACATGATGAGTCTTAAACAACCCTTAAAATCAAGAGCATTTCAGAATTACGCCCATGAAACTTTCAAGCTATAGAAATGACCATACATAACATATAAAAGGTAAAAAATAGATGGGGGGGGGGGGATTTAATTTTGTATAATAATAAATGAAAAAATAAAATAAAAAATGCATGTTTTATTGCATAAATAAATAAGCACATTAATAATAATCTTTTATTAGGGATACTCTTATTCCTTAAAACTCTTCTGTGATCACCAAAATTACATATTTAAATGTTTTTTACTGTGAAGAAAAATTCATCATGGCTTAAAATAGCTTTAATGTAATTCGACACCGTTGCCTCATTTAGAAGAGCCATGAATATGCAAATTATCCCTGCCTCCACTCACTCACACCAGCACAGAGATCCACTCGCTCTTGTAAACGCTGCACAATGGTATCACATTTACATTTACATTTAAGCATTTGGCAGACACTTTTATCCAAAGCGACTTACATTGCATTCAAGGTACACATTTTACATTATTGTCAATTCTTGCTTTCCCTGGGAATCGAACCCATGACCTTAGCGTTGCTAGCGCCACAAATAAATAGCGTTGCAAGCAAAATAAATTTTGAGAAGCCGAAACTTCTCCGTGTTCATGGATTCACAACCGTTTAAGAAACAGCACACAACAGGAACAAAGGATTCTTTTCAACAAGTTGATAAGTCTCCAAAGACCCTTTATCACATAAGTATCACCCTTTACAATGTCGGACACATAACGGTAATTAATATTAGCCTTTTGCTTGACCAAGTTATCAAAGAGCTAATAATGTGTTGCTAAATTTACACAAACCATGTTCCTATTCACTATGTCAGAGTCAGACAGCTGCCTTGTAAAAATCAGTATCCTTAGCAACGCGTTGAACATCATAGAATGCCAGTGGAGAAAGGCATATAGGTCATCATAACATTATAACGTACTCTATAATGCCAAAGGTTTTAGGACGCCTGCCTTTACATGCACATGAACTTGAATGATATCTGATTCTTAAAATGATAGTTCACCCAAAAATAAAAAAAATGAATGTGTATCTGCTTACCCCCAGTGCATAGGTGTGTTTGATTCTTCAGTAGAACACACATGAAGATTTTTTTAATTCTTAAAATGTAGTTTTTGGCACCCTTTTCAACGGTAACAGTTTCACATCTTCTGGGAAGGCTTTCCACAAGGTTTAGGAGTGTGTTTATTGTTTATCATTCTTTTAGAAGTGCATTTGTGAGGTCAGGCACTGATGTTGGACGAGAAGGCCTGGCTCACAGTCCCCTGTCTAATTCATCCTAAAGGTGTTCTGTCCGGTTGTGGTCAGGACAGTGCAGGCCAGAAAAGTTCCTCCACACTAAACTCGCTCATCCATGTCTTTATGGACCTTGGTCCTGTCCTGACCACAACCCGACAGAACACCTTTGGGATGAATTAGACAGGAATGAATCGCCACAGACCTCAAAACGTTGTGTGGCCTTCAGATTAACTCAAGAACAGTGCACAGAGAGCTTCATGGAATGGACTTCCATGGCCAAGTAGCTGCATCCAAACCTTTGTGCACTGGTGTGCAGTCATGACTCATGTTGGAACAGGAAGGGGCCATCCACAAACTGTTCCCACAAAGTTGGGAGCATAAAATTGTCCAAAATTTCTTAGTATGCTGAAGCATTAAGAGTTCCTTTTACCAGAACAAAGGGCCCAACCCATGAAAAACAACCCCACACCATAATCCCCTCCACCAAACTTTACACTTGGCACAAAGCAGTCAGCCAAGTACTGTTCTCCTGGCAATTGCCAGACAGACAAGTTTAATTTGTCACTCCAGAGAACACGTCTCTGCTGCTCTAGATTCCAGTGGTGGGGTGCTTTACACCACTGTATCCGACACTTTGCTTTGAACTTGGAGATGTAAGGTTTGGATGCAGCTACTTGGCCATGGAAGCCCATTCCATGAAGCTCTCTGTGCACTGTTCTTGAGCTAATCTGAAGACCACACAACGTTTGGAGGTCTGTGGCGATTGACTCTGCAAAGAGTTGGCGACTTCTGCGCACTGTGCGCCTCAGCATGTACTGTCCTTGCCTATTATTTCACGTGGCCTATCACTTTGTGGCTGAATTGCTAACAGTTGACCGTGGATTATTTAGTAGTGAGGAAATTTCACGAATGGACTTATTGCACAGGTGGCAGCCTATCACGGTACCACACTTGAATTCACTGAGCTCCTGAGAGCGACCCATTCTTTCACAAATGTTTGTAGAGCGTCCACGTTTGATTTTAAACACCTTTGTCCATGGAAGTGATTGGAACCCCTGAATTAAATTTGGAGGGGTGGCAACATCATATACATTATTCACCTGTTTTTTTTCTAAATGTATCTGATTTTTCATATCAACAGAAAAACATACCAGGAAAACCTGGATTCCTCTTGAGACTCCACTGCTTTGAAGCAGTCATAGTTATTGATGTGCTAAAGTCTGCCCACACATTGATGTGACTGGTTTCAAGGTAGTTTGTGACGTAAGAAACACAGACGATTCAAACAGGATTAAGGAGAAAATACTCTTTACTTTCTTTAAGGAGAAAATACTCAGCAATGGTGTTGACTGATGAATTTGCAAATGGTTTGCCTTCATTCATATTAAAAACACCACATAGACATAAACAACATTAAAAACTAGATTTTTTGAGCACAGGGGGGACTTTAAATGTAAAATAAAGAAATACATACATACATAGGGGTGAGCAGGGCATAACCAAATGCAGAGCAGACACAAGGTTTTAAACTTTACACACATGCCAGCATGACAAAACACTGTATTTACTAGTTGCCATATCAACAATATATAGAGAAAAAACTGCACTATCAATTCCGATATCACTGATCATTTAAAGACATCAAAAATCAATTTCTTTCATTTCATTTAATTTTTTATCTCTGTTTTTTATGTTTATTTAAATTAAAGACAAATCGGTAACACTTTAATAAGGGTGCGCTAATATACATTAATTCATGCTTAATTAATGTACAGATAATCATGAGTTAATGTATTACTAATGGCAAACTAACACATTTATTAATGATTACTGCATCAGCAACTAATGAAGATTCATCATGATTAATAGATTAAGTAATCATTAAATTGTTATTAGTTAAATGTGTCATAATGTATTAATTCCTTAATAACATATTATATGAACTAATAATGTAAATTAATGTGTTAATTACCACAAGGGGTCAAAGCCATGCATTTCAACTTCCAGTCTGCTTTAATGAATCATTAGCTAATGATTTATAAAGGTGTCATTATGTTCTGACTTTACTTGTTGGGGAACGTGACTATTAACTAACTTATTAAGTAATGTAATTGTGGTTATGAGTTTTGCATTAATTCGGAATGAGTTAATAGCTAATAACATTTAATGATTACTTAATATATTACATTTAATGATTACTTCATCTATTAATCATGATGAATCTTCACTAGTTGCTGATGCAGTAATCATTAATAAATGTGTTAGTTCGCAATTAGTAATTCATTAGTGCACCCTTATTACAGTGTTACCGACAAATCTGATATTGTTTTAATCTTATATCTGTTTTACTATTTAACAGTTGATAAAGTTCTTTAATGTTGATCTATTCAGCAGAAGACACGAGCGGGTTTAAATCCCAGTTGCGCAGATGGGGTGCGTTGTAACAATGCATTACAATGAGCCCCTATTAGAAATATTCTATTTTATGTTATACTTTTATGAAGAAATCATGAGAAACTATGAGAAAACGGTAAATAAAAACAGACTCAATGTTCAGAAGTTATTAATCATTATTATTTTTAAACTATGCTGTATAGCTGTGTTTTGCGTAGTTTGTTGTGTCAAACTCAAAAATGTGTTCATTTTTAATTATTACAATATGCCATTATTTTAAATGAAAAAGATGATAATTGTATTTTATTGACAAAAATATTTTCGAAAACATTTTAGTTTATCTTATATATTTTTGATAAGATCAGATAATATTTTGAGCTGTCATATGGTTGCGTTACAATGTACCCCACCTACGGGGCATGTTGTCACATTTCACTTCCATTTTTCGGGATAAATATAGAAAAAAAATATACACTGTACTAATGGAACAAATCCACATCACTGTACTAGACATGTGAGAAATGTGGGAAAAAAGAAATACTTTGAACCACAAGCAGATTTACACAAACTGAGAAAGTAAAACAAAAAAGTGTTAGGTTGTGCCCTGGTCTTCTATGTGTACCGATTCTGTTTTTTTTTTTTTTTTTTTTTTTTCACTCTGTTTGTTCTATGTTCATCTGGTTCCCTTTGTTTGTTCCTTGTATTTTTTATCCTTGTTTCAGTTCTCGTTAAAATGTATGGTTAATTATTATTTACTTCTTCTTCGTCTTCTGTTTATCACTGAACCAGATATAATAGACATTAAATATACTATTTTGTATTTTACACACCTTTGCATTCAATTTGATCATGTCCTCAGTGCAAGGTAATCACTTCCACAAGAACTATAATGAAAATGATAAAAATCTCAAAATAAATTTTGATTGTTATATAATAGCTAGCAACTATTCTAATCTACTGATTCTAATCATACATGTAAATCTTACAAAAAATATATAGTTTTTTAACTTCCATCAGTCATCTTCCAACCTGTTAGAATTTATTTCTGACTTCTAAAAAATGACAATTCCATTGAGAACATTTGCAGGATATTACATAATTAATTTTTTTCCTGCTGGAATTCAACTGTACAAACTAAAATAAGCTTCAACTCTCACTCCTACCTTTTTTAGTTTTTGAAATGTTATCTTGCTTGTTCCACTCTTAAGGTTCCGTCCTGTTATGAAGAATGCTTGTCTGGTCAAAAATATGTAAAAACATATCTGACTTAGGTATACAAGTTCTGTTTATCTGCTAGCTAAATGTTGATCACACAAAAAGCTATGGCCAACTTAGCTTAAAATTACTACACACCTGTCAAGGCCATCAAGCCAGGTGCTTGTATTAGCTGATGTAGGAGGCAGTCTCCAAAAGTGCTGGACATATATCAGATTGACTAACCCCACCAGCTGTTGCACAGCATGGCAGTGCTGATCCACCGAATAGAGCAGCGGTAACCAGCCAGCGATGCCACTAAGTTGTTCATGTCTGCATTATTGTGATGTAAGCTGTCTAGAGCTGATGAAGTTCAAGCAGCTTTCTTTAAGTTAACAGTTTAGCATTTCTTGACATTCAACACTGCCATGGGCTGTCTCTTTAAAACCCACTTTTAATTAAATCATGACTCATAGCTGTCTTCCTTCAAGATTTGCTGTAGGAGGAATCCAGTACTAGAGAATGTGAAATGTATGTTTTTATTAATAAACACATACCACCTACTAAAAAACAGTACTGTATTGTATAACACATTTTCTGGGAGAACATTGTTAGGCTGAGATAAAAAAGGTATCAAAACTATGATATCGTGTTACTATATATGTATATAGTATTTAATTATTATTATTATGAGCCAAGCACTAAAGGTCTGTTAGTGTTCTTATATGGTAGGAAAATGAATTGAATGAATGTGGATGGATTCACCTGTGACAATATGATTGACAGGGCAGTTTAAACGGTGATAGTACGCAATTAAGCGACAGAGCGTGGCCATTAAAGATGACGAAGTATAAGTTTGCATCTTCTGCTACAAACTCAAAAGTGTCATTTTTCTTCACAAATAGAGTACATACTTTTAGGGCGTAGTATAAGTAAGCAAATTAGGACGTTTCGCAACCATTGCCTGCACATTGTGGTTTCGACACGAAGCCACCTAGTGGTCACAAGATATTAACTTTTTTAGTTTTTTTTGCTTATAACTTTTGAGCAGTAAGTAATTGAGTAATTGCGACTTTTTATCTCTGAATTTTTTACCTTTTTTCCTCACAATTGCGAGTTATAAAGTCAGAATTCTGAGATTTTATTTCCCTGTCAAAATTGTGACTTTATATCACACAATTGCGACTTTATATCTCAGAATTGCGACTTTATATCAATTCAAAGTTTAAGAATTTAGAGATATAACCTCGCAATTGCAAGTTTATATCTCAGAATTGTGACTTTATATCATGCAATTGCGAGGTTATATCTCTAAATTCTTAGACTTTAGAAACTTTAAAAGAAGACTTTAAAACTCGCAATTGCATGATATAAAGTCAGAACTCTGAGATATAAACTCGCAATTGCGTGATATAGTCAGAACTCTGAGATATAAACTCGCAATTGCATGATATAAAGTCAGAACTCTGAGATATAAACTCGCAATTGCGTGATATAGTCAGAATTGTGACTATAACTTGCAATTGTGAGGAAAAAAAGTCAGAATTCTGAGATAAAAAGGCGCAATACAATAATTTTTTTTATTTAGTGGCGGAAACAAGCTTCCATGGTTTTGAACAAAAATCACAAGACTTGTATCTTTCAATGTATCTTTCTGGTATTTAGTCAATGCAGCATGCATATTATAATGAAACAGATTATAATCTTCAGCCCATATAAGAAAATAATTATGGATTTATTGTCAGTGGACAAAACCGGCATAATTCCAGATTGCATCTGAGGCTGTTCCTCAGGAACAATTTGACATTTTGGTCAAATTTACTGGTTAAACATAATAAGCAATTATGTCAAAAGTCAATGTATATATAGGCTTTCAATAATTTTGCTTAAAAATGATCAAATGTCTTTACTCATTTTCGCAGTTGATCTGACGCTCCCTGCTTTGGTTTTTAGCTCTTCATTCTGCCTCAGTGGTGCTTTTCCTTTAATTACTGCTTGAGACTTTACTATTATTGTTATTTTTTTAAATGATAAAAGCTGAGATTTATAGGAAATATAAAGGACTAAAAATAATGCTGAGATTTCTGCACATTGCTATGCTGTTGTGAAGGCATTGTTTGTATGGGTGGTTGGAAGGTGGAATAACTAGTAAAAAATTAAAAAGAATCATCATAATTCTCCTTAAAATGGTTTGATCGTTAATTGTTGGCCCAAAAAACAGCAGGGCTTTCTCAATACACCTTACCTATATTTCAACTTCTTGGCATACTGGTTTTCCTGTCCCACAATTCCTTGTTTTTGTCCTTATTCCCCACCCCCGACACTCTTGACTGTAGAACAGAAACTCAAGTGCTCCTGCAACCTCACTTCCTACCATTCATTGACATTTCCTCCAGGAAGCATCTGCTGGTCACTCGTGAAGCGGCCTGTTAGAAGGACAGAATAATACTGTGTTAGTCATGGGACATTCAATACCGCATTAGTCCCATGTGAGCCCTTGAAAACACACGCTGAGGTCAATCAACACACATCTGAATCTGACAGTGTTGAGTGTGGCATGTAAACAAAGGTATAGTACTACTGTAAAGAGCATTCCCTGATGCAATGAGCCATGCTTCCGGGTATTTTTTTCCCGAGTTGCTTTGTCAAAGAATCCTGTTACGAACACAATAAGCAAGACGGGAATAAACGGGAAAAGTCCTTGTTCAATGTTACACTTATCTTTTTGCTGCACAAAGACATTTGTGATGAAACCTAAAGCCCTCAAGGAGGTGATGGGTGTGGATGAATGAATGGATTATCAGACCTCTGCCAAGGAACATATATATATTTCCTGTTGGCCTGAGCTCATCTATCACTATTATGTGGGAATTTAACAGTGGGATTGTGTATTATGGAAGCTTTAGTTTCACCGGCAAATGATTTTGTTCATAGTTGCGATTGTTTTCCTTTGGCAGAACCACCACCCAAGGGGAAGTGAATGGCTGTATCAAGGCTGAACAGACTTCCTGTGCTTGTTGTCTTGGGAGGACCTCACAGGGCCAGCTAAGAAAGCCAGGAAAAAAATTCAGACACTGTCATTTAGTTCCAGCGAGTGAGCGTTCAGGCTGAGCGCAGGGAGACCTAGACATGGAATTCTGGACGGGATTATATCTTATGAGCTTTCTGAACATGGCATGTTGCTTGCCTAAATCATCCTACACTGTTCATTTTAACAAACTCTCATTCGAAAATGCTCAGAAAAAATGCCTACCTGGAGGTTTCCTGACCGACATTCTGAATAAAAAGGAAATGGAAAAGATTCTGAAAACAATCTGGGACAAGAATGACAAAACTGCCACGTCTTTCTGGATTGGACTAAAGAAGAATAAAGGTGTATGTGTTAAAAAAAGTTTGCCTCTTAAAGGATTCTACTGGACGGCAAACAACAGCACTCATTCTGAAGTTAATGTGTGGAAGACAAACCCTTCAGATACCTGCACAGAGGCTCGCTGTGGGCTGCTTTCAGTGGAATATAGTCACTCTGGTGCAACAAGCAGCGGGTTTGTGGATGCCACCTGCAGACAGGAACATACTTTCATTTGTAAACGAAACGTCGCGATGGTGTGCCCTCGACCAAATATACTTGGCATACATGACATAATCTACTCAAATGATCCGTACACGTGTAAGGTTGTTTGCAGTTCTGGTGCCAGTTTCAATTTGACATGCTCTAAAGATCTAGTTTGGACCGTGGACGGCAACGAAAATATATCGGATATATCGCAAATCTGCCTGGAGTGCAAAGAAGGCTACAGGAGGGATGCGTCCGGAAACTGTGCATGTTCGGACAAAAACGAGGATGTTTGTGATGGATTGGAGCCGTCCACCACTGATGATTATTCAAACGATAACAGGGGGAAATCTCTGCTAAATCAACCTACGTCTCTGCCTGATGATGTCAGCACGAATGAGACAGGTGTACACATTGAGGAGAAAGCTGGAGACATTTCAAATATCATAGTACCTGTGATAATAGCTCTGCTGATTTTCATCGTGCTGCTGGTGATCATAGCGGCCATCGTGAAAGGCTGCCTCAGGAGGAGGTCCGCAAAACTGGCCCCGAGGAAGACAGCGACTGTGGCTCTGAATGGATCCAGCGTCATGGAGAAGGCGAATGAAAAAGAGGAAACTTAACTAGGAGAGACTGTGCAAGGGTGAGAGATTATCAATGTGACACATCCAGACTACATATCCAAAGATATTCCTCTCTCAGAACTTTTTGGGCGTCACAAGAGAGCTGAGTGATTTTTGCTTTTGAATTTCATTTGCCGTTCTGTCTGTTTTACTCTCATGGTTAAAATCAGGGTCTTTATTATGATGTGGATGTGAAAATCCTATCTCGGCCACATCATCGGTAATTACATTTATGAGAAGTGGACTTTCTTTGTTTACTCTTTTATAGTTGATATTTAAATGTACCTATATGTGGAGATGTAAGCACTGTAGAAGATGTGGTGACACTTTACAACATGGCTTCTGAAAATACTTTCATAGTATATACTAAATATAATGCATTAAACTATCAGCTATGATAGTTCACCCAAAGATGAAAATAAGATGTTTATCTGCTTACCCCCAGGGCATCCAAGATGTAGGTGTGTTTGTTTCTTCAGTAGAACTCCAACCGTTGCTTGTATAATGCATGTCAATGGGGTATATTTCTATGAGAGCCACTATAAGAGTAAAAAACACAGACATACGAATCCATATCAAACCCTGTGGCTCGTGGCGACACATTGATGTCTTAAGACACGAAACGATCGGTTTCTGTGAGAAAACGTACAGTATTTATGGTATTTTTTACCTCATATCAGAGGAATCTCATCCAGTATTCCCAATGCCATTACTTCCGCCGGAGAAGGTCAAAATGACAGTGCAAACATAGATATGTGTACTTAGATGACTCATTCAACCGATCCACACAGGCACTAACAAGGATTCTCTATATATAAATCTATGATCATGCCGGGTTTTGACCTTCTCCAGCAGAAGTAAAGGCGTTGGGAATAGTAGATGAGATTTGTCTGATATGAGTTAAAAAAAAAAAAACAAATACTGTTGGGTTTCTCACAGAAACTGATCATTTAATAATAAATGTGCCGCCATGAGCCACAGAGTTTAAAAATGGATTCATATGTCTATGTTTTTTACTCTCATAGTGGCTCTCATAGAAACACCCCATTATACGAGCAACGGTTGGAGGTAAATAAAAACTTCAAACTTCAGAAAAATCTTCATGTGTGTTTTACTGAAGAAACAAACACCTACATCTTGGATGCCCTGGGTAAGCAGATAAACATCAAATTTTCATTTTTGGGTTAACTATCCCTTTAACTAACATTACTACAGATGAGTAATGCATTTGTAAATGTTTGTTAATGTTAGTTAATAAAATAAGTTTAAAAAATCATTGTCATTCATGTCAGCTTAGGTCCATTGAAAAATATTAACAAATACAACTTTTGATTTGAATAGTGTATTAGTAAATGTTGAAATGAACCAAGATGAATAAATGCTTTAGATTTGTCGTGTTAACAAATCAAACCTTATTGTAAAGTGTTACCAAATATATTGTAATACTGTCATTGGATCTGTTTTCTAATTAAATATTTCTGGTTATGTTTTACATGTGCCTTTTTACCTGAAAAGTTAAATAAACTGATGTTTAAGCTGCTGTAAGTCGGTGTCATTTTTAAAAATGCCACTCGTAAATATCTCTCTACCTGTCAGACAGCGCTGAAATATGTCATGAGAGACCATATCTGTTTCTGTGTCTGCGTGAAAACAGCAAAAACAAGAATCCGACAACGGGTGTGTCTCTAGTGTGAGTTCAGTTCAGTCAGGTTACTGTTTTACAATTCTGTTTAGTGCCACTAGGAGCACTGAAATCACTTACAGCTGCTTTAAAGCCCTCTTGAAATCAAAATATGAATATATTCTTTTAGTATAAATATGTTATCTATAAGCTTGTGTTCTCCAAAACAACAACAAAAGTTGCATTTAAAATATATAAGCATTTAAAACTTGCAGTCTCTCACTTTCATATATATATATATATATATATATATATATATATATATATATATATATATATATATATATATATATATATATATATATATATATATTATAAATCGGTCACTTGTTCTCAAATGTACACTTTTCTACATGGTGAATGGCAGCACCATATAGGGATTGGGAACGATTCAGTGTAAATATCAAGCGGCAACCTCTCCCAATTTCTTCTGAAGCCAATACAGAAGTGACTTAAACTGCAATTCCTCGACTGGCCACTAGAAACAGGCTCCAGAAGGAAGAAGAATTTAATTGAGCTCCATGTTAATTGGCCAACTTTACAGCAGAAAAAAAATCCATATTATATAATCCTATATGACCCCTCCATATAGACAGCTATTTAATACTTTATTAACACGCTATTAACACTTTCAGTGTCCAATGTCCAGAAAGGTAACAAAAACATATTTAAAATAGTCCATGTAACAACAGTGGTTCAACCTTATTTTTATGAAGCGACGCAAATACTTTTTGTGCGCAAAAAAAACAAACATAGATAATCACTTTATTCACGAAGTTCGGTCTGTCCTGTGCCAATCGTCTATGCAGTTTTGGTTGTAAATACTGCAGCGAGATCTATGGCAGCCGATGCTGTTAACGTGAGCACCACGACACATGCGCCAGAGCTGCAACGTAAACTGTGTAGGTTATTTGAATGAAAATAACATTGGTTTGCTTTTGCGGGAAAAAAAATTATTCTCGTCACTTCATAAAATTAAGGTTACACCACTGGAGTCACATGGACTGTTTTAACGATTTCTTTACAACCTTTCTGGACATTTAAAGTGTTAATTAAATTTCTGTTTATGGAGAGGTCAGAGAGCTCTTGGATTTCATCAAAATCTTACAGGTTTGGAACAACATGAGGGTAAGTAATTCATTCATTTAAAGGGTGAACTAACCCTTTAAGCCTTTAAGTTCTGCATATTTAAGGGCGTGGTCACTTTGACTGACAGGTGGATTGCCGGTTGTCTGTTAAGGTGGTCGTACACGGTGCGATTTTTGCTATCATACGAATTTGCAAACAATTTTTTCTGCCCAGTGTGAGAGGAAATACGAGACGAGCCGAGCACGTTAAGAGCACCTCCCGACCTTACGATAATTTCTAAACATATTTAATTTTTTTTACCAGCATATGACTGTCCCCTGTTGCCAAATCATGCTCTCAAAAATGACTCGTAGCGTCTGCAATATCTCACGACCTCCCGAGTGTCCGGATTCGCACAGTGTACGCCCGCCTTTAGTCATCACGTCATCTCAGCTCTGCCCACGTCCCATCTCTTTGCCCTATTTTCTGTTATCTGGGAGTAAGTGACACACTGTCAAGTCAAGTCAAGTCAAGTCACCTTCCTTTATATAGCACTTTTTAAAACACAGATTGCTTCAAAGCAGCTTTACAGTGATAATAGGAAATTAATTTTGCTTTAGAAGAAAAGCTAAAGTAAGTTTTTGATCGATTAATTTCTGTTGTAAAAGCATATTAGTTATTGAATTTGGTGCCACTTAAACAACACCATCCTTAACTAAAACAGAAAACTCCCATGCGTTCCGGACACCCATCCGCACGGCAACAGCACCTGGTGGCCTGAGAACGCAAATCATGAAATAGATTTTGAAATAGTTTTGAAACTATACCACCAACGTCACGGACACTACATCCACATTTTGTTACAGTCTGTGGTAGATATGCTTTGTGGTGAATGAAGTCGAATGAAGCGAACTGCTGCAGCGCACACACGGTCTGCTCCGGTCTAGAGACACGATAACACAGAGCGGCTCATTTGTGCGAGTAGGCACAGACCAGAAAACGTATCCAATTCTGCACATAATGCTATATATTAAAGTGATATGGAGGAGATTAGGAAGAGAAATGGTTAGAGATTAGGAGGAAACTGAGCTCAAGTGTTATCTCCGAGCTGTGATAAAAATGAAAAGCTATTGGCTATTTTAAAAAAGAAGATCTGTTTGATATGTCCCACCCTGTCTTCCTATTTCAGTGTAAATTACATACAAAAAAATTGAATAATGCCATGAGTTTCTAGGCACTTCAGTGGTCCTTTAAAGTATTTTTGTTTTTGGCCAATATGGCAGTCGTCTTGAATGTATACTGATAACTATCGTTGCAGCATCATGCAAAAGTATTTTGTTACCAATATAAAATATGTTTGTACATTTTTTTATGAGAAAAAATATTGAGTGCATTTTTAACAAAAATAGGCTATATTCAGATTTCACGTCTAAGTATCACCTTTTTGTATAAAATATGATCATGTCATAGACAGAGAGTTGTTAATATTTCACAGTTCAAAAGCATGAATGAATAAATATATCCTACACATTGTCGGTGAAATGAATTACACTAAGAATTAGCCATACGTAGACCAGCCTTGTATTAGACATATTCCCTTCAGCGGCACAAACACAACGTAAAGTACAGCAGACAATGAAAAAGTTTCTCACAGGCTTCAGATCAGTTTTGATATCTCACCTTCACTGTCAGGATCAGGCTTACAGTCAAACACATAACATTTAGGTTTAGTAAACCTTCAGAGTCTTCTCGCAATGATTTCACTTGAATAGGCCTATCGAAATTACACGTGGCATATCAAAAGTGCACTCTTTTTTTTCTTTCTTTTTTTTTGTGGTAAACTTAACTCCTTTAACAAAAAATTAACACTAACATGTTGTAAAACATTCACTGACCAACACTGACAGAACTCCTACTACTCAGAACTTTACTAGCTGCGGTGACGTCATCTTTGCATACCGCATTTTGATTGGTCTTCTTTCTTTCATATATTTGCATACTTAATTAGACCGAGTGTCATGACAAGGCTACGCGGCTGCGAATTCATTTCATTGCACAGAACCAAAACATAAAAACCGAAAAATGTAGCATTGTTTTGTTCCTGTATCCCTCGGAAAACACAAAACAGACTTTATCACATAATACACTGAGAGCGCAAGTCTTCCCCTCGTTTTATTCCATTTAAAATAACATTTAAATATTTGGCTGTGGATATTTCTTTTTTTCTTCTTTTAATCTGAACGTGGCTTCTTTCCATATCGACTCACTTTCTTTAGCTTTCAATAACGAGCCAACATATAATGTTTAAGAGAAATTTTACGTACATTCATATAGGTAAAACATGACTAGTTGAATGCACATAGATTTCCAGTTAAGCATTATATGCTCTAATATTGTCAACAATGAAATATATTATAAAGTCTTACCAATACATTCCAACAAAAAACACGTACCGCATTGACAACAGATAACAAAAGTTTTATGCCGCAGCACAGAGAGTCCTACATAGTTGTAGTTCTGGATGTGCAGGTGCCATTCCTGTACGTGCTGTCCGATTCCAGATTGTCCTGCTGAAAGTCATCCACACTGTATCCTCGACTCTTCAGAGCTGTGGCATAGTAATCTATGGGCTCCTCCGTGGCGTTTTCCCACCATCGGAGGCATAAAATCCTCTGGAAGGAGCGTCTGAAGTTGTCCGACAGGAATCCGTACAGGATCGGGTTGGCACAGCTGTTGGCATATCCCAAAATCACAGCCAGCTGACTGAGAGTGGCATTGTGCTGCTGGACGAACACGCTCACCAGCTGCACGATGTGAAAAGGCATCCAGCAGATCACAAACACTGTCACCACCATCATCACCATCAGCGTGATCTTCCTCTCGGACTTTTTGCGCTGCTGCCAGCCCGCTTTCAACGCGACCACCCGCATCTTCACTATGATGAGGATGTAGCACATGCATATGGCAATGACAGGGAAGAGAAAGCCCATCAGAAAGGCGTATATCACAAACACAGCCATCCACTGACGCTCGGGCTCAGGCATCTGCATGTTGCAAGCCACCGATCCGTCAGAGTTGGGCGCAGTGGTGGAGAAGATGATGATGGGTAAGATGACCAGGATGGAGAACATCCAGACCCCTAAGTTGACCATTTTGGCGATGGTGGGTCTCCGGTACCGGGCGGCTTTGATGGGATGCACCACGGAGATGTAGCGATCAATACTCAACACGGTGAGACAGTAGATGCTGGTGAACATGTTAATGGCATCAACACTTAAAACCAAACGACACAGGAGCGAGCCAAAGGGCCAGTGATGAAGTAAAGAAGAGGTGACTAAGAAGGGCACACTCAACATGAGTAACTCATCCGCGATAGCCAAGTTCAAAATGTAGATGTTCGTCGCAGTTTTCATCTTTGCATACCTGAAGATCACATAGATCACCATCGAGTTCCCACAGAGTCCCACCAGACACACCACGGAATAGATGAAGGAGATGAAGATCGCACTGCTGCCCTGAGAATCCCCGTTATGCGTCTCGTTGCTGGAGGAGTTTAGCAGATATAAACCATCCTCCAGGTTCTTTAAGGTGTCGTTGAGCAGCATTCCGACACTGTTTTGAGTCTGCTCTAGGTATAAAGTATAGAAATACGAGCTCAAAAGATGCGCGCATTGATGCTTCGCGACTCCGGAACGCGCATCCCGACGCTGCGGCGGGTTTCAGCACCATGGACAGTTACTCCACATCCACATGCATCACATTCACAGACGTCACACGTGAAACATGACGCCATCGGGTCCTAATGTGCATGAGCCTGTCTGAGAAACAAAAATAGTTTTCTGACGACTGATTCAGACCTTCTTTTCAATGTCCATATAAATATGAAAATAAGTCACTTTCAATTGGCCAATCAAAAAAAAAAAAAAATCAATTTCAAACAATCTGTGGTCTTTCCTTTTGCCTAAGTTTGACAAAACAACACTCTGACAACTTGAATGTTTATTAACATATTTGGGACAAACGTTTGTTCTTTTGTTATTAACATAAAAATGTATCTTTTTGATCTGAGAATAAGGAGTTTTCCTGACGACCTGTCATGTTCTCAACACTGCAGTGTAACAAATTATATGTTCAATAAGTTATGACAACAAATGTTTTTACACTGGTTTAACTCATCAAAATAAGTTAAGAAATGTTAAACTTTTTTAATAAGTTATACAAGATGTAACTCATTTTTTAAGGTCAGTTTAACATAATCTAAGTTGAAATAACTTAAACATCCAAGTCGATTGTACTCCAAAAGTTCAAAATTTGCCTTTTTTTTACAGTGTGTATCGAAACTGTTCAGAGCACCCTGTGCATATTTATCTGTAGTATAATAGGCTATTTATTAGAAACCCAACCTATGCCCATGCAGTCACACTTTAAACATTTTTTAGTTGTAGGTGTATAAAAAAACATGCTGGAGAATGTCTAAGAAAAATTCATGATTGTGTTACAGATACAGACCTGAGGAACACATGGCATCGGGGTAAACTATGGGAAGAAGGCAGTGCTTTGTAATTATTCAGCCGGATCTCACGAAAAATGCGTATAAATAGTAAGAGTGTGCAATGTCGTGGAATGTATAAGCCAAAACTCATTTTGGCGTGCATATGATACGCATTTTATGGCGTATTATACATACGAACCCCCCACCCCACTACCCTAAACCTACCCAAGACAGCGTGTCATATATATAAAGTGCGTATCATATGCACATCTTTTGTGGGCATCTTTTGTGATTACTGCCGTAGTCTTTATACTATTCTCCTACTGCACAATGCCTCAAAATAACAACAAAGCAACCGTAAACGTGAAGGGGAAGCTTATCTGTGTTTATTTCTGGCACCACCTAGTGATGGATCCAAATCTCTAGAAAATAATCCAGCTGCAGCGAAATGGAACACATTAGGGAAGGAAACAGGATCTATACTACATTTAGTATGTGTATAAGCAACTTTTATTAAATATTCCAAATATAACTTTGGTTAATACAGCTAAACTTTCTCTATTAACGCTGTAATTCATTTGATACAGAGAAAGGTTTCAGAAATAAAAATCCACATATTAAATGTCATTTAGCTTCTAAGGATTTGCAGTGCTATATACACGGATCAGGAATAACATTATGGTTATTATGGCCACTGACAGATGAAGTGAATAACATTGATTATTTCTTCATCATGGCACCTGTTAATGGGTGGGATATATTTGGCAGCAAGAGAACATTTTGTCCTAAAAGTTTAAGTGTTAGAAGCAGGAAAAATGGCCAAGTGTAAGGATTTGAGCGAGTTTGACAAGTGCCAAATTGTGATGGCTAGAATAGCTTCTCTAAAACAGCAGCTCTTGTGGGGTGTTCTGGTCTGCAGTGGGCAGTATCTGCAGAGCATCAGAACAGAAGGTGGCCTGGTGTGATAAATCACATTTTCTTTCACATCACATGGATGGCCCAGTGTGCGTACCTGTGGAACACATGGCACCATGATGACTATGGAAAGAAGGCAAGCCTTCTTTGAAAGGCTCAGTGTGACACTCTGGGCAATGTTCTGCTGGGAAACCTTGCTTCCTGCCATCCATGTGGATGTTACTTTGACATGTACAACCTACCTAAGCTTTGTTGCAGACCATGTACACCCTTTCATGGAAACGGTATTCCCTAGAGACTGCAGCCTTTTCCAGCAAGATAATGTGCCCCGCCACAAAGCAATAATGGTTCACGAATTGTTTTGAGGAGCACAACAACGAGTTTGAGGTGTTGACTTGGCCTCCAAATTCCCCAGATCTGAATTCAATTGAGCATCTGTGGGATATGCTGAACAAACAAGTCCGATCCATTGAGGCCCCACCTTGCAACTTACAGGACTCAAATGATCTGCTGCTAACATCTTGCTGTCAGATACCACAACACACCTTCAGAAGTCTAGTGAAGTCCATGCCTCGACGGGTCCGGGCTGTTTTGGCAGCAAAAAGGGGGACCAACATCAACATTCTGTTAACCTTAAGAATGGTTGTGTGTGAAAATACCAGTATTTCAGTAGTTTCTGAAATACTCAGACCAGCCCGTCTGGCACCAAACAACACTTTAAAGTCACTTTAAAGATTAGTACACTTTAATATGAAAATTACCCTATGATTTATTCAGCCTCAAGCCATCCTAGATGTACATGACTTTCTTCATTATGATGAACACAATCAGAATTATACAGTGCCTTGCGGAAGTATTCGGCCCCCTTGAACTTTGCGACCTTTTGCCACATTTCAGGCCTCAAACATAATGATATAAAACTGTAATTTTTTGTGAAGAATCAACATCAAGTGGGACACAATCATGAAGTGGAATGAAATTTATTGGATATTTCAAACTTTTTTAACAAATCAAAACTGAAAAACTGGGCGTGCAAAATTATTCGGCGCCCTTAAGTTAATACTTTGTAGCGCCACCTTTTGCTGCGATTACAGCTGTAAGTCGCTTGGGGCATGTCTCTATCAGTTTTGCACATAGAGAGACTGAAATTTTTGCCCATTCCTCCTTGAAGAACAGCTCGAGCTCAGTGAGATTGGATGGAGAGCGTTTGTGAACAGCAGTTTTCAGTTCTTTCCACAGATTCTCGATTGGATTCAGGTCTGGACTTTGACTTGGCCATTCTAACACCTGGATATGTTTATTTTTGAACCATTCCATTGTAGCTTTTGCTTTATGTTTTGGATCATTGTCTTGTTGGAAGACAAATCTCCGTCCCAGTCTCAGGTCTTTTGCAGACTCCATCAGGTTTTCTTCCAGAATGGTCCTGTATTTGGCTCCTTCCCATCAATTTTAACCATCTTCCCTGTCCCTGCTGAAGAAAAGCAGGCCCAAACCATGATGCTGCCACCACCATGTTTGACAGTGGGGGTGGTGTGTTCAGGGTGATGAGCTGTGTTGCTTTCACGCCAAACATAACGTTTTGCATTGTTGCCAAAAAGTTCAATTTTGGTTTCATCTGACCAGAGCACCTTCACTAGTTGTCCTATGGACAGAGTCTCCCACCTCAGCTGTAGATCTCTGCAGTTCATCCAGAATGATCATGGGCCTCTTGGCTGCATCTCTGATCAGTCTTCTCCTTGTATGAGCTGAAAGTTTAGAGGGACGGCCAGGTCTTGGTAGATCTGCAGTGGTCTGAAACTCCTTCCATTTCAATATTATCGCTTGCACAGTGCTCCTTGGGATGTTTAAAGCTTGAGAAATCTTTTTGTATTCAAATACAGCTTTAAACTTCTCCACAACAGTATCTCGGACCTGCCTGGTGTGTTCCTTGTTCTTCATGATGCTCTCTGCACTTTAAACGGACCTCTGAGACTATCACAGTGCAGGTGCATTTATACGGAGACTTGATTACACACAGGTGGATCAGGTGGCACTCGTACAGGTGGCACTCGCGCATATGATCCGCGCTGCGCTCTCTTGTCTGTAGTCTAAATTTAGACCAGAGCCGCTGGTGTGTGTGCGCTGCGCGGCCTGCGCCGGTGTGTGAAACTAATTTGAAAACAGACTTTATTCGCCTCGAATAAAAGCATATTTACACTGAATCGTTTCCTATCAATAGTGTGCTATGTGCCTATGTAGAAATTAGTAAATGTGTGTTAACAACTGACTGATTTCAGCAGCAGCTTCAGCAGTGTAGGGGGCGGGCTTTAGATTCTAGAGCGCATTTTGATTGGACAGAAGATTTGACGAGAAAGTGAAGTCTGCGATGATGTCACCAAAATCTGAGATTCGTTTTAACGGAAGTGGGAGACTGTAAATTTTGAATGCTTATATCTCCTAAATGCAAATTTTGTCATAGTTTTGGAACATACCAGCTTATTCATAACTTTAAGGCTAGCTCAGTCATACTAAAAGCTAAAAAACTTAAATTCTTATTTCAGTGGACCTTTTAGCTTTCTTTGTAAGTTGTAAGTTCATAGCCGATCACCTTGACCATGTCTACATGCCTAAATGTGTGCCTAATGTGAATGGCTGATTTGATAACTGCGGTAATGAGCAGTTGAACAGGTGGCCGGTGTGTGTGAATATAATTAAAAATAAATTAATGAACAACAAATGATTCATTTTAGTCCTTGAAAACATGTTTGCATTGCATTAGATGCCTAATTTGGTGGCCATAACTTTAAGAGGAATTACAGTCAATTTTTCCAAAGGTAGTCAATTACATTTTGGGATATTTAATCATCAGCTGCAAGCAAACATTTATATTTATTAATTTAGCGGATTCTTTTATCCAAAGTGACTTACAAATGAGGAACATAAAAAAAGTCAACCGTCTGATCTGTAAAAAAACAAAGATGTCACTCAAAAGCAAAATTAATAGTCGACTAGATTCTATTTGTAAAGCAAGACACCTGGCAACTTGGCAAGACATTTCAGACCTAAAAAACAATTTCACACTGAAACAATTTCACCCTCTTCACCCCCAATACACTCCATTTAAAATTGCTCACACCTTTAAAATAGGGCATGAGAATAGCAAAACTCTGAAACACTTTTGTCAGTCATTTGAGTGATACCTCATTTTTTTCCTCACAGATGGAGACTTGTGTTGTCCTTGAAATGTAATGAGACCAGTCAGAGCACAACATGTGAGGAGCAGATGGCTGTCTTCACACTCTTCGCTCTCTGTGCCTCTCTCTCTCTTTCTCTCTCTGAGCTGGAGAAGAGCCAGATCATTCAGCAGGTGTTTCCTTCTTTCCATCTAGTTAAGATCAGTGTTTCTGCAGAGTGTCATATAAGGTGACCCGAATGGTTCAAATGAGATTTCAGACATTAGGTAGATACAGCTGTTCGGATGTTAATTAGTTAGAAATATAATTCAACTATAGTCAGTGAATTAAATCAACTGATTATTCAGTGTTTCACATTGTTTGTCACTTAATATGTAGAATTCTAGTTTGTTCTAAGCCCTAAGGATTAAACTTCAGCTATTGATTTAGTCAAACTCCTGAATGTACAGACTCAAACTCTTTATTGTAGATGTTTCACCAGTGACTGCATGCAGTCCATGAAGGTTGTGTACGTCTGAGCTGCATTAACCAGCTGACCATCTGCTCCTGAGATGAATGAGAATCTGCAGGTACTTCAGTCCTTGGTTCAAAGAAAACAAAACGAAAATCAGCTCTTACTCAGTCTAAAACCTAAGCTTAGAAAAGGTCATGGTCAGAATAATTGGCACCCTTGCAAAAGTCTACAGTTTCATTGAAGTAAAACACTTGAAATTGGGAGGGGAATAAATGTTTTTCTCCATGTTGGCCACAATTATTGGTACCTCTAGAAATGGAAATATCTCTAAAATATATTCCCATTCATATTTACATTTTTAGCACACCAGGGTGAGAAAGATGTAATTGCCCAGCCATGACTTTACATGAGGTACAGGTAAAAATATGAGGAAACACAAAGACCAAATTCCCTTAATCATTTATCACAATGAGTAAAATCAAAGAATATAGTTCTGATGCAGAAAAACATTGTTGATCTTCACAAAATAGAAAGTGACTGTAAGAAAATGTCTAAAGCATTGAAAATCCCCTTTTCCACCATCAGGACAATAATTAAGAAGTTCCAGTCAACTAAAGATGTTGATCTGCTGAATCTGCCTGGAAGATGATGTGTGTCTATATCATCCTAATGCACGGTCAGGAGGAGAGTTTGGGTAGACAAAGACTCTCCAAGGATCACAGATGGAGAATTGCAGATATTAGTTATATTAGAGTGTTGGGGTCAGAAAGCCTAAAAAAAATGTATCAAACAGGTCCTTCTCAAAAAATAGCATATTGTGATGAAGTTCATTATTTTCCATAATGTAATGATAAAAATTAAACTTTCATGTATTTTAGATTCATTGCACACCAACTGAAATATTTCAGGTCTTTTATTGTTTTAATACTGATGATTTTGACATACAGCTCATGAAAACCCAAAATTGAAAAATGAAATCTCAAAAAATTAGCATATTTCATCGGACCAATAAAAGAAAAGTGTTTTTAATACAAAAAAAGTCAACCTTCAAATAATTATGTTCAGTTATGCACTCAATACGTGGTCGGGAATCCTTTTGCAGAAATGACTGCTTCAATGCGGCGTGGCATGGAGGCGATCAGCCTGTGGCACTGCTGAGGTGTTATGGAGGCCCAGGATGCTTCGATAGCAGCCTTAAGCTCATCCAGAGTGTTGGGTCTTGCGTCTCTCAACTTTCTCTTCACAATATCCCACAGATTCTCTATGGGGTTCAGGTCAGGAGAGTTGGCAGGCCAATTGAGCACAGTAATACCATGGTCAGTAAACCATTTACCAGTGGTTTTGGCACTGTGAGCAGGTGCCAGGTCGTGCTGAAAAAAGAAATCTTCATCTTCATAAAGCTTTTCAGCAGATGGAAGCATGAAGTGCTCCAAAATCTCCTGATAGCTAGCTACATTGACCCTGCCCTTGATAAAACACAGTGGACCAACACCAGCAGCTGACATGGCACCCCAGACCATTACTGACTGTGGGTACTTGACACTGGACTTCAGGCATTTTGGCATTTCCTTCTCCCCAGTCTTCCTCCAGACTCTGGCACCTTAATTTCTGAATGACATGCAAAATTTGCTTTCATCCGAAAAAAGTACTTTGGACCACTGAGCAACAGTCCAGTGCTGCTTCTCTGTAGCCCAAAAGTGGCTTGACCTGGGGAATGCGGCACCTGTAGCTCATTTCCTGCACACGCCTGTGCACGGTGGCTCTGGATGTTTCTACTCCAGACTCAGTCCACTGCTTCCGCAGGTCCCCCAAGGTCTGGAATCGGTCCTCCTCCACAATCTTCCTCAGGGTCCGGTCACCTCTTCTCGTTGTGCAGCGTTTTTTGCCACACTTTTTCCTTCCCACAGACTTCCCACTGAGGTGCCTTGATACAGCACTCTGGGAACAGCCTATTCGTTCAGAAATTTCTTTCTGTGTCTTTTGAGTAATGAACCAGGCTGGGAGTTTAAAAGCCTCAGGAGTCTTTTGCAGGTGTTTAGAGTTAATTAGTTGATTCAGATGATTAGGTTAATAGCTCGTTTAGAGAACCTTTTCATGATATGCTAATTTGTTGAGATAGGAATTTTGGGTTTTTATGAGCTGTATGCCAAAATCATCAGTATTAAAAAAATAAAAGACCTGAAATATTTCAGTTGGTGTGCAATGAATATAAAATATATGATAGTTAAATTTTTATTATTACATTATGGAAAATAATAAACTTTTTTTTTACCTATACATGATCACAACGTTGTTTGTGAGGGATTCAAGAAAAACCCTCATCGCTCATCCAAAAAAAAACCTCCAGCATATTCAGTTGACAGACAATATGAGAAATTCAAAATGGACCTGGATCTGTGGTCAAATGAAACTAAAAAAAAAAGTTTGGGCAGCAAACCCACCAGGTTTGGTGCACACAGGGATAAAAAGTACCCAATGTCCACGGTTAAATATACTGCTGGATCTATAATGTTGTGGGCCTATTTTTTAGCTGGAGGTCCTGGACATCTTGATTCTAGCAAATACCATCAGATAAAAAATCTAAACCTGATGGCTTCTGCTAGAAATATTGTAATGGGTCATGTTTGGATCTTCCTTCAGGACAATGAGCCAGAACACACATTAAAATCAACACACAAAATGTACTGAAAAAAACTGAGGACAAAATGAAGCTTCTTCTATGACCATCAAGGTCCCCTGACCTAAACCCTATAGGAAATGAGTGGGGTAAGCTGAAGAAAAGAAGCACCAATATGGATCTGGGAATTTGAGGGATTTGGAGAGAGTATGTATGGAGGAATGGTTTCTGATCTCTTGTCAGGTGTTCTCCAAACTCATCAGGCATTATAGAACAAGACTCAGAGCTGTTACCTTGGCAAAAAGAGGTTGAAAAATGTATTGAATAAAAGGGTCTATTATTGTGGACAATGTGTTTTGGAGAAAAAACATTTACAGTGGGTACGGAAAGTATTCAGACCCCCTTAAAATTTAAAAAAAGAAAAACTGAAATATCATATGTTTCTAAGTATTCAGACCCTTTGTTGTGACACTCATATATTTAACTCAGGTGCTGTCCATTTCTTCTAAACATCCTTGAGATGGTTCTACAGCTTCATCTGAGTCCAGCTGTGATTAATTATACTGTTTGGATTTAATTAGGAAAGCCACCCACCTGTCTATATAATACCTTACAGCTCACAGTGCATGTCAGAGCAAATGAGAATCATGAGGTCAAAGGAACTGCCTGAAGAGGAATTGTGGCAAGGCACAGAAATGGCCATGGTTAAAGAAAAATTCTGCTGCACTTAAAGTTCCTAAAAGCACAGTGGCCTCCATAATCCTTAAATGGAAGTCATTTGGGATGACCATAACCCTTCCTAGAGCTGGCCGTCTGGCCAAACTGAGCTAACGGGGGAGAAGAGCCCCTGATGGTGAGAGAGGTAAAGAAGAACCCAAAGATCACTGTGGCTGAGCTCCAGAGATGCAGTTGGGAGATGGGAAGTTGTAGAAAGTCAGTGCAGCCCTCCACCAGTCAGGGTTTTATGGCAGAGTGATCCAACGGAAGCCTCTCCTCAATGCAAGACACGTAAAGGTTTGCCTGGAGTTTGCTAAAAAACACCTAAAGGACTCCAAGATGGGGATAAATAAGATTATCTGGTCTGATGAGATCAAGATAGAACTTTTTGGCTTTAATTCTAAGAGGTATGTGTGGAGAAAACCAGGCACTGCTCATCACCTGTCCAATACAGTCCCAACAGTGAAGCATTGTGGTGGCAGCATCATGCTGTGGGGGTGTTTTCAGCAGCAGGGTCAGGACGACTGGTTGCAATCGAGGGAAAGATGAATGCGGCCAAGTACAGGGATATCCTGGTCAAAAAATTCTCCAGAGTGCTCAAGATCTCAGACTGGGCCGAAGGTTCACCTTCCAACAAGACAATGACCAATGACCCTAAGCACAAAGCTAAAATAACAAAGGAGTGGCTTCACAACAACTCCGTAACTGTTCTTGAAAATGGCTGCCCACCAACGTTTACCATCCAACCTGACATAACTGGAGAGGATGTGCAAAGAAGGAATGTCAGAGGATCACCAAAATATTTGTTATATAATAATATATAAAATAATGTTTCTTTTTTAATAAATCTGGAAAAATGTCAACAATTCTGTGTTTTGCTGTCAATATTGGGTGCTATGTGTACATTAATGAGAAAACAATTACTTAAATGATTTTAGCAAATGGCTACAATATAACAAAGAGTGAAACATTTTAGGGGGTCTGAATACTTTTCATACCCACTGTATTTATAAAGAGATTACTTTCAATTCATAAATAAGTACCAAAGCCTATTAAAGCATCAACTCAGCATATTAGAATGCTTTCTGAAGGAACATACAACTCCGAGTAAATGTTAAAATGTTACTGTATTTTTGATCAAATAAATGCAACCTTGGTGAGCAGAAGATATTTCTTCCAGAAACAGGGTTAAAAATCTTACAGACCACAAACTTATAAACTGAAGTGCATCTATTAATTCTAACAAGTTTCTGCATAAAACCAGTGGGGGACGAAGTACAATGCCCAGATAGCAAGCAAAGCATCACTGATAAAAATGATTGATGAATCTACATCAATGCTGTTGAATCAACATTGAAATTAACAAAATCAATCAATCAATCAATCAATCAATCAATCAATCAATCAATCAATCAATCAATCAATCAATCAATCAATCAATCAATCAATCAGTCAACTTTATTTATATAGTGATTTTACAATGGTGATTGTTTCAAAGCAGGTTCAGTGTTAAACAGGACAATATGGCAACAAAATTTGATTCGGCTGTACAGTCGTTCTGGAGAAAAGTGATATTATCAGCTTATTTTAATTGACCAATTGACCGGCAGACCAGTATTATAGTTTATATAGAATTGATTAAGACCTAATAAATACATATTATTTGTATATTTAGTCGAATAACTTAGATTAAAATTTTAGTGTGGTAATCAATAATCAATGGTAATGTCACTGAATCAACATTACACAATGATCAATCAATATTGAAATGAACTGAAATGTAATGTCAATATAATAGTTAATATTGTTAATGTTCAAATATTTCATCAATTCAATGGTACGTTAATAAAATTCCTGACCATTTAAAAGGTTCAAAACCTTTTAAAATATAAATGACAGCAGATGAGTCAATTTATTTTACAGGTTACAGATCAGTCTGACATCATTATGAATTATTATGAATTTTCAAGTAGCCAACACTCAAGTAGCTAATCTAAAATAGATAATGCAGACACTTAATATTAATCTGCAAGAAATATTTTTTTAATACCTTGTCATACACGTAACAAATGGCTAACACATCTCGTTGTCATGTAAGGGCCCTGTTCATGTTGGACAGACATTTTACTTGCATTTTGTGTCTGTTAAGAGGCACAAAGACACCCGTTATTTGATTGCCCTAAAGCTGCCGTTTTAGCTGAGGGGGGGCTCTGGGCATTAACTGTAATAACTCTGTGTTGTTGCAAGCACCAATCCGGTTAGTTTTTTTTCTATAGACTGTACTCACAAAGATATAAAGATCAAGATAAACTTAAAAAATTGCTGGAGTTGTCCTTAACTACTACTTACATCTTCATATTGTATTTCAAAGCCCTTCTGCTGATATTGACGTGGATACGGGTAAAGTTAGGGACAGGTGTGGTGATATGGGTAAGTTTAAGGGTAGGGTTAGGTGTAAGGGAAGTGCCAACAGTGTAATTATAAATGTAACTACAGATATGAATTACAGATTAAATTACATGGCGGTATTTAAAAAAAATTAAGTACAATGTAAAAACAAAAAGTGTGTTGTGTCAAATGATTCATTAAAATGTAAATATATATATATTTTAAAAATGTTAGTACATATTAGTAGGCCACCCAATAGTATAAAGTGGGTCCAATTATTATTATTATTATTATTTTTTTACATTTTAAACACGCCATGCAGACATAGGCTACGAGTTTTATATTATTTGAAACTGCTACAGCATTTATACAATTATTATAATGTTTAGTTTAGTTTTTATCTATAAACCTACCACGTTCAGAAGGTAATAGTCAAAAGGCAAAAAATGTGTTGGATTAGCTCCTTTTAATAAACTACGACTTTACGACAGCGAGTCCTGAAGTTCCACTGCGGTCCTGTAGTCCTCCAGCGCCTGCTCCGTCCACCCCAGATGACCCCGGACATCAGCCCTAAGTTTATAGAGAAGAGCGTCTCCAGGCTGCAGCATTAGAGCTTTAAGAAACACACACACAGAGAGAGAGAGACATGTCTTAGAGCAGAATCCTTCCCTAGCATTTATCAGTCGTCTCTCAGTATACTGAGGTGTACCATTATTTGTGTTGTCTTCACCCAAGCAGCTTTGTTCACAGTCTCTCAGCTTTATTTATCCTTTGCAGAGACTGACATTAATATTAGGCTGCCACACAACACAGTGCTTATTCTAGACTGAAACATCAGGCTGCAAGAGTGTACAAGAGGACATCTACTTTTTAGTTCACACAAGAGGGACAATTTGCGAGCAATTTGCCATCTTCATTTGCATAAATTAACATAACTCGGCTGGTACCTTTACAGATGTTTGTTTGCTTCAAAGGCCTTGACTTGAGTGAAATAATGTATAAAAGCTCATTTTTACGTTATAAGGGTCTATTTACAGCAAACTATTTTAGATTATTTGAATCAGCACGCCGCAATAGCAAGTGATTACTCCATTCACTCCATACTCATTAGATACAGAGGGCCATCTGTTTCCTAATATCCCACCTGTTTTAGCCGCAGGCAGAGGGAATTACGAATGGACTTTGAGAAACTCTGGTTTTTCTAATCAGAAATGTTTGCACATCCTTGTTTTCAACATCATAAATATGCAGCCTGCCAAGAGGAAATCTATAATTGGTTTACACTGTAACCATAGTAACCACCTGTCTTTTGTTATATAGAAGTAAAGGGATATGGTTTCTGCATTTGTTTTCATTGTTTTTGCCTCAGGCAGCCATGTTGTCAAACTGCTCTGGTCCTCTCGTGTGTGAAGGTGTGCACTGAAAGCATCCATCTGCCACACACAAACGCACACGCACACGCACGCACACGCACACACACGCAGACACTCTCTCTCTCTCTCTCTCTCTCTCTCTCTCTCTCTCTCTCTCTCACTCTCACTCTCACTCTCTCTCTCTCTCTCTCTCTCTCTCTCTCTCTCTCTCTCTCTCTCTCTCTCTCTCTCTCTCTCTCTCTCTCTCTCTCTCTCTCTCTCTCTCTCTCTCTCTGAATAATGATTGCCCAAATATATAGTGTCATGTAGTCAATCTTAGGACTTTCAGTATAAAGTCTGTTCTACACTACAGCTTGTTTAGGCCAAGAACTGCCTGGTCTGACTTGTTTTGTTTTTGTGTGCTGTTTATGGGTGGTTGTAACTGAAATTATACCACAATGGCTGATGATGAGGAATGATAATTCAAATAAAAATAAATAAATATAACAAATGTTTTTAGAGAAAATACTAACAAGTAGTAGATAATAAAAGTAATAAGATCTGAACGATAATGATAATAAAAATAAAAATGACAACATATACACTACTGTTCAAAAGTTTGGGGTCTGTACAATTTTTTAAAGAAGAATTAATACATTTATTCAGCAAGGGAGCATTAAATAAGAATAAAATAAGTCTTACATTGTTACAAAAATATTTCAAATAATGTGATTATAACTAACAGTTTTGTTAATGTTTCCGCAGCAAATCACCATATTAAAATTATATTAGAATGATTTCTGAAGGATCATGTGGCACTGAAGACTGGAGTAATGATGCTGAAAATTCAGCTTTACCATCACAAGACATTTTAAAATATTAAGACACTGTAATTTACAATGTAATACAATTTAACATTATACTATATTTTTTTGATCAAAGAGATGTTCCCTAAACGGGTTTGAATGGTAGTGTGTATACTGTTAAGTCCTGTGACATGTTTTTATTTGGTGATCTGTGGGCGAATGTATTTTCCTTTCTGGTTTCCCTCTGTGCTGCTGCTCTGACAGGTGCTGATCGCATACACCTGCACACCATTTGCTGGTTAGTGTTTGTTGAACTGAAAGTATTGGATTGTTTCTGCCAAGAATGTGCTCCAGTATACCTTTTTGCTGACAGTTCAGTTTGTTAAATATGACCTATTATTGGAGTTATTTGGAAGCCTTTAGGGAGGTTGGCTCCATTTTCTTTGTAGTTCATATTTTGTTCTGTTTTTCTGGGTGAGACGAGATAGGGAAGTACTGCTGTTCTTTTCATTTTCTTTTTTTGCTATAGGTAATTTAAAAGATTGAAATTTACGGTAGTTAAAACCTTTTTGTTTATTATTCTGTCTCTTCACCCTCCTGAAGCTTTTTTTGCTGTTCCAATAAATTATGCTTCAGCTTGACCTTTGATTCGCAGCGTTTTTTTGTTGTTGTTTTTTTATTTTTATTTTTTTTATTTTTAGAGCTGGGGATGGGGATTAGAGGTTCCCCATGGTCTTTCTCTTCTTTTTGTTACATTTTACTTCAACCCACAGACTTACAAATAGGACATCATAATACACTCTAAAAAATGCAGGGTTAAAAACAACTTAAGGAAGGGTTGAAAATGGACAAACCCAGAAATTGGGTTGTTTGAATGGGTCCATTCACTGTGGGTTGGAACAACCCAATTTCTGGTTTTGTCCATTTTCAACCCAACTTGAGTTGTTTTTAACCCAGCATTTTTTAAAGTGTATGCGCACACACAGCTGTAGTCTAATTGGCTGGCTTTACCCAATATATAAACTGTAAAAATGTACTGTATAAATTTTTCATTTGGCCATATTGAATTTCTGTGAATTGATGCAGTTTAATTAACAGAAATACAATTTGGCCAACTAAAAAATTTAGATGTGATCAGCCACTAGAAAATTTTCAATTGGAGACCAATTTTTTTTTTTTTTACAGTGTACAGTAGTGGCTAAAAGTGATGTCCAACCTAGGAAACTTTTTTATTAAATACAGTATATATTATAAAACTAATTTATGCTCTTCACATTTCAATTGTATCTTTTGTCATGATGCAATGAAACATGCCGAATTGTGTGGACGCCATTTTTGGCCAAGTGGTCAAATCTTGCACTCATTCCCATCCTATAATTCAATAAATCACTATGTTTATATTATTAGATGTTATTTTGTGGGTTTTAGTGAAAATGGCCAGATGGTCATTTAATTGCAACTAAAGAGTATATTGTTACAATGGCTAAATCTGGCCAATGGGTTTTGGATATTGCTCATGTGCTGGATGTGAATAATCACAATGCATGCAAAATGTAAAGTGCTGTGGCTGGGAAAGGAAGACTAGTGAGCATTTTGACAGAAGAATGAAAATGATCTGATTGTGGGACCACCTCAAAACAGCTTCTAAAGACCTGGATGAAACCTCCAACCTCCAATATCACCTTGAACTGTAAACCAACAGCTATAAGAGGCTGGATTGAGAGATTTTGTGCAGGTAATGAAACCATTTATCAGAATGATCCACTGCAAAAAAAACAACAACTTGCATTTGCCAAAGAAAATAAGGACTGGAGTGTGGAAAAATGTAGCCGTGTTCTGCAGACCAAAAAGCCAAAATTTAACAACCTAGAATTGAATGGTATCAGGTATGTTCGTAGATGATTGTATATGGATGTATTACAAACCAAATGCATGCCTGTTGACAATAAATACGGTAGGGCAAATAATAGTGTTGGGGACGTATGACTGCATTAGGTTTTAGGATCTACAAAGTTGCTGTCACTTTGAAAATGGACCAATACTTGGGAATCCTGCCAAAACATAATCTAGCCAAGTATGGGGGTTCTATTTTTAGACATGATAACAATCGCACACATGTTGCAAATGCAACATGGAAAGAAAAAGTGTTCATGTTCAGCATTTTGAAGTCTTCAAGTGGCCTCATCAGTCTCCTGACCTTGAAGCAGTCAATGAAAACCTTTGGGGAAATTATAAATCTGAATTGTGAAGTCATGCATGTCTTCCAATGAAGCTCAACTTTGGTCATATTAATAACTGATTACCTTTAAGCTTTTTGTTTTTCTGTTACTGTTTTGCATTTCTTATCAAATCATTTTGTAATTTTAATACCTTAAACAAATGTTGTGTATTCTTCTTCCCAATACCATACTCCTTATATTTTGATTGTTATAAATTTACTGTAATTTAATATAATATAACGTGTCATTTAAAGCAAATAATGTGCAAATAACCCCTCTGGACACCAATTCTGGTTATAACTGTATGCATCCATGAAATCAAGTAACACAATATATGCTGTAGTTCAGCTTTTAGACCTGCTCTCTCAATACATGCTACAACATTAATTTGACCTTTAATATTAAAGGGTTAAAAATTTCAAAAATGAAATTTCTTTCATTAATGACTAACCCCAATGTCGTTCCACACCCGTAAGACTTCGTTCATCCTCGGGACACAGTTTAAGATATTTTAGATTTAGTCCGAGGCCTTTTTGTCCTTTGAATCTAAGTGTATGCCCACCTGCTGTCCACGTCCAGAAGGTAATGAAAACATCATCAAAGTAGTCCATATGTGACTTCAGTTGGTTAGTTAGACTCTTTTGAAGCGTCGATAATACATTTTGGTCCAAAAATAACAAAAAATACGACTTTATTCAGCATTGTCTGCAAGTGGGCAATTATATAAATACAATTATATTCAAAGGACAGAAAGCCCTCGGACTAAATCTAAAATATTGTAAACTGTGTTCCGAGGATGAACAGAGGTCTTACAGGTGTGGAACGACATTGGGGTGAGTTATTAATGAAAGAAATTTCATTTTTGGGTAAACTAACCCTTTAATAGGGGTGATGAGAAACACCTGTTTCTCTGCGTACTAGCAAATTAGCTGGCATTAGGTTAGCATTTCCAAATCAGCTTGAATACAAATAAGCCAAATCAATCGTATAAGTTAGATTAGTTTTTGTCTCTGCAATAAATAATAATTAAACATAGTCTGTTTCATTCTATTGAACAGAAATGCATGAAAAAGTTTAATGTGAAACTAGTTTTGGTGCAAGAATCCTTTGACTGTCATTATAAAGGCCCTGAAATAAAAATCAAAAAAGTAAAAAAAAGTTCAATGAGTTCATTCATCACTTAGGGGTAAAAAGAGGTTTAGAATACCTGAGAGACAGTATACTCTTAGAAAACATCTTGACACCGCCCACGCTGCTGAGAGCGGCGTTTAGATTAATATGTAAATATGTGCTGCATGCTTTCCACTCAGTAACACAAAAAAAACTCAAAAAACAACAAAAAGGACAGCAATTAAGAAAGAATCTGATCATAACCACGTGGATATGTCTGCACAAGCTCTGCAATTCAAATTCAGCACTTCATTCAAGTCACATTTACTTTACATATAATAGATTCCTTTAAAGCAAGCACCTCAACAGTATTAAAAATGAAAGAAGTGTCAGAGTTGCTTTCAATTTGACTGACTTTGTACTATAAAGCGGCCCTCCGGTGTGTTCATGTTTTCACTTGCATTTGACCTTGATTAAGACTTAAGACTTAAGGAAATTAACCAGAGAAGATTTTCATGTCAAAGAAGGCGAAGGTACCCATTAGATAATCGCCATGAATCGCTGCTTTGAAGGTCTTTACCAGACAAAGTGAACTTTTTCTGAATGTTCACTTTTGACAAGCAGTTTCAAATCGTGTTCGGGCACGTTACAAGGCAACCATGCCAAGTGTGAGTACACCCTAAGTGGATTTCAGGGGACATAATGATGTACGATTGAAGAATATTAAACCTTTATAAAGAACCTTTAATAAAAAGTGGCAGTGAACTCAACCTCCTACAGCTCACCTTGCGTAAGGTCCCTCTCGGCTGATTGGAACTGTCTAAGAGAGCAGTACAGGTTGGCTCTGTTAAAGTAGGCATGTGCAGACAGCGGGTTGAGGCAGAGAGCCTCATTGAAATCCTGCAGGGATGCCGGGACTTTCCGCAGCAGAGCGTGAGTGATGGCTCGGTTCAGGATGGCAGACTCATCTGAGGGGTCCAGCTCAAAAGCTCTGCTGTAGAACTCACATGCCTGTGTCCCAGAAAAAAAAAACTGTCACACTAAATATCTCAGTGGCTCTCGCCTAGAGAGTCTCATGAGAATAGTATGTCAGAAGTGAACTGCCTCCGGTTTTACCTGCTCAAACTGTCCGTTGTAAAAGAAGAGGTTGGCAGCGTTGAAGTAAGCGAGGGCATATCCTGGGTTAAGGCTGATAGCTGTCTGGTAGTCCTTCATTGCACTAGATTTATCCCCCATGAACTGTTGGATCAGACCTCGGTTTGTGAAAAGCTCTTCTGCGAGAGGGTTACACTAAAAAGTTCAAACAAAAGAGGAATTCAATAAATATTTTACACAAAAAATGAATATAAAAAAATGTACTGACATTGATTGAAAAAGAATGGCAAAGATATTTTTGTAAAAAATAAAAAATAAAAAAATGTATACTGTGCACATATATATATATATATCACAATCCTGAAAAAAGATTGTTAACACCTTATTAAACACCTTTTTCAACACTAATGATAAGAAATATTTCTTGAGCAGCAAGTCAGCATATTACAATGATTTCTGAAGGATAATGTGACACATATGTATATACACACACATACTGTTCAGGCATAACATTATGACCGCTGACAGGTGAAGCAAATAATAGATTATCTCTTCATTACGGCACCTGTTAATGGGTGGGATATATTAGGCAGCAAGTGAACATTTTGTCCTCAAGTGTTGATGTGTTATAAGCAGGAAAAATGGGCAAGCATAAGAATTTGAGCAAGTTTGACAAGGGCCAAATTGTGATGGATAGAGACTGGGTCAGAGCATCTCCAAAACTGCAGCTCTTTGTGGGTTCCCAGTCTGCAGTGGTCAGTATCAAAAGTGCTCCAAGGAAGGAATAGTGGTGAACCAGCGACAGGATCATGTGTAGCCAAGGATCATTAATGCACGTGGGGAGTGAAGGCTGGCCAGTGTGGTCCGATCAAACAGAAGAGCTACTGAAGTTTAAATGGTTTAAGAATTTAATGCTAATTCTAATAGAAAGGTGTCAGAATACACAGTTCATTGCAGTTTGTTGCATATGGAGCTGCATAGCCGCAGACCAGCTGACCCCTGTCCACTCCTGAAAGCAGCAACAGTGGGGACATAAGCATCAAAACTGGACCACGGAGCACTGGAAGAAAGTGGCCTGGCCTGATGAATCATGTTTTGTTTTACATCACATGGATGGCCGGGTGCATGTGCGTTGTTTACCTGTGAAACACATGGCACCAGGATGCACTACGGGAATATAGAAGGCCGACGGAGGCAGTGTGATACTTTGGGCAATGTTCTGCTGGGAAACCTTGGGTCCTGCCATCCAAGGATGTTACTTTGACTTGTAAGACATACCTAAGCATTGTTGCATACCATGTACCCCCTTTCATGGAAGCAGTATTCCCTGGTAGCTGTGGCCTCTTTCAGCAGAATAATGCACCCTGCCATAAAGCAAAAAAGATTCAGGTATGGTTCGAGGAGCACAATGAGAATAAGATGTTGACTTGGCCTCCAAATTCAAAAATCTCAATCCAATCGAGCATCTGTGGGATGTGCTGAACAAAAAAGTCCGATCCACGGAGACCCAGCCTCACAACTTACAGGACTTAAAGGATATGCTGCTAACATCTTGGTGGCAGATATCACAGCACACCATCAGGGGTCTAGTGGAGTCCATGCCCTGACGGGTCAGGGCTGTTTTGACAGCAAAAGGGGGGCCAACAGAATATTAGGAAGATGGTCATAATGTTATGCCTGTGTGTGTAATAAATAATACACAATATGAAATACACAGACACTATAAAAGAGCTAAAACTAAAAACACATACAGGAAGAAACAATTCTCCAAAAACAACCTTTATAGCACAGCTTATATCCTGCAGGGCTGCAAACATGTTGTCCATCTGTAGACTGGTGACAGCTCTGCCTTCATACGCAGCCCAGTTTTCAGGGTTCATCTCTACAGCCACAGTAAACTGATTCCAGGCTCTCTGGAAGAATCCCAAAACCTTCCACAGAGGACAAGATATTGACATGGCTTAGTAGAAATCGATTGACTCAAGAGGCAACAGGCTGTCTGCAAGATAACGCTCACTCTCGGAGGGGGAAGAGAGACGAATAATGAGTGCCAGGATGAATACCAAAAGGAATCAGATTTATCCTTGTTTATTTCCTACTTAGAACCTACTGTTCTGTGGTTTGCGTGTGGGCATCAGCCATTGCATTTATTAGAGAAAGGTTTGCTTTTAAAACGAGAATTAAACAACAAAGTCAGAGATGGTGTGTACACAGATTAAAGATACCAAACATGTCAGATGAGTCAAAAGAAAGTCTTCTTTTGTGTGAAATTTAATAGAGAAGCCATGCTTCAGGAGATTAAGAATTCCAAGGTTACAGATGTTAGGATTTATTAAGCATAGATGCTTAAGAAGATCTTTATAATATAGAATTGTCTGTTATTTAGATTTCAAGCTTTTAAGCAGAGCAACACAAATGATTGTGAAAAATATTTCACGAGTTCTTTAACTGCTACATTTTACATAGTTATCATAACTATCAAAATCCAGTGTTCTGTATTTTTCGTACGTGAGTTTTTGTTGTAGATGGCTATTGCTGCGCGTTTAGCTAGAATGCCATACAAAACCAACCCATTGGGCCACTGAATCTGCATTAACGACAACAGCTGGGGCAACAGCCTTAGTTCTAATGGGTTGTTATCAGGGCTATCAAAATCCAGTGTTCGGCATTTTGCATACGTGAGTTTTTGTTGTAGATGTCTATTTAAAAAAAAAAAAAAAAGAAAAAAAAAAAAAAAAAAAAGTGTACTGTGCTAATTAATTGAGATTTCTTACAGCTCTTACAGGTTGTTGGCCTTGTCTGTTTCGTTGCTTCTATTACTCTCCCCTTTTTTGTAAGTCGCTTTGGATAGAAGCGTCTGCTAAATGATTAAATGTAAATGTAAAAGTACATTTTAAAATATTGATGTGGTCAATAAATGTATTGTCGGTTATGATTACTTTCTTGTGATTCCGTTTTCTTCTCATAATAGGCATATTTCTGACCAGTTGGTTGCCTGCTGAGATGTGTATTACGAGCCAACATATTATAATAAAATGATTTATGAATGACATAAAATCCCAATAGGCAACAGACAGGATAGAACAAGATTTCAGTTTCAGAAACATGGCATAACATGACCTCCCCATGTTATCCAGCATAATAATTGTTGAGTAGAGAATATTGCTGCACCTGACAAGATACAAATATTAATGTCTGTATAAATATTAATCTTTGCGCACAACTAATTTCAACTGCAACATACGCAATTTATTATGCATTAGCAGCACCATGCAAATGTTTTATGTTACCTTCCTTTGGTAAACATGAATCACACTTAAAATTGTCGCATAGACATTAATGAGGTTAAAAGGAGTCTGCTTAAATCTCCCGTTCTTAGATGTTTCTCCAGATGGGAAAAAAACTGTAATTTAATGTAACATTTGGGAACTTCTCTAAGTCAGTTAAGCTATGCAAGATCAACCTGAGTGAAATAAAAAGAAGCAAGGCAATTATTTTTTACACTACCTGCAAGTTGTATGCCAGGCTAATGCGGGCACTCAAGCAGAGTGGATTGAGATGCAGGGCTGAGAGAAAGTCCCTCTGGGCTTTTTTTCTGGCGAGATTGTGTCCATAATCCATGAAAACTTTCCCTCTGCCCACATGAGAATCCTGCAAGAAGGGATCAAGTCTTATAGCTTCGCTGTAAGCATCCACAGCTTCTTGTAATTGGCCGAGCCTTGAAAATAGAGAAAGGGAGCAGACTATTACACTTAAATGTGTCCTAATTCTGTTTGCACATGATTATTAGTTGTCTGTTTAATTATGAACTTTGCCTTGAACAGTCTGTATAAATGACCTCTCTAAAAGCTTGAAAAGCTTTCACATTGGCTTTTAAAATTAGCTGTGCAACATTCTCAGTGTAGGCACTGAATTCACCCAGAAAAAAATCCCACCCTGCAATTGCCACTTTTCTGTAGTGATCTTGTGAAGAGCCATTTATTAGAGAGTGTTCTTTTTGTCAATGAAAATGTGCAAATGTCAACTCCAATGGATCTGAAAAATTTGTGTAAATGACAGTTCAGAGAGCAATGCTTTCTCTTGTCAGTGAGCTACTTAGATATTTTATATTTTATAGTCCCTGTACAGAGATAATATGTCTGTAATGGGCTGTTAAACTGGGAAAAGTGGGTTTAAATGCATTCTGGAAGCACAGCAACATTTCAGTGTTGATCAATAAAATAATGGATATGCTCTGAATTCACCATTTAAAATCAGAACTGCACAATATCTGAAACACTTCACTGAGAGCATAAATAATTCAGAAATGTCATATGAGGTTTGAGGAAACCAATAGATGTTCTAACCCTTAGTGTTCTTCCACTCAAACTCATGCTATGAGAAGAAAAAGACAGTTATTCTCCTCTGAAAAGGAGAAATTCGTTTCTCTATCTGTCATCGTGTTAAACCCGCCAATAGCGTGCCAGGTGGATAAGCCAGTCTGTGATTGGTTCCTGCAAAAGTGTAACAGAAGCAGTAGAAATGAATATAAAGGTTTTTCCAGACTGAGTTGCTGGGTAATATCAAATCACCGGCCGATCAGGCTGGGTTTACCCAGTCTACCTAACCAGTGAACCTCAGAGACATTCCAGATGGGGGAAGGTGGCCACATGCAACAGCACAGGCCATATAGGAAAGAAAGACACAGGCCCATAAAATGGACTTCTCTTCTATATTGTCTTTTTGTATAGTACACTGTTCTCTCCCTTAAAGGTGTCATGAACTGGCTTTTTAATTTTTTTATGCTGTTGTCTGAGGTCAACTAATGATGTTTGTGTGTTTTTTGAATTCAAAAACATCATTTATAATTAATAAGTAATAGGCTATTTTCTTCACTGGATTTGAGGCTCTCTTCTGAACGCTGGGTTTTGATTGTGCACTGAAAACTTGGAAGTAAACGCCCACGGTCGATATACGCGCGGACCGCGCGCACGCACACACACACACCGCCCTTCAAATGTCTAGTCGAGAGACAACAGCACAGATCCAAATCCAGCATCAACCGGAGAAAAACAATTCCACAATCAAATTAAGTGAACATGTCTTCCCCACGTGAGCTGGAACTTCATTAAAAATAAAGAACAACCACACGTTCCTAATATTAGGATCCGAAGGAAGCTTATGCAGCGAATGTGTTCTTCCACAACCAGGAATAGCGCAATATCTTGCTATCTTACTCGGCATGTTTATTGTTGTTGGCTAGCTAGCACTAGCCGATCACCTCCATGAGTCGGTTGGCAGGGCTACTGGATTAGATGTTCTTTAGAGGCGGTGTTTCGTAGCGCTATGACATAAGAATGAAGCACAAGATTGTTTGCTGGGCCTGGTGTCTATAAAAGCTTTTCTTTGACTAACAAGGAAGTCAGCTCTGAAACTTAGAGGATATTCTTATATTACCATGACCTTGTACAGGTCCTTCTTAAAAAATTAGCATATTGTGATAAAGTTCATTATTTTCCATAATGCAATGATAAAAATTTAACTTTCAAATATTTTAGATTCATTGCACACCAACTGAAATATTTCAGGACTTTTATTGTTTTAATACTGATGATTTTGGCATACAGCTCATGAAAACCCAAAATTCCTGTCTCAAAAAAATAGCCTCCTCCGACCAATAAAAGAAAAGTGTTTTTAATACAAAAAAAGTCAACCTTCAAATAATTATGTTCAGTTATGCACTCAAAACTTGGTCGGGAATCCTTTTGCAGAAATGACTGCTTCAATGCGGCGTGGCATGGAGGCAATCAGCCTGTGGCACTGCTGAGGTGTTATGGAGGCCCAGGATTCTTCGATAGCGGCCTTAAGCTCATCCAGAGTGTTGGGTCTTGCGTCTCTCAACTGTCTCTTCACAATATCCCACAGATTCTCTATGGGGTTCAGGTCAGGAGAGTTGGCAGGCCAATTGAGCACAGTAATACCATGGTCAGTAAACCATTTACCAGTGGTTTTGACACTGTGAGCAGGTGCCAGGTCGTGCTGGAAAACGAAATCTTTATCTTCATAAAGCTTTTCAGCAGATGGAAGCATGAAGTGCACTAAAATCTCCTGATAGCTAGCTGCATTGACCCTGCCCTTGATAAAACACAGTGGACCAACACCAGCAGCTGACATGGCACCCCAGACCATCACTGACTGTGGGTACTTGACACTGGACTTCAGGCATTTCCTTCTCCCCAGTCTTCCTCCAGACTCTGGCACCTTGATTTCCGAATGACATGCAAAATTTGCTTTCATCTGAAAAACAGGTCTAGTGCTGCTTCTCTGTAGCCCAAAGTGGCTTGACCTGGGGAATGCGGCGCCTGTAGCCCATTTCCTGCACACGCCTGTGCACGGTGGCTCTGGATGTTTCTACTCCAGACTCAGTCCACTGCTTCCGCAGGTCCCCCAAGGTCTGGAATCGGTCCTCCTCCACAATCTTCCTCAGGGTCCGGTCACCTTTTCTCGTTGTGCAGCGTTTTTTGTCACACTTTTTCCTTCCCACTGAGGTGCCTTGATACAGCACTCTGGAAACAGCCTATTCGTTCAGAAATCTCTTTCTGTGTCTTACCCTCTCGCTTGAGGGTGTCAGTGATGGCCTTCTGGACAGGGTCAGGTAGGCAGTCTTACCCATGATTGAGGTTTTGAGTAATGAACCAGGCTGGGAGTTTTTAAAAGCCTCAGGAATCTTTTGCAGGTGTTTAGAGTTAATTAGGTTAATAGCTCGTTTAGAGAACCTTTTCATGATATGCTAATTTTTTTAGATAGGAATTTTGGGTTTTCATGAGCTGTTTGCCAAAATCATCAGTATTAAAACAATAAAAAACCTGAAATATTTCAGTTGGAGTGCAATGAATCTAAAATATATGAAAGTTTAATTTTTTGAGAAGGACCTGTATATCAAAAGCTCAAGGGAAAGTTGATTTCTCAATTCATCACCCCTTTAATACAGATTTGTACATTGTCTTTTTGTATAGAATACTGTTGCCTTATGATAGAACAATTAGGTGACATAACCTTATGCTTACGCTTCCTATTACAGTTTTTCTCAGCCGCTTTGGTACATTTCTTAAATCATCCTCGAAATTTGCTAAACAGTGCATTTCTCAAAAAGTTCGTACAAATAGCAAAACACCATGGATTACCTGCAAAAGTCAGTCTCTTGCTCAAAATCCTTAGTTTATCTCTCAGAAGTAAATATCTGTGTCAATGAACATGTCAGTGTCATCAGACAAGTCCTTGTGTCATTGTCCATGGATAAGACAAGTCAAATAAGTCATAAGTCAAATTTCTTAGTCCTGTTGTCAATATAACAGTGTATCTGGAGGAATGTTCTGATGTAAACTATGGCTAAAGTTTTGAAGACAATTATTGTTAATTGTAGGTTACACCTTAGTTTATGTGAGACTGGACAGGATTGTTGGAAACTGACTGGAAAATTGGTCTGGAATGTTGTAACTGATATAGTGTGGTCTGCCATTGTCATGTTGGAAAATGCAAGGTCTTCCCTGAAAGAGACGACGTCTGGATGGGAGCATATGTTTTGATATACCATTGATGGTGCCTTTCCAGATGTGTAAGCTGCTCATGCCACACGCACTCATTCTGAACTGAGCGCTGATAACAACTTGGTTTGTCCTTGTCCTCTTTAGTACGGATGATATGATGTCCGAGTTTTCCAAAAAGAACAGAAAACGCTTGCGCTTCTGGATCATGTTTAGATATGGCTTATTTTTTTTACCTATAGAGTTTTAGCACGGTGGATTGTGTTCACCGACAATGTTTTCTGGAAGTATTCCTGAGCTCATGTTGTGATTTTCATTACAGTAGCATTCCTTTATGTGATGCAGTGTCATCTAAGGGCCCTAAGATGGGGCGGCAGTGGCTCAGTGGTTCATGTAGGTTGTCTACAAACCAGAAGGTTGGTGGTTCAAGCCCCGGTTCCACCTGACCAAGTGTCGAAGTGTCCATGAGCAAGACACCTAACCCCAGCTGCTCCCAACGAGCTGGATGGCGCCTTACATGGCTGACATCGCAGTCGGTGTATGAATGTGAGGCAAAAATGTGAAGCGCTTTGGATAAAAGCGCTATATAAATGCAGTCCAGATCATAAGATCAAGATGGATTTTTCCAAACTTGACTCTTATGCAGAGACTGTTCCAGATTCTCTGAATCATTGGATGATATTATGCACTGTAGATGATGCACTTCAAACTCTTTGCAATTTTTCTCTGAGAAACTCTTTTTTGATATTGCTCCACTATTTTTCACCGCAGCATTGTGGGAATTGGTGATCCTCTGCCCATATTGACTTCAGAGAGACACTGCCACTCTGAGAGGATATTTTTATACCCAATCATGTTGTCAATTGACCTAATAAGTTGCAAATATGTCCTCCAGCAGTTCCTTACATGTAAAGGGGTGGTAAAACAAATTCTTTCGAAGGCCTGATTGTGTTTGTGTGGTGCACTATAACGTGTGCATGCTTTGTTTTTAAACAATTGCATTATTTTTCATATATTTTACCTTTATTCTAGACTCCTCTGTCCCTGTCAGAACAGTCTGATGATTTCCGGGTTCTATGAAACCGGCCCCTCAAAAATACGCAATAGGCTCATATTGGTTAGCTGGCCCAGCTGTGTTCTGATTCGCTAACCGCCAGTGCATGTGTTTTTAAAACGGTAAGTTATCAAGGGCTGTGGGCAGGGCACCACCATTACATGTTGTCAACACTGACAGAGTCGGAGCCTGCTGGATTTACAAAACAAGATCATCAACTTCATCCGATATATATGTAATATGACATCATGTAAGGGAACAGGGTCGAAAATAGTTGTGTTAGTTGATCGGTAAAGTTATTACGGGCTGTGGGCGTCTGGCCGCCTGTTTAAACACAGACAGAGCCTGCTGGATTTACAACACAAAATCATCCACTTCTCCTGATATAGGGTGACATTACTTGAGGGAACAGGGTAGAAATTTATTGTGTTAGTTGATCGGTAAAGTTATCGTGGGCTGTGGGCATCCCTGCCGCCATTATATGTTTAAACACTGATGGAGCCTGCTGGATTTCCAACACAAGATCATCCACTTCACCTGATATATGTAATGTGACATTACGTGAGGGAACAGGGTCGAAATTGATTGTGTTACTTGATCATTAAAGTTATCATGGGCTGTAGGTGTCCGGCCGCAAGAATATGTTTAAACACTGACGGAGATGGGGCCTGCTGGATTTACAACCTAAGATCATCCACTTCTAATATGTGACATTTTTTGATTGTGTAATGGAATCTGAAGTGTATGAAACCTAAAATAAACATTAAAAGACACTGAGCACAGACACTGACTTAGCGCCAGTCTAAAACTAGATTTACATTTTTGAATTTGGCAGTTGATCACTGAACGTTCTAATCATATATGTGATCATACGCTGCAGGGACCAGCATAGAATGTAATCGTATGCGTCAAAGGGTTAACAAACTGGTTCGCAGAGCCAAACAGCGCTCTTATTTGTATACTTCTTTGCTACAACGTACAATTTACAATACAAACGCTTACTGGAAAACACATCGACAAAAATAAATCATACCGGTTATGGCTAGTAAACAGCTTTTGTTTTTAAAGTTGGAACTGTTCCATCTTTCAGGACAACACGTTGTGCGAATCCTGCATTGAACTTGCGACGATTGTGAGCTTTCCTCCGTCGTGTTTTACCATCGCTTTAACTTTTCCGGCCTCTTATTGCTAACTGTCCCAAATTGTTTTGGAATGTGTAACTCTCATGAAATCCAAAATCAGCAATATTTGGCATGACATTTCAAAATGTCTCACTTTCAACATTTGATATGTTATCTATATTCTGTTGTGAACAAAATATAAATTTATGAGATGTGTAAATTATTGTATTGCTTTTTTTATTTACAATTTGTACAGTGTTTTTTGGAATTGGGTTCATATGCAATTCACGTAAGTACCACAATGCATGCATGTGGTGCCCAGCCAATAGAGAGCCGGCATTCTGCAGAACTCAGAAGCGATGCACTGTTTGAAATTAATAGCCTAACAACATGAATAGCGTTGTTAGGCAGGGAAGAGAAGACATTGTTGATTTAAGTCTTTATTTGTTTAGTTTGTTTTTTAGTGTGTGAAAGTATTCTCGTCGCTTCATAACATTAAAGTTGAACCACTGTAGTAATGGACAAATTTTTTTTTACTACCTTTCTGGGCCTTTAAAGTGGTCATTGTGTTGCTCGTATTTCATAGTTTTGAAGATGAACGAAGGTCTTACAGGTCTGTAACGACATGAGGGTGAGTAATTAATTACATAAATGCCCTTTTTTGGGCTATCAAAAATCAACTATCCCTTTAGGTTTTTGATAGACGAAGAAGTTAATTGAATGAATATTAATTCTGTTAATTTTAAGTAAAGTAAATTAAAATAAGTGTTATTTTTATTAACCGACCCACATTTTTAAAATGAATTATAACGAGTTATAATTATTTGTTAATATTTCCCTTGAGCTAATTTCCTATAATATTCCATGCTTCTTGTGTCAAAAGCAGCCATTATCATTTTAAAATCTTTCATTTCACATTTCCACAATATGACCACATACAGATCGATACTATATATATATATATAATACCTCTTTAGTGTGGGGCAGTCAACATTTCACTATACAAAGCAGAGTGAAGACGTATCTAAATTAAATGCATTGTTAGAAAACCACATGAGCTGCCATGACGGCATCTCAGAGGACTAAAGCCTTGAATTTTTCATTTTAAACACAATAGCAGTTTAATATTCTGTGGAGCAGATATTACATTCTGACTGCATGCTGAGTGAAAATGGTTCTCAATTTAAGCATGGTAATTTAGAACTGTGAATATGATGAATCATATTCAATAACTCAAAATAAATGCACACCTGTGGTGAATAACTCCTAGTGCTTGGTGAATTATTACATCTTCTGGTCGGTTCTGTGCTGCTGCCTTAAAATCCTACAACAAAACACAATATTTTTTACACACAAAAATATAATACTACTAATAAGATTATTATTACTAATGCTCCTATGATAAAGTCAATATAACACAAAATCATAATTCACCCTACTTTTCAGTTTACTTTTTCAAAATATATGCCTTAATTATGGATATAAAAATGAGTATTTCATGTTGGCTTTGAAAAAAGAAAATATTGAGAAATACAGAAATAAGAAAAAACACATGATTCTTGAATATGCTTTCAAAATCCTTGAGAAAAACAGATTATTGAGATTCAGAGGCATGCGGTGATCAGTGATTCTTACTTTTTCTTTATAACACTTTCCTACCTGAAGGGCACAGCTATAATCATTCAGCTCTACATAGAGAAGGCCACGGTTAATCAACACTTTGAGCTCAAGCTCCACCTTACAGTCCAAGAGCAGCGTAATGCTGTAGTCTCTGAGAGCCTAAAAGATTAAAGAAAAATAATACGGAGGAAGGGAAAAAATATGCATTCAAGTGCAATTGTGATGAAAAGACATGCTGCATTTGTATACGTGTCTGTATATATACAGTGAGGAAAATAAGTATTTGAACACCCTGCTATTTTGCAAGGTCTCCCACTTCCCACAAATCATGGAGGGGTCTGAAATCACAATGTATGATTTTTTAACTATTAATTTGTATGACATAGCTGCAAATAAGTATTTGAACACCTGAGAAAATCAATGTTAATATTTGGTACAGTAGCCTTTGTTTGCAATTACAGAGGTCAAACGTTTCCTGTAGTTTTTCACCAGGTTTGCACACACTGCAGGAGGGATTTTGGCCCACTCCTCCACACAGATCTTCTCTAGATCAGTCAGGTTTCTGGCCTGTCGCTGAGAAATAGGGAGCTTGAGCTCCCTCCAAAGATTCTCTATTGGGTTTATGTCTGGAGACTGGCTAGGCCACGCCAGAACCTTGATATGCTTCTTACAGAGCCACTCCTTGGTTATCCTGGCTGTGTGCTTCAGGTCATTGTCAATCAATCAATCAATCAACTTTATTTATATAGCGCCTTTGCAATCACGATTGTGTCAAAGCAGCTTCACAGTGTCAAACAGGACAGTATTGCAACAAAATTAGATTTGGCTGTACAGTCGTTCTGGAGAAAACAGTGATGTTAACAACTTATTTTAATTTATCATATAGCGACAATGTTGGCAGATCTGTTTTAGAGTTTATAGAATTAATTAAAACCTAATTCATTTTATTTGCATAATTAGTTGAATAACTCATAATTTTAGTGTCCCCAACTAAGCAAGCCAAGCCAAAGGCGACAGTGGCAAGGAACCAAAACTCCATCAGGGCATGATGGAGAAAAATAAACCTTGGGAGAAACCGGACTCAGTCGGGGTGCCAGTTCTCCTCTGGCCTATTAACACACCGTGTAAGATTATTATTCTGGCAACCTTACAGGTCAGAAATCATATTAGATCGGAATATTCAAAATTTCAGGGTATCACACAAGAGACGGGTTTATTTAGGATGGTGCGACGATTACATAAGAGTATGAATACATGAAAGATCGGAGTTATTGCGCCGGAGACGGGTTTTTTGAGCATGATGTGCCGGTGAGACAAATTCAGAGGAGACACCAATTGACACGGTCTCAGCAGACACTCCAGGATGCGTTGGTCATGTCCAGGCGCAGGTCCACCATCCGATCCGGACACGGCCCGGATCCGGAATAAACCTCGGGATAAACAGAGAGACTAACATTAGCATAGATGCCACTCTTTTTATGATGTAACGAGTACATCCGGTGTTATGGGAAGTGTCCCCGGTTCCGGCTCACCTAGTTAATGCAGCCTAACAATCAGTCAATTGATTTGAATAATGAAAGTTAAAAATGTTCTATGTGTATGCCATAGTAAAGAGATGTGTTTTTAGTCTAGATTTAAACTGACAGAGTTTGTCTGCTTCCTGAACAATACTAGGAAGACTGTTCCAGAGTTTAGTTGCTCAATAGGAAAAGGATCGACCGCCTGTAGTTGATTTAGATATTCTAGGTATTATCAACTGGCCAGAGTTTTGAGACCGCAATAGACGTGATGGAGTATAGTGTGTTAAGAGCTCGCTTAAGTACTGGGGAGCTAAACCATTTAGTGCTTTGTAAGTAATAAGCAATATTTTAAAATGTATGCAATGTTTAATAGGGAGCCAGTGCAGTGTTGACAGAACTGGACTAATATAATCATACTTCCTGGTTGTCATGTTGGAAGACCCAGCCTCAACCCATTATCAATGCTCTAACTGAGGGAAGGTTGTTACCCAAAATCTCGTAATATATGGCCCTGGTCATCCTCTCCTTAATACAGTGCAGTCGCCCTGTCCCATGTGCAGAAAAACACCCCAAAGCATGATGCTACCGGTATGCTAGTGTTCTTGGGATGGTACTCATCATTCTTCTTCCTCCAAACACGTTTAATGGAATTATGACCAAAAAGTTCTATTTTGGTCTCATCTGACCACATGACTTTCTACCATGACTTCTCTGGATCATCCAAATGGTCATTGGCAAACTTAAGAAGGGCCTGGACATGTGCTGGTTTAAGCAGGGGAACCTTCTGTGCCATGCATGATTTCAAACCATGACGTCTTAGTATATTACCAACAGTAACCTTGGTGGTCGGTGGTCGGTGGTCCCCGCTCTTTTCAGGTCATTGACCAGCTCCTCTCGTGTAGTTCTGGGCTGATATCTCACCTTTCTTAGGATCAATGAGACCCCACGAGGTGAGATCTTGCATGGAGCCCCAGTCTGAGGGAGATTGACAGTCATGTTTAGCTTCTTCCATTTTCTAATGATTGCTCCAACAGTGGACCTTTTTACACCAAGCTGCTTGGCAATTTCCCCGTAGCCCTTTCCAGACTTTTAGAGGTGTAGAATTTTGTCTCTAGTGTGTTTGGACAGCTCTTTGGTCTTGGCCATGTTAGTAGTTGGATTCTTACTGATCGTATGGGGTGGACAGGTATCGTTATGCAGCTAACGACCTCAAAGTGGATGACAATTTCAGACCCCTCTATGATTTCTAAGTGGGAGAACTTGCAAAATAGCAGGGTGTATGTAAATACAAATACTTATTTTTCAGGCCAAAAGTTTAGACACATTACTATTTGTAATGTTTTTGAAACCACTGCTCATCAAGCCTTATTTATTTGATCAAAAATCCAGACTTTTTTTTAATATTGTGAAATATCATTACAATTTAGAATATTTGGTTTTCAATTTATTATACTTTAAATTCTAATTTATTTCTGAATTTTCAGGATCGTTACTCCAGTCTTCAGTGTCACCTGTGACATCCAGTCTATCACATAATCCTTCAGAAATCATTCTAATATTCTGATTTATTATGAGTGTTGGAAACAGTTCTGCTACCTAATATATTTGATGAATAAAAGGTTCAAAAGAACTGCATTTATTCAAAATAAAAACATATTTTCAAATAATATAATTCTCCTTTACTATCAATTTTTTATCAATTTAACACTTCCTTGCTGAATAAAACTGATTTATTTAATTAAAAAAAGACTGACCCCAAATTACTGACCAGTAGTGTATATTGTTGTTACAAAATATTTCTATTTTTAAAACATTTGCTTTTTTTTTCTTTTTTTTCTTTTTCTTTTTTAATTCATCAAAGTATCATAAAAAAAGTATCACAGGTTATGAAAAAATATTAAGCAGCAGAACTGTTTTCAACTTTGATAATGAATCATCATATTAGAATGATTTCTAAAGGATCATGTGACAGTGAAGACTGGAGGAATGATACTGAAAATTCAGCTTTGCATCTCAGAAATAAATGATAATTTAAAGTATAATAAATTGAAAACCAATTATTTTAAATTGTAATAATAACAATAATAAATGTTTTTCTGTATTTTTGATCAAATAAATGCAGGCTTGATGAGCAGAAGAAACTTCTTTCAAAAACATTACAAATATTTGGCCTGTACTGTATATATATATATATATATATATATATATATATATATATATATATATATATATATATATATATATATATATATATATATATATATATATATATGAAAAGTATGATATGAAAGGGATATGAAAAGAAACAACGTTACCAGCTCATATTCCCGCAGTTCCTGATAACATACAGCACGGTTGTAGTAAGCAAATGAACAGGTGCTGTCAATATGGATCGCCATTGTCAGATCCTCCACTGCACTCTTGTGTGCCTGGGACATGATGATAAATTCACCACATTTGTTTTCAAATATCACAGAGCATCAGCCTCAAGTGAGAAATAATTATGTACAAAATGATGCTATTTTTACTAACTTTCAAATAGAATTTAAGAGCTCCTTTATACAAGTATGCTCTGACACACTTGGGCTGGATCCTGATAGCTTCATTACAGTCGAGTACAGCCTTTGCATATCGTCCTTCAGCCCCATAAAGGGCAGCTCGGCTTAGATGCACCTAGACAAAAAAGGAAAAACTGTTTGAATCTGAACATATGATGCACTGAATAATACCAGTACCAAGCATTGAGCTTGAATCAAGGTGTACCTGATAGAGGTTGGGGTTGATTTGGAGTGCTCTATTAAAGTCCTGAACACCTGTGGAGTCTCCTAGATTCACGCGGCAGAGGCCTCTCTGATGGAGAGCCTCAGCATGGTCTGGGTTCATGCTCAGAGCGCTGTTAAAAGCATCCAAAGCCTGAAGGAGGAGAGAGTATTCACTCTCCTAAATTAAAAAAAAGGTGAAGAGAGAATAGTGACAGAAACGGTTGTGTTTCCATCCATTTCATTTTTTAACTATCACATCTTTACAATCTGAATAGAATATCCTTTAGAATATCACATTTCATCTTTAGAATATCCTTTTCGGATGTGAATCACACATAATAATTAACGTTTATTAAGAAAGAGAATAGGGTAAACTGGGTTAACTGGTTTAATGTTGACTTTACCGTTCAATGTATTACCTGTAATGAAAGCATTTGTGTCTTGCAGCATACAGCGATCAGATAAAAGACCTCCGCAGCCTCTTGAGTTTTGAGTTTTCTGGTACCCAGAAGTGACAGGGCCTTTCTGAAACTCTCCACTGCTTCCTGTGTATTACAGAATATAAACCCTGGAAAACTCACAGTATTTATAGATTAACAGACAAAAAATACACTTTATTAGGGTTAATGGAAGTTATAAAATGCTTTAAGAGAATACTGACATTTGCATTTACATTTATGCATTTGGCAAATGCTTTTATACACAGCAACTAGCATTGCGTTCAGTGAATACATTTTATAATTTCATGCGTTCCAATGGAATAAAACCAATGACCTTAGCATCCCCATCACAGGAATAAATTACCATTTATAACATATTCATATAGAAAACAGTTATTTTAAAGGGGCTATAGAGGGTATTCATGTGACGTCACTGTAGGCTGGAGTGACTGTGGTTACGCATATATCAATGGATGACTGGATTCTTGGTAAGTTGTAAGGATCTCTATATTGAGTCCAACATTTAGTTTAATCGTTTGTTTAACTTGTGTTTTCGCAGTTTCCATTTTTAAATCCAATCATAGACCAGCTCTTTTGCCACTCAGTCTGGCTATAAGGTGATGTTCCGGGGACATCAATGCATACCCTCTATATGTAAGAATTTTAATGTGTGAACAGCTTGTAACAAAACCTTCCCTGACTTCCTTGGCTGTCTATAAAAGCCTGTAGACTGACTTTTTTGTGAATGACTTGGGATGTTTTTGTTCAGCATCTAAAAGATGTGATGTTTATTTGCGTTCCTGAGAGCCTCTGTTTGATGGGACATAAAAATGCTTAAACAATTTTCAGGATAATGCTGAAATATCTCAAAATATAATGTTTTCTCACACCTCTCATTTTTGTTGTGTGTTTACTTTGTTTTATAAAACAGATCCTTGATTGTGATTGGTTTAGCCATGTTCAAAGCCATTGTAAATTCTTCTACAAACATACACCTGTGGCCTCATTAAAATAAATATTTTTATGGACTAACCATTTTTGAAAAAGAGACAAGCCCAGAGAAACTGTGGTTGACAGCTTAGGGGGTTTTAGGCACAACAACACTTATTAGCTGTCCTTAATTCACTATAAACCATGGCTATTATTATACCTTATTGCTTTAATTGAGAGGAAAGAGCACAGGACATATTTACATATTCATCTAAACATCACTTCAAACTTCATCACTTTCGTAGAACGAAAAAGAACTTCAGTATGAGAATATCGTGGCATTCAGTCCTTTGGCTGCAGTTCTCTTAACGGTCACCGGGATGGCTGTGTCGCTTATAACAAGGGTATCTGAATTCTACATACTGCCTCTTTAAATTGTAATATTAAAGGAGCCCTAGAATGAAAAATTGAATTAACCTTGCCATAGTGAAATAATAAGAGTACAGTGCATGGATATCACATACTGTGAGTCTCAAACACCATTGCCTCCTACTTCTTATTTAAATCTCATGCATGAAAAACACCATGGAAAAATAAGTGATTCTCAACATAACGTCAACTGTGACACAATCGCTGGGGATCATTAATATGTATGCCCCCAACATTTGCATATGTCCGAACATGTTCATTGTCAATCGGAACTGACGGATCCGAATCATCGGGACTGCAGGTAAACAAGCGACACTCAAGGATAGCGAAAACGGCGGCTTATGGACACAAATGTCATGTTCCAGGCTGTGCAGGGGACGTGAGGACTTTTTATACCCTTCCCAAAGACAAAAAATGTCAACAGTCTTGGTTGATATTTATTATAATCGGACACTGCAGCTAATGAAATTGAAAATCGTTTGTTTGCTCTGCCCATTTCAAGCATGCTTTGCTCAGCGTCTTAAACTGGAGAAAGGGGCAATTACAACTGTATTCCTGCAAGCAGTAAGTATTGATTTATCTACTTATTGACTGTTTAAACAATTTCTGATTGAATTGAAAGTTTCTTAGAGAGACAGCATTGTAGATAATGCAATATGCTAGTACAATAACAATAGGAAACTCCAAGTACCATGTAACCAAAAAACTGGAGAGTATACTGGTTTTGGTTTTGTTGGGGGGAAAGAGGAGCGTTCGTGCTTGCGGTTGCCAGATTTCAGTAATATAAATCCCCCAATCAGAGCTTTTCTGTGAAAAGAACATGTATACTATTCTGTGTTTTACCTAAACATGTCCAATCTGGCAACCATATGCACGCAAGCTCTCTCTCTCTCTCTCTCTCTCTCTCTCTCTCTCCCTCTCTCTCTCGTGCGCGGATGATCTGAAAACACCAATAAACAAGTAAGCTGCATTTTAGCAATCTCCATTTGAGATGTTCTGCTTAAAGTGTCATTCAGTCGGTCTGTGTTCTGTCAGGACTCACGAGCCGCTTCGCTGAAAAACTGAACTGCTGTGTGCTGTGAGCTGCTGAAATAAGCCGATCAGAGCAGAGCTCAACATTAATATTCATGACTCTTCCAAATAAGGCAAAACAAGCATTACATCCAAGGGACAATTTCTGGAGTTGTAAATGGACCTGTAAATATGTATCTGGACAAATGTTGCACAAATAAGCCACATTCCCTGTTTGTAGATATCAGAGAACAATTTAACATATTGTTTCAACTCATTCTAGGGCACCTTTATTTGCAATATTACCCTTTTATAGTATTTTTATCAAAATAAATATGGCCTTGTTGAGCATAATAGATTTCTTTTAAAAACAAAAAAGGTTTGAACAGTAGTGCATATAACTTCAAAAATAACTGTAATGGACATCCTTTATCACTTTAGTGTACTTCTGCTGAAAACAAGTATTACTATTAATCACTTGTGTGTTGGTGTCTTTGGAGAGGTTTGTTTGGTGTTTTGCTGGCTTTGTTCTGAAAGACAGAGCAAGACACAGATATATACTGCACAGGTCTCTACTCACTGTGAACCTGTGTTCCCTTATCAGCGTCCTCCCGAGAAGAATGAGGTGTGGAGGAGAAGGGCATGTATCGACCGCTTCCTCGAGACAGACTATGGCATTGGCATCATTCCCCAGAAACAACTGGATGGCAGCTTGCTGGACCGGTGATAAACCCAGAGCTGTGACGGAAAGAAGGAGATATTTACAGCTTGGTCTAGTTGTTGTAATGGCAACATAAACCACATTTCTTTGCTAGGTTTACTTCACCTTCTATTGAGCCAGGTGGACTAACAAGATTTAACGACGCTCATTAAAGTGGTCATGACATGGATTGTTTTATTACTTTAATATGTTCTGACCCTCTGTCTGAAACTATCAGTTTTATCATCACACAGCCACTATTATGAAACAGTATCAATGCCCCCTCACCATTGCACGTGAGTGTTTTGAAAACATTATCCATGTAAAATCTTAATTTACAGACAAAATAGTATGAAACTATTTACTTTCAGTTTGTGATGCAGCTGCTGACAGATGCAATTCAGTTGGCTGCTTTATCTTTCAATAAAAGTTTTGGTAACACTTTAGTTTGGGGGGCAATTCTCAACAGAAACTAGTTGCCTATTAGCTTGCATATTATTAGTATATTAGCTGTTTTTTTAGTACTTATAAAGCACAGAATGCATTATTCTGCATGACCATAATCTATATTCTTTAATCCTACCCCATACCTAAACTTAACCACTATAACATTACAAATGATTAATAAGCAGTAAATTAGGAGTTTATTGGGGCAAAAGTCTTAATAGTGAATATGTATTCCCCAAACTAAAGTGTGACCAAAGTTTAAAAATTTGCATTACACTGTGCCTCAAAAATGGCTATGAACAAAGATATAACCATCCAATGTAATCTGGGACGCCATAAAAAAAAAAATCCACTTGTTCCCAACGCTGGGATCCTTCTGTTAAAGGTGCACTATGCAGCTTTTGTCCACTGGAGGGCACCTATGCAAAACAAATGCGTAGTTTGATGACGCAAAGTGTGAGCGCAGCATCTTGGGAGATGTGGTCTTCTCATCACAGCCTGTGAAAAATAGGACTCGGGCAGAAATCACGTTCATGCATGCGGTTATTAACGTTACTGTAGTCTAAAGCAGAGCAGGACCGAGTGTTATGGACCTGAGCAAAGCTGCTGGAGCGATTGTTAAACAAATACCCGCCTCGCGAATACCGGGACTTTTATTATGACGGGACGGGACTCATTTGCCGGGCGCCTGCACAGATCCGCTCTTCCGGTTATGATTTTGAGGTAATGGAGCTCTGTTTATCATATTGGATACATTTAAGTGTGTTTAAAACGATGTTATGACGTTACTCCGTGCGTTCAGTTGTTCACACTGCTTGAGTAAAGCGCTCCTGCCAAATAAAAGCCGAAACCGAGGGTAGCGCAGATATGACGCAATTGACAGGCGACTCTCTCAAATGCAATGCTGCAACGTCCCTGTCCTTAGTTAAAATAGCAATTTTCTCACAATTTACAAATAGTTGGAAACATGGGATATTGTAGGTACTCAACTGAACAAAATATATAACACTGGCCTAGTGGTTTTTGGATATTTTACTGCAAAAATACTACATAGTTCACCTTTAAGTGACTGAATGCCGGTGGACGGGGCTTATTGTGTGATGGTGATGTATAACTATTAGTTGATGTATTGCAATGGAGGCAGTCATATGCAAATGTTTTTGCCCATGTGATGTCACAAATCCAACAATTTTCAAATGATCTGATTTTGGTGCTAGGTTAAATACATGCTTTGTTTATAATGAGAAGGGCATTTTAAACTGTGAAGTTTACAGTTGTGATGTTTTACTGGTATAAAAAGCTCATTTGATTTCTCATGTCATGACCCCTTTTTTGGATAAGAGCTGAGATCTTTCAGGAAGTGAAAGTGTGCTTGCAGTTTACTGTAAAGACTAAGTGAAATTAACTTTATACAGAGGTGGACCGTAACTAAGTACATTTACTTGAGTACTGTACTTAAGTACCCTTTTTGAGTATCTGTACTTTACTGGAGTATTATTTTTTCTGGAAACTTATAACTTTTATTTCACTACATTTGAAAGACAAATATCATACTTTTTACTCCACTACATTTCTATCTAGGTCGAAAGTCGTTTCTGTTGCAGCTCTGAAAGTCGGTGGATGATTTTTTCCTTCTTTAAAATGTTTTTTGTTGTTGTTGTTGTTGCAGATAGTCTATCAGGAATCACTCTTATAGTCATTTACATTTCCCCAACTTTTTTTGAACACTGATCTGTTCATAGCAAAATGGAAGAAGATGGTTCTTAGGCACAAGTGTGTGCACCCATAGTCATACTTTGTAAGTATGTTTCAGTAAAAAAAAAAAAAAAAAAATCAAGACACACTTGGTGCAGGTCTTATAAAATATAAAAAATATAAACGTCTGGGAGTAAGAGAATGGTAAAGTTGGGAGAATATCAGATGTGTATCAGTGTATTGGATCCGTGCATTTGGCCTTAAAGTGTAACGTTACAGCAGCTTTGTAACTTATATACAAGTATTTAAATTAGTTTAAGTTAGTCGTATGGTAGTATGTCAGATGGAGCATCACTGACTGGCTTAAACCATGATGACCGTGTGCATTTATACAACAATAATAAAATAATGCATTGGCATAAAAAAGGAAATGTACTTTTATACTTAAGTACTTTTAAAAACAAATACTTCTGTACTTTTACTTGAGTAAAAATCTGTTTTTACAACTTTCACTTGTAACAGAGTAATATTTGACCAGTAGTACTTTTACTTTTACTCAAGTAATAGAGTTATGTACTTTGTCCACCTCTGACTTTATATAATCATTACCTGTTTTCATTTCTGCTGCATACCGTATGCAGAGGTTAGCCAGGTCAAACTGTTTCATTTCATACAAGTATGTCCCTCTAGAATAAGAAACAAAAATTTAAACAACTTTTCTCCAATATTCAAAAATAAAAACAATAAGGGCCTGTTGCCATGGACCTAAGTCGAGGTTAGATTTTTAAATGACACAAATGAAAACATGGTTTTGAAGGACAGAAGTACATTCCATTGTAGGTCATCATGGGTCATGTCTAATTTCCACAGCCATGGTTTCCTTTTATACTTATTCTTTTATTTTGTTAAGTGGAATTTTGGAAAGACATTCTCAACTAACTGTATGGCCTATTGCATTAATTTTACTTCTATCCTTCACAGCCTTGCATAATATTAAATAAAGTGCTTACTCTGAATGAGGCCCACAAAGAAATCATTTTAGATTTTTAACCTCCAAAGAACCATGCAGTAAACTCAATAACTAAGAAATAAGAAAAGATTCAAGGACATGTTAAGTTTTCCAAACAGTTGTATGTCCAAATAACCTCATGATGTGCAGGTCATAAGCGTCTGGCTTCAAATGTATGGCCGCAGTCAAATCCTTCACCGCTCTACTCAGATTATTCACCTGTGAAAAATTCAAATCCAATGGTTTAATTTAGTAAAGAAAAATCGACATTAAAATAGTCATAATCCCAAATTAATATTATGAATTAGGAGTGCCACTTTAGCTATTGTATTGTTAATTTGAAAATATTTGAATGATATAATCATTCAAATATATTAGATTAGATCACAGAAAATGGGGAAATGACTTTAATTAAGTGCTTTAAACCAACCTTTATTGGACATTAATTGCATTATTAATAAAAGTTAATTCAAATCTTTAGAAATACATTAAGACAATACCCAAAACTATGAAAAGTGTGTGTGTGTGTGTGTGTGTGTGTGTGTGTGTGTGTGTGTGTGTGTGTGTGTGTGTGTGTGTGTGTGTGTGTGTGTGTGTGTGTGTGTGTGTGTGTGTGTGTGTGTGTGTGTGTGTGTGTGTGTGTGTGCTTGTTTTTGTGACATATCAGGACAAAAATGTGTATAATAACATGTGTATGACACAGGTACTACAGAAAATGGTGACATATCAGGACATTACCCCATGTCCCCACTTTTCAAAATGCTTATAAATCACACAGGAGGAGTTTTTTTGAAAAAGTAAAAATGCAGAATGTTTCCTGTGATGGGTAGGTTTAGGGATAGGGGCAGTGTAAGGGGATAGACAATACCCATTACGCCTATGGAATGTCCCCACAATTCACAAAAACAAACATGTGTGTGTGTGTGTGTGTGTGTGTGTGTGTGTGTGTGTGTGTGTGTGTGTGTGTGTGTGTGTGTGTGTGTGTGTGTGTGTGTGTGTGTGTGTGTGTGTGTAATTTGTAACAATTAGGAAAAACTGAATATGAACATCTAGTAAAGGTTGGTTTAAAGCAGTTTGTTTCTTTGCAAAATCTTTGTGAATTTATTTAAAAAAAAATAAAAAAAAATAACGAACAAGACACATGTACATAAGTATTCATAGTCTTTGCCATGACACTCATAATTGAGCTCAGGTTAATCCTGTTTCCACTGATCATCCTTAATATGTTTTACAACTTGATTGGAGTCCACCTGTGGTAAATTAATTTGATTGGACATTATTTGGAAAGGCACACACCTGTCTATATAAGGTCCCACAGTTAACAATGCATGTCAGAGCACAAACCAAGCCATGAAGTCTAAGGAATTGTCTGTAGACCTCTGAGACAGGATTGCGGGACATATCTGGGGAAGAGTACGGACATTTCAGCAACAGTGAAATTCCTAATGATTGCAGTGGCCTTTATCATCCATAAATGGAAGAAGTATGGAACCACCAGGACTAGAGCTGGCTGCCCGGCTAAACTGAGTGATCCGGGGAGAAAGGCAAGGCAAGGCAAGGCAAGGCAAGGCAAGTTTTTTGTAGCACATTTCATACCCAATGGCAATTCAAAGTGCTTTACATAGAAATTAATTAAAATAGTGATAACATATGCAACAGAAATAAGAATACCATGTGTAAGAATTAAAAATAAACACAAGGATAATTAAAACAGTTGTAAAGACGTAAAGATAATAAAAATAAACAAATAAATAAATAAATAAAATGGTCAGATACACAATAGTGGTCTGAAATAAAAATAAAACATCCTTCAGTTTATAGTCTACATACATGTACCATCTTAATTAGAACACCTCTCATTCATTTCTTTTACGTTCATAACATCCATTTCAATCTATTCCCTGATTTTACTCAAGAACCTTCTTGTTAAACCCATTTCCACTCATAACTTTCCACAGATTTCCACAAACTCAAACCTTTTTGTCAAACTTGCTATTTACATCAAACCCAGTTTTTACTCATCACATTTAACTCAAATGAACATATAAAACAATAACCAAAGATAAGAACAAAGGTAAACTAAAACAGTTTATAAAAAGTATAAAAAAGATGATGCATAAATAATATAAGGTGCAATAATTTGGACGTACAGTGGCACAGTGCTCATTCAGTAAATGCACAGCTGAACAGATGTGTTTTGAGTCTGGATTTGAATGTGGCTACTGTTGGAGCACATCTGATCTGTTCAGGAAGCTGGTTCCAATTGCAGCTGTGGTAAGCAATTTTGCTATTTTTCATTATTTGGCTCAGTGGTAGCATATACAGGTTGAATCTCCTATTCAAGAATTGACCCTTGTGGGATTCCACATGTCATGGATGTCCACTCAGACTTATGATCACCTATACTCACATAATAACCTCTCCCTTCTAAGTATGACTTGAACCATTTGAGGACCATCCCAGAAAGCCCGGCCCAGTTTTCCAGCCTGTCAAGAAGTATGTTGTGGTCAACAGTGTTGAATACTGAGTTCGAGTAGTACCAGAACTGATGTTCTGCCTGTATCAGTATTTAAGTGAATATAATTTATAATCTTTATGAATGCTGTCTCTGTGCTGTGATGTGATGTGGTCGGAAACTAGATTATCAAAGTGTCAAAGTATCCGGTCAAGCTTAAGAATTTGTTCAGCTGACTGAAAACAACTTTTTCCAATGATCTTGCCTATGAAGGGGAGATTTGAGATTGGTCTGTAGTTGCTCAATATGGAGTTATCCAGATTTCTCTTTTTTCAGAAGAGGCTTTACTATTGCAGTTTTAAGGGAGTTTGGAAACGCCCAATAGTAAAATGAGGAATTTACCACTTCTAGGAGATCTGCTTCTAAACAGTTAAACACACTTTTGTAAAATGAAGAGGGGCGTGTGTCAAGGGCGCAGGTAGATGTTTTAAGGTGCTGTACCGTTTTTTCTAAAATGTTACCATCAATTGCTAAGAAATCAGACATAGTAACTCTCTGGGGTTGTGGTCTGATCTGTCTGACCCAAGAGCAACTCAACGATGTGCTAATCGCCTTTCTGATATTATTGATTTTCTCTGAGAAGAAGGAAGCAAACTCACTGCATTTGCTGTCTGAGAGCATTTCGCTGGGAATGTGACTGGAGGGGGGTTGTTAGTCTCTCTACAGTAGAAAAAAGTGTGTGTGTGTGTTGTTCATGTTTGTTTTTAAAATTTGAGAAGAAAAAAAAGAGAAGTGAGGAGTCCCATAGAGAAGTGAGAAGTTTACCACTTCAAGGAGATCTGCTTCTAAACAGTTAAACACACTTTTGAAGAGGGGAGTGTGTCAAGGGCGCAGGTAGATGTTTTAAGGTGCCGTACCGTTTCTTCTAAAATGTTACCATCAATCGGTTAGAAATCAGACATAGTAACTCTCTGGGGTTGTGGTCTGATCGGTCTGACCCATGAGCAACTCAACAATGTGCTGATCGCCTTTCTGATTATTATTTATTTTCTCTGAGAAGAAGGAAGCAAACTCACTGCATTTGCTGTCTGAGAGCAAAGACATGCTGTATAGGCGGTGTTTTGTCGCACAATGACGAAAGTGTGAAGCACAGGACCGTTTGCTGAGCCTGGTGTCTATAAAGCTTTTCTTTGACAAGGAAGTTTTCAGCTCTAAAACTTAGAGGATATTCTTATATTACCATGACCTTTTATATATCAAAAGCTCAAGGGAAAGTTGATTACTCAATTCATCACCCCTTTAACTTTTGAGTTAAAGGAGTCAAGGAGAAAATCAACCTGATATGCTTGGTGTTAGAGATATAGCCTTCATAAACAGCACAGTGTTCTCATTTAAGCATCTCTTTTTGACAGAGACAGATCTAGCTTCAATGGCAGGAGAGATTGATATATCAAAGAAAATACAAAAATTATCAGACAGTGCCACATCCTTAATAAAAATCGATGAAATGTTTAGACCCTTACTGATAGTTAGGTTGTGTGTGGGTTAATGTACATGCTGTGTCAAATCAAAAGTGTTAAGAACAGTCATGAGCTCTTTTGTTGTACTGAATTCAGCATTGTCTATGTGAATATTACAATCCCCAGCAATAGCAAAAGAGTCAAACTCCGAGGAAATTGTTGATAACAGTTCTGTAAAGTCCTCAACAAAGGCTGGAGATTATTTCAGGGACCTGTAAATAATGAGAAGCAGGATGCGTGGAGCACCTTTTAACACCATACCCAGATATTTGGGAGACAAATACCCACTAGGGGTGTCCATGGTTAACCGATTAACCGTTAAAAATTGCGTAACCGAGTGAAACATTTTGCTCGGTTAAGTGGCATCAATGACGTGCTTTGAATTTAGTTGTAATATATTTTTGCACCACTAGAGACAGCCAGAGCGCTCCCAGACATTTGTAATATCCACAAGAAGAAGTCATGACCAGTTTTCTAACATGAAGCGGGCAAAGAAAAGTACAGCGTGGGAGCACTTTAAAATTGAGAGTGACGGGGCAAAATGCAAGTATTGCAATGCAATGCTTACCACATTTTTCAGGCTATAAGTCACTCCGGAGTATAAGTTGCATCAGTCAAAAAATGCGTCATGAAGAGGAAAACAACATATAAGTCGCATTAGCGCAGAAGCAGAGCGGGAGCCGCGCGCGCTGTGCATAATGGAGCAGAAGAAAGAAAGTTTGAAGTGAGAAACTTGTGAGGGACTAGCGAAAAGCAGAGGTTACTTTAACTGTAATGGAGAAAACAAAAAAAAGCTAATCGTGGACTGAAAGCAAGATGGACAGAGCTGAAGGAATGAGTCCACATATGCTTGAACTCTCTGCCGGGAGAGGCTCAGCCGCGTTTGACGCGAGTCAAAGGCTGTGTGAATCGTTCTCGGCTGCATATTTTACTACATGCAATTTGTAATTTGCGGAATAGGATTTTCTTTATGGGGGCATTTTGTTTGTGTTCAGTCTTTCTAAGTTGTTGTCTTTAAGTTAATATTTCAGTTAAGAGTGTAACAGACTATTTGATCTCGCATAATATATTCATTTGGTATGCACTGGTGCTCGTTATGTATATGTGTGTGCAATGTATTTTCCCCCTTGGGGCTTGCCGTAGATAGATTGGTACTTTTTGGTACTGGAGTGTTGCGGGTTTTGAGGTTTTTCAGGTTGGTGATTTACATGTGTGATGGAGAATAAAGGAAGGAATGTTCATATGGCTGTCGTTTATTGTTTTTCTTATGACAAAGTATTTTAGGCGAACCCTGCACGAACGCTCAGTCACAAGAGCTTATTTTTCTGTTTTCAGTTATTATTTTTTTCAGGGGTAGGCTATAGGAGCAGCATAAGCGCCCTATGAAAGCCAAACTATGAAAAAAGTGTGATTTATAGTCCGGAAAATACGGTAGATATACTTCAAGTACAACCTCGTTGTTGTACCATCTCAACAGCCAACACCCGGGCATCATTAGAGAGGCGCCCTCGCGGCCACTTGCATTGCTCGTGAACTGGAGCGCATCCCATCCTAATTTAACGAAACTCAGCGTAGGCCTCACAGACATGAAATATATCTAAAGAAAGCTTGAAATGTCTTATAACAATTTAAAACGAAAAGAAATAGGCTACTCTCTGATTATGTAATCCATGATGTGCATTTCTCTCTATAGGCGCGTTCACAACGGAGATGGCGGTCGTCAACTTAATAAACTAAAAATAATAACCCTGACGCACACTATGGTTAACCGAGTATTAACCGCTAAGGGACTCGGTTAACGGTTAATAAAACTCTAGTTCCAACATGAGCCAGCTCCTCCATTTTCTCTGTGAAGCTCAGAAGCAGGGATGCTGGGGAGAGGAATAACATGTCAGTGAGCAGTGGTTGTTGTGGCTGCATGGTGTTATCATTGTCATTGTGGGATGTGTCCGCATGTCCATTCAGCTGCTGAAATTAAGTCCTGTGGTCATCCATACTCTGTACAGGTGTGTGTACCATCCAGGTTTAGTGGGCTGGCACACACAGCTGAAGGATGATGAAGGGAAAAATAGAAATTGTCCTTTAACACTCTTGCACCAAGTTTGTTTGGGTGCTGGCCATTTGATGTAAACAATAGTCTCTGACTCCAGAAGAGATCAAAGTTGTTGATAAAGTTCACTCCCTTTACGATGCAGGTTTTTTGCAGCCATGTATTAAGCCCAAGCAACCGTAAGAACCTATTTGTTCCTCTTGCTGGCAGTGGTTCACTGATGAACGGCTGAACTTTCAGTTTTCTAAGTGTTTCAAAAAGTTCATTGAAATCCCTCTTAATGAGTTCTGACTGCTCTCTCGGAATATCGTTCTTCCCACATGAATGATAAGTCAATTTTGTTTCATCAGGATGTTCTGAATTTCTCTGTTTACATCAGAAATTGTTGCTTGTGGAAGGCAGCATGTAGTTGTATCCCTGCTGCTAATGTTTCTGACAGTGCAATCACCCGCTATTAAGAGTCCTGGGCTCAGCTGTGATCTGAGCTGAGTGCCACTGTCTGTTCGACCTTGAGTGCCTGTTAGCATCAGTGTTAGCTGCACGCTGGTTTAGTCTGTTCGATCACATTAATCACGTTTAGGGATTCCTCACCCACATTCATTAATACTTCAAATCTATTTTCAAGATGTATTGGCGGTGGTAGGAAACCAGTATTTGTAATCCTTGTGTCTGGGGTGGAGCATGCTACTGCGGCAATATGTGATGCTTGTGACAATCTGATGTCTCGAGTGCCTCTGGGTCTTGCTCCCTGTTTGTGCCCTCGATTAGTGTGCTGATCAGTTACTTGTTTCTCAACCTGTTGAGTAGCACTAAATTTATGGGACTCACCGGCTGTGTGCAGAGGACGTTCAAGATGAAGCTCAACTGTGTGATTTGTCTGGTTTGGTGGTTCCACTTTGTTTCAAGAACTGCAATCCGTTGTAAAAGTCTGTGGCAGTTTGTGCAGCAAGTAGATTATTGAACTAGAAGAGGCATTTTCTTATCATGTAGGCAACTGTGTTTTCCCTCTGGCATGTAAGCTGATAGTAGTGGGAGGCTGGTTGGATGAAATATTCCGCTTTTTTGCTGTAATCCAGTCACTAGAGTTTCTAGTTTTATCATTAAAGTCAAGATTTGTTGTTTGAGCACTGTGTTGATTTGCTGAAGTTGAAATTATGAGATAAAATATAGAAGTGATAGAGCAAAGCTTGGAGCAGTAAGCAAGAGTGTCTGAACAGTAGCTAAGCAGGAAGCAGGTCTTTGTTAGGGAGATGAACAAGAACCCTCATGGTCATTACCACTCCACCAATCAGGCCTGTATGGTAGAGAGACCAGACAGAAGTCGCTCCTCAGTAAAAGACTGGAGTTTGCCAAAAGGCAACTGAAGGACTCTCAGACCATGACAAAACAAAGTTCTCTGGTCTGATGAAAACTCTTTGGCCTAGATGGCAAACGTCCTATCTGAAGTAAACCTGGCACCGCTCACCACTCAGCCAATATCATCCCTACAGTGAAGCATGGTGGTGGCAGCATCATGCTGTGGGGATGTCTGTTTTTCAGGGGCAGAATCTGGGAGACTAAACAGGATTGAGGGAAAGAGGAATGCAGCAATGTACAGAGACATCCTTGAAGAAAACCTGCTCCATAATGCTCTAGACCTCAGACTGGGGCAAAGGTGTATCTTTCAACAGGACAACGACCCTAAGCACACAGCCAAGATAACAAAGGAGTGGCTACAGGACAACTCTGTGAATGTCCTTGAGTGGCCTAGCCAGAGCCCAGACTTGAACCCAATTGAACATCTCTGGAGAGATCTGAAAATGGCTGTGCACTGACCTGCAAAGAAGAATGGGGGGAACTGCCAAAAGATATGTGTGCCAAGCTTGTAGCATCATATTCAAAAAGAATGTAATTGGCGCCAAAGTTCCTTCAATAAAGTATTATGCAAAGACTGTGAATACTTATGTGCATGTGATTTTTCCCCCCCATTTTTTCATTTTAATAAATTTGCAAAGATTTCAAACAAACTTCTTTCACATTGTCATTATGGGGTATTGTTTTCAGATTTTTGAGGAAATAATTAATTGAATCCATTTTGGAATAAGGCTGTAACATAAAATGTGGAAAAAGTGAAGTGCTGTGAATACTTTCCAGATGCACTGTATTAACTACAGTTTATAAACTATTAATTAACTATAAACTAATTACTTGCTAATGATTTGTAAGTACTTTTTTTACAATATACTTATTATAAAGTTTGACCTACATTCCTTCATGTGGCATCTTTTTTATGTGGCACTCCAAATCATCCAACATCCCCTTACGTTGTAATAGGCTCTGGCCCGGCATACGTAGGCTTTTACATAGGTGGGCTCTGCTTTCAATGCATTACTGAACCTTTTGATGGCCTCATAATTTCGGTCCATCTTCAGCATGCAGATCAGTCCCAAACTAAAATGGGCAACAGCCGCAGTTCTGCTGCGATGTTAGAGAGGTGCACACAGAGAGGAGAGAAGATGACTCAGACAAGATTTCATTGATTTTAGCTTAACTCATGACTGCTCAGAGATTGTCACTTTTTACAAAGAAAAAAATCTTTTGAAAAGTGAGTTTCAAGCTTCAGTACACTTATCCTCAACTATGGCCTGCCTTTGCTGCACTCAACAAAAGAAAATGAAGGTCTTTTTGTCACAGTGTGTAGGAGGCCGGGACATCACCTGTCAAGTTTGATCACAACTTCAAAGTCAGTCATAGCCTGCTGCCAGTGCCGGAGCGCCGTGTAGACCAGACCGCGGTGTAGGAACGCACTCTGGTTTTCTGCGCTGTCATTGATGAGAACTATGACACACACAAATACAGATAAAACATGACTAATGAGATGATCTGGCTTTTTTTCTGACTTCTCAGCACAAAGTTCTGGCATATATAACTGGAGGCATTTGGTCTCTTAGGATCAAATGTACCACTTTCATTATCTTTCAAAGTGTCTGCCAATCTCTTGCAGTATAGTTTTTGTAATACAATAGTTCAGAGGGCTGAAATGAGTGCTGCATGTCTCAAAAATAGGGATTTATGGATTGATGCTTTAAGTGTTTCTTATATCTGCAATAAAATATAAAATATTAATATTAAATAATATCGGGAGTTTTCAATTGAGGCGGCCAACAACAAGCTTGATCAACATTACATTGAATTTACATTTACTTGTGCTGCTAGTTTGTCATCTTGTGGAACTTGCATCAAGCTTAACATTGGGTGACTGGTTTGCTCCAATATTTTATATTGCTTCATAAACTGAAAAATATTGTGTAGATAATTTGGCTCAAAGTGCATTTTCTGCAGAGTACTTTCTGCATGCAATGTGCTGCAAAAAAAAACAAAAAAAAAACAAGCTCAGTTCCAAAACTCTATTCACGCCTACACTCCTGTTACACTGCGCCGCTGTGCTTAGGTGGGCAGTGTGAAACACTTCACTGATGAAGCTGTGCAGCTTGCAGGAGACAACACTGACAAAATATTCTTGCAAGCTTCAGAGATCAAAGCAGCAGATTACAGTTGCCAAAATCATATAAGATAAGACTGGATGGCTCTTGGCTGCTTAGTGATATTAGCATCCTCATATGACCTGATTGAACAGATACAGCTGTCTGTGATGAAAGGATGGCCTCATCGATCATGTTTAATTGTGTGTAGAACGGTTTCATTTAAAGATTTCGATCAAAGACATATCATAGAAAACAAGATTTCCTCCCCAGACTATATATGAAATGTAAGATAAAATGGGTAATTCGGAAATCTGTGTGTATATGACATCACAACTATGACCATCTGACTGCCCATATTTGGACATTATCAACTTTCTGGAGTTGTTTCCCTAAAGACCTTAAGAGCTTAGCAATATAAGTTAAGATCATTTAAATGAGCATGCCAAATCTGAGCACAGTTTGAGACATTTTGTTTTATGGCACTAGAAGTGTCACATTTAATTACTGAGAAGAAACTGAGAAGCAGATGCAATCTCGTTGTTTGGAAAAAAACAACAGAGATATTTCTGACTCTTTTTTTTTTTTACTATTTTTTTACTATTTTTTTACTATACTTTTTTAATTAACTGTTGGACAAGCATGACAACCATTTGAAATATCTTCTTTCCTACTGTGTTCTCAACATAAAAAGCTAGACCTCAACATTTTACTTAAAAAATGTCCATGGGCATCAGGTTTGACATCTGTGCTGGCAAAATGAGTCACAATGAGCAAATGTTCAAAAATGTGTTATATTGCTATTATTACATTATCTACAAAAAAAAACAACAACTACAAAATGATGAATTTATGATTTGTTTGAAAAAATAATAATTAATAGAATAAAAAAAGTCAGCTTTGAGAAAAATCAAGTTAAAAATCACCAAATTTGGCACATCAATTACAAACCCAGAAAAAAAAGAAGAAAAAAAAAAAGGAAAAAAAAAAAATATATATATATATATATATATATATATATATATATATATATATATATATATATATATATATATATATGCCACAATTGTTTGATTAACATTAATCAAACAGACAGCATATTAAGATTTACTGTACCGCACCAAACATTCACTTAATACATAACAGATAATGTTTGCATGAATACTCGCCAAGAAAGATATTTTTAAATACTGTAATTCTGTGTATGTCCGGATCTCGCACTGTCTGAGGTGTCTTTGTGTGAGTAAGATCATTTTTAATGGACAAGGAAAAGGTATTCCTCAGGAAACGTACAAATAAACATACTTTTAGATGTTTAATCTCATTTTTCACTTGTTTTGCCTGTAGCTCGAAATTTGCCCGCGCACATTTCGACTTATTTTGCTAACACTGGTCACATATAGAGAAACTGTCAAATAACTTTTCATGTGTTATATATCAAGGATTTGCATTACCAGATGTGCTGAGATCCCTTAAGGCCATGTCAGGCATCCTCTCTCTCAGCAGACAGCCTCTGTGGTAAAACGCCAACCAATTACTGGGATCCCAGTGCACAGCTAGAGAAAAGTCCTCGATAGATTTCTCAAACTGAGCCAGCTTAGAATAGATCCTTCCTCTGTATGTTCTGCATTAAGTGAAAAAAATATAAAAATATATAATTGGATTTACACATCAACATCAACGATTTAATTAAAGGGGGGGGTGAAACACTCAATTTCGGTCTTTTTCAGTCAATCTCATGTCAATCTTGAGTACCTATAGAGTAGTATTGCATCCTTCATATATCCGAAAAGTCTTTAGTTTTATTATATTTATAAAAGAAATATGGGCTGTACCGAGTCTTTCCGGAAAAAAACGAGCGGCTGGAGGCGTATCGTGTGGGCGGAGCTAAAGAATGACGAGCGCAAAGCGGTGACGTCCTCAAGCGTGGAGAAGCCCATCGCTATCGATCTCAGATAATATAATCCATAATCAGATCCAAAGGCTGAAATAAATTGAACAGGAGAAACAGCAACAGCAGGACGTCCGTCTCTTTGGTATGTACTGTATTTAGTGGCCTGTCAACATTTGTGTGTGTTTACTCGCAGTTTATGAGGACATGATTCGGTTTATGGACTATTGTATGCGACTAAACCTTAGCAGTAGCAAGCAAAACGGTTTTGCACGTCAGACTAGTATAACGTTATACCTAGATGATCTCATTGGTTATACATTATACAACAATGGAGTCCGTTAGCACATTTGAATGACGAAGCACGCGATCGTGTCATTTACTGATGTTTACTCACGCGACAACAGCATAGACATTTGAAGCAGCTTTACTCACCGGCTGCTTCCAAAGCAGGACCGAACCTTTATCGCTGGGACCGCTCCGTCAAAAACACACTTCTTTGGTATGATTTGGTAAAGTCCTGACAGCAGTGAACGGTGGAGATCTACTTTGCGACGCGACTGAATCGATGTTGTGAAGCTTCCCGTCATTTCTGCGTTCAAATCGGTTCAAATGCAGTGCTGCCTTCCCGGAATGCTGTGCTGAAGCGTTGAAGTCGCTCGACGTCACCCATAGGAATAAAGTGGAGCGCGGCGCAACCATAGGGCGCGTCAGACGTGTACACGGATGACTGGATCTGCACCTGAGAGTGTTTATGGGCGTGCATTTCCTCTCTCGCTCTAGTCACGCGCGCGCACCCTACCGGGAGAAGAGCCCGTACGGCCCATACAAGGACCTTCCGCTCTGTTCACGTCAAGTCGAGCCACACTCGAAAAAAACTCTCCGAAACTTGTGAGAAACCGGAAGGAGTATTTTTAACACAGAAATACTCCATCAAACGTCCAACATTAGTTTTTGAAACTTTGTCCATGTTTAAGATGGGAATCCATGTCTTTAACAGTGTAAAAAGCTCAGTGTGCATGAAACAGCATCCCCCCCCCCCCCCCCCCCCCCCTTTAAATTCAGTGCAAAACAAAAGTTTCACCGCTGGCAAAAAATGTAAACATTTTTTAAAAAATTAAAATTAAATCGGTGCAACCTGACTATAAATATCTGTTGTCTTTCCATTTTCAAAATGTTAAGGAAAACGTTAACACCAATAATGCACTGGGCATGTTGCTGCCGTCCATGGCCACTCCCAGTCTGCTCCTAGGCTTGAACAGTCAAATACCACCTTGTTTAAATAGTAAATACAGGCAGTGCACAAAGACTGCAAAGAATCATAAATATAGAGAGAATACTGTAATGGAAAATCTAAAAAAAAATCTACTTTTCAAACTGCATGACTACAAATATCAATGTTTTACTTCAAACGAAGGGGTGTTCTGTTAGTTAATTTGGAAGAAGACGAACCTCAACTAAATGAATAAATTAGAATTACAGTAACAAATAAAGAAATATATTATTGAATTTACTGCAGACACAGTAATATGTCATTAATATTATTATTATTTTTAAATCATATAGAAATTCACTTGACAGTAAAGCAAAGTAAAGTAGCCAAATTTACTGCTCACCCTAATGCCATTCCAAACCGATGTGACTTTATTTTTGTGGATTTTTTCATTTGAGAAATGTCTGCTGTTTAACAGAAGTCAAGGTTAACCAAAATGGTTTTGGTTACCAGCATTCTTCAGAATATTTTCTTTTGTGTTTCAAATCTATCTTTTTAACAACAGTAACGCTGGTAAAGAGTTAACATCTAATTTATGTAAGACACTGATATTTATATTTCATCAAGCTCTAATTGAATTAACATTTACAGTATTGTTCAAAATAATAGCAGTACAATGTGACTAACCAGAATAATCAAGGTTTTTCGTATATTTTTTTATTGCTACGTGGCAAACAAGTTACCAGTAGGTTCAGTAGATTGTCAGAAAACAAATGAGACCCAGCATTCATGATATGCACGCTCTTAAGGCTGTGCAATTGGGCAATTAGTTGAATTAGTTGAAAGGGGTGTGTTCAAAAAAATAGCAGTGTGGCATTCAATCACTGTGGTCATCAATTTTGTGAAGAAACAGGTGTGAATCAGGTGGCCCCTATTTAAGGATGAAGCCAACACTTGTTGAACATGCATTTGAAAGCTGAGGAAAATGGGTCGTTCAAGACATTGTTCAGAAGAACAGCGTACCTAGATTAAAAAGTTGATTAGAGGGGAGAAAACCTATAAAGAGGTGCAAAAAATGATAGGCTTGTAGCGACTCAGGCGAATCAAACACACAATCGCCAGTTACATTTAACAAATATGTTTTGAAAGTGTGCTCACTAGCAGACCTTCCCCCAACACAGCAGAAGGAGATTCTTCAGTCACCCTGGAAACCATCTGATAAGGTGTTTTTATGGCCCCGAAAGGAATTTGGCCACATGAAGTTTCAGACACAAAGACACAGAGCTTTTGCCTCAAATTATAGACAAACCATCTATAAATGAACATGCACCCCAGGACATTATATGTAAACACATAACTGTCTTGTAAAATGTTTATTCTGTATGGTATTTTGCATATTTTTATCTTTGTCTTAACAAATTACTAGTTCAGATAACCTCATATATGTCATGTCTCCTATCAAATTAATGCTCACTTCACGACTTACACTTCCATGTATATCACTTATTCAGAAAATGCAGTGTGTGTTTGTTGCATTAATTATAGTATGAAGACTCAGAGACCCACTGAGTCGAACCTTCAAACAAAGAGCCATAAATCTGCTGAGGAATTTCCCGCCGGGAAATCCCAACACTCTCATTGGTTAAGTTTAACCCCAGAGGGTGGGACTACTCCCAGACCTTAAAAGAGGTGCTCGGATGCCCTCCCTCTCTCTTCTCTTCTCTTCTCCGAAACTCTCTGGCTCTTACTTCTTCAACTCTCTCCTGTGGGAGCCAACACCCACGGGGGGGGGGGGCTGGCACTTAAGCCATGCCACCAATGCAGGCCCTCCAAGCAGGCCTCATCTCTTCCAAAAATCTTCTCTTCTACAATCCGATCTTCAAGAACACGAAGCATCGCTAAAGCAAACAGCCGCTTCCCTCCCAACCTCGGAAAGGACCGCCGGACATGCAGGACATTTGAACACGCAGAGACACATACGCACACAAGCGAGAAGCCAAAACGAAACCAAAAAGAATGCAAGTATTCTATTTCTTACTGCTGTAAAGAGGGTGTGTTATTCTCCCGTTGGGATAAATTAACTCCGTGAAGGTCGTATTTGGTTGAACAGAAGGAAAGCTGTTTCTTACCCTCCCCCACTCTCTTTGTCTCTCTCTCTCCCTCTCTCTCTTTGTCTCTCTCTCTCTCTTTTATCTCTCTCTAACTTCAGTCTATTCATTATTCTCTTTTATGTATTCTTTCGTTAATATCTATACTTCTACTCTCTTGATGCATATTTAGTATGTACTTTCTGCGTGAATTGTAGTGTTATTTTTAGTCTGTGTTTATTAAACCTTCAAAAGACATTTAATGAGTTGAATCTGTTATTCTGCCACATACACAAAGTCAATGAAACTTGCGATCTAAACGTTACCTAACTGCTTATGCTACTATGTTAGTAAAGTAAACTGTATGACCATTTGAAATATTGAACTTGTCCTGATCAGTAAAGTTAATGTTTCTCATGCGCTCGTAAAGCAGTAATCCATTATTGAGAATTGATTTGAAAAGTCTATAACTAATTTGCAGGACAAACTTAGTAGGATAATTTCAAGCAATTTTATAAAGGGTTACTTGTATTTAATTAAACAATTTTCCCTATCGGAAAATTTTAATACGTAATGAACAACTGGCAAATCATATTCATAAATTCATGAATATTGAATATTAAATCCCTTTTGAGTTAATTATTCCCCGAGACATTAAACTCAGGAGTCGTTGTTGTTACATGTATATGGTGGAGAATGCGGGCAAGTTTCAAACGTTTGTGTATGTGTGAATGATATTCATATTCTATTCATTGTGTATTTTTGAGGTATTAATAACCTGCACGCGCGTTTTTGTTTCGTTTTGTTTTGGTGTTGTTTTGTGAATTGAACGGTACGCGCAAGGCGAACCCAAGCATAAACAGATGCTGAGAAATGTTGAAGTAGCCGGATTATATTAATAAAAATATGAACGGTACGAAAATCCGCGTGATCTCCGAAACCCCCTGCAGCCGTAGGCGCAATAGGTTTTATCCGCGTGATTTCCAAACAAATGTATTGTAGGAAACCCATACATTTGACTCGAGCAATATATTATGTGTTCCATCAAAATAATGAGATTTTGATGATGTCTGTAGACACGTACGTTGCGTTATCCCGCTTGATCTGAACTACAAAAAGTTTCTATCTGTGCGGAAGATTGGGACAGGACGAGACTCTCCTGTACAATATAAGGGGCCTCAGAATAATTATTATATCGTTAAGATAAACGATAACTCCTGGTTTAAGTCTGGCTTAGCTAACCAAAGACCTGAGACCTAAAACATTTGAATCAGAGATGCTGAAAACCGTCAGCCATATTGATAAATGTCTATTGGAGTCCATGTAAAATGCGTGAATAGGCAGAAGATAAATTCCTGTTTTTCACCCGTTTCGTTGAGTCATTTGTAAATGATTTGCAAGAGCCAGTAAAGCGCAGAACGCCAGGGCGACCCAGAAATTGCAACGCCGCTTGCAAACCGCCAGAGGGCGACTCAAGAATTGCAACGCCGCTTGCAAAACGCGAAGGCGACTCAGAAATTGCAACGCCGCTTGCAAACCGCCAGAGGGCGACTCAAGAATTGCAACGCCGCTTGCAACCCGCCAGAGGGCGACTCTAGAACCAGACAAAGCCATCTGGTGAGCATTTCCGCCTAACTAACTCTAGTCTAGGGCGGGCGCAATAGCGCCATCGTGTGGATAAATTCGGATAGTTTCACTCTCCGTTATGTGATTCTGCCTTAACAAAATAAGTTTGAGCCTATAAATTGTTTATTGCTTACTGTTGTACACAGTTTCATTTATACAATTTTTCTAGCAACAACCAAATCTCCTTTCTCGCTGATTAAACACCCTTATTCGAATTTGAAGTTTAAAAAGAAACATAACTTCCTCTAACTCAAAGTGAAATTAGGTTTAAGTCACACAGTCCAATTGGAAGGAAGGACGCCACCGTGTGGTTATACCCTGTTAAGTCAGCGCAACACTAAATCACTACTCCCTTTCTGATTAATTCTTTTATTTGGATAACTCCCACTTAGAGATTAATCGTTATAGGATAAGATTTTTGATTGGCTTTCTTTTATTTGATTTTCCTTACAGGCTTATTTAAATTTCATTTAAACTTGCTTTGAATTTAATTTGAATTAAGTTGAGCTTCTAATTCTTTTATTTTATTTTATTTATAATTTTATTTTAATTTTTCATTTTAATTTTTAATTTTAATTAATTTTTTTTTTTTTTATTTATTAAAATTTTTATTTTTATTTTTTTATTTTTATTTTTCTCTGCAAAAGTTTTTCTGTTCCCCTCCCATTGGGAATAAAGCTCAGTCTGGTAATTACAAACGGTATCAAAAGTGCTTTTTGTTTTATCATTACTTGACAGAAACTTTTGCCTTTTTCTAAATTGCTCTTGATATTTAATCTTCCACGTAAGCGACCTCAATTCACCCCAGGATGAGCTAAATGGGATAACCCATAGTACAAGCCGAATTTTAGTATATCTTGAGCATTTAGCCAATTAATTTCCCTAACACTCCCGGCGCGCACGCTGACATTCCTTTCATTACAGACCAATTCATCTTGTGTTTGTTTCCACTGTGCTCTTTCCTATCCTCACTGTTGGACTATCACGATTGTGTTTCTTTCAGTTCACCAAGAGACCCCAAGGAGAATTAGATAGTCCCGGGACAACCGAACAGCAGTTCACCAAGTGACAACCAGGGCTACCGCCCACCTAATTGTCTGAATTGTCTAATTATCTAACTGTCTAAATCAGTTAGCCAAAATTCCCAGCTATCCGTACGATAGCTCGTTAGCTTAGAACAAGCTTGCATTGGCTCTCTCTCTGTGTGTGTGTGTGTGCTGTGTTTCTTTCGTCCGCAGTAATGTTCCGTGCACCCAGTTCCGCCGTCCCGTGGGATCGCCTAACGACATGGCTGGAAGCGCTAACGGCCACCAGTCAAGGAAGTCTGGGCCAGCCGAACCAGGGACAACTGGACACAGAGCTAGACCAGCTGATGACACACGACCCCACGCAGAGCTACTCCAACAAGGAAGTGGCCAAGATCCTCGGAAGCCTCGCCCACGTCCTCATCGCACAGGCACGTCTAAGCGAAGGGAGCTACGACAACCTGGAACAGGAGGCAGCAACGCTAAAGCTTCAAGCCAAGGAGGCCCGGAGAGACCAAGCCCTCACCCAGCTTCGTCTAGATCAGCTTCTAGACACAGAGAAAGACGACGAAACAGACAAAGAACAAAGACAAGAAATAGAAAGGCTTCAAAAGACCCTGAAGGAGCTCCGTCGTGACACCGACCGACGAGTACAGTCAGAGAAAGACGCCAGAAAAAACCTCGACGAAAAGCTTCGGCGTGGCGAATCCCTCCTGGAAAGAGCCCATGATGAACTTAAAGACAGAGACATTAAAGCTAAAGTCTATGCAAAACATTTGCAGTCGGCACAAGCCGAGATCGACGAGCTCATCCAGCAAAGACACGAGCTCAAAAATGAACTTGACATGGTGCAAAGAGAACTGAGACAATCATTTATAGTGCAACGTTACCGGAAGGGGGAAACACACAACACACAGTTTCCCCTGACCAGTTACTCCGCACATTTTAGCCACGAAGCAAGAGCTACAAAGGGGGACGACAGCCCCCTGTTTAAAAGATCACCTGCCAGTCTCCACGAATCCCCGTCAGCAGCAAAGGAAAGGACGCCCTTCCAGGAAGTCAAGGTCAACAGCCACGAAGCTTCAAAGAACCTTGACAAGCTGGCCAGAAATATTCCTACCTTCAGCCCAGACCCGGCAGGAGGACACGACGTCCACGCATACTTAAAAGACATAGACTTTTACTTGCAAACTGTCGCTCACGCGAACAACTGGGACAGACTGTACCTGCTCAGGGCCACGTCTAATCGTGACGTACGCAGCTTTCTGGATCGACAACCAGAGGCCATCAAAGCGGACTACTGGCATCTACGACAAGCTCTAATTCGTGAGTACTCCGACCCCGAGTCAGACCAGGGGTTCATCACTGCCATGGACCTCAAGCAAGCTCGACGTGAGACCTCACAGAACTTTTATAACAGACTGCGACGTGCCTACTTCGGGACACGTAACGACCCAGGCATGGAGGAGGACATCAACTTCAAAACTCTTTTCCTCCGAAACCTGCACCCTACCATCAGTTACCACCTGGGGGTGCTGGCGTGTCCGCGCAGCATGGGCACGCAACAGTTAAGAGACTTGGCTCACAAAGCTTACGTCAAACAGAAAACCATTTCTGAAAAGACTGTAAAACAGCCCACCATCTGCCCTGTCTCTGTGCACCACCCAGAGCTAACCCTAGAGGGCGCCAAACAGAACCACAGGTACCGACCCCTCAACAGAGAGTCCAAACCACTCCAAGCCAGCAGAGGGCAGCGTGGTCATAATGGCGACCGTCCACGGTACCAGAGCGATCGCTCTGAAGGATCCTGGGACCCGCCTCGCCCAAAAAGCCAGCGAAGAGGCCACTCTCGACGGGACAATGGTAGGCCCAGACCTGAACCCATGTCTGGCAAAGAAAGTGTAGCTGCTTCTGAAGTTACAGAGCTCATAAAGATCCTAAAAGAGCTCCTCCGACAGAAACCTCACAAGGAAGACAAGAAGGACGGACCAGGTACAGCACGACTAGACATGATACCTGAAATCAACCTTCCCGCCCTTCCTGCAACTGAATCATCCACCCTGAACACTGTTCCCCAACCACGGACTAGTGTACTAACTGTTGCACCCCCACATGTCAGCAGCACACCCACACGACAGCTGACAGCAACAGCCTCTAATCAAGACAGTATCATGGCGCAGCCCAGCGTACCAAAAAGCGCTGTTTTGATTGTTTGCACGCATAATGAGACACTTGACACATATCCAGACGGCTTATCAAGCAACACACAGGTCCCCACACCAAGACTCCTGGGAAACCTAATCGAGAAGGGGATGGCCCGAAAACTCTATCTGACTATCACTATAGAAAGGGAATTTAAGCTCGAAGCCCTAGTTGACACTGGCTCCGACCTCACGCTTATATCCGCCCAACTGTTTGAAAGACTCAGATTTGAAGCACAGAGGAAAAATCGCACCCTTAACCTTCACACTTGTAAGCTAAATGTGCAGTCGTATAGCCAAAACGACATCCAGCTCAAGCACGTAGCTTCCATCCACCTGACAATTGGACCTATGAGGCTGATACACCCAGTCTATATCTCCCCTATGAACACTTATCCGTTTCTCATCGGAAAAGACCTGCTGGACCGCTTCGAACCCGTACTGGACTTCAAACAGCTGAAAGTCTGGGCTCAAGTGCGTGACCCTCTGCCCCTTCAGACACACACATCGTCTGAGCAAGACTGTCAAGTCACAGAGGTCACGGGAACTCCCACAGAGCCAGACTGCCAGGTCACAAAGGCCACAGGACCCCCTGCAGCACACTGTGACAACACAGCTTCAGCCCCAAAGGCAAGTTCAAATTCGCTAATTTGCACATTTCAGCTATCCAAAGACTCTGATGCCTTCTGCCCCCAGGTCATGAATGACCTACAGCTGAATGACATTGTCACAACGAACAGTATCCCTGCACTGTGGGCAGACAACTCAACAAAAAGTCTACCACTGTGCAATACAATCAGTAAAAACACACCACACGGCGACATGTGGGCACCCCCGCACCCCACATCCAGCCCCATTGTTGCAGTGCTAACCTACAGCAAGCGATCGACACCGGCTACAATGCCGGCCTTGCAGCTGCTATCGCTAACTCCGCAAATTTCCAACAACGATATTGCGGATATGCAAACCTCTGACACTGCAATAAAGACAATTCTTGACCACCTCTCAGACCCCTCCAACCACCCTATCACTGACTCTGAGCTCATTGATGACTCTAGCCACAAGCATCTACATAACTCCAGACACATGATGCGTATTATGGACAACATTCTCTGGTGTGCACCCGATGGCAACACAGCGCCACAGCTTGTAGTGCCACGGTCGCAAAGGGGGGTGATGCTAATGTACGCCCACAACACACCATGTGCTGGACACCACGGCACCAGAGCCACGTATGACACACTGAAACAGGTGGCATATGGGCCTGGGATGCATCAAGATGCGGCAGAGTATGTTAGAGAATGGCTAGTTCGCTGCCGGTTCCAACCAGCAAACCCGAACCACAGAGCCCCACTGCAACACAGAGGGACCACGTTCCCATGGTCAAACCTACAAATCGACCGGGTAGAACCCCTGCCCAGGTCCACAAAAGGCAAAAAGTACTTTCTCACAGTGGTGTGCCAGTTTACCAAGTGGGTGGAGTGTCAACCAGCACCCAACGACACCGCCCAGACCACGGCATACCACCTGATGAATCACATCTTTTTCCTGTCAAGATTGCCACTGAGAATCAACTCAGACAGAGGCATCCACTTCACTACTGAGGCCATGCAACAGATCTGGAAATGCCTAAGAAACGCGGCCGTGATCATGCTCCTGTGCCTCCAGACAATCAGAGGCCAGCCACCACCAGACATCATCACACCGGGTCCAACCTCGGGCATCGCACTGAGAGAGCAACCTGGACTGCTGATCACCAACTGCAAATGAATCCTCAAAAGAAAGACGTACTCTCCTGAACTTCACATCAGCAGCGCAAGCTCCTCCAGCCCTGCACACAAACCCAAAGGGGGGGAGGAGCCCAAGCCCTCTGCCTAACCTTACACCAGCTTCAAGAACCTTCTCCTCCAACACCAGTTAGTCACCTTGTAGGCAATACTGCCAAGCCCCACACTATGTCATGCATGTGATTTGAGAAAGAAGGCCTTAAACGAACACAAGGCCGCCTCTGAAGGGATTCTCAAAACCCCAATGACTTTGAACTTTGAAACAGAGAAACCAAAGTGGATCACCAGAAGGCACCCAGCCTGGCCACAATGCGAGGCACCCTCTGAAAAGTTCCTAGTCAGCATAGGACATAAAAGTGTCAAGATGCAGTCCATCTTCCTAGGCAGGAGACCTAAAGGACTGACTGGCCATTGCGAGGAACATGGTTCCACCCAGGGCTGCAGAAAGCCCACAGCACACCTGCACCACACAAACGGACTTCTGGATGACAGGTGACGCACCGTCAGGGCACCTGCTGCCTCGACACCTGCTGCACAAGCCCAGAGACCTGAACTGGCTACTGTCTGCCTTATCTGCCGTGGAACGACCATCACTTCAGGAGACACAAACAACTGGAGCCTAACATGGCTATGGTGTGTCTGATCTTCCTGAATCTTTGATATCGCTCGTTGTTGTCCATAGGAGGGACAACAACTAGCGAAAGGGGGGATTATGTAGCGACTCAGGCGAATCAAACACACAATCGCCAGTTACATTTAACAAATATGTTTTGAAAGTGTGCTCACTAGCAGACCTTCCCCCAACACAGCAGAAGGAGATTCTTCAGTCACCCTGGAAACCATCTGATAAGGTGTTTTTATGGCCCCGAAAGGAATTTGGCCACATGAAGTTTCAGACACAAAGACACAGAGCTTTTGCCTCAAATTATAGACAAACCATCTATAAATGAACATGCACCCCAGGACATTATATGTAAACACATAACTGTCTTGTAAAATGTTTATTCTGTATGGTATTTTGCATATTTTTATCTTTGTCTTAACAAATTACTAGTTCAGATAACCTCATATATGTCATGTCTCCTATCAAATTAATGCTCACTTCACGACTTACACTTCCATGTATATCACTTATTCAGAAAATGCAGTGTGTGTTTGTTGCATTAATTATAGTATGAAGACTCAGAGACCCACTGAGTCGAACCTTCAAACAAAGAGCCATAAATCTGCTGAGGAATTTCCCGCCGGGAAATCCCAACACTCTCATTGGTTAAGTTTAACCCCAGAGGGTGGGACTACTCCCAGACCTTAAAAGAGGTGCTCGGATGCCCTCCCTCTCTCTTCTCTTCTCTTCTCCGAAACTCTCTGGCTCTTACTTCTTCAACTCTCTCCTGTGGGAGCCAACACCCACGGGGGGGGGGGGGGCTGGCACTTAAGCCATGCCACCAATGCAGGCCCTCCAAGCAGGCCTCATCTCTTCCAAAAATCTTCTCTTCTACAATCCGATCTTCAAGAACACGAAGCATCGCTAAAGCAAACAGCCGCTTCCCTCCCAACCTCGGAAAGGACCGCCGGACATGCAGGACATTTGAACACGCAGAGACACATACGCACACAAGCGAGAAGCCAAAACGAAACCAAAAAGAATGCAAGTATTCTATTTCTTACTGCTGTAAAGAGGGTGTGTTATTCTCCCGTTGGGATAAATTAACTCCGTGAAGGTCGTATTTGGTTGAACAGAAGGAAAGCTGTTTCTTACCCTCCCCCACTCTCTTTGTCTCTCTCTCTCCCTCTCTCTCTTTGTCTCTCTCTCTCTCTTTTATCTCTCTCTAACTTCAGTCTATTCATTATTCTCTTTTATGTATTCTTTCGTTAATATCTATACTTCTACTCTCTTGATGCATATTTAGTATGTACTTTCTGCGTGAATTGTAGTGTTATTTTTAGTCTGTGTTTATTAAACCTTCAAAAGACATTTAATGAGTTGAATCTGTTATTCTGCCACATACACAAAGTCAATGAAACTTGCGATCTAAACGTTACCTAACTGCTTATGCTACTATGTTAGTAAAGTAAACTGTATGACCATTTGAAATATTGAACTTGTCCTGATCAGTAAAGTTAATGTTTCTCATGCGCTCGTAAAGCAGTAATCCATTATTGAGAATTGATTTGAAAAGTCTATAACTAATTTGCAGGACAAACTTAGTAGGATAATTTCAAGCAATTTTATAAAGGGTTACTTGTATTTAATTAAACAATTTTCCCTATCGGAAAATTTTAATACGTAATGAACAACTGGCAAATCATATTCATAAATTCATGAATATTGAATATTAAATCCCTTTTGAGTTAATTATTCCCCGAGACATTAAACTCAGGAGTCGTTGTTGTTACAGGCTGTTCAGCTAAAATGATCTCCAATGCCTTAAAATGGAGAGCAAAACCAGAGAGACGTGGAAGAAAACGGAAGACAACCATCAAAATGGATAGAAGAATAACCAGAATGGCAAAGGCTCAGCCAATGATCACCTCCAGGATGATCAAAGACAGTCTGGAGTTACCTGTAAGTACTGTGACAGTTAGAAGACGTCTGTGTGAAGCTAATCTATTTTCAAGAATCCCCCGCAAAGTCCCTCTGTTAAAAAAAAGGCATGTGCAGAAGAGGTTACAATTTGCCAAAGAACACATCAACTGGCCTAAAGAGAAATGGAGGAACATTTTGTGGACTGATGAGAGTAAAATTGTTCTTTTTGGGTCCAAGGGCCACAGGCAGTTTGTGAGACAACCCCCAAACTCTGAATTCAAGCCACAGTACACAGTGAAGACAGTGAAGCATGGAGGTGCAAGCATCATGATATGGGCATGTTTCTCCTACTATGGTGTTGGGCCTATTTATCGCATACCAGGGATCATGGATCAGTTTGAATATGTTAAAATACTTGAAGAGGTCATGTTGCCCTATGCTGAAGAGGACATGCCCTTGAAATGGTTGTTTCAACAAGACAATGACCCAAAACACACTATAGTAAACGGGCAAAGTCTTGGTTCCAAACCAATGGAGTGGCCAGCCCAATCTCCAGACCTTAATCCAATTGAGAACTTGTGGTGTGATATCAAAAATGCTGTTTCTGAAGCAAAACCAAGAAATGTGAATGAATTGTGGAATGTTGTTAAAGAATCATGGAGTGGAATAACAGCTGAGAGGTGCCACAAGTTGGTTGACTCCATGCCACACAGATGTCAAGCAGTTTTAAAAAACTGTGGTCATACAACTAAATATTAGTTTAGTGATTCACAGGATTGCTAAATCCCAGAAGAAAAAAAATGTTTGTACAAAATAGTTTTGAGTTTGTACAGTCAAAGGTAGACACTGCTATTTTTTTGAACACACCCCTTTCAACTAATTGCCCAATTGCACAGCCTTAAGAGCGTGCATATCATGAATGCTGGGTCTTGTTTGTTTTCTGACAATCTACTGAACCTACTGGTAACTTGTTTGCCACGTAGCAATAAAAAATATACTAAAAACCTTAATTATTCTGGTTAGTCACATTGTACTGCTATTATTTTGAACAATACTGTACTTCAAATAAAATTCATTAGAATGATTCAAAAAGCAACTATGAGTAAGATCATGGTAGTCACAGGTTAAACCATGCTCCTTGTTACCATAGATATGGTTTCTAAAATATATAATAAGAAACTATACAATTTGTAATAAAAATAGGGCAAACTGTTAGAAACTACAAAAACAACCTTTGTGAAAGAGATTTATATTTCCCAATATTTTATATAATAACAGCAACATTTTTAATAAATACATTTCTGCCATATTTCTACAGTGTTCGTAGCTGCAAGGTAATTTATAATAAGGGTGCTGGGTTGACAGTTTACCTCGTCATAGTTTAGCTACATAGTTGTGACATGGTTTATGGTACATGGTTCAGCTACAGATCCCCCACATGACTATAATAACACACACACAGTAATTCAAAGAGTCAAATCGGAATGGATTTGGAAGAAATGGTGCTATCCGATTAAATCGTGGATCATGCGACTTGCACAGTTTATCACTTGATTGCCAGCAGCCATATCACCCTGTAACCCAAGATTGGTTTCCCACTGAAGCTAAGCAGGGCTGAGCCTGGTTAGTACCTGGATGGGAGACCTCCTAGGAAATCCAGGTTGCTGCTGGAAGAGGTGGAGAAGTGAGGCCAGCAGTGGGAACTCAACCTGTGGTCTGTTTGGGTCCTAACACCCCAGTATAGTGATGGGGACACTGTACTGTAACACGCACTGTCCTTCGGATTAAACCGAGGACCTGACTCTCTGTGGTCATAAAAAAATACATGATGTCCTATGGAAAATGTGAAGGGGTGTAACCCCTACATCCTGGCCAAATTTGCCCATTGACCTCTGTCCATCATGGCTTCCTTATCATCTTCATATACTGATTGGCTTTAACTCTCGGTCTCCTCTCCACCAATCAGCTGGTCTGTGGTGGGCATTCTGGCGCAATATAGTAACTGCCGGTGCTGCAATTCTGCCTTTTGTAGTTACCATTGCGCTGCATTTTAAAAACAGCATCTAATATAGTGGAGGTGGGATCTCCCTCACTTCACTGAGCCACCCACTTGGGAAAGAGTAAAAATTGTTCTCTACTAACACTATCAATACAGTGGGTTAAAAAAAAGGTGAACACACTTTAAAGTTCCCATGGCATGGATTTTTGTATTATTTTATAATGTTCCTGAGGTGTACATATATTGTTTGTATGGTTTTACATAAAAAATGTCATAATTTAGAAATAAAAGGCATTTTTTCTATACTGATATAAGCTTACTTGAATGCTCTGTTTCAAGGGGCGTGTCTGCTGTGAGACTTCAGTGAAAACACCCACTGTTGTGTTTGGATGACATCTTTGCATTTAAAATGAGATTACATGCGTGTAATAGGCGTGGCTTAGTGAGGCGTGAGCACTGAGCAGCAGCAGGTGCAGCACTGCCAGTCCAGAGAGAAGGTCAGCGTCAGAGACGGAGAGCTGGGGAAAGATTGCTAAGGAAGTGTTATTGTACCGAGTTGTTGAGAGCGCAAGTTTATTTTGTTTGTATCTGAGAGCTCTGAATAAACATGAGTGACGTTTGCAACATTATTTCTCTCACAAAATGCTTTCACCACAGCTAACAACAAACACAACATCGACGACATGAATACAGTAAGCGCTTCTGTTAACAGCGTCATTCAAACGGCAGTTTGGACAAGTGTGCACTGCAGATATGCGTGTGATTGACAGATCTGAACATTATAAAGAGTGTTATTTGATCGTTCTCTGTATTTTAATCATTTAAATAACAGATTTGTTTCATGCTACTAACAGAAACGATGTGAAGTTGATGGTTTTAGTCACTGGCTTGATTCACTGATGCATCAAGACAGCCAACGGCGGGACTGACAGTATTAAATTATTTAAGGTCTTTGCACACCGAGTCCGACATTTTCGCATGCGTTTTTTCGTATTCGTGATCCGAAAAATTTGTCACGCACAGAGACCTTGCACACTGAGTCCGATGTGTATTAATGAATGCGTTACAGGGGAAAAAATGCAAAACAAGACAAAGTGACGTCTAGTGAGGATGATTTGTTTGTCCTGAGGAGATATTGTGTTCATCCACTCCTGCGATTGCATAGAGAGGAGAGTTTCCCCTCCTATCAAGCGGGATTATCCAGACCGACCAATTCAAAGATTCAGTGTCAGTGGCTCAGTTTGATGCTTTGCTAGGGATATTGAAGCCACATATTAAAAAGGAGACCACATATTTCCTTGAATCAATTGATCCCGAACACAGGCTGGCAGTATGTCTTTGGATCCGATCGCACACACCCACACAGCTTTAAAGAGACTTGATGTGCTATAATTATAGCTGTGATATAATAATATTTGTAGTATTTTTGCTAGAATAATATGTATGGTGGCTCTGAGTTGTCAAAACGTCTCTCAAAATGCGTTTTTATGGATGCAAAAAAGGCAGAAAATCGAACCTGTTCCGATTTTCTTTTTGACGGAAAAATGTTTTGTCAAGCGTGATTGACATAACGTGAGGTCGAATTTATTTTTTGACTTGCGCAAATTTCGCATGCGAATTACGGACTCAGTGAGCAAAGGCCTTTAAGTAGAAAGTCTGTGTGAAGCTAATGATTAGCTACATATCTGAAATCACTGATCCCAGATCAGGTATTAATGAACACTGTTACTCACTGTTCGTGGCGGTGCTGGTGAATTCATATGGTAACGTCTGATAAACTGAATCCATTCTCTACTAATATTCTGGGCAGGCAAAGCAGAGGAAGGGGAGGAAACCTTTCCTGTTATGACGTCATAACAGGAGAATTCAAGATCAGCTCGTCTGGGCTGTCATTTTCTCAAAGGCAGAAAAAGACAGCTAGAACTCCGTTTACACCAATCAAAATGTCTAGCCTTTTGGAGACTATATTTAGGCTAGGGGAACTCCCATTAATTATTTTGAAAACCTCAAAAAATTAGCATTTCGTGTCATGGGACCTTTAAGCATGCTAAATGAGGTATATAAACCTCATTATTACACTGACCTGGCAATAGCATTCCCAGGTTCTTGTTTTAGCAGTAAGGTGAAGTCTTCCAAGGCCACCATCCATTTGGAGCTGTTGAAGTGCTGTATTCCATGGGCCATTATTGCATCTGTCCTTGTTGAGTCGATGGTGAAAGTCTGGTGGTCAAAAAGGGCTTATTTTGAAATCTTCCATTTGTTCCATGTATACTGCAATCATTAAGGCAATAATTATGAAGCTATTTTCTATGATCAACATTATCAGCATGCATTTGTGAACTCAAACAAATCTTGTATTTATATTTAAAGTGCATGATTTGCCTGCCAACAGTGAAACTGACTAATTCTGTCCACCAAAACTAAAACAAAACAAACATAGTCCTTAAGTGTGCATGCAATAATTCAGAAAGACTTCTTACAATGCTTGAAACAAGGCCATTCATTTTTTTTCAAAACCATTTCCCACCTTCCCTCTGAGCCCTAGAATTAAATGGACCATTAAGTGGCTTGTTTTTGGTGCTGTGCATTTACGAAACATCCCCTTTACATTGCAGTTCTCTCACTCAGGATGATTTTAACTCTTCCATCCTTTAAACACAGCCTTTTTTACGAAGCCTGTATCCCTTTCTGACAGATTCATGCTGCAGTGTGCTGAATAACCTGGCAATATGCAGGTGTTACACACAACCAGGAACCGTTGTTCAATAGTTCAGCAACAATTAAAGGTATTTTTTGATGCTTGAAAATAATATAATACACTTTATTAATAATAATAATAATTATTATTATTTTATAATACATTTAATTTGTACAGCACCTTTCATATACTGTATAAAATGTAGCTCAGTGCTTAACAGGTTAGAATATAAAAGCATAACAAATAAAAAATAAAAAAATAAAAATAAAAACAAAGAAAATGAAACTGTCCATCTTATGTTATCTTATTGTGTTATTTTTTTATGTCAAATTTCTGGACATCGAATAGGCTTTGCTGCCTTGTAAATGTGGTTGGCGTTTATAAAAGATAAGAGAGAATATTGCACTATGAAAAAATACTTTAACTTTCAGAACTCAGATTCATTGTTTACAAAGATTACATTTCAGATTCAGTTTCAATGTTGTATTGGGAGAATTAGGGAGACTTCAGAAAGTTACAGAATATTTTCGTATTTTCATAAGAAAATCAAAGAAAATGTAATTCCTCATTAGATGACCCCTTTAAGGAAATTACAACAATTATGATGATTAATGTTGAAAATATGAGTAAATGTCAGAAATATTTGCATAGTTAATTGTGATTAGCCTATTATCATCATCAACTTGCAAGCACTGGTATTTCCTTCTAGACATTCAAATCTATTTATATTGTTTAATAGGGCTCACTTTGGCATAGTCCTCCATGGCCAGCAGTATCTCCTCCATCTCCTCATACATCTTTGCTCTTTTAAAGTAGATCTCTGCATCATCTGGCTTGACTTTGATGGCTTGGGTGTAGCTGAATGCAGCCAGTGCAGGTTCCCCTCTTTGTTTGTAGATTTCTGCTCTAGACATGAAGGCGTCTGGAACACAATTGGCATCAGTCATCAGCTTACTTTGTTCTGAAGAAAGTATTGTGCACCAGAAAATATAATAATTTACTTTTACAAGGTAATTTTACATCCTCGCTCTGATTTTAAAATAAATTAAATTGTAGGCTTTTCTGCAGTCTGGGGAAAGCTGCCAAATACTAAAGAAGCATTTATACAGTAATATAATGCAAATTTTTCACACAGCAGCAGAATACAGTTAATCATTAAAGTCCTGTATTTGCGTCCCTAATATGGTTGTGTTCACACAGTCCAAGTTATTTATTAGAGTGACAACCACATTCTATAATCAAACTCAATCACCCACATTTTCAGAAAACTCCTCGCTGTGTGAACAGAAGCAGACTGGACAACTATAGTTGTCACTTCATACAGTGCAAGAAAGTTACTCTGCACAAATGCGTCTGTGTGTTGCGGGGTTTTAATTTGTGGTTTTGGTAACTTACAGTGATGGAGATATGAGCTGTGCATCACCTGATGGTTTTAGATCCAGTCATTGTTCTACAACAGAGCTGCTCCCATTAGTTTTGTGTTCTATGCACAACTCAAATGCTCTGCTCTCTACCCAGATAGAAGAACTGCTTTAGTTTAATGAAGATTTGACAAATTAACTTGTGGCTCGATTGGAGTCTTGTCATGTCAAAAGTGAAAATACTTCTCATTTTCATGGATGTCCCATCTTTGATATTACTTTGGTTACTATTGCTGTGGTTACTGGTAAGAGAATATGGACTGTGAATATGAACTATAGAGAGGCTATGGTAAGTTGTAGTGCTAATGGGACATTTCAAGACTAACACCTTTAAATAAATGTGGGTGACAATGTGAACGTAGCCATATTATAAATGTGGGCAGTCTCAGTGTAACGGAGTTCATAGATGGGAAGGAAGGAGGCGGGAACCGGCGAACGTTCAACAAAGACTTTAATAAATAATAATAAAAAACGAAAGTAACGCGGCCAGCCCTTTACGGACGACTGCCTGCACACACATAATAAAACATTAAAAAAACTCAACGTAAAGTCCAGGCCTGGTCCTCTCTCATCCTTTACTGGTGTCGCTCTCCTTATATGCCTCCGAGCTCCCTCATGAGAGGACTCGAGACCGGTGTGGCTCGCAGGTGACGCTCTTTCGCAATCACGTCCCCGGTCTTGCTCCCTCCTCCCATGTCTCTCCACCTCGCCACATACCCCCATCACCACTCACAGGCCGGGGGGTACACCCAAGATGGTGCCTACTCCCCCCCGGGGGGCCCATTCTCCACGTCTCACGCATCTGGGGTATGGACAGATGAGACGAGAGAAGTGGGAGATGGAGACAGAGCGACAGGACGAGAGAGTGAAGAGAGGAAAAAAAAAAAAATCTGGTCCGGATCCCGGACACATTGCTGCTCGGTCCTCACCAGCCGAGAGGCTCTTCCTCGCGGTGCCATGCAATGGTGCTGGACGCCCGGTGGATGGACCGATCTTCCTCTGCCCCCTGGCGACCGGAGGTGGCTCCTTCGATTGAGGGCAGTCGACAGAGAGTCCTGTGCTCCCTGCTCCTCCCCACCATGGCGGACGGCAGCAGGCTTCGGCCCACGGCGAACACCGGCGACTCCTCCGCTCCCTCCAGGGCGGCCACCACCCCACCTCGACCCGGGGGCACGGCAGCGAGCTCTCCGTCCCACCGGTCTTCACTCACTCCAGCACCACCGCCTCGGGCAGCCACTCGCGGTCCTTCTCTATCCGCGCTGCCCGAACTCCTCAGCACATCGATCCCCCTCAGCCGCAAGGACTCTTCGACAGCATGTCTCTCCTTCCTCGTGGGTTTCGGCACCAATGTAAAGGAGTTCATAGATGGGAAGGAAGAAGGCGGGGACCAGCGAACGTTCAACAAAGACTTTAATAAATAATAAACAAAACGAAAGTAACGCGGGCAGCCCCTTATGGACGACTGCCTGCACACACATAATAAAACAAACAACTCAACGTAAAGTCCAGGCCTGGTCCTCTCTCGTCCTTCATTGCTGTCGCTCTCCATATATGCCTCCGAGCTCCCTCATGAGAGGACTCAAGACCAGTGTGACTCGCAATTGATGATCATTCGCAATCACATCCCCGGTCTTGCTCGCTCCTCCCATGTCTCAGGCCAGAGGAGAACATGGCACCCCGACTGAGTCTGGTTTCTCCCAAGGTTTATTTTTCTCCATCATGCCCTGATGGAGTTTTGGTTCTTTGCCACTGTTGCCTTTGGCTTGCTCAGTTGGGGACACAATTTATAATCCCAGTTATTCAACTAAATATACAAATAAAATTAATTAGGTCTTATTTAATTCTATAAACTATAATACTGATCTGGCAACATTGTCGCTATATGATAAATTAAAATAAGCTGATAACATCACTGTTTTCTCCACGACTGTACAGCCAAATCAAATTTGTTGCAATATTGTCCTGTTTAACACTGTGAAGCTGCTTTGAAAAAAATCATCATTGTAAAATCACTATATAAATAAAGTTGATTGATTGATTGATTGATTGATTGATTGATTGATAACCCTGTTCTGAATGAACTTCCAGCTTACTTTGATCTATGCGAACAGGGGAGGAAGCTTAGCATTGCTAACGTTGGAGATTTCTATATTAATACACCAAATACTTTTAGTTCAAAAAAGAAAGGACAATCTTGTTTTGATACATGCCCTTTAACCGTACAGGTTCTGTTTTGCCCAATATAGAGGTCAGACAGCATTCACAAGTATTGTATCAGTTTCTTGTCTCTCTTGCTGTCTGGTAATGAAAGTGGACTCATGCGCACACCTGCATGCTTCTTGTTGTTCTTAACGATGAAGTTCAGATCGTCCAGAGCTCTATCGGGGTCGTTTCTCAGCAGGTAGATGCGGTGTCTGTGCCAGTAGGCATCCAGTAAATGGGACTCCAGGGAGATGGCCTTTAAAAACAGAAAAACAACCGATCGATCATTAGTCCACAATAAACTAAGCAGAAAATCAGGTTGCATTTTGCAGAATGTTCTGTTCTGATTTGGATAACGATGTTAAATGAATAATTTAATAATGAACAAAAACTGAATAAAATCTTATGAGCAAAAGTATTAGTTGGTTTACCTTAGCATGCATTACTAGTAAAAAGCACACACAAAAAAATACGGCTTACAGCATTGAGATCTTCAAGGGCCTTGTTGAGATAACCAAGTTTGATGTAAAGTGCTCCACGTCGACACCAGTCGAAGGCACCATGGTTTCCACGTTCAATCAAAGTTTGGGTCAGCTTGGCTACTTCATGCTCCAAATCAGCTGTAGTGAGACCTTCGTCCAAAACCGCATACAAATCCACTTTGTCCAGATTCTGGATCTTGTCCTGTGGAAGCCGGTTCTCCTCCAGGCCAGCAGGGAGAGAGCCTGCACTCTGGACACTTTCCAGAGGAGGAAAGACATCGTCAAACCAGGCATCCCATATGTCTCTGACCCACTCTCTGGGGGATGTGGTGTCAGGTATTCCACCACGATCTGTGGCAAAGCTCTCAAAATCTAGGAGCATAGGCAGACTGAGGTAGAGGAGGGGTGAAACTTGCCCTTCTAAAGTTTTGGACTCCCATGGTATCTGACACAGAGACTCGCTCCTTTTAGAGAATAAAAGAAAGATAAGCATAATTACAACAGACTTAAAAAGTTCCAGAAAGATTATGTACAAAATGTATTGTATTTATGCGATAAAAGATGCATTGCATCATAAAATGCTGATTATATAATTGGTTTACATGCAATTTCATGTTTTGTCCTTGGTTTGGAATTAGAGTCATTTTAAAATATGCTTTAATAATGAAAGTAACAAAACCTTGTTAGTGTCCGTGGTGGCTCTCTCAGTTTTTCCCAAACGTAGGCTATCATGACAGAGCTGTGTGTCTTTCCTCTCTTTATGACCCTGTGTTTAGAACAGGACACCCCTGTCCTCTCTTTGCCTTTGTGTGGGTTCCTCCTGTGGTTTGAGGTCTGGCGGGGATTAACTGATGAGTTGGGCTCTGTGTGAATCTCCCGGGAATTTGCCTGTTTGGCATTAGATGGGGATTTTCTGGCCAGAGCTGCACAGATTGTGTTCTGCTGCCACTGCCACCACACATGCTCCAGCTCCCGGGAAAGGCTGGTGAAGTCAGACTGCAGCTGAAGATAGGGCTCAAGATCTGGGGTTAAGTGCGGGGCAGAACGAGGCCGTCTGGTCTGAAACCCCGGAGGGAGACAGGATATTACAAGAGCTGAAATTCTGATTGCACTAGTTTCTGTTACAATGCTGTTAAAATTACAGTTGTTACAGTTTTGATTCTCTCTCAAACAGTGTCTTGGAAAAATATCAAAACGTCTAAATGCTAAAATGCCATATACCAAGGAACAGGAAAGAGTGCTGCTGTTATATTACAGAGACTCTAGCTTTAACCAACAAAGCTTTAACCAAAAAAAGTACTAGGAAATCATGAAATAATATTCCAACAATAAAACCGGAAAAGGTTTTTAACCTGTTCTGTTGAGACGAACCCAGTGGGAGTTGGTGAGGCTGTTGTTCTGAAGTCTGCCACAGACTTACACTTAATAGACAAGACATTTTCCTGGGGACAAGGCCACATTTTTAGAGAAAGTCCAACACAATTTTACACAGAAAACTCTCGAGAGCTCACTGGAGTAAGTGACATGAACACAAAGTAAAAAATGTCTTCTTATCTTGTTTTCTTGCTTTTTGTTGTATGAAGACAAATATGAAGAGATGACATTTCAAGTAGTGATAGAGGCTTTTTGCATAATGACATTCTATACTGCATCAAAAACAAATGTAAATATGTTTTCTAATTCCTGAATACAAATTATGAATACATAATTTGCTAAAAAATATGCATGCATTAGAATAATCTTCAACAATAGTACTGTTTTTACCAGACACTGTAAAAGAAATATGGATGCAGTGTCTGAACCGTCACCCATAGGATTCTGCAGAGCAGTTTTGAAGCGTAAAGTAGAGACGAGCTGGCCGTTGACATTTTGGCACACCCGAATAGCAAAAAAAGCGCCGGGATGTGGGCGGAGCTGAGGTGACGCAATGACTAACAGACATCGGATAAGTGGCTATCCACCTGTCACTCACCTATCACCTTAATTATGCAGAAATTTTAAGGCTTACAATAATGTAAACAAATGAGTTATAAAAAATTCACCCCCCTCACAGTTGTCATGAAGGGGAAAAATAGCAGTATAGACCCAAACCCTAATTTGTACCAGGATATAAACATGTTTTTTTCTGCTGTAAAGTTGGCCATTTTAAAGGTCCCGTTCTTCGCGATTCCATCTTTCAAACTTAAGTTAGTGTGTAATGTATCTGTTAGAGCATAAATAATACCTGTAAAATTATAACGCTCAAAGTTCAATGCCAAGCGAGATATTTTATTTAACAGAAGTTCCCTTTCAAAGCCTACAGCAAACGTCCGGTTTGGACTACACCCCTGCACTTCCTGCAGGAATGTCACTAGAACCATTTGTTGACTAACCCTCTGCCCACAAGTACATGCAAAATAGGGGGTGTGGTCTTGTTGCTCTCCCACGTGGAGAAGAGCGCACATTCAACGCTTGAATCTCCCCGTTATGGTAAGAGGCGGGACCTTTCCAGGCAAAGTGCGCTAAGCTGCTGTCCAATCACAACACGGGAAGCGCTGGCCCAATCAGAACTCGTTACGTGTTTCTGAAGGAGGGACTTCATAGAACAAGGAAATCATCAGGCCGTTTTTAAGATAAGTAAATTGTGTAAAAAAAATACTGTGTTTTTTTACATGCGAAACATGAAATCATGTTATATTGCACACTGTAAACATAATCAAAGCTTCGAAAACACGCGAAGAACGGGACCTTTAACATGGAGCTCAAAGAGATTCTGCTACCTTCTGGAGCCTGTCCCTAGTGGCCAGTTGAGAAATTGCAGTTTAAGTCATTTCCGTGTTGTCTTCAACAGAAACTGGGGGAGGTTGCCGCTTGGTTTTTACATGGTATCTGTTCTTTGGGTGTTTTTCACGTTTAGTTTGCTGTTAGTTATCTTAGTTATTCATTGATTAATTATTATGTGCAGCTATATCTTGTTTCTTTGATTAATTTACAGTGTATTCAAGCCCTGTGGTTCAGTTCAGTTGTCTGTTATTGTTGCTTGTACGTGTCCTGAGTGTCTAACTTTACCTGTATCCACCTCAGTATCAGCAAAAGTGTTTTACAATACAATATGGACACAATAAGTACATTGTACATAATTTTTGATGTCAATAGTTAAGGCCACCTAATACAAAGTGGGACCATACCATATATATTTTTTAGAATAACATGTTCGTAAAGAATTTAATGGTATTATATTATATATACGCATTGTAAAATACAGAAAAATGATTTAAGACTATTTTATTTAAGGTTAATTAAATAAACAAACCTCAGTAGTAATCTGTTCTTCATTCATCACATGGTTAACGGACTCCACCACATTATGCTCGTCCAACAGGTTCAATAGATTTTCTTTGCACATGTCTGGCTGAGTTACCTAAGGACACAAAATTCAATAAAAAAAAAAAATGAATTAGAAAAAACTGACTTAAAATTGTATTACATTGGAATTCACTTTTTACTCTGACATTTTTCCAGAGCAGAAGGTAACATAAGGAATTTAATATTACCATCACGAGAAAGCATAAAGGAAATATATTTGAGAAAATATGAATAGCTATAATTCATGTGAATTACAGGCATTAATATGCAAGTCATGCTCCTAATTTTATTTAAACTCTTGACAAGATTATTCTCAAGCGCATCACCCCATTTCTCTTATGCGCTCACAAGATAATTGTATTCAAGAGAGAGAAAGCATGTATCATTGTCAGAGTACAGACACAGAGCTGCTCTGGGCTCTTCTCTGAATGTAGAAGTCTGCAGAGTAAACGCAGGAAGCTGATGGGGGAGGCATGCAGTGATTTCTGCCGAAAAAAAGTCCCAGCGCACTGAGAAGGAATCACAGGTCCATTTGTTAATGGTGCTGCTGTACCTGGTATTTGGGGAAAAGTGTGTCTTTCATAACAGTGGGGGCACAGATAAATTTAGGAGGTGCTGGGTTCCAGAACATTCTGAGCTCACTGGGACACAGTGTTGCCTATGAGAAATGAAGAAATACAATAAAAGGATGTTGGAAATAGCTGTTTAAAAACCAAATCAAATAATTCAAGTGATAATCAAAGGGGCCTAATGTGAAATTTATGCAACAGTCTACATTTAATAACCCAGAACAAATTAAAGCTTGAACGATAAAACAAAAATCAGAAAATCTTTAATTAATCTGTTAATTCTATTGGGAAAAATAATGTGTCCAATGCCATCTAGTGACAGAATACTTCCAGTATCCTGAAATAAATTAGGTTTAATTTGGGTTCTAAATGCTTAAAAGACCATAACTGTTTAAAAATGTGTATAGTTTTATATATAAGCTATTCAAGGAAGGTCACAGACTTAAGTCAGTTTTAACTAAACATTTATTCATGTGTTTAATTTGATAACGTGCTAAATAGCATAATTGTCTTATCATAAACCACAGCCTGTTTTGCATGTAGTTCCTTAAAACTAGAGCCTTGGTTTTAAATAGATCTAGTAGTCAGTGTCACGCATTATTCACTTTGATGAAAGTCCCTGAAGGTGAGTCATAAAACAATATATTTCATACAGCATGTCCACACATCATAATCCTTGGTCTCTCCACGTAATACTCTGCTATTCTCTGCCAGTCCTCCAGCGTATCTGACGTCTGTTGAGGCATGTGGGAAACACAGTCTGTCTGTGTTGAAACCCCAGTAGAATCAACAGAAACACCTTCACACACCAGCCTACATTGAGTATTATAGCATTAATGACACGTCATCACATCTGAAAATTTCATATTAGGAATGGAAATAGATCTTTAGAGTGACTCAAACAGGTAGAGATCTCAAATAATGTAGAACATAAATGATGACCTGAATGCACAATAATGAGCTCTAATATGAATCAGCCAGGCTTATACCTCTTTATGTCCGGATGTGCAAATATATGTCCAAGTGCTGCCCTCTGCTGGTTAAACTGTGCTGTTGCAGTGATCATGGTTTGAGTGTGGCAGATTCTAGAAGCAAGCTGGAGTTCAACAGGCACGACTTGACTGGCAGGAGTGGTACATAAATGGTGGATGGTTTTATAACCTTCAGCACTGTGGACAGAACAAACAATTTGAGGGGACAATTGTTTTTTGATTTTCTTCAAAATACAGAAAACGTACGAGGCCATGCTTTCATGGTTTTTTGATTAAAAAATTTTCAGCAAGGTGCATTCAATTGAGGTGACAGTAAAAACATTTAAAATGTTACAAAATAATTATATCTATTTTTTTATTGATAATAATACGAAAAGTTTCTTAAGCAGCAAATCAGCATGTTAGAATGAGTTCTCAAGGAGCTTGTGACACTGAAGGCTGACTAAAATATATTCAAATAGAAAACAGTGACTTTAAAAAATATCACAGCATTGCTATTTTATTGGTCAAATAAATGCAGCTTTGGTTAGTATAAGAGACTTATTTTAAAAACATTAAAATGTCTCACTGTCCCCAAACATATATTGTGGTTTGTGGCTGACGAAAGAACGGTAAGTTATGTACACTTAAGTGTTGAGCTCATGATCATGTGATCATAACAAAACAAGACAGATGCTAATGCAAAACAGAAGCATTTCCATTATGGGTCTCAGATTTTGGACACCATTGTATGTCTCAAACTATGCTTTGCTTGCTCAGAAGTCTTTAAAAGGGTTATTTCACACAAATTCACCCATCGTGGTGCTCACATGAACAGCATCGGCCAAGTCGGCTACTGACGTAGAACTAGGAAGCGGTTCACTTGTGGTAACAAGGTGTTGCATAAAGTTATTCTTGTTTATTTTTTGAGCACAAAAAGTATTCTCTCTTCTATACTATAATCACTTTATAAAATTAAGTCTGAACCACTGTAGTAACATGGACTTTTTAATTATGTCTTTACTACCTTTCTGGGCCTTGTAAGTGTTAATTATATTGCTGTCATGAGGGGTCAGAGAGCTCTCGGAAATATCTTAATTTGTGTTCCGAAGATCTTAAAGGTTTGGAAAGACATTAGGGTGAGCAATTAATGACAGAATTTTTGGGTGAACTAACACTTTAAGGTTCAAATGCATATTTAAAGGCCTGATATTCTGTTACATAACACAATATAAATAAATATATTTTCATGACTGAAATGTCATTCAATCTAATATTAGGGTCTCACAGGAACATTTCTTGGAACTTAAATGTAAACCATTTTTGGTGCCAACTCAATGTGATATAAGGCCCTATGTTCTGCCATAAAAAGATGTCAGTCTATTTACACAGATCGTCTCTGCCATAACTTCACACCACTGTTTGAACTGTAGACAGCGGGAGAAACGACCTCAGAACTGACTTTGTGTGTGGGCCCTTTGTGTTCCGCAAACTGCAGACAGGCAGGAGAGGCCCTCCGCCACCCACGTCCCCACGGCTCCACTGACAGCGCCAATTTATTGCGTACGTTTCGTTCACTATGGCCTGTGACAAGCTAGATTTATCACCCCACTCTGGCACGGTTAAGCCTCAACGAAAGACCTGGAAGGTCACACCAAAGTCACTGGCCCTGCCTGCACTGAAAAGAAACATTCCTGAACCATAAGGAGGAACCTTCAACCTGCCTCGCTATCCATCTGCCCCGTAGGCAGGCGGCTCTCATATAAAACCTCTCAACCACGTCCAACAGGAACCTTTCAGTGACCCTAGTGACTGGAAAAAGCTAGTAATTAAAAGGCCCTTTTTCAAGAGCGAGGGAGTGGCACAGGTCCAGCCGCGCAGGTAGTAAATCTTGCGTTATCAGCTCTCAGGTGAGTGCTGGAGAGGTTGGGAGGAGGGATGCGTAGGTGTGCTGGCTCCAGACAGACACGCAGCACAGATGAGTGGAGTAAGTGACGGGCAATTACTTGCTGTGTTACTGCTCCCTAAATAGGGCTGAGGGGGAGTTGATGACAGCTTTGGAAGCTCTTCTCAGGTAGCATGAAACTAGATGATCATTTGCAACCAAGGCCACCCTCTGCGCCCTTCCGCTAGAGATGCGTTGAGAGATTGACATACTGATAGCAAGTGGAACATGCCAATATATCAACACATAGATTAGTGAACCTTAGTGCCATACAGCTGCCTCAAAAGTATTTGGACATTGACACCTACTTAAATTGTCTGAATATCATTGCATTAGATGCAAAACATCAAACCTACATCTATTTTAAAAGGACCATCTCCAGTACAAAAGAAGTGTACTTAATTGTGTTGAATGTGCACTATACTTAAATAATATTAATGTAATAGAATGCCACTTAAGTACGCTTTCATGATTGCTTCTTAACACATTTAAGTTCTTAAAAACACACTTAAGTAAAAATTAAAATGATAATTTAATGTTTAATTTTTCTTTCTTTAAAGGTGCATTAAAAATGTAAACTTGTATTAAATATTTTTTTAATTATATAAAATAATTATTTTACAAGTTTAAAAAATTTTTTGTCATGCTTTAAAGAAGAAATGCTTATTTTAATGTATTGGTTAAGAGCTTTATTTAGGTTGCATTTTATATACATTTTAACTAAAATTCATTTTCATTTGACTGCATATTACATGCTATTAAGGGTCAAATAAAAAAACATAAATAGAATTTAAGTAAAATGTACTTACATAGAATGTAGTATATGCAAAGTTAATATTTATGTAAAGAGTGCTTTTTTGAAAAGCATGCTAAAGTGTACTTCCTTTTCACAAAGAATAGCATAAGCATACTTTAAAAAAATAAAATAATAATAATTACAATTATGCACTATAGAACAAAAAAGTTTTGGACACCATGTGGTTATAAAATGTTAAATGGAATATGTTCATAGTTATGTGATGACCTTAACCTGTGGTGACCCTGTGTGTGAACTGACTACATCCACTAAAAATCAACCAAATATCGTTCATTAAAAATGAAGATCCTGCTTTATTTAAGCACAGATGACACTTTCTTAGATATTTCGTTATTTAATGCAATTAAACGAATACAATTTAAGTATGGCTGGAATGTCCAAATACTTTTTAGGGCCACAGTAAATCACAAAATATTTTAGATCTGTTATACTCTTTTTTAGGTGTCCAGGTTGCAATTAGTGAAAGGCCTTGAATGGTTTTGGTCGGACGGGATGTCCTTTCTGCTCTCTGAGTTGGAGTCAAGCTGTATCCACGGGCCATTATTATATCTTCATTGGTCACCTGAAAAATATACACAAATATATACAAATTAATTTATTACAAGGGATGTTGGAACACTGAACACTATGTATGTAATCTAATACATTAAACATCAGTAGCCTACTTTTGTTCATACTTAATTGTCAAAAAGTTATTTGAAAGCAAACTTTCAACTAGTAGTGTGTATAGAATTTACCTTGGATAACAGATCCTTGAGTTCTGCACCATCAGAGCCAAACTCAGAATCCTTTTTTAAAACTGAGTCTGCCATCTTGCAGACACCAGATGACACAGATGGATGGCACATTGGGGAACATTCTTCTTTTGGCACACAGACGTGTGGTACAGAGGTGTCCCTTTGAGTTGGCCCCTGAAGGAAAATACACATGAGCATTCCATCATTCCAAGCCTATGGCTTTACCCATCAAGATTTTACTAACAGGAAATGCTACAAAATTCCCCACTGCAATGAGACTTTATACAATATATTGTCACCACAAGCTCACCTTGAAAAGCAAACAAACGTGTTGCTCATTTGTTGCCTCTGGGGATTTTGAAACTGACAACTACCCTTACAATTATTCTTATTTTATGTTACACTTGTTATGTTTTATCGCAGTGATCCAGATGAAAGATTTATGCTTTTCAGAATGACACTGTCCCTAAGCAGTTAGGGTAATCTCGCATAGTATATCTCTGTACATTGACATATATGCAGTGGCCCCAGAAAATATTTGGACACTTAAGCCGCATAAAAAATAAAAAAAAATGCTCAAAATGAAGACAAATACTGTGATACTGTGGATGTGAAACGATATGTTTATAGTTGATCAGGGTTGAGAATATCTGACTTAAGACATAACAGATAATGTGAATATTCGTCAAGACAGTAATTCATAAAGTTGGAATGCTGCACTTTAAAACGATACCAAACTTGTGCTGAGTGGAAGCACCAGTGGCATATTTAGATCGCTAGACAAAGGCTTAATGAACACATTTTTGTGAAAACCTCAAATTCAGGCATAATGATGAGTCATGCAAGCATGACTGGGAGCATCAGACCAACAGCAACAATGAGTAATCAGAAGCCTTAATAACATTAATAACATTGTTGCGGCGTGTTTATTCAGTTTGGTTTGTTTTTTTTGTCACGATGGACCTCCCTGCAGTTGTTCCTTAAGCAGGAGGATCACTCCCCCAGAGGAACACCTGGAACAGTACTTTAACATCAATCCTGGACAACTGACTCTGTTCCTTCCTGCTTGCTGGCTTGAAAAACGGCACCAGAGCACATCTGTCCGGGCAAGGTCCTTAAGGGAGGTTCATCGACTTCGTGGAGTGGGCGCTGGGATCCTGCAGATCACCGCTCACTGTCTAACCTGTCGACAATGACACCAAACCCCACTAACAATACAGTGCCCCGCCAACTACACCAAGTAAACGTGGATCTACACTAACCTAAAGGATTATTAGGAACACCACACTAATACTGTGTTTGACCCCTTTTCACCTTCAGAACTGCCTTAATTCTAGGTGGCCCTGATGTTACAAGATTACTGAAAGCATTCATTAGAAATTTTGGCCCATATTGATAGGACAGCATTTTGCAGTTAATGGAGAGTTGTGGGATGCACATCTAGGGCACAAAGCTCTCATTCCACCACATCACAGTAAAAATTTAATTGATGTCCAACAAATAAACAACAGATATAATACGGATGAACAATTGATAAAGCTTGGGTTGCTGAATATTCGATCCCTTTCGCCAAAAACGCTTGTTGTCAATGATATGATTATAGATCATAACTTAGATGTGCTGTGTTTGACAGAAACCTGGCTAAAACCTGATGATTACATTACTTTAAATGAGTGCACCCCCCGAGATTATTGTTACAAACATGAGCCACGTCTGAAAGGTAAAGGGGGAGGTGTGGCTGTAATTTATAATAATATTTTCAGTATTACTCAGAAGTCTAGTTTCAAATATAATTCCTTTGAAGTTTTGGTGCTTTATGTAACGCTGTGTAGTGTAAATGATAAATCCCTTCTGACATTTGTGTTGGCTACTGTATACAGGCCACCAGGGCACAATACAGACTTTATCAAAGAATTTGCTGGTTTTGTATCGGAGTTAGTATTAGCTGTAGATAAAGTACTAATTGTTGGGGATTTTAATATCCACGTAGACAATGAAAAAGACGCATTGGGATTGGCATTTAGAGACATTCTAAACTCTATTGGAGTTAGACAACACGTATCAGGACCCACTCATCGCCTTAATCATACTTTAGATCTAATAATGTCACATGGAATAAATGTTGATACTGTTAAAATTCTGCAGCAGAGCGATGACATCTCAGATCATTACCTAATATCATGTATACTTAATTTACCTAAGGCTGCAAAGCCATCCCCTCGCTTCAAATATGGCAGGACGATAACCGCTGCGACTAAAGATTGCTTTGTACATAATCTTCCTCATCAGTTCCATCTCCTCAGCATTACAGATAGCCAAGAGGAACTTGATGCTGCAACAGAAACTATTGACTCTCTCTTTACTAGCACTTTAGACATAGTTGCTCCCCGGCGCTTAAAGACGATTAAAGCAAATAATCCAACGCCGTGGTACAACGAGCACACTCGGGCCCTTAAAACAGCAGCCAGAAAAATGGAGCGCAGCTGGAAGAAAACAAAACTAGAGGTTTTTCGCAATTTGTGGAAAGAGAGCATGATTGCATACAGAAAGGCCATAAAAACTGCTAGATCTGCTTATTTCTCATCTCTTTTAGAAGAAAACAAACACAACCCTAAGTATTTATTCGATACAGTGGCTAAATTATCAAAAAATAAAGCTTCAGCTTCTGATGTTTGTAAACAACACAGCAGTAATGACTTTATGAACTTCTTTACTAGTAAGATTGATAATATTAGGAATAAAATTATAACCATGCAGCCGTCTAATACAGTATCACTTCAGACAGAGCACTGCAGGGTCACTGAGGAAAAATTACACTCATTCACTGCTATAGGAGGAGAAGAACTGGCTAAACTTGTAAAATCATCAAAATCAACAACATGTATGCTTGACCCTATACCGACTAGGCTATTAAAAGAGATACTTCCAGAGGTCATAGATCCTCTGCTTAATATCATTAATTCATCTTTGACATTAGGATATGTACCGAAAACTTTTAAGTTGACTATAATTAAACCACTTATTAAAAAAACACAACTTGATCCTAAAGAATTAGTCAATTACAGGCCAATCTCGAATCTACCGTTTCTATCAAAAATACTAGAAAAGGCCGTGTCTTCACAATTATGTTCTTTTTTAGAAAGAAATGGTATATGTGAGGATTTCCAGTCAGGATTTAGACCGTATCATAGCACTGAGACTGCTCTAATTAGAGTTACAAATGATTTACTCTTATCATCTGATCGTGGTTGTATCTCTCTATTAGTGTTACTCGATCTTAGCGCTGCATTTGATACTATCGATCACAATATTCTTCTGAATAGAATCGAAAATTATGTTGGCGTTAGTGGAACTGCTTTGGCATGGTTTAAATCGTACTTATCTGACCGTTATCAGTTTGTAGCAGTAAATGAAGAGATGTCACACCGATCACAAGTTCAGTATGGGGTACCGCAAGGCTCAGTGTTAGGACCGTTGCTTTTCACCCTGTATATGCTACCACTGGGAGATATCATTAGGAAACATGGCGTTAGTTTTCATTGTTATGCTGACGATACTCAGCTCTATATTTCCTCACGCCCGGATGAAACCTACCAATTCACAAGATTAACAGAATGCATAGCTGATATAAAAAATTGGATGAATAGTAATTTTCTGCAACTTAATTCAGATAAAACTGAATTTTTAATTATTGGACAGAAAAGCTCCACAAGTAGTAACCGAGAATACTGTCTAACACTTGATGAGTGCTCTGTCAAGCCCTCGTCGTCAGTGAGGAACCTGGGTGTGCTCTTTGATACCAATCTTTCATTTGAAAGCCACGTTTCTAGCATCTGTAAAACCGCATTCTATCATCTTAAAAATATATCTAAATTACGGCACATGCTTTCAATGCAAAATGCTGAACAGTTAGTACATGCGTTAATGAGCTCAAGGCTAGATTATTGTAATGCTCTACTGGGTGGTTGCCCTGCTCGCTTAATAAACAAACTCCAGCTAGTCCAAAATGCAGCAGCTAGAGTTCTTACTAGAACCAGGAAGTATGATCATATTAGTCCAGTTCTGTCAACACTGCACTGGCTCCCTATTAAACATCGCATACATTTTAAAATCTTGCTTATTACTTACAAAGCACTAAATAGTTTAGCTCCCCGGTACTTAAGCGAGCTCTTAACGCATTATACCCCATCACATCGATTGCGGTCTCAAAACTCTGGCCAGTTGATAATACCTAGAATATCTAAATCAACTGCAGGCGGTCGATCATTTTCCTATTTAGCTCCTAAATTGTGGAATAGTCTTCCTAGCATTGTTCGGGAAGCAGACACACTCTGTCAGTTTAAATCTAGACTAAAAACACATCTCTTTACTATGGCATACACATAGAACATTTTTAACTTTCATTATTCAATTCAATTGACTGATTGTTAGGCTGCATTAACTAGGTCAGCCGGAACCGGGAACACTTCCCATAACACCTGATGTACTCGTTACATCATAAAAAGAGTGACATCTACGCTAATGTTAGTCTCTCTGTTTATCCCGAGGTTTATCCCGGATCTGGGCCCTGTCCGGATCGGATGGTGGACCTGCCTGGACATGACCAACGCATCCTGGAGTGTCTGCTGAGCCGTGTCAAATGGTGTCTCCTCCGAATTTGCCTCACTGGCACGACATGCTCAAAACCCGTCTTCGGCGCAATAATTCCGATCTTTCATGTATTCATACTCTTGTGTAATTGACGCCCCATCCTAAATAAATCTGTCTCTTCCGTGATACCCTGAAAATTTTGAATAATCCGATCTAATATGATTTCCGACCTGTAAGGTTGCCAGAATAATAATCTTACACGGTGTGTTAATAGGCCAGAGGAGAACTGGCACCCCGACTGAGTCTGGTTTCTCCCAAGGTTTATTTTTCTCCATCATGCCCCGATGGAGTTTTGGTTCCTTGCCACTGTCGCCTTTGGCTTGGCTTGCTCAGTTGGGGACACTAAAAATATGATTAAAGTTATTCAACTTATTATACAAATAAAATATATGAATTAGGTCTTATTTAATTCTATAAACTATAATACTGATCTGCCAACATTGTCGCTATATGATAAATTAAAATAAGCTGATAACATCACTGTTTTCTCCAGTACGGCTGTACAGCTAAATCTAATTTTGTCGCAATATTACCCTGTTTGACACTGTGAAGCTGCTTTGACACAATCGTGATTGTAAAAGCGCTATATAAATAAAGTTGATTGATTGATTGATCCCAAAGATGCTCTATTGGGTTGAGATCTGGTGACTGTGGGGGCCATTTTATTACAGTGAACTCATTGTCATGTTCAAGAAAACAATTTGAAATGATTCAAGCTTTGTTCCATGGTGCATTATCTTGCTGGAAGTCAGAGGATGGGTACATGATGGTCATAAAGGGATGGACATGGTCAGAAACAATGCTCAGGTAGGCCGTGGCATTTATCCAATGCCCAATTGGCACTAAGGGGCCTAAAGTGTGCCAGGAAACATCCCCCATACCATTACACCACCACCCAGAGTCCTGCACGGGTTCAGGTACCCGCGGGTATCTGACGTGTCGACCTGGAAATTAAGCTGAAACAGGTGAAAAACATCCAACTGTGTCGGATACGGGTGCAGGTCAGATCGGACAAGGGGGAAACACGGGTCTAACATGGGTTTAAAACAGTCACTTGCCAACGTAAAAATATATGCATATTTTTAGGAACACATCTAAAAAAAAATGTCTTGCCTGTATTTAAAGTAATAAAATAATTTCAAAACAATACTGGGTTATTTATGCTCGCGCCGCCGTGCACCCTCCCAAGATTCTCTCACTTTCAAAATATCACACAAGGCTTCAAGGGGGTCGCACACCAGACGCGAAGCTCACCACCGGACGCGGACATACAAGTGATATACACATGAGCTCAGTTTTGAATCCACTTCTGACAGAATAACTGCATGATATGTGCATCTTGTAGCACAGGGTGAAATCAGTACATTGCCGCTCTGTGGCGCGGCAGGATTTTGAACAACTTCCTGAGTTGCCGCGGACAGGCGCCGAATGCCGCCACCGGTGTGTGCACTCATTGAAAATAATGTGTTCGAATTTTAAAGACGTGGCACGGTGCTGTAATTACTTTTGTATGACCTGGCAATAATTGGTGTAGGCCTATATAATGTTATATGCTAAACTAATTTTATTTCGGGTGCAGGTCGGGTGTCGGTTCTATTTTAAGCGGGTCGGGTCGGGTGCGGATTTTAATTAGTGCTCCATGTCGGAAAACGGGTTGGATGCGGTTTAACGCACCGCGGGTACAGGCGGGTGCGGATTTACAAAATCGGACTTGTGCAGGACTCTGCCACCACCACCAGCCTGCACAGTGGTAACAAGGCATGATGGATCTTTGCTCTTATTCTGTTTATGCCAAATTCTGACTCTTCCATCTGAATGTCTCAACAGAAATCGAGACTCATCGGACCAGGCAACATTTTTTTCAGTCTTCAACTGTCCAATTTTGGTGAGCTTGTACAAATTATAGCCTCTTTTTCCTATTTGTAGTGGAGATTAGTGGTACACGGTGGGGTCTTCTGCTGTTGTAGCCCATCCGTGCGTGAAAATCCCAGTAACCGAGCAGATTGTGAAATACTTAGACCAACAACCATGCCACGCTCAAAATTGCTTAAATCACCTTTCTTTCCCATTCTGACATTCAGTTTGGAGTTCAGAAGATTGTCTTGACCAGGGCCACACCCCTAAATGCATTGAAGCAACTGCCATGTGATTGGTTGATTAGATAATTGCATTAATTAGAAATTAAACAGGTGTTCCTAATAATCCTTTAGGTGAGTATCCTGAGCCCACCGCAGACAACGCAAGTGACTCCACCGTGACATTAGAGCCAGTACCCATGAGAGCAAAGTATGGTGTGTGAGCCTCCTACTTCGTCCGTCGCAGAGAGAGTATTAGTGGAGTTTGAGGGGACTGTACACCACTGAGAGTGAGTAATGGATGGGTTTAATGGACAATGAGTTTGTTTGGAGAAGTGAATACTCTGCATCACTTAATTCTACCTGAACGTGTATCATCTTCACCAGACCCACTGGCCATGCCCGGTCTCCTTCTCTCACCAACTCTCCAAACTACCACTAATGACTTTATGTTTCATCAGTATCTGTGAATGTCTTCAGTCACTTCTCCAGTCCATTGCCACCCCTACTACCCTGTCATCGCTTCCTCCAATCAACCCCTCAGCAACACCTTTGCCTCCTCTCAGTGGCGTGGCAACACCTCAGGCTCTCTTCCTAGGCGTGGGACGCTCATGGCTCCGCCTCTTGCCTCTGTGCACTTCACTCCTCCTCGATCTGTCGCTCTGGCTCCTGTACCCACCTCCCTCGAGGTTGACCGTGACCATTGGACTTTCGGCTTTGGCTTCCTCCGTCGCAGCTGCCTAGGTCAGCAGAGCCTCTTTGCTACATCGGCTCTTCGGGTGCGTGATGGGCTCGTCATCGACACCTCCGGTCGTACCCATGTCTGTGCCTACACCTCCCTGACTATTCCCTACTGTGATGCCACCATGGGGCGCAGTCTCGACTGTGGCCTGGATCATCCACCTGCCTCTGCTGAAGGCCATTCCCTGGACATACCCAGCATCTGCACTACTTTGGACTTTTTTGTTTGACCCTCTCCCATATGCCTGTCCTCCTTCTAGAACCTCCTCCATCATCCATCTGCTGGCACGAGGCCACGCTTTCTGGGAGGGGGTGTATTCCACATGCATCACATGGACTTTGTTTTCAGTTGTTAGTTTGTTGTCATGGATGTTAATTTGATTCATCATTTCATTCAGCTGTGTGTGACTTTATTACCATGTTTGTTACCTGTATTTATGCTCATGTGTTGCTGTTCTCAGTTGTCCGGTCTCGTCTTTATTACGGTTGTGTTGCATTGTTTGCCTCTATTTTGGAATTACCCTGAGTAGATAATTATAGACTGCTTAACTTTCATTTTCCTCTTTGTGTACGTTTGCACAACCTGAGCGTGACAGTTACATTAAAAGCATGCATTTTAACATAAGATTTTGAATTTTAACATTAGACATTACATTTTATTTAAAATACACTATTGTTTTATATAGAATTGTTCTAAAGTCCAAACAGTTTTTAATGCAAAATTAACTAACTAAATTACAGGATTAAGCGTAATCCCATACTTTACTTTTTCAAGGGAAAAGTAATTATTAAACTATAGTAATTCAGTACTTAGTAATGCATTACACCAACACTGAGTTATTAAAGACGTTTTTAACCTATTTTTGTCAAAAAAAAGCTGAAACCCCCCTAGTTTCGTTAAAATAAGCTAAATTAATTAAAAGCTATTAAAGGTGCCCTAGAATGAAAAATGTAATTAACCTTGCCATAGTGAAATAATAAGAGTTCATTGCAAGGACATCACATACTGTGAGTCTCAAACACCATTGCCTCCTACTTCTTATGTAAATCTTGTGCATGAAAAACACCACGGAAAAATAACTGAATCTCAACATAACGCCAACTGTGACACAATCGCCGGGATCATTAATATGTACAACCCCAAAATTTGCATATGTCCGAACATGTTCATTGTCAGGCGAAACTGCGCAGCCGAATCATCAGGTAAACAAGCGTCACTTGAGGATAGCGAATATTGTCACTGCCAGTAATTTAAATCCCCCAATAAGAGCCTTTTTGTAAAAAGAACACGTATACTCCAGTGTTTTACCTAAACGTGCAATCCAGCAACCACATGCATGCAAGCTCTCTCTCTCTCACGCGCGGATTATCTGAAAACACCAATAAACAAGTAAGCTGCATTTCTGCAATCTCCATTTGAGTTTTTTTTCTTAAAGTGTCATTCAGTCGGTCTGTGTTCTGTCAGGACGGTCAGGACTCACGAGCCGCTTCGCTGAACGACTGAACTTGTGTGAGCTGCTGAAATAAGCCAATCATAGCAGAGCTCAACAATAATATTCATTACCCTTCCAAATGAGGCAAAAACAGAGCATTATATCCTAGGGACAATTTATAGGGTTGTAAATGGACCTGTAAAACTGTATTTGGACAGTTTTTGCCCTTAAATAAGCCACATACCCTCTATGTAGATATTAGAGAACAATTTAACATATTGTTTCAACTCATTCTAGGGCACCTTTAACATTTTTTTTTATTATTATTTCCTTTAATTTTTGATTATAAGATGTCTTTGAGTACCTCCAGGGCATGACCCATACAGAGTTTCTTAATGATACGCTTATGTGTTCAATATTCAAAGTGGCCGATGCCCAAAGACAGATATGGGAAAATTGGGTATTGTTTGACTCAGTATGCTGCACTAAATCAAAAGAGACCAGTTTTATGATTTTTTACGTTAGTAAACCAAAACATGATGTTTAACATGATGACGGATAGAGAAACGATGGGTCGTTGCCCGTTTTAATGCCTCTTGTGGTCTGATTGGTTGAAGGACTATCCAATTGTGTACAGAGTTATTCAAATTATGCCCGTTGATCATGCCTCTTGTGCAGTAGAAAATACAGAGCAGACTCCCCAGACCAATGTTCAATTTTAAATTGAACTTGGTCTGGTGATAGCCAGACAACAGAAACACTGCATGTAGCCTCTGATCGCTTGTGATGACATGTAACAAGATTGGTCTCAATGTGCTAGCACTGCGGAGATACAGCCTCGCCTGGATGCGTTCACTTGTTATTCATGAAATCAGACAAACCATCTAGAATGGTAAAAAATTAAATAAAAAATGAGTTAGAGATTGAGTTAGAGACTTCAAATTTGCTTCCAGCTGCAGCCTGGAATTTAACGACACCAAGTATTTTTTCTCTCCATTCTGCCACCTGATGGGAGTTTGGCTTCCATGCCTCCGTCGCTTGCTTAATTGGGGACACTTAAAGGAAGTGTACGAGTCCTTCTCAAAAAATTAGCATATTTTGATAAAGTTCATTATTTTCCATAATGTAATGATAAAAATTAAACTTTCATATATTTTAGATTCATTGCACACCAAATGAAATATTTCAGGTCTTTTAATGTTTTAATACTGATGATTTTGGCATACAGCTCATGAAAACCCAAAAAATTAGCATATCATGAAAAGATTCTCTAAACAAGCTATTAACCTAATCATCTGAATCAACGAATTAACTCCTGCAAAAGAATCCTGAGGCTTTTAAAAACTCCCAGCCTGGTTCATTACTCAAAACCGCAATCATGGGTAAGACTGCCGACCTGACTGCTGTCCAGAAGGCCATCACTGACACCCTCAAGCGAGAGGGTAAGACACAGAAAGAAATTTCTGAACGAATAGGCTGTTCCCAGAGTGCTGTATCAAGGCACCTCAGTGGGAAGTCTGTGGGAAGGAAAAGTGTGGCAAAAAACGCTGCACAACGAGAAGAGGTGACCGGACCCTGAGGAAGATTGTGGAGAAGGACCGTTTCCAGACCTTGGGGGACCTGCTGAATCAGTGGACTGAGTATGGAGTAGAAACATCCAGAGCCACCGTGCACAGGCATGTGCAGGAACTGGTCTACAGGTGCCGCATTCCCCAGGTCAAGCCACTTTTGAACAAGAAACAGCGGCAGAAGTGCCTGACCTGGGCTACAGAGAAGTAGCACTGGACTGTTGCTCAAATTTTGCATGTCATTCGGAAATCAAGGTGCCAGAGTCTGGAGGAAGACTGGGGAGAAGGAAATGCCAAAATGCCTGAAGTCCAGTGTAACACTCGTCTAAGAATTAGAAATAGTTTAATGGATTGCTTACTATGCAATATAGTTAAGATTTGGATTAGTCAGAAGATTTTAGGGATCGCTAAGGAGGTAGCGGGTTATACTGAGAAGCAACAGACAGACACAGATTCAATTTGAAATAGACGTATAATTGATTTCACGGTAAAAGAAAAAGTAGAAAGTTAAATAAATAAAAGAAAGTAAATTACAAGATCACATGGACTATAAACAATAAAAACTGACTGAAAATTCCCTCTGAGTGTACTCGTTCTTTTTCCTTTTAAATATACACACAGACCGGTCAATTCAGTACATCAAAAAATAATAAAACAAAGAAAAGAATACACAGAGAAATATAATGTCTCTCAAAAGACCTCAAGTGTTCTCAAAGTTTTGACTGTCTTGATCTGGTCTATGGATGACCATACACCCTTCCGAGATCTTTAGATCGAAACGTCTTTATTCACTAGAAGTGAACTGGAAGAATCATAGAAAGGATATCGTCGCCTCTCCACGACGAATCTTCTACTCTGCTAAAAGGTTGCTTGGCTCGCCATCAAACTTGAGGTTCACAGGGTGTCACAGAAGATCGCTCGGGCGTCACGGTTCCAAGAATCAAGAAAGAAGAAAAGAGAGAAGAAAGAAGAAGAAAAATAGAAACGAGAAAGACAAAAAAACCTGGCCTGATAACAGACCAGAACATTCATTTAGTGAATTTCAAAATAATTTCCACATCAGAGATCCAGAATAACATCTAATACACAGTTACATTCACAATCTCTTTATATACTGATATAATCACATCAATTTACCTCTGAATCAATAGCGCTACGCTTACACAGACACGTGGCCAACAATGGCGACGGTGAAACTCTGAAATGAACAAATAACCACGCGGTTCACTATGACCGCTCTCTAGCTCAAGTAATCACATAACTAGTAACAAGCATCATTTTCACAGGATGGATGAACTAATTCTTTACCTCTGATCGATTTGTTTGCTCTCACACAGGCGCACCTCGATTACAGGCGTGCGCGACCATAAAATGGCGTCGTGAACTGCAATGTACAAATGACCATGCGGTTCACGTTAGACATTTACAACTATTCGAAACAAACTACAACCTAAGGAGAAAATGGGCAGTCTACAGCAACTTAATTACTGTTTAGTATTACTGCTACTATCTTATCATGAAGTGCTACAGAATATGTCATAGATTATATTATTGACTCACCTAACAGAACGTATTACTTTACTCTGTCGGCTCTTTTACTCAGGATGCATCGAAGTAATTAAAATTTAAACTTCCTCATACTCTTCGGAGGGTTTTCGGATCAGCATTTCAAATTTTGGATTAGAATTGGATCGCTTTGATCGATCAGGTCTGCTCTCCTCATCAAGGCCGTCTCCTCTGTCATCGCGCACGCTCACCGACACGCACGGCACAACTGACGAAGAGCTCTCATTCGTCAATCACCGAGGATTGTTACAGAACAAATCTGCATGCATTCATTCAATTTTAATTATTCTTACATCTCTTATGGACAGCCCCCATTAAGGGAATTATATAATTTGATAGTATATAAATTAAATAATCCCCCTTATCTAACCTGTGTTACACCAGTGTCAAGTACCCACAGTCAGTGATGGTCTGGGGTGCCATGTCAGCTGCTGGTGTTGGTCCACTGTGTTTTATCAAGGGCAGGGTCAATGCAGCTAGCTATCAGGAGATTTTGGAGCACTTCATGTTTCCATCTGCTGAAAAGCTTTATGGAGATGAAGATTTCGTTTTTCAGCACGACCTGGCACCTGCTCACAGTGCCAAAACCACTGGTAAATGGTTTACTGACCATGGTATTACTGTGCTCAATTGGCCTGCCAACTCTCCTGACCTGAACCCCATAGAGAATCTGTGGGATATTGTGAAGAGAAAGTTGAGAGACGCAAGACCCAACACTCTGGATGAGCTTAAGGCCGCTATCGAAGCATCCTGAGCCTCCATAACACCTCAGCAGTGCCACAGGCTGATTGCCTCGATGCCACGCCGCATTGAAGCAGTCATTTCTGTAAAAGGATTCCCGACCAAGTATTGTGTGCATAACTGAACATAATTATTGGAAGGTTGACTTTTTTTGTATTAAAAACATTTTTTTTTATTGGTCGGATGAAATATGCTAATTTTTTGAGATAGGAATTTTGGGTTTTCATGAGCTGTATGCCAAAATCATCAAAACAATAAAAACCAACAAAATCATTAAAACAATAAAAGACCTGAAATATTACAGTTGGTGTGCAATGAATCTAAAATATATGAAAGTTAAATTTTTATCAATACATTATGGAAAATTATGAACTTTATCACAATATGCTTTTTTTTTTTTTAGAAGGACCTGTATGTAAGTTTGTGGCTAAAACTGGTACTGCAATCACTCCCCCCTCTCCCCCTCCCCCTGGCTCGAGGATCCAGCAGGAACGTTTGTAGCTGCCGCTGTGGTAACTAGAGCAGAGCTGGCAACCCGGACGCCGAAACACTACTGATTTCGTGATTGCAAAATAGGTGGAGGGTGGAGCTTCAGGCCAAAACACAACATGTCAACATCGACATCAGCTGAGGGCTGCAAAAACAACTTTTAAATGACAATATCCTGGCCAGACTACTGTTGTCAGTGATATAAGTATTTGAAATGAACATGATTTCTAAATGTCTAGTGACATATCAAGGCCATTTTATGATTAATTGAAATACATGATTTCTTACATAGAGTTGCTTTAATATTTAATAATATTATTGATTTGACTGCACTGACACTATTTGATGAGAACTGAGACAAATGATCCCAAAGTTTCTTTGTAGCTAAATTTAATAACTGAATAACTTCAGCTGAACAATGACTCTTTTTTCTTTTTTTATGGCTGCTTTACAGCAGAATTGAACTATGTTTGCATCATTTAATCATTTCCTGTTATCACTGTAAAGCTGATTTGAAACAATCTGTATTGTATAAAGTGCTATAAAAAATAAATGAAGACTTGACTAGTTAATGTTCAGACTGTATGTGTGCCAAATTTCATAATTTTCCTCCTACAGGCTGCCACAGACTCAAGAGCAGAAAAAGAAGAAGAAAAAGAAGAAGAAGGGAGAAGAATAATAAGGACACTAACAGATACAATGCGTGCCTACACACCTTCAGTGCTTGGCCTCTAATAATAAAATAAAATAATAAAGTAGCTGTGTCCAACTTAAAACAATAAAATAAAATAACCACTAACCTCACCATAAGAGCTGCAGCTGTGTTCAATAAAATAAAATAAAAATAAATAAAATAACTGCTAACCTCAGAGCTGCAACTATGTTCAATATTCCATATAAAATAAAATAAATAAACAGCTAACCTCATCATCAGAGCTGCAGTTGTTCCCAGTTTTTCTTCCCATAGAATCCACCGTTGCATGGTCAGAGTAGGTTGCACCACTGTCATCCTCTACAGGTATGTGCCCACTTTCCATCACTAATGCGTCTGCCAAGCTCTCATTTGGCGCCCTCTGCTGGTCAACCTCATCTGGCTGCTCGAGTCCAGCAATAAGTCTGGCTTCCTCCAGCAGCTCAGGGATGGATTTGACACTTTGGATGGCACTGGAGCCAGCGCTGCTGATGTGACTCTGGGAGCTGCTTTGTTTGGAGAGAGTTTGATGCTTATGAGGCTCCAAGAATTTTTCAGTCGTTCCTTTCTGCACTCTCCTATGCCCATTCTGTGCTGAATTCACAGAGCTTGATGCCTCATTGTCATTAGAGCTGCCCGAGTCTGACCGGTTCTGTCCTCCAAAGATAGTGGACAGTTGAGTGCTGGAGATTTTCTTCTCCTCACCTGAGACCTGCTGATCAAGTGTGCGAAGTTTGTAAGATCCACCAGCTGATAAGGGCCACTCTGATCTGGGCTTAGCAGGAGGTTGCGGCCTTTGGGACAAGGATACTGCTTTGGTGGTCCCTGCGAGAGAGGCTATGACGGGCTTTCTGACAATCCCATGCCTGGCTTTAAGTTTTGGAAGAGGCATTGTGTTCACTGATTTGTCTTTGGAGGAAATGTTTGGGCTTGTGCTCTGACCCCCACTCATTTTGTTGGTCTTTGTTGAGACATGGATTTAGGGGGCAGTTTGCAGAGGAGAGAAAAGCGAAAGTCTATTTGAGACTCAACACAGCTGGGTTTTGTCAGGATGGGAGGTAAATCTGTGATGACAGGGCTCACCTGGCAAGGTAAGAAGTCTTCTGATTGGAATCATAGGTGCTTCGATATATTGGAAATCCTGGAATTCAAAAAGTATGAACAACAACTACGTGTAACAAAAAAAGATGGAAATCATATATAATTTTAAAACAAATATGTTTGCTTTGGTCACACTTGAGATTAGGGTCAAATTCTCACTAATATTATACTATTAACTATAATTTTGTCTCAATAAACTCCTAATTACTGCGTATTAATAGTTAGTAAGGTTATGTTAAGTTTAGGAATTGGGTAACTAGGATATTAATGATGTAGAAGAGCCTAGGGTCGTGCAGATTAAGGCATTCATTTGTGCTTTACAAGTACTATTAAACTTACAATATCCTGGTAATATGCATACGTCATACGTTAGTTAATAGTGAGAATTAGAGAAACACGTTGTGCCTCATTTCATAAAATATAGCAATAACATATGTGTCAAGACTGATAAAAGAGCTATACCGGCAAAAATACGTTTCAAAATATATATTTTTTTTAACGTTAACGTTACATGATTTCGTCCAACAGTTCAGTTCTAACGATGCAATAGATTTATTTAACTAATTTTGTAATGTTTTATTACTTTATCCTCGTTTTCTTTTCTGACTCGCATAAAATAACCATTATAAATTCTCTTCGCTCTTCTTATAAACACAAAAAATGTATAAGTTAACTAGTTTTAAATAGTTCAAAAGCGATAAACGCTAACGTTATAGTTAGCGAGCTAGCCTGCTTGCTCAAAAGTTGCCCTTTCCGTGGTAACACAACAAATCTTACTAAAACATTTTAAAAAGTACTCCTTTAAATCATCTTACCTTTCCATTAATGTATTGCCGCCTGAAAATCTACTTTAAATAAAATTGCATCCGCTCTTTGCTGAAAAATAACTGCAGCTTTTTACCTCAGAAACTCAAACAGGGAAACGCCAAGCAGCGTCTCCTAGCAACCTACCGTCCCTATGCGCGTGCCAGAGCTACAGTGAAATCACACATGGAAATAAATAAGATCTTGATGACCAAGTAGATTACAATCTATCTTCTTCTTCTTCTTCTTCTTCTATGTTTTTTTTTTTACACACATCACTGCCTTGGTGCTAGAAAGGCAAATAACACCCTTCAACCACTCAAATGCTCAGATTTGCAGAACGGAAATGGGAATCATGGCGAGCTACGAGCCTTGTTATTTACACACAATCACATAATAGAGCAGAAATGATTTAACAGATTAAATGTACATTAAAAAAACGGTTCCAATTAAAATCTAAAAACTTTTTTATGATTGTGTTAATATGATAACCTTTTTAAACCTCCAAAGTACTTTTTATTCTCTCGTTTTTAAGATACACTCTATTTTAAAAATTGCTATTTAATTGCTTTAAAATGCACTGATCTAAAGAACTGTCAATTTTTTATATATTTGTTATCTCCAAAGAACCTTGCCTTTCTATCAAAACTGTTGCACAAAATAAAGGGTAATTTGTAGTATAGCATAACATATAGGCCTGTCTAATGCAATGCACTCTTTGTTAAAGCACAATTGTTTTAACATATTATTTTATAAGTCATGCATTGAATCTACTGACAAGACTCGTCCTCTCGCTCCCTCCCTCCCTCTCGCTCTGTCTGTCTGTCTCATGGGGGCTTTGACATGGTCTAATGTTCTTCGCTTCAAGGGCCATTTCATTCCATCCTGTGAGGAATCGATCTGTGCTCTAATGGTGTGAGAGATCACTGGAGATAATCCGCTGTAAGTGGATGATCAGTGCTGTCGTTTGCTCATTAGCAGGTGTACACTGGGAAATGTGACCTCTTGTTCATATGAGAAATATAAGGAGGGAGACAGTGGTGTTTCCCAATTGCTTCCTAAACACCTGGATTCAGTACCAAAATAAATAGGCTCCAAAGTTATTGCAAGTTAGTAACATTTAATAAAGCTTTTTTTAGCTTGGTAACACTTTTTACAATATTAACAAATATACATTGGAATACATTATGATTTGTTAAATAAATTATTGAATTTAGTTATGTTAGAATGTAGGCCTATAATTTCATACTTTTTAATATTTACATAGCCTATACATAATTTTGGTAACACAATAACATTATGGATTAAAAATTAAAACCATCAAACATTATTTTCATAATTTTTAACAACTTTTTTCTTTTGCCTTATCAACTTTGATAATTAATGTGGTTCAGATAGCATACTCTCCTTCAATGTATTAACTAAAATTCTTAATTTAAATAAATTTTAAATGTTAAAGCAACCAGGAAACAAGTTAAACACAACAGTAAATGTGTACAGTGTGTAATGTTAAAATGTAATTTCTATTTTAAATGTAACTATTTTGCATCTCATTAATAATGTTCATGAATAACAAATCAATATTACTATGTTAAATAATGCTTAACAGATCAAAATGTCATATTCATGTTTTGTATTATCATTATGTTTCCTAAAATTACTGAAATATATTATAAAGCATTACAAAACTTAAGTTAATCTAATATAAAATATTACTACATTGCATTAACATACAGTATTGTAATATATTCACTCACCAGATCACTTAAATGTCCTGAAAGGTGTTTCATCTGAAATCATAAAGTAGTCTACACTTGTGTTTTAAATTATATAACATTATAATGCTGGCTGCAATTAAGGTTATAAAGTGACATTATTTATTTATTTAAATTATATATATATATATATATATATATATATATATATATATATATATATATATATATATATATATATATATATATATATATATATATATATATATATATATATATATATATATATATATATATAGGCCTATATGATGTTTAAGTAATTTAAAATGTTTACAATGTGCCAAAAATGTTTAGGATATATTTAATAATTTGCATCATAATGCGTTTAATCGAATAGTGTTGAAAATAAAATATGAAGTTTTTTTTTTTAGTTTTTTTTTTTACGTTTTTAATGTTTATAGCCAATTGTGCAATAAAGCACACGGGTCATTCCTATTTAAAAACAGCAGAGTAGACGTGTTCCTGGAAGAAGGAGAGAGATCCAGGCAAATGAGACACAGAAAGTGGGCTGTACCGTGTTCTACGTAACAGGCAGGGGAAGATCTCCAGTTCGGTCCCAACATTTCCACTTTACCCAAAGCCACGCACAACATCCCACCAGTGACTGCGCGCGGTGCCAGGACACACATACACACATACATACACACATACAGACTCACACACGCGCGCTGTGAGTCTGCGAACTGCATGTGCACGAGCTGCGGATTTCCTCCATAATGTTGGGCGCAGTGAAAATGGAAGGACACGAAACTCCAGACTGGAGCAGCTACTATAACGATGCACAAGAGGTGAGAGACAATTATTACTGCCACTCTGAGCCGCGGGGATAGTCAGAAAGTTTGTAGATGCTTTCTCGTGAATAATGGATCAACAGACTGAAACTGAGGCTTGCGCTACAAACCACTTTTAAAACGGAGGAATTAAATGTAAAATATATTCTACAGAATTGCTGTCTGAAGCTGATAAAATATCAGCCATTAATTAACCCACTTGGTGGCAGTAGTGATGCCATTGCAAGTGACAATATAGCCACAATTTTCATGGAAGAGTTTATTAAATATATTTTTCAGGGAATGATATCAACGTTTTGAAATTGTTATCTGACTAAACCATTTGTATTCAACTTATTTTCGATTATGTATAACATCACAATATTCTGTGTGTTTTATCTCGTTCAATTTGAGTCATTGCAAAATTAAATTGAATTAAATGGAATAAAAAATCTCTACGTTTCTATTTCTACTGCACGTGCAAATGCACATTTCGTTATTTAAAAAAAGAGCATAAAATAAAACCGTGAAATCTAGATTTTAAAAAAATTCTCACGATTTTAAAATGGTTAGCCTACCTACAATTATTTATAACCAACTAAATCTATTATCTCTGATAACTAAGACTACACTTTTTTTTTTTTACTACTAAGCTAGAAAAAAACAGCTATATTCTGTACGAATAAAAGTGCTGAATACAGATGTATTACTAAAAGCTACACGATTTCTTTCTTTTAGGTCTATTCTCCCATGACGAACAGCAGCATGAACGCTGGGCTGAGCTCCATGAATAATATGAACAGTTACATGAGCATGTCCACCAGTGGGAATATGACTTCCAGTTCTTTTAACATGTCCTATGCGAACCCCGCGCTGGGTGCCGGACTGAGCCCGGGGACCATGGGCGGAATGCCCCCGGGCGCCCCTGGCCCCATGAACGGGATGAGCGGCGGCGTGTCGGGCATGGGCACTGCGCTCAGCCCGTCCAACCTGAACGCCATGACGGCTCAGCACAGCTCCATGAACGCGCTGAACCCGTACTCCAGCATGAGCCCCACCATGAGCTCCATGACATACGCGCAGCCCAACCTGAACCGGGCCAGAGAAAACAAGACTTTCAGGAGAAGTTATCCGCACGCCAAACCGCCCTACTCCTACATCTCCCTCATCACAATGGCTATCCAGCAGGCACCCAGCAAAATGCTTACCTTAAGTGAGATTTATCAGTGGATAATGGACCTGTTCCCCTACTACCGTCAGAACCAGCAAAGGTGGCAGAACTCCATCAGGCACTCGTTGTCTTTCAATGACTGTTTCGTCAAAGTGTCCAGGTCACCCGACAAGCCGGGAAAAGGCTCCTACTGGGCCCTGCACCCTGATTCTGGGAATATGTTTGAGAATGGCTGTTACCTGCGAAGACAGAAGCGCTTTAAATGCGACAAAAAGTTGCCCGATGGAAAGAGGTCGGACGGAAAGAGAGACCAGTCGAGCGGCTCTGGCTCCCCGGCCAGCGACAGCACCAGCTCCAAACCCGTGCACATGGACTCCAGCTCCATAACCTCCTCAAACCAGTCGTCCAGTCCTCCCAGTTTGGACCACAGGAGCGGTAGCACCGCCACCTCTGAACTGAAGAGCACCGGCCCACAGGTGCACCCCGTGTCCACGTCCCTGTCCTCGCTGCACTCTATGGCCCACGAACCCCAGCTGCACCTCAAAGGAGACCCCCATTACTCCTTCAACCACCCATTTTCCATCAATAATTTAATGTCCTCTTCCGAGCAACAGCATAAACTGGAATTGAAAGCCTATGAACAAGCGTTGCAATATTCCTCCTATGGCTCAGGGATGTCTTCCAGCTTGCCCATGGCCGGGAGAGCCAGCATGGACCCTTCGGCTTTAGAGGCCTCTTACTACCAAGGTGTGTATTCCAGGCCTGTTCTTAATACATCTTAGTAAGTTGCCGACGCGGGGACGAAAAAAAACAACTTTATTCTATTTTTTGCATGCACTTGGTGCAAAAGAACTGTTACTTTAAAATATAACAAAATGTGTATGTGTATAATAAAATATTGTAAAGTGTTTCCAATGATTGTATATCCCAGTAAAAAAAAAAGAAAAAAAAAGAAAGAAAAAAAACTTGCTAGTGTATTTAAAATAATTTTGAGCTTGTAAAATACTTGTTGTGATCTCCCAAACTTGTAGTTCCCCATTGTTACAACGTGCACGAATGAAGGTCAACTTCGGTCTTGTTGCTGGTATAAAAGCGAAACCCCTGTCTGTTGCAGATGTATTTGAATGTTGTCATTTTACTCATTATTTTTTGGGGTTTACTTACCTCGTTTTGAAAGAAAAAAAACACTTCCCAATCTTGTATTGAAATAAATTAATCCAAGGTGAAAATGCATTGTGAATAAAATATGTATTTCTTAATCAAGCAAAACGTTTGTGACATTTTTATGAAGAGGTTCATGCATGCATTTCTCTTAAATAAGCATTTGCAATTATTCCAAGACTAATGATTCAAAACTCGTTTCATTTCGTAATTAGAAATAAATAGGATCTTACGTCTTTTTTCTTCTTCTTCTTTTTTCTTCTTTTTTTTTTGTTGCATTATTTTATGTCCAAGCAATGCATGCTCAATAACTTCAATACGACCTAAATAAAATAGAAATAGATGCTGTTTTGAATCAGATTAAATTCTTTAATATAATCTGCTCTCAAAGCCTGCGATTTTGGCTGAGCCCGTCTGGTTTTGACTTGCTGTTGGTAAAAGACCAAGAGAAAATCCAAGTCTAACACACGCGCAGCCTCAAAGACTCGCTTCATAAAAGATCCGATCTCGTTTTAAATGGGATTTTAAACAATATCATAGAGAGGCCAAATCATCTTTTTGTGGAGCGTAACCTACATGATGGGCACGTGAACCTGAACAGATTTGACTTTGATCATGGTATTTTGTATACACGCATTTTGGCTGAGTAGCCGTGAAATTCATTTAATTATCTTGTAATTCCCCCCCGATGCGTAAATAAAATGGATAATTGACTTCAGGCTTGAGAAATCTCGATGTGTGCCGCCTATAGATAATAAAGTTATATAGCTAATATTTGTGCCTTTTATTTTTTAATTCGAAATACAAATTAAGACGCATTGTTTTTCAAAAATTAGGCTCCGGTTGAGTCGATTTATCTGATATTGAATTAGAGCTCGCGACAGAGATATTTACCCTAATTAAAAGTGGTTAAGTCAATAATAATTGCAATTATCGATACTGAAATATGTCAAATAAAATAAATAAATAATAATAATCACTTAAAATTAGGCTATTAGAAAATAAAATTGTATACTTTTTAATGGGAACGAACCAAGGATGACAAAATCACACATTTAAAAGCACGATTCTATAAATAATCTAATTCAATAAATTCCTTCTCTCGTGCGCATAAATTCATTATAAAATGAATTGCTTCATATTTTATTAAGTAAAAATGTGTAAATATCGAACAGAATTTACCTGCTTACACAAATAGGCCTAGTATTAGAGCCTATTAAAATTGTGTTTATGGGTTTGCTCAATTGAAATACAAATTAAAATAAAACGATAAATAAACTACAAATGTGAAATATGGTAGCATTGATTCTGATAATTGTATTGATGATGTACATCATTTAAAGAAAACTGCAACCCCATTATCGAGTTCATATGTCGCTGCCGTTACACCAGGTGAAATTTCGTCAAGTATAGCCTATTTGGTTATCAATCAAATGCTTTATCGGAAATATTAATTTAAATATTTTATAAACCTTTATGACAGAAACCATGGTCTGCATGCGTCACCAGAAGCTGCTGATAACGAAATAAATGTGCGGTCTTCAAAACTCCAATAACAAACCAACTGTTTAGCTACAAGGGCAGTCCAAAAACATTTAACACGTTTTTGGGAGAACCTCTTAACGAATGCACTGACAGGGATAACGAACTGCTCATTTATGTCCCATATTATTTTAACATAGGCCTAATTTAGATATTTGCTTGGGGATTTTATTGTTTGTTATTGGCGCAGTGATTGAGCAACATTCGAAGGCTTTTATTTCTATATAGCGCACGTCTTTAAACGAGCCAGACTTTACGAAGGCATGACATATGCGATCAGCAGGCAGTGTTCAAACTTATGTGGCATTTCTCGTTGCTCCATCAAAAGCTCTGGCGCTTTCTTCAGCCTTATGGAGCAAAATTTCGACAACAATGCGCACGGCCCTTTAGTTCAAAGCGCCCATCAGCGGGTCTACCCGTAGACCTTTCTTCTCTCTCTTTTCATTCTGAGTTTGGAAAAGCACTACAGGGCCAAGGCGCTCCTAATACCTTCTGATGGGGATTGAATTAATTATCTCCAATAACACAATTGTGCTTGGCCAACGAAAAGAGCAAAGCAATACCCCTTCAGAATCACACACACACGAAAGAAAGGGGCTTTCAAAGGGCGAGAGAGAAGAGGGAGAGATCTCTATCCGACATCAGCTTTAGAAGCAGCTGCTTTTCCATTAAAAATGATACGGGAGAAGTTTATTAGAGCTTTGTGCCCCTCTAATATGCATCGACCATGTCAGGTTGGTGGTCTCGCACTCCCCTCGTGCTGCTCCGTGTTTTGTGTCTTCATTATTCTACAGCAGGGGATTTGGATAGAAACAGCCAGTTGGGTTTCTTTGGAGTTTCATTGTGGCGGACGCAATAAACCGAGAATGCATTTCTTGTTTAAATATATTTTGTTGGCATATATTGATATCGAATAATAAATAAAATCAATATATATACACTGTAAAATAGTAGCTACACGATCAATAAGACAACATATATTTTTTACATTGCTTTAACTCAACTTTTTTAAGTTGTACAAGATCCAACACATTTTTTAAGTCAGTTGAATGCAATTCAAGTTGAAATGACTTAAACAACCAAGTTGATTGTACTTAAAAATTTAAGGCAGCAACGATTTTTTATTCGACAGGCATTTACAACTTTTAAAAGTAAAGCATTTGAAATCCTTCATTTTCAATTGTACTTAAAAGTATTATGATAGCAAATAAGCAGATTAATTTGGCTAAACACGCAATGACATACACGATTTATTTTACTTATGTCAGTCAATTTGATGGTTATCCAAATCAATGATATTTTTAACATTAAAAGCTATCCATTTATCAGCTCGAACCTGCATGGGAAAAATAACTAACTATATTTGTATAAATAAAGCGCTACTATGAGAAGAAGAGAAGCAGACAGAGAAAAAGAAGAGAGCTGGAAATACTTGGTGTCGTTATAGCAACCGGATCAGTGGTGCTTTTCTCTGAGGGTCATTCAATATGTGCAGCCGAAACACGGTTTTAATTAAAGCGTATAAAAGTTTTTTTGTAAGTCGATGATCACGCACACTGAATTTGGGGGGTGATAATGGGTCATTTCACTCCACATGCCACAATAAACACAGACTCGAGCCTCCACCACACCCACATATCAAACAAGTCATTTAAAACACGCACACCTCAAACAAATCATTTAAGAATGCACGTCTCAAAACAAAAGTTTTCGTCTGGAGAGAAAAAGTTGCACCATCAAAGGGCAAGTGTTTTCCATAGGGATGTGTGGGGACACCCAGGTTGTGCCATCTCCACGGTAACCTATAGGAGGAAAATCGACAAGCTTGTCTTGGTGTCGGGCGTTTATTTGAGGGGAGGGACACTCAGTGGCACGTCTGGCCTAAACAGCCTTTTCTTTATTCACCGCTGCATCTAACATATTTCTGAGTACATAATCGATCAGGCTGAAGAACAGCTCTGCTGAAGGACGGACAGGGAAAGGCAACATAAACCATGCTTATATAATTGTTTGGGGTATCTAGTCGCTAGTAAAGGTCGACAGATCTCTTTAGCTTATTTAATGTTTGGAAATGATCAGCATGCAAAGCACTCGCCATTAAACACTCATCAGGGCTCCTTTTTTTGCTGATTATGCTGATTATAATAATAATACTAATTATTATTATTATTATAATCAGCATGCAAAGCACTCCCCATTAAACCCTCACAGCGGATTAAGGATTCAAAGAATCCTCAGGGGGTTATTTTTGTATTTTATAGTTATTTTATATATAGGTATAATAGTTTATACAAAAAAATTAAGAAATATTAATTTAAAAGTTGTTAACAACACATATTTAATAACATTAAAAAGTATTACAAGTAAGGAATAACGCCAACTGTAAAATAAAAATCACTAATTAGGATATTAAGCTGAATTAAAAAGAGCATTATTCACATGTTTGATTAAATAGTTATGTTTTGGCAAACATGATTATGCATTATATATTTGTCCCCAAAACAAATTCAATTAAAGAATAAAAAAAGAAAAGTAAACAAGGGTGATTCATTTTTTTGGTCCCGTAAACAAATAAAACCAATAAACTATATTATCTATAAGCACAGTTTGATTTGATTATTTGTAATACATTTATTTGATACTTTCTATTATCCAAAACCATGCATTGATAAGCGCAAAAGCCATTTATTATTAAATAACACTGAACAAGCCTTCATGATCATAAATACTGATTGTGTTGTGTTGACCGATACACTGTTGTTTAAACTCCCTTCATTTGTTTGGGAGAAAATGTAAAATATCTATAGTCTGTCAACAAATTCAATAAAATAAAAAAACAACCAGCTTGGTCCAAAAATAGCTGGCTTTATATGGAGAAAATAAAAAGTCTCAGTACCTCACAAAGTAATTGTCCAATCAAATTTCCCATGTTCAACCAGACTTAACGTCATACTGTAAGTAAAAACTGACCGAGCGGAGAAGAAAGGAAACCTTTGGATTAATAAGAAAAACTACTGGCAGCAGTAGTTTTCATTGGTGACTGCAGAGAGAATGTGGTTAAACATTTACGATGCCGTTTCTGAGCATGGGCTGGAATGAGAACAGGGCTGAGAGAAAGAACGCCACTTCCAGCCTGTGTTTGCCCAGGCCAGGCTTCAGCTGTTTGCTCAGAGTTAAACGCTGCAGCCTGGTCACCAGATGTGGCCGTCTGCTCGGGTCGCCCGACGGCCAGTCAGTCAGATGACTTTTCGGACACTGCCAGTGCCCACTTTCTTCCGTAACACCTCCACCAACCGCTCCAACCTGAGAAAGGAAAGCAGAAATAAGTGACTGTGTAAATGAAAGAAGAGCAAGACAAATGCAGGCCAGCTCTTGGTTGTTTTCTCCTCACACAAGAGTGCTCTTGGAGAAACGGAAAGATACGGAGAATGGATGTAGACACTTCTTAAAGTGGGTGAGACATCCATGCTGGTGTCAATGCCCAAATCCTCCAAATATCCGCCAGCCTTTACTCCGGCAAACAGAAGCCCATGTGTGGTGTCATGTGATTGGTCGGGGTGAGTAAACCTGTGCTTATGAGGGTGATGATCCCAGAGACTCTGTGGAAATGGAGGGAGATCTAGATGGGTGAAGGGATTCTTTGGGAGCAAATGAATAATGGGGAATGAAAGCAGACCTGCTTCTCTCCATCCAAACAGATGCTGGTTCTGCTCCAAAAAGACAATCTTTGACATTACTTAAAAAATGTGATGATATGGAAAATTATGTAAGGATAAAAAATAACAAAAATTAATAAATGAAATCTGACCTTTAAATACTGTATATACCGGTATACCAAAATAAATTGGAACTCAGTTACATTACTTAAAATTACATGAATTAGATCAACTTTTATAAATCATATATAAATAAAAGTTGATAAAAATTATTAGTGTGACTATTATTTAATAAAAATCATACAAACACACACACGCACACACACACACAGGATATATATTAGATATTACATATATATTAGTGCTGTCAAACAATTAATCACATCCAAAATAAAAGTTTGTGTTTACATAAATATATACATGCAAATGTGTACAGTTATATATACATAATAATTATACACAGTATACACACACACACACCCACACACACACAGTATATACATGCAAATATTTCGTAAATATATACGTGTGTGTGTGTGTGTTTAATTATATATAATAACACGGCACACACCCATATTATGTAAACACAAACTTTTATTTTGGATGCAATTAATCGTGATTAATCGTTTGACAGCCCTAATATATATATTAATGCAAAATAATCAATTTCAGTCGATTTCACTGATTTATTTTATACAATGCATAAATTATATAACTAGACTTTAAAATTTTCATGTTTCCTATTTTCAATAATACTCAGAGGCAATTTTTCAGTACTTCCTCAGTGACCTGAAAATCTGATTTTGAAGTAAAAAAAAGTGTATTAATTATTAAATTAAATAAACATCATGAACAACAAAAGTAGTTCAAGCTGGCTTACAACAAAGCGAGTGCTAAAAACAGCCCAGCTCTATCAGGGCTTTCATAGCAATGCTGAGAAGATGTGCTTAGCATACCCAGTGCTAGTATTGTCTACTGAGGTTTCTCAGTCTTATCAAGTGAGCATATGGGAGCGGTCTGACCCAAGCCTCGCTCCTGCTGAAGTCTCCACCTGTTTTCCCGTACAGAGAGATCGGAGAGCAGCCGCTGGACCATATGTATTTCTCAGAGGCTCTGTGGCCGAGAGAAATTCGTCACGTTGGAGGGAAAGGGGGGAAGACGAGGGGGAGGGGATGGTTCAAAACGGCAGACTAATATTTATGAAAGGTCATTGTTGCTAAATGAACAGGCCACGCACACGAGTATATATGTATATACATAAACATATATACATATACAAGCAAACAGCCTTCATATCGCACACGCACAACCAACTTCCCCCCAAAAACACACAAACATGCAGACAGACACCACGAGCCTCTCTCTCGCATCCATAAACATGCACGGAAACACCTTTCCCCCTTGTGTGCAAATTTTTTAGCGTTTTAAATATATTCATTAGCCTCCCTGTCATGTTTACACAATTAACAGGTCTGCCTTTCCGTGGCAGGATCTCCAAGGTGTGCCTGCGGGCTGGGGAGGATTTGGTGAACACTGTTTGCAGAGAGTGGCCGTAAACCCAAACATACACGCGAGGGAAGAGCCGGCAAAAGCGCAAATCCCGATTAAGAATTCACGGAGTCGCAAAACCAACAATTCCAGCTCAAATAACACAGAGTAAACAGCAGCCGTGCATAAATTCTAAACAACAGCACGTTTTATGTATGGCACGACAACATAACCATGTTTCAATGCAAAAGAAGATCCGGTTTGTAATCTATAATTATCCCACGACAATGCCTGACAAAAACCCCAATGCTATAAGGTCTCACTTATAACTCCAGCAACTATAGATGGATTTTTAGCATTGCACAGTAAGCAGAACGGCACAAAAAAGGCAGCTAAGGAGGGTCAGCCCTCGCTGTGCCAGACAGAAGAGCCTGCGCGACTGCAGCATGATGGGACACACAAGCCGCAGCCCATTTGTGGGCCGTCGGGCCAATGAAAAGGTCCTTTGTGTGCTTCTCATGGCCACATTTGTTTCAGCAGGTCATTAGACATTCAGCTCAGCTTCTTCGTCAATGGGCCTGTAGGAACGGCACTCAGGTGCCACATTCTGGGCCGGCGCTGGGCTTCCTCCTTCCCGGTTTTCCGCGCTGTGGGAGCCTGGAGGCCGATCGCATCACCCCTGCATTCTTCTCACAGCCATGCGACGAGGCCCACGTCAGAGTGGCTTCCCACAGGCCGCCCGGAGCCCGTGAGTGCAGGGCATCCATCTGAATGTCAGCTAGCGGTCAGGTGTGACCGACGCTGTACCCTTCGCCTACTACTACAATCCTAGTCATGTATGCACGTAGATGCTCACACTCATGGTGTCCTTTGATCTATAAGAAAAAATAGCAGTCATCTTGACCCTAACCATCACTATGCAAGGACTCGCTGTAAAAAAATGCATGAATTTTCTGTAAAGCTGATTTGAAATTATATGTATTGTGTAAAACGCTATACAAATACATTTGAAAAAATAAAATTGGGGTAAAAGTTAAAACAATATCAAAAAAGTTTGCATTGCACTAGGAGATGTAAGGCTTGGATGCAGCTACTCTGCCCTGGAAACCCTTTCCTTGAAGCTCTCTATGCACTGTTCTTGAGCTAATCTGAAGATCACACAAAGTTTAAAGGTCTGTAGCTATTGACTCAGCAGAAGGTTGTCGATTTCTTCGCACTGTGCGCCTCAGCATGCACTGACCCCGCTCTGTGATTTTACTTGGAAAATCAATTTGTTGTTCTCAATTGCTTCCACTTGTTGTAGTGCCACTAATAGTTGACCGTGGAATATTTAGTAGTAAAGAAATGTCACGAATGGCAACCTCGCTTGAATTCACTGAGCTCCTAAGCTGAGAGTGACCCATTCTTTCACAAACGTTTGCAGAAGCGTCTGCATGCCTAGATGCTTGATTTTATACACCTGTGGCCATGGAAATGATTGGAACAGCTAAATTCAATGATTTAGAGGGTTGTCCCAACACTTTTGGCAATACTGTGTATATTACCACTCTAAGGTATTAATAGGCATCTTTTAAGGGTACATAATGTACAAAGTTGTCCTTTAAAAGATACTGCTCCAGTGGCAAGCTCTTCTACAGTAAATGGTATCATTTGTGCTATTGTTTATGACAGTATGCACATCTATCAAGCCCTTAGATAGACAAAATAACACCAGAAAGCATCGGAAAAGTAGACTTATATTTAAAGTGTCTGAGTTCTTGATGGTATTGTCTAAAAATCTTGCCCTATGCTTAAGCCCTCATATCTCCTTCTCCATTGCACATATTCATTCGTTTCATTTTCTTTCGGTTCCTAATAAATAATAAAATACTGCATAGCTTCAGAAGTCTTGGAATATGGCGCACAAGCCATATAGACTACTTTTATGATAATCTTTACAGTGATGGTCTGTCCTTGTACAAAAACAGAACTCTTCATAATGTCCTATATGATATATGAATATATCCTATAGAAAAACAACAGCATATAGGCTTAAAATGACATGAGGTGGAGTATATAATGGCTAAATTTTGTCTTTGGGGGAAGTATTCCTTTAAATACACAGTTCATCCAAAATGTTTAATGTATTTACTCGCTCCCAGTGCAAAGAGCTGTTTGAAACTACTGACAATAAAAATGTCTCAATGTTTTTTCCTCATGCAATAAAAGTCAGCAGGTCCAACATTTTTCAAAATATCTACTTTTGTGTTCCACAGAAGAAAGTCAGTCATGAGGGTAAATAAATGATGAGAGAATGTTAATTTGTGGGTGAACTATTCCTTTAAGAAATTATTTGGCATTAGGTCCTTAAGCAATAAATAACGTTGATTCTCAGAATACAGAGAACTTGTTAACTTCCAGTAATACTACACAGAGCCTACACAGGGGTGAAATGAGCTCTTGGACTCATTGATGTACGCAGTAGTGACTCACACAGATAAACCTTGCACTGTGGACGCCGCTTGGTCAGTAATGTACGCAAACAAGCTGCTCTTACACACACATGCTGTCTAGGTGAGGACAGTAGCACTGGTCAAAGCAAAGTGCATTGTGGGATTTGGAGTTTCATGTCATGCAGCAGAGGCTGTGTGATCTTTCCTCTGAAAATGGAAACCCTTTAGAGCGGCATGTGTAAACAGTGCACTAAAGTTCTCTCATTGTGTTGGGGTGGTGGGGGGCTCTCTCTGTGTTTTGAGCACCCCCTCAGCTCAGCATCTCCACCCCCTTTGGTTAATTCATCATGTAAATAGATCAGCAGGCCGGCCTGTGTTTGCTTTGCGTGGGGAGCCCCCCATGTGAGCGAGACAAGAGAGAAAGAGAGAGAGAGAGAGAGAGAGAGAGAGAGAGAGAGAGAGAGAGAGAGAGAGAGAGAGAGACAACCATTTTTTTTTATAAATGTATATAACAGATCAGGAGACCAAGGTTAGAGAGATTGAGAGAACAGGCTTGAAGAATGTCCAGCAGGTGCAGGAACATCTCCAAACAGGAAAAGATCACCTACAAATTATTGACGCAAGAGGGTCTTTTTAAAATAATTTTCGAGCTCTAAAAATGACCAAAAAGCATTATACAGGTACCATAAAACAAGTCCAAATGTGGATTTTGGACTTTTTACAGCATCTGTACTCATTCACTGTTACTGAGAGGCGGGGCAGGGCGGGGCGAGGCAGACATACACTATATTGCCAATAGTTTTGGGATGTCTGCCTTTACATGCGCATGAAATTTAATGACATCATATTCTTAATCTGTAGAGTTTAATATGGCGTTAGCCCACCCTTTGCAGCTATAACAGCTTCAACTCTAAAGGCTTTCCAGAAGGTTTAGGAGTGTGTTTATGGGAATTTTTGACCATTCTTCTAGAAGTGCATTTTTGAGGTCAGGCACTGATGTTGGACGATAAGGCCTGGCTCTAATTCATCCCAAAGGTGTTCTGTAAGGTTGAGGTCAGGACTCTGTGCAGGCAGTCAAGTTTCTCCACAACAAACTCGCTCATCCATGTCTTTATGGACCTTGCTTTGTGCACTGGTGCACTACCCTGGATGCCAGCCGAACTTAGCCCCGTCCACAAAATGTTTAGGTCGGGCGGTTTGGTCTGGACTCGATCCATAGAGGAGTAATTATCTCCGAACAAAAACTGTTCGGACCATTGAAATGATCAGGGCGGGCTTAAGACGATGACGGACAGATGATAAACAGTAACGTAATCGAAACGTAATGCACGTCATAAAAGGGGCTTGGATTATATTTGTTCGAATCCTCAACGAGAAGAGCTTGTTTGTAATTGTTAAATGCATTCACATTCACTATTTCTCTCAAAAATGATGATCATGTTGGGTGTATCATTAAATTATTTTATTTTTTTACAACACCCGCAAAGATTGTGTATTCCAGCGTGTGTGCAGACAGGGTTGCCAAGTTTTTACAACAAAACCAGCCAACTACTAGCCCTAAACAATAGCTTCTCAGGGGGGTCCTCCGGGAAAAAATGGTGTTTGGGGGGTAAAATGTGTGTTATTTTGGCAAGGTTGCCAGCTAAAATTCGCACTCATGGGTCTAAATATCACATAATAGCCACTTCAACCCACAGACATGTAAAACAACCCGCGAAAAAAAAACGTGGACTTGGCAACACAGTGCAGTTGAGCTCTGTTGACCTTTGACAACTAGCGTAATGCGTCGCTTCGCTGCTCTGATGGTTGTAGGTCTATATCCAATTGAGGTCTTTCCTGGTTCGGTTGAAATATATTCCCCTATAATCACAGCCCAATGGAGCAGTTTCAGACTCATATTCTGACTAGAAATGAGTATGACCACGTCAGGCTACTGGTGTGCAGTCATGTTGGAAAAGGGGTCATCCCCAAAATGTTCCCACAAAGTTGGGAGCATGAAATTGTCCAAAATGTCTTGGTATGCTGAAGCATTAAGAGTTCTTTTCACTAAGCGGCCAAGCCCAAGCCCTGAAAAAAAAAACTTTACACCATAACCCCCTCTCTACCAAACTTTACACTAGACATAATGCAGTAAGGCGAGTACTGTTCTCCTGGCAACCTCCAAACCCAGACTTGTCCATCGTATTGCCAGACAGAGGAGTGTGATTCATCACTCCAGAGAACATATCTTCACTGCTCTAGAGTCCAGTGGTGGCGTGCTTTACACCACTGCATCTGATGCTTTGGATTACACTTGGTGATGTAAGGCTTGGATGTAGCTGCTCGGCCATGAAAACCCATTCTATTAAGCTCTCTATGCACTGTTCTTGAGCTAATCTGAAGGTTTCAAGCTCAGCTTGAATTCATTGAGAGCGACCAATTCTTTCACAAATGTTTGTAGAAGCATTCTGCATGCATATGTGCTTGATTTTATACACCTTTGGCTATGGAAGTCATTTGAACACCTGAATTCAATGATTTGGAGGCGTGTCCCAAAACTTTTGGCAATATAGAGCATTTTCTCTTCTAGCCAAAAAAACGACTGATCATTTTGGTGCATCGCTAATATAAACCTTGTGACATGCACATGTCTGTACCCACCTCTGAACTTTCTCATTGGCCTCCCTCTCTCTCTCCTGGGCCAGACACAGTTGAGTCTGAGCGCTCTGATGCTCTGATGTCAGCTGCTGCAGACGGTACAGCAGGGGCTGAATCTGGCTCTGGCTTTGGTTTGAGGTGTCTGGACTGTCTGGACAGCTCTCATCAGCCTGATGCTGAAGCACACTGCAAACACAAAACAAGTGTACAAGTGTAATTAGTGATAGAGTCAGTGATTAATTGGATGTGTTCACTTGGATGATTAAAAGAAGTGTTAGCTCCCTTTATGTCAGTACTGAAGAAGAAAAAAATTGTGGTCAACCACTACAATAATTGTTTTTTATTATCATAATTGGATTTAAACATTTTTATTGCTTCATTACAATATCAAATGTCTTACTTTTAACTAATGATAAGAGTGCACCTTATTTAACTTAATTAAAGTGGCTATATGTGAGAATTTTCCTTTTTACTGCCAATGTGCTACAGTTTATAGCGAAACGTAAAAAACGAGACCTTCCCCGACTTCCCGGGTTGTCTATGAAAGCCTGTAGATGGATTTTTATGTGAAGGACTCTGAATTCTTTTTTCCAGAAAAATCTAAAGGATGTGACGTTTACACATGCTCCAAAGAGCCTCTCTTCCATTCAATGACACAAGAAATGAATGCTTAAACAATGTTCAGGATAATGCCTTAAGAGCTATTCTATACAGTCATGCAAAGGAAAGAGACTAATTCAAACTATAGTCTCACATAGCTAGATCTATAGTTTATAATCTCAAATATAATCAAACTATCATAACAGTGTAATTTGAATGATTGAATTGTACATATAATCCCTTTAAAGGGTTAGTTCACACAAAAATGAAAATTCTGTCATTAATTAGTTACCCGTAAGACCTCCGTTCAATCTTCAGACAGAGATGAAGATATTTTTGTTGAAATCCGATGGCTCAGACAGGCCTTCATTTAAACCAATGTCCTTTCCTCTCTCAAGACCCATAAAAGGCACTAAAGACGTCGTTACAAAACCCATCTCACAACAGTGGTTCTACAATAATTATATGAAGCAACGAGAATAGTTTTTGTGCGCAAAAAAATAAAATAACGACTTATATAGTGATGGAGCGATTTCAAAACAAAATTTAGAATGGTAATGAATCAGCGTGTTGATTCATGATTTGGATCATGTGTCAAACTGACAAACTGCTGAAATCATGTGACACTGGCGATCCGAATCATTAATTAATACACTGATTCATAACGTTCAAAACTTTGTTTTGAAATCGGCCCATCACTATATGGTCATTTCAATGGGGGTCTCATGAAGACCTGCCCTTTACAGTTTAAGAAGCAGTAGCCTACAACTGCTATAAGACTATTATTTAGTTGAACAGACCTGGGCTGAATCCGAAATCCCCTCAATACCCTCAAATAGGGCATTATTTGAAGGTACAACCTTTGTCCGAAACCATGGACATGTTCGAGTGCACTCATTCAACCCCATACCGCAATAGCTATACAGCCGATGTACACTCAACGGCTGTCCAACTTCACACACTTGTTTTCATTCACTTGTTCAATTTAACTGTAAGTGGACTAAAGTAAGGAATAGTGAATGAGGGTTTAGGGGGAAATTTTGGATTCATCCCTGGAGAACAACAGATGACGTCAAAGGCAGAGATTTTCTTCACTAATCAGTGATTTGTAAACCACGCATGAAAAATGAAAAATCTAGCCGATATCTCATTTTCCGTGCATTAATCTAAACTAAACAAAAAAATGGCCGTTTGATCTTTTCTCTTTATTCCATTACACTGTACAAAATTATTTAGAAAAATTGTTACCTGGTTGTCTTAAAATGTTGAGTTCATTGAAATAAAAATTTTGAGTTAATACAATGAACATTTTTTGAAATTCGACAACTTTATTAAAATATTATTAAAATATTTTGTAAGCGTATTGGGTAATTGTGTGTGTTTTATTTCTGATGACACAGTGAAACATGCCAAAGAGTGATTTATCAATTTTTTTTATGTGGTTCAGATACAAAAATATTTTGAGTTTCAATTTATTAAACAAATTTCCTTCATTGTATCAACTCAAATTTTTAATTTCAATAAACTCCAAATTTTAAGCCAACCAGGTTACTTACTTTTTTAAATTAAACCAACAAAACATTTTTTTTACAGTGTACTTTTTTTTACATTTACAGTGTAATGAAATGCTCCGTTCAACTTTTCTGACATCTCTTTAAGATCTGAATTTTTGCGGTTTGAATTTTTGAATATTGAATTTGATGTTCTGAATTTCTTCTTCGTCTGAAATCTTGAATCTGTATTTTCAAAAACTGAATATTTCCAGTCTATTATTTCAGAACAAAATATCTGCTGTTTGAAAATACATGTCTATACAATTTCAACATAAAAACATTTCAGATGTGCTCAATTTCAAATGTTCTATATTCAACATTTAAAAATTCAAATTCAGAGCTATGTAAAATGGAAAATAATATTCAATTTTGTTAGATTACACTTGTCAATAATTCAGATTTATACAAGATTATAATTCAGATTATTTTGTCATATTTCTATCTTCATACATTATCAACACTTACAGTACATGTGCTTTACCGAACTATATATTACAATCGGGCAAAATGAATACAGGTTACTTTTCTGAATAAGAGCGAGTCCGACACGAGTCCGTCCTCCTCACACTGTTTACGTGAATTGCGCACACACAAAATACCGGCAGGAACACGCATCTCTTAAAGGGGCCGCACTATTCCTACTGGTGGAATATGGACCTTCTCCAGGTATGGTGTGGTACTGGTACGCTACCAGGTCTGCACGACAGCTTTCACATTATCAATTTTTCATATGAAATGTGCCCTGTTCTGAATTCCGGTTCCCGACCAAGTATTGAGTGCATAACTGAACATAATTATTTGAAGGTTGACTTTTTTGTATTTAAAACACTTTTCTTTTATTGGTCCGATGAAATATGCTAATTTTTTGACAGGAATTTTGGGTTTTCATGAGCTGTATGCCAAAATCATCAGTATTAAAACATTAAAAGACCTGAAATATTTTAGTTGGTGTGCAATGAATCAAAATATATGAAAGTTTATTTTTTATCATTACATTATGGAAAATAATTTTGAGAAGGACCTGTATGTAGATCGGCCGGTGTTTCAATGAAGGCCTTTCTGAGCCATCGGATTTTAACAAAAATATCTTAATTTGTGTTCCGAAGATGAACAGAGGTCTTACGGGTGTCGAACGAAATGAGGTAAAGTAATTATTGACAAAATTTTCATTTTTGGGGTGAACTAACCCTTTAAGTCAAGTTAAGTCACCTTTATTTAAATTGTGCTTTTTACAATGCAAATTGTTTCAAAGCAGCTTCTTTAAGCAGAATCCTGCATTTTCCCCTGAACTAAGTGTAAAAAGTTCTGAAAAAGAGCATAGATTATGCATAGGTCAAGCTTTAACTTAAATTAAAAAGTAAAATAAACTTTTAAGTCATTCATCAACATTTTATCAACAAAACAATCATTCCGACAAATACAGGGGCAAAATAGTTTGATTGTTTAGGAATTAAACAATATTAACTAATATTAACGGAATTTGTGAATGTTTGCTTCCAGGTAATATCAATTTCAATCCATATAAAAAAGGAAAAAAAAGACATATCTTTGTTTTCCATCACAGACTTCAATAGTTCTTCAAGAAAGACAATCATCAAAATTACAAGAAAAATATAACTGCTGAGTGACACTGTAGCATCAGGCTCATGTTTCATAAACCAGGAGGAGAAATGCCAATGGTCAAATTTCTAACATAAATATGCAACTTGACCCAGACACAGAGAGCATGCTTGCAGTTTACCTGGAGATGTGGAATCATAACTCTATATCAACAGACACATCTAATATTCAAACGGCATGTCAGTACAAGAAACAATATCTGGGGCTAATAATTCCTCGGAATGTCAGCGGAATACATTAGCGCTCGCGCGGCGCTGCATCCAACTAGAGGTGAAATTCAGACAGGTGTTTTCCAACCAGGCATGAAATAACGAAGGACAAAATAAAAGTGTGGTGGAGGCCAAGGATGAGAGATACATATCAGTCTAACTAACGAACACGAGTGTAGATTGTTCCAGGGAAAAAACTGAGCTCCCATGAACCAGTCAAGGTTGAAATGCCATTTACTGAGCTAACATAAAAACAAATCAACTTCTTGAGAAAAGAGACGTTTTGAGGGAAAAAAATGTTTTCTAGTGTAAACACAACAGTGCTTGCCTGTGCAAAACAATTCTATCACAAAGGTAATTTTTGCAGCGATATTTGTGCATGGCATTTATGTTTCAGGTGATTGTGCTAAAAAAAAAAAATGCCCAGAACTTTCATGCCAATGTGCAAAAATGTGCACCAAGCGGGTTTTGTAAGCTACTTTCGGGTTGTGCATACGGCAGTCAAACAATTGCCATTCTGATTAATAGAAATGCTACCAGACAACTTTCTCCAGGTGTTATAGACTTCCTTGGTTGCTATGTTACTTACTGTACATCTACGAGATTTGATTGTCCATCAAGCGAAAAGTAATTTCGCATCTTCTCAATAAACTGCGAGACAGATATCATTTTCTGGCTTAAAAAGAGCTGTCAACAAACTGCAGAGGAATAATATGCTTTAATATGACAGAGAGCACGGGGATGTCAATATTAGGTCTAAATAATGATGACACCTGCTCCCCTTTTCTTTCAAGCAGAAACCAGATGAATGGCTGTTATAATGCAGACAGGTACATCGCACTCACCTGCGACCACAGGCAATACAGAAAACCGCAGCGCTATTAAGTGGGGATTCATATTAGCTATGCATTTGTACAATGCCCCGATTAGCAGACAACACAAAACGTCTGTCTGGCTTGCATGCCTGCATATGTCTATAGTGACAGAGACATCATGATTGATTGGCTGTAGCTTTTGTCTTTTCGCTTAGCCAATGTGAGTGTGTGCTTTTGCCCTACAGTCATATTCCTCATTCAGCCTCGCTAATTACTTCTACTAAGTCAGGTTCTTCCTTTTTTTTTTCTCCCTGTTTTTAAGGCAGGAGGTAATCAATTCTGATGCGATATTGATGGTCGAGAAAGTGATGTAAAGTTGTGTGCTTTGTTTAATTAAATGCAAACATATTGGGTACAAAGGTCCAATGACAGTGACAAACAAGGACAGAGAAGCATTGCCACACTATGGATTATCTTATCTAAGCCCGCCTACCCCTTCACGCACACAACCGGTTCTTTGCTACACGGCTTTCCATCCTGACCTCCACTTTATGAGAATTATAGTTGGATATATGTTGTTCCTGTCCCGCTCAGAGGAACTGAGGTGCCAGTGTGATGGGGTTCCATATATAATCACATAAACTCAACCTTGGGTACGTTTATACAACTCGCTGCTTAACTACCATAGTACGTTGCATCGTAGAAGAAATCAACTAGTTAGTCGCGACTGTTTCCCGAAACTGTATAGTCGCAAATCTGTCGTTCAACCATGCCAGTTATTGGCATGCAGGGGGTGGAGTAATAACTCCTTTTAATTAATTATTTTGAGATTGAATTCATGCTAGATTTTTTTCTATAAATTATTGACATGGCACCTTAGGACTAATTCTTATTTTTCTCAGTTGTTTTGCTTTATTTCCCGATTTAAATAGGCTCGTTCTTACGTACTAGAGCACGCCCGCATATGCACACTCTTCAAAAAAGGTCCTTTAAATCTCTTGACAAACTTACAAGGCGTAAATGACAATGGTATGTATTCGAAATAAAAGATATATATTGTACTAAATGTCAGCTTGCTTATTTTGCTGAAGATACCGTAATTTTCAATGTTGGGGAAAGTTACTTTTAAGAGTAATGCATTACAATATTAAGTTACTCCCTAAAAAAGTAACTAATTGCTTTTAATGGAAAGTAAAGCAATATGATTCTTTTGCGTTACTTTTCTCACCTTGCATGCTTATATTATATATTTTTTAAAAATTCTGTTTTTGGCAAATGTAAAGGCCCTTTCCCACTAAGGGCCCTATTTTACCGATCTGAGCACATGGTCTGAAACACGTCCTAAGGCGCACTTAGTCGAAATACACTTTTGCTAGTTTAACAACGAAAAAAAAACAGTCTGTGCGCCAGGCCCATGGTCCAAAAGGGTTGGACCTAGTCTCTAGTCTCTGAGTCATGGGTGTGTTTTGGTGCCGTAATGTGCAAAAAAACTATCTAACCGTCTCAAGTCTCATCTCCTATTCCTTTTAAAAGCCAGTTGCGTTTGCGTCATGGCGGACGCAATTTTTTTTTAAGTTGTTTTATTGTCCACCAGGCTAAATGAGTCTCAATAAATGGCACCATTTTGAGGTTTCATTCACAAGATTATAGGTTTGTTTAAATCACTAATCTTAAATACACTAAATATGTAATGTATAACACTTTTTCTAATGTAACAGAAAAAGTTAAACTGAATAATTTTTTTTAATAAAAATTAAATTAGGGATGGACAAATTTGAAAATTGTGGTGGAAAATTGTGTGTTGATACGATAACCAATAAATCTTTATATTTGGAAGCTGATAACCAATATATTGGCCAATAAACCTAAATCCAATTTTTTAATAATTTTTTATAGTCTGATTACAAAAACAAAAGTCTCAGCATTAAAATCCACGTCCCAAGCACACATTGTTCTCGTTATAATTGTATGCCTATATGACAGACTTGCAGTGAGCATGTTGCACTTGACTGTTAGCCTGACAAGCCAGACCCACATCAAGATGTTTGGTCTGGAAACTCACCGTAGACAGGGCTCAATCCGAGGGGCGGGATAAACGGTTGTCTTTCAAACTCCCTCTGCACGCGATAGGATAGCGCTACAACCAAACTAGAGCAACGAAGGTGAAACAGAGCTTGTTGATAGATTAAACATTCGCCGTATCCGGTCGGCTAAACCCCAAACACATCTTCCCATTATAAGAATGACTTCAGTGCCGTTCTTTGTTCTTTTCTCAGTGAAAAGCTTAACTCCAAGTCTTCCAGAGTTGCGGTCAAAGCTGATTAGAAAGACCGCCGTTCGCCAACTTCTGTGTTTACTAGAAGCACGCAAACGCAACTCGGCCATCGTCATTATGGCCCTGCCCACCGACCCTATACACGATGTGATTGGCCCAGCAAGAGTTAGGCGTTTACAGCTCAGAAGGGTATTGAGAGTTGCTAGACGACACTCGCGGGCAGATTAGATTTGCTGCCGCTAGGGTGGGTCTAGATTTTGTAGGCTACTTAACTGTAGTTTACTTTTTAGAAGTGATTTCAATAATATTTCAAGCAATTCAAACCCATACTGGTAAACAGTGCACATCTGTAGTGTCTCAGCTGCAGGAAATAATCCATTATTTACTGGCTTTAATTTATCAGCCACATTTTCTTATTTATATATGTCAATAAAGTTTACAAAGCAGACATTGGCCAAAACCTATATGGCGGCCGATATATCATGCATCCCTAATTAGAATCACAATTAATCACCAAGTAATGGCAAGTAACATTGAATTAAACATGACATTTTGAGATAGAAAGACTATAGAAAGATTTTCTTTTTAATTTTTAATCTTTTTAGTTTTCTATTAACAACTTCGACAAAGACAATTTTTTACAGTGGGCAAAAGTAATAGTGACTTAGCAAGAACCACTAATAGAAGAAATACTTATAACTTAATTCAAAAACTGTTCAATGTATTGAACCAAACATACAGCATGCTACTCATTTAACACTGTGTGTTGCTCTAGTTATAAAGGCCGCCAGACAGGCAATCCGAGCAGTCTGTTAAACATTAACCAGAACCATAAGATCCCTGATCACAGGGGAGGGATCCCAACAAACCTGCCCTCTAACTCTACAGGACAGTTAAACATTAACACTGCCACAAAATGCTATCAGATGGGAAATGTAAAATACCCTATTAATAGAGAGAACTTATCTACAGGAAAAAAAGTACATAGAGACCGCAGCCAATACAGAGACAGACAGGTGTCTATGGCAACCTGTGGTGGATGTAAACTAACTACTGATCACATCCCACTGTCAACCATTCCTTACACCAATCACTCATGCTGACAGCTGCTGATAAAGGCCATGGTAGTTTCTATACCTCTCGTTCCCTCAATAGAAAACAGAAATATGAGACCACACCCAATGGTGAACAAAAACACCAAAGTTGCGATCACTCGCTAATGAAAAAAGAGAATTTCTTGCGCTGAGCCTGGGCAGGAACGCTGCTGTGTGTTTGGATAAAGGAGCCACTGCTTGTCGGGAGGGGTTCCATGCAATCTACAAAATGTATTTTGCTGCACAGAACGGCGAAGACGGCTAATGCAGCGGCTGCAGCTTGCTCTGTTTTGGGGATAAAGTCTGTTAATGCCACAGGCGTTATAAATATCACATAAATTCAAAGTTTCCATCTAGCAATGTGGCATAACTACTGGTGTTATCAACATCCAAGGATTTCTTAGAAATAAGTCATTTCAGCCCAATCTGCGGGGGTTTGAATGAAAAGGGGGGGAAACATAAGAAGAATGGAAATAAATGCCACTGATAAATAATCAGTTCGCTGAGAGATGAATGATAAGAAAATCTCCGTAAAGATCAGATAACTTGCTGCTATGTTACCTCATAAATAAAGTTAATAATGAACATAAATATCAAATACAAAAATGAGAGCGAGACTCCGCAATAGACTGGCTCAAATCCGTTTATACATGTATGTACACCGTTGAAAAGTTTGTGGTAAGATTTTTGAAACACTTTTATTCTGCAATGAAGCATTAAATTAAAGTAAAGACATTTATGAATTCTATTTCAAATAAAAGCTGTTCTTTTGAACTTTCTATTCATCAAAGCATCCTAAAATGTTTTTATTACTGTTTCCAAAAAAAAATTTAAGTAGTTGATATTAACTGTTATACTTTAAAAAGGTTTCTTGAGCAGCAAATCAGCATATTAGCAGGATTTTTGAGGGCTCAATAATAATGAGAAATATATTGGAAAATACTTTAAAAAGTATAAACATATCTTATAAAATATGACTATATAAAAGTATAAAATGTAATACATATTTGCATTAACAATAGGAGGTAACGTTCATGTTAATGCTAATCCATAGATGTAAGATAGATGTTTTATATTAATAAAATAATATGATATCATATTAAATTATGTGTGTTAATGTTTTCATGAGCATATCAATGTAGATCATTTTATACATACAGGTCAGTTAAGGACCATTCATTTGCCTATTAAGACCAGTGGGTCACATTTAAAAGGTCATGTGAACAACCTTAGCACAAAAAAAGAAGAAAAAAAAGCTTTGGCTTGCAGTGTAGGGAAAGTGTATTGGAAAAAGAGAGCTCATGTATGTGTATGTTGTATCTGCTAATGACTATTGAGCTGTTGACAGGTCGAGCTGTTAGCATGTGCGATAATGAGTGATCACTGGGGAGTTGTGTCGTATGGGGAACTATGGTGTTAATACGTGTCTATCCAGCGCTGCCTCCTTCCTGGCGGACGCTCAAACAAAGCACCTTAAACTCACAGTCTAACTTCTCCTTCACGACCGGCCAATGATAACCTATTAAAACAAGCCACCCCAAGTGAACAAAATTGCCTAAGTGTTTCTCTTTATCAGCGGGGTGCGTCACACTATTCGAAGCCGGTTCTATCAGAGCCTGAGCTTCACACTGCAGAAATGTTTTTTCCTACCACCCGAATCTCTCTCTCATCTGTTCACTGCCCTTTCATGTGACACAGACTGTCTGTTATCCTAAAAGACACAATGGAGGTGGTCGGGCAATCCTGAGAGCAAACACACGCAGCCATACTCTGGCCTTTGTTGGGCCTGGAGGATTCTCCTTTTAAAGGTTCAGTGTTGAAACCACATTGGCAGGGGCTGCAGACCAGCGCTGGACACCCTGACACTCACACAATGCAGATTGTCTGGGGAAATACAATGTGTTCCTTCTCCTCCTCCTGCTGGGACAGACAGAAAAGACTACACGAGTGAGAGCTCTCTTCTCAGATTAAGCGAGTTTGGGTGTGTAGCACCAAACTGAGAAAGATTTGTAGATCCCAAAGCTGAGCGCCACATACACAACAAAAGAGGTATATATGGCTATTTGGAGATTAACAATAAGGTCTCATTTGTTAACATTAGTTAATGTATAAACTAACATGAACTAACAATGTGCAACACAATTGTTTCAGTATTTATTACTTTTTGTTAACATTAGTTGATACAGTTGTTCAGTGTTTGTTCACAGTACATTAACTAATGTTAACAAATACTTCTGATTTTAATAATGTATTAGTAAATACAGAAAATAACATTAACTAAGATTAATAAATACCATATAAGTGTAGTTCATTATTAGTGCATGTTAACTAATGAAACCTTAATGTAAAGTGTTACAGATTTTATAAAGAAATAAATGATTTTCCATTTCAAGTTAATGCCTCTTTTTAAACTTTCTATTCCCAAAAGAATCGGATTTCCACACAAAAGACAACACAACTGTTTTCAAGCTTAAAAATAATAAGGTTTTCTTGAAAATGTATTAAAAAATATACATGCACACACCTATATATATATATATATATATATATATATATATATATATATATATATATATATATATATATATATACACACATATACACACAATTGAATTGTATTTATTTATTTTTACAATATTACTGTTTTACTCTATTTGTCATTAAAAAAATGCAGCATTCAATAGCAGAGGGAGGTGAGATGCGAGTGCGAGTAATTAAAAAGGCTCCAACTACTTTAAAAGCCGACATCTGGGGACATTTCGGCTGTTCATGAACAACCCGGTAAGCACGACCTGGCACTGTGTGTAAATCAAAGCTATGATTTATCAAAACTATTTCATTTACACTTGGGCACATAAATGTGTCTCCGCAAAACGGATATAAATCTGATCTTCAATTCCCGCACTATATGCAGATTTAATGGAGTTCATGCCAGGTCAAAACAACAGATATGAGCTGCATTTTATTAATCAACTGCTAATTTCACAATCAAAGACCGCAATATGAGCGAGCGTGGCCACAGCACTGGTAAGATAATTCAGTTTCCTTACTTTTAATTAATATGATTGTAAATTGAGCACCTACGACTTTACTTTTGGTTAAATTTGTGGTAGATGGTGCGTTGGCTTGATGGAGAGATAACTCCGTTAATAATCCGTTAATAGATAACTCCGTGATAATAAGTCTGTGGCGATGTGTGCTGCATTGCGCCATCATATCTGGCTATAACATGATATTTACAAAATGTACATATGTGGTTTCAACAACCAGATGCATTTAGACTTTAGTTTTGACTGTAAAGGGACCCAGACAGACTCCTGAAGCGGCTTTTAGTATTTGTTCTAAATGCTCCTGTTGTCTTCTGTGCCAAGACTTGAGTTTTGTTTGATACATTCAAGAAGCGTGTTTTCTTAGAGCAGGTCAAATGAAAGGTTTAGTTCATATAACTGACTGACAAAATTGAATACATGAGGATGTGGTGCATCGTGGTATCGAATTTAACCGAATCGATGACATGATAATCGTAATCGAACCGAACCGTGAGACCAGTGTAGGTTCACACCCCTAATATGTATTAATTAACATTAACTTAAATTAATAAATGCTGGGTCACACTTTAGATTAGGGTTCAATTCTCACGATTAACTATGAATTCTGCCTCAATAAACTCCTAATCACTTCTTATTAATAATTAGTAAGGTGTTGTTAAGTTTAGGTATTGGGTAGGATTAAGGGATGTAGAATATGGTCATGCAGAATAAGGCATTAATATGTGCTTTACAAGTACTAATAAAAAGTCAGTATACTGGTAATATGCAGACTAATTAGTTTATAGTGAGAATTGGAACCTAAACTAAAGTGTTACCAAATGCTATGATAAACTAATAAACCTACTTAAAAAATAGACCTTATTTTAAATGATTACTGAAAGTTCTCCTATGGCATGATCAGGTGGTAAAACCCTTTTGGAGTGAAACACAAACACAAAATCATGCACAATGAGATGCGGAGGGGATTAATAAGATGTGACAAATGCAAATGGAGAGTCCTTGATACACACGGATATACGTATCGCTAAAACCGGACACAGCTCACTTAACCAGCACGACCAGTTTATGAGCCAAATGTATTTACTCCATATCATCTATCAAAGCCATCCTCACTGTCAGATAAACCCCAAGTAAAGCAAACAAGCCCTCTGGCAGGAAGACAAGAACTGGGGAGGGCGGGTCTGCGGTAGTCCATCACGACCACTGGGAACAGTTTGGTTTGGTTATTTAAGACCCTGACTATCATTTTGAATAAAACCTTAAATAAGCACAGAGTTCAACTCGCAGGCCAAAACAATCAGATGTTAGGTGGTGCTGAAACGTTTGTGGTCGATACTTCTAGAGATTTTGCGCTTTAGCAAAACAGCTATGAGGATCTCAATGTGGACAGACCTCTGACAGCGTCTGCAGGAGACGTGGCTCGAGATCATAACTTCACGGACGCTCCAGTCCTTGAGAACACGAGTTTGCGGTAATCTAATGACTCACTGCACTCAACCCAAGCGATTTATTTTTCCCTGGACAAAGCAAACCACATAAAAGCCAGTTTCAATGTTCATAATCTGTTATAAAGCTGGACGGTGATCAGACTAAATGCATGACGCATGCTTCAATCAAAAGCACAGTAAATGATGCTGGATGGAATGAGTGACATGCAATGAGAATCTATTTTGAATATGCAAGTTTTGCGATGAGAAACCACCTCATCAACATTCCAGCCATTCTACTGCTGGTTGTCAAATAAACGATGAAAAGAAAGTGTTCAACAGAAAAAAAGGTTTAAAGGGTTAGTTCACCCAAAAATGAAATCGATGTCATTGATGACTCACCCTAATGTCGTTCCACACCCGTAAGACCTCCGTTCATCATCGGAACACAGTTTAAGATATTTTATATTTTAGTCCCAGAGCATAATGCAGTCAATGCCCACTTTACTGTCCATGTCCAGAAAGCTAATAAAAACATCATCAAAGTAGTCCATATGTGACATCAGTTGGTTGATTAGAATCTCTTGAAGCATTGAAAATACATTTTGGTCCAGAAATATCAAAAACTACGATTTTATTCAGCATTGTCTTCTCCGTGTGCCTCCAAAAAGAATCAAACGGTTAATGAATCAGTGAATCGATTAATGATTCGGGTCGCCAATGTCACGTGATTTCAGCAGTTCGGTTCGCGTCAAAATCAAAGATCAAACAGGAATGACATCATTTTGAACTAAATCAGGCCAAAACTAAGTTAATTTGGGGTTCAATGACCGTTCCGGCTGGTGAACACCTTCATACTACTATTGGTCCATGGTTATGATGTAATAGGTAGGTGTGGCTCATCTCTGATGTGTAAATATTCTCCAGTTAATTTCTTTTGTTTAGTCTGTTGAAGTCAGACATGAGTATAAACATGAACACATAGGAGAACGGCTTTAGTAGACTGACAATGTTTTCAAGTTAGTGTATTAGCTTGATTAAAAGAAATCTATTGTATAAAGTAGTGGTTCTAAAATTAAAGGGACCATGAACTGAGAAATCAAATTTTCTATGAGCTTTTGACATCATACTATAAGAATATCCTGTAAGTTTCAGAACATAAAAACTTACTTGCTACTTCAAAACCTCTTTTATGGTTACCAAGCCCAGCGAACGACTCCTGCCTATAGGTCAAAGACCACCTCTGCTGAAGAAAATCAACACCTACTTCATCTTTGGCCCCGCCCACTGGCATGTTAGTGAGATGACGAGGAGAGAAGAGTGATATAGGATGGACTACAAATCCAAAGGATGCTAGGAATGCTGTTATTGTCTCAGTTGAGAATAATTTTTTGTATGCAGTTCATTTCACTGTGGATTCTTTGGTAAATCAGTCGCAGTTTCAGCACAGGCTTTGCAAACAGACTTTTACGATATGGACTCGACAGTATTGCCACAACAACATGCAAGTAACTTTGTTCATTCAAAACCTGACCTGTGACTAGTGATTTCTGATATGTAATGATTCATGTACAGTCAGATGTTCTTTGTTTATGTGTCAGTAAATCAAACCTGAGACTAAATGGTAAACTTCACACTGTTCACATAGTTTCCGCTTTCAGCTCTATAATTGGTGGTCCAGCTGTGAAATTACAGAGAGCCAAGCCTTAGCAAGTCAATGATAGACTAATTTCAATTTCGCCACTATGGGGAAAAACATTGAAACATTCACATTGGAGAAAAAAAAAACGCTGATAAAATAGCTAGCACTATTCGCTAGGGAAACCTCAAGCAACATTAATAATGAGGACTAAATTTTGCTAAATTATTATCCACGCCGTTTTCAAGCTGGAGTTAATCGGCAAAGGAAAACACCAGAGCTTAATTTTGTGCAGAAAGCCAAAGCTTTTTAAAGCATTTTAACCACAGCAATTAAGCGATACCCTTGGATGACAGCATCAACCAAGAAGCTTAAGCTTTACTGCCGGAATTAGGTAAGTTATTCAAAATCGAATAGGTTACTAGCCTGACAAGCCAGACCCACATCAAGATGTTTGGTCTGGAAACTCACCATTGACAGGGCTCAGTCCGAGGGGCGGGATAAACGGTTGTCTATCAAACTCCCTCTGCACCAACCAGAGCAACGCAGGTGAAGCGAACCTTGTTGACAGATTAAACTTTCGCCATATCCGGTTGGCAAAACTCCAAACACATCTTCCCTTTTTAAGAATGACTTCAGTGCCGCTCTTTGTTCTTTTCTCAGTGAAAAGCTTAACTCCAAGTCTTCCAGAGTTGCGGTCAAATTTGATTCGAAAGTCCGCCATTCGCCAGTTTCTGTGTTTACTAGTAGCACAGAACCGCAACCCTGTCATTATGTTAAGCCCTGCCCACCAACTCTATACACGATGTGATTGGCCCGACCAGAGTTTGGCTTTTACAGCTCAAAAGTGTATTGAGAGTTGCTAGACGACACTCGCTGCAAATTATATTTGCTGCCGCGAGGGTGCGTCTAGATTTCTAGGCTAATAGGTTACGTGACTGATTAGTATGTACATTTACTAAATGAACGACCATGCTGTAATTCTGCGTAATAGTTACAGTGGTGGTCAAAATTATTAAAAGACAGATTAAAACCAGATTAAAAAGGTATTAAAACCTGACAGATCTGAAAATATTTACTTTTTTTTGCTTCCAAAACTGATGATTTAATTTCATAATATTCATGAAACATGCAGATGGTTGCTTTGACCATAACATATCAGATGAAGCGAGTACTGTTTTTCTCTACTTTTACCTTTAATATTTGGTGTGTCCACCTTTTGCAGCAACTCCAGCAGCACATCTCTCTGGCATAGAGTCAATACATTTCCTCTGAGAACCTCAACAATAATGTTGTCCTGTCCCATGCCTTCTGCAACTGAAGCCAAAGGCTTTCCTTTGAATGTACAATAGATCTGTTCAGTTTATTTTCCAACTCATCTCAAACGTGCACCAGATTCCGACTCCCAGATGATAAGTGTTCTTATAATTTTGGCCACCACTGTAAATTTTTCCAAATCAAAAGTTTAATACATCCATTTAATCGACTGCTGTGCCAGTCTAATGATATCATTTATTATCACCATTAAGTGTTTCACCATCACTGTTCACTTTCTATGATGTGGAAATGTCTGTCTTTAATCTGCTTTGGTCTGAGTGCTGTCATGATGCGTTGGCTTACATTCAATTTTTTTTTGTGTGATGATGCAATTCTTTGCAATGATGATTTGCATTTTATTACTTACTCCTGCAATATATCAGGGCCTGTATACTGTTGACTAATTTGCCTAGATGAACAACGGTACATGTAACCTCAGCCTACCACTACTCACAGACTGACGCATATTGCAAACAAAAATGGAATGTTCTCTTACAAATGGAAAGCTTCAATCTGACAAAATCTGCAGAGCATTTACAAGGTCCTAAGTTGCAACAATAAACACTTCTGGGAATAAACTAGTCAAAAGTTTTTTTTGTGACATGCATAAACCTCCAGAATCCAGTGTTGATGGACTGAACCACCTCTAAAACAAAGCCCACCTGGTTCCTCGCCTCTGGAATTCCATGCAAAGGCTTTTCCCTAATTCCTGCACTGACATCCACATATTATCCATAACCTGAATTATTACAATCCTCCAAAACGCCTTGACCTGCACCTCTGTTTATTTGCAAATTGACTGAACACTTAAGGCATGTCACAGCAGGTTCATGCTCCATTACAA